>NC_137178.1:38835700-39546700 GCF_951804945.1 Podarcis cretensis
TAAAATCGCCTAAGTGGGAACACCCTCTAAAAAGTCTCTAAACATCCATTTCTTTCCTGCTCTCCAGCTCCCTCTTTTCAGGTTCTCTCTCCACACAACTCTCTCTTCAACTAGAGTTGAAGCTCTGGAGCCAGCTGAAGGCTATGCAGAAAAGCAGCTGGGGTTGTGGGGCTGCACATGTCAGCTACTAGGCAGGGAGCCTGAGCAGCCTTAACAAAGCCCTGCTGCGCCTCTGTTCTCTTTGGGGCTTCCTCTGCCCTCAATGAAGTCCTCTTTGGGATCAAACCGATTTTTAATAATTTTCCTTTTCCACTGCTTGTATGCATGACTGGTGCGGTCATTGGTGTGTGGTTTTTATGGTGTATTTTGAGTATGTTTCAGTTTGTATTCTGATTTCCTTTTTATCATCTGCCGTGAGCAATATGCAGATGGAACGGTAGCATACTGGCACACTAAATAAATAAATAAATAAATAAATAAAGCAGCTATGTTCCTTAGAGGCAAAAAAAGAGTACTTCTAGAAAAGGATACAACTTGAACTGCTTTCATTACAGAATTTAGCTGAATATGCTGCAATATGGTGCTTGATATTTTTTCTTCACATTGACAGCCATATTCATACACTGCAATTTTCTATAGCTCTTGATCTAAAGAGAGAGATCACCATGTAATCTTGCCGGCTCCACTCGCTTTTGGCCCTGGCACTGCCTGCCATCAACTGTGACCCCTGATTGACTTTTCCCATGGGTCAACAGACCATCATAGAAAAAACATATTCTGTTTCATACATACTCAAACAGTTAAGCTTCTATTCTACCACCAATTTCCCCCCATTTTTACTCCTAGTCCTTGAAACCTAAACTAGCAAATTCAATACAGAAGGCTTGTCAAGAAGAGGCATGATCTGCTGAATAAGTCCCTACATATAAAATTAGCTGCCAAGTCTTTGGATACATGAGACCAAGATTTTGAAAGAGTAATGTTTTGCATACATATTTTTTTTCCAACAGCAAGTGTCAAAGCATGAACGTACGCAGAAAAATCACGTACACAGTAGGGAAAAATCAGCCCTAATGATACCGAAAGCACATTTCTGGAAAAGCAGCCATAAATATTTCACCCTTTAGATGTTAAAACATACCCTTTTAAAAGCCATTCATTTATAGGTGTGATAGATAACAGCTGAAGAAATAGCCATATTGCTGTTGGGAAGAATACAAGTGTGAAGATCTGGACAAAAAGATGCAATTTCACATGCATCAAAGCACTTGTCAGCTCCTACAAAGCAACAAGAGAAGAAGAGGTTGCAGTTTTAACAGCTGAAGTCAGTTCTATTTTGTATTGCTTAAGTTGGTATCATTATTATATATGTCAGATACATATTGCTTCAAAAAGCCTATTCTCCAATTCTGTAAAAAAGGGTCTTTGCTTCACCTGTCCTGATGCATGCAAATTTTTAATCACCCATTGTCAAAACTAAGCATAAGCTAGATTAATAGTAAAATACACATTCAAATTAAACATTATAACAACTGGACAGGTGACACCTGTACCTACAATGTTAAAAAAAAAGACTTTAGAGCAGTCTTCTAAAACTTTGGGTCCCCAGGTGTTTTGAGTCCAACTCCCATTATCCCTAGCCAGCATGGCCAACAGTCAGACTAGCTAGCATATATATGAATGTATATAAATGGCTAGTCCTAGTGCAACAATATTTTCAATATCTGTCAAGCTATGACCCTAAACAAACAACCCTATTATCTAAAGCTAATCCCCCCCCCAAAAAAAAATGACTTAGCAAAAACCCATCCAGTGTTATGTAAGGTGGCTCCAAGCCTACTTTACCACACAAATACTGCAGGACTTAAATTCTGAGCCTCAGATTACACATGGAGAAATAATAAATTGGGAACAAACTTACAACAGCTGGAGATAAGTGGTGATATTAAACACGTTTACAAAAGCTGCCCACACACCAAGGTCATGCTGCAATGCATAATTAGGAGCGTGGGGAAAACAGGATGTCACTGCTCTGAAATATACCTAACTTCAATAGATCACATGGGCTGTTCAGCTGGTGCTGGTTCAATGTCAGATAATTAGCCACATGCCCATACTAGCAGAATCAGCTCTGAAACACATGTGTTACCAAAATTAGAGTCGCCTGATCACAATTCTCTGGGACCCAAGTTCCATTTGAATCAATAAAATGACTCCAAGTAAATACTTTGCAAATGACCCACTGTAGGATTGCAGGTGTAGACTCAACACAATCCATACAGATAATTTCCATGTTAAACTAATAGCAAAATATCAAGTTTAATACAGAAGCAATAAGGGACCTTGTGACAGTCATTTATGGGTACAGGGATATAATCCATTACATCTTTTTCTCCCACTCTTGATGCATATAGTCTCCTAAAACTACAAGAACATATTGACTGCTGTTGGTACTATGCCATTAGCAGCCTGATGCTCCCACCAACCAAAAAAATTGAGAAAGATTAACATTCATTTGCAGTACCTCAGTTTTCAACGAGAGCCCACTGTTAAAGAATATAGCTGAAACAGCTATGTATGTGATGGTGATTTCTGGTTTCAGTGGTCCTGAAAATACAAATACAAAAAATAAACAAAAATAAACCAAGACAGCCAAGATTGATTTCCACATAAGACTTACAGGCCCCTCCACACACACACATTATTATGTGGTTCCCACTAAAGACTATATGAGGTTAAAACCAAGCTTACTGGCTTCTTCTCTTCCCATAGCCAAGAGCAGAAGTACACAAGCAGCCCAGCTCTACCAGAGTGCAGTCAATGCATTCAATATCAATATGAAGGGTTATGATTCATATACAAAGGAGTGACAGAGACAAGTAATAAGATTTGGATATTGCAGAAACAAAAATCTAACAGCCTTGTGATCTAAAGAATAAAAGCAAAGGCCTTCTTTAACATTACCCCCCCCCCCCCCCGTAAAACCAGCTATGAAGAAAGGCCTAGCTTTTATAATTAAAGGTAAAGGTAAAGGGACCCCTGACCATTAACTCTGGGGTTGCGTGCTCATCCCGCTCTATAGGCCGAGGGAGCCGGCGTTTGTCCACAGACAGCTTCCGGGTCATGTGGCCAGCATGACTAAGCCGCTTCTGGCGAACCAGAGCAGCACACGGAAACACCGTTTACCTCCTGCCGGAACGGTACCTATTTATCTGCTTGCACTTGACGTGCTTTCGAACTGCTAGGTTGGCAGGAGCAGGGACCGAGCAACAGGAGCTCACCCCGTCACGGGGATTCGGACCGCCGACCTTCTGATCGGCAAGTCCTAGGCTCTGTGGTTTAACCCACAGCGCCACCCCTATCCCAATTGCAGCTTTTATAATTACTTCTTGTAAATTACTGTAAGTTAGATTCTGTGCTGTCCTAATGTGTATTTTCAATAGGGGAAAATAGGGGTTCATATCTGGACAAGCAGTTGAAATCCAGCTCCTATTGATTTTAATCTTTGCAGAGTAATCCAGCAAGTCCAAATACAAAGTCAACAATTCAATATCAAATTCACACATAATGAATGGGGGATGGGAATCACTACAAAGATTATGGTAGTGGAATACTTGAGCTATATAGTGCCCTATAGTTCACAAGAGATGTACACAACATGGAATAGAAAGTGAGTGGGACGAGAAAGTAGTAAGGGGCTTCTCCATGCTGACTAATTTCCGAGCAGTTTTAACACACAAGAGCTTGCAAACAGTGGGCTTATCCATTATCGCCCATTAATGATGTCACAAGCACTGTCCAATAGGCCCTCACACTATATGTGCAACAGCATTACGGGCAGTACTTTTAATTGCACAGTTTGGCTAACTGGAGAAAGAACTGCATTCTCTCAGCAACAAAAAATTGTTCTTTAGTTTTGAAGAAATGAGATAACCTAGACCTCTTTTTGGTTCCTTGAGAGATGTCTGGCTCACATAATAAATAAGCAGTATGTTTCAGTGCCAGGCAAAGACCTTTTTATTCTCACAGGTCTTTTAAATCTGATGCTTTTACCCTTGTTTCACACCTGGAATGTTTTTGTTGTGGCTTTGACTTTAGTTCAGTTTTATATTAATTGTTTTAATGCTACTTTTTAGAATTGTGTTTTGTATTTCATTGTTTTTATTATATGCTATATGTCACCCAAAGAACTTTAGATATTTGGCAACCAAAAATACAGTAAATATTGTGCATTTGTTATACTGTTAGCAGGAAAAACAGAAAAGCTATCGATGTTCACTTCTGGCTGATACACTGAATAAATTCAAATAATGTTCCCTCCCCACACCTCCTTAAGGTATGTGGATAGTGTTCCCTTAGGAGTGTCATTAGTCAGTTTTAGGAAGTTTTCCATTGTTGTTTCTAGCAGCACTAGCAGAACTGAAAAAGGAAGGACCGCAGGGAAAGTAAAAATTTAGAGGTACTATCACTGTTTTGACACCATGGTAATTGCTCCAGCTGTACTGTTCCTGCTGGTTCATATGGCCTAGAAGTAACTGGCGTGGGATGAGCATTATGGAAAGACTGGTGCACTTACTGGTAAATGGCTACTGTTCTAAGTCAGTGCTAATCACTCACAAAATGCTATGCCTCAAAGCATCCTTAGCAGGGCTGTAATGCTGGTACAATCAGTTGTAAAAATCAATTAAAAAGTGTTTCATTAACTACATAATTGTTTCATGAACTATTTTTTATGTAAGCTGCTTAGAGATTATTTTTATTTATGAAGTGGTATATAAATCATGCTAAAGGAAATAAATTTAAAAGTCCCAATTAATTGGCTAGCACTTTTTTAAAAAGCTTATCATTAATACAATTATACAAATTGTAGGTAGCAAACGCTATCTTAGAAGAGGCTTTCTTCTTTCTCAGATGCATCACACATGCACATCAACCTGAGAAAAGAAATATGTGCCTTGGTTTATAACTACTGTTTTTATGTATATGCCAATTGTTTCACATTTAATCAAACAATCAACACAGTCAATTTCTCTAACTGGGCAACAGAATGAATCCTTAGTTGACACTATTTTTGTAGACTTTTTTGAAATGTAAAGTTTGTATTCTATGATGAGATTCCTGCTTTGCAAGGGGCTGGGCTAGATAACCCTTGGGGGATCCCATCCAACTCTACAGTTCTGTGATTCTGTTATTTATCCTGAACACCAGGCAAACGATCCTCACATTTCACTGAATTGACATACAGGCAAATGTGGAAGTATCAACACTTTATGTCTTCCATAAAATGCATCAGAACCTCCTGGGAACCAGTGTTTTCTCAATGGAGCAAAGCAATTCTTCATTACCAAAACAATGAAACACAACATGCTACCTACCACAGAACAGATTACTAGCCATTATTAAGCCAGATTTCTGACTCAGGGTTAATTACAACATTTCTAAATTCAGGTGCAAAATATATGAAGTCATGGAACTGAAGATTAAGAACCCAAGAACTTCATGTCCAGGTTCCAGCCTTCCACTGGGCAGTATAAGCCAACCTGGCAGAAAACTAGATTTGAAAGTGTGCTCTTAACCTGCAGTCAGATATAGGGAAAGAAGTGGACTCCTGGACATAAAAGTTCCTTAATAAATGAAGAGTGATTAAATGCAATGCTCAATACATTTGTAAACAATTGCTGGCCAAAAACCTCGAAAGAATAACTGCCTAAGACTAGTTAGCCCGGCTACTGAAAGGCTGTCAAGCTTACTGATGGCAGAAGACCAGTGATATATGACAGATGCAACTGCAGGAGCCAAGTCTGGATCACCACAGATAAAATAAAAAGTCACTGAACTGAGTGGGAATTACATCAGTAAATGTGCTCCAATGCACTGAAGAGGAAAACACTGGAGCACTCCCATAGTAAAATCTGCAGAATTAAACTCATAGCATTATTTAAAATATATTTTTGTTAAGCTCTACACAAAAGTTAGCAGCTCTTCCTACAAAGCCATGTGCTATGAGACAATAAATATTTTCTGAGATATCTAAAAATTGGCCACAAAATTAGAAGATAAATAGAACAAAAAAGCTAAAGCAAGTGGTTGAATCTGCAGGCCAAGTAAGCTATACATTTTATACAAGTTTTAGCTAAAAGAGCCATTTGCCTTGCATCAATTTCAAAGCTTTTTTGTTTCCTGCCATTTTCAAAACGCGACAGCAATGTCCTATGCAGGATAGGTGACCAGATGAAAAAGAGAAAACAGGTATCCAACAATTTTAACAGAAATCTGGGTAGAAGATATTTCAGCAAGTATAGCTTTGTCAGAGCTGCATCCACTTCTTACATCTTGCCACTCCATTAGGGACAAAATGAGTAGGACTTACTTTCATGTATACATGCATAAGATAATAGGGAGGGGGAATTCTATGGAAATTAAGCTAACGTGCATAAGAAAAATGTCAGTTTGCATCCCGAGGGAGTAATCTAATTTAGCAAGTTTATTTTGCTTGCATTTAGTAAAGAAAACTTTGAAACTGCCAAGTTTGCCTTAACTGTATTTGCAATTGGGCACCCATTCATTTTTTCTAATGAACTCCTGAAACAGAACATTTTATGCAGATGAAAATTAAGCACTTGGAAATTTTCCATCCCACATCACTGGCACACACTAATTGAGAGGATATGGCATTAAGTACTCACCAGTACATTTTAAAATAAAAAGGAACATGTTCCTACTCATATTTTCGACAGTGCTCAATATTTCATTTTGACACTTGAACAAGAACAGCTTGTACATTTATGGTATGTCAAAGGCTATTTAGCAAGCTTCTTTCTTTGTGCAACAGACATAGACAGTATTACTGAGTCACAGGCAGTCTATGTGCTTTATTCACAACAGTTTTTGGTGGTGTGTTCAGGACTTACATGCTTTTAAAAGGGCCCAATGGTAATGAAGTTTGCTCTTCCCCATAATTTGAAGAAAACAAAACTAACACAACTGCTTTATAAGCTCGCTCATGCACTAGGGGAATGGCTATACATAATTTATGCATTCCAAGTAATTCTCTCCGGAAGAGGAGGAGTAATTATCCCAGATTCAACAAAAGTGATTTTCCCAGGTGAAATGGATATAGTACGTGGAAGTAAGGAAGTTGCTCCCTGTTAACAAGTGTATTTGTTTAAGTTCATTGTTAACTCAGTCCTCACGGATGTGAAAAACTACCTCCTCTGAATTATGTTTTACCAACTATTACTGTTAAAATTATTGATGCACACACACATTTTTTAAGGTGGGAGCATACAAGGATTACATCAAACCCAATAATTTCCCAATCTAGGAATGACTTCCCCCTCTCCATGTTCATTTACATAGCCTAATAGCAGAACAAGAGTTTCCAGTTAGTCAATGTACTTTTAAGCTTCTACACTGGCTGGGAAACAATAAAGGCGATTTGGGGAGTGAGGGAGTTAAATCCCTGTCCCTTTTTTTGCAACTGCTTGGTGCTTGCAGTTATCAAATTTATTATCATTTTTTTAAAGGAGTCCACGTATCTCCTTCAATGTTATATGTTGCTGGGACTTAAGTTTGCTCAACCCGCCCCAGAGCTCAGCCCCTCCTGCTTGCTGGGTGTCACCACCCGGAAGTTGGGTCGTCTCGCTCGCTCCTAGTGTGCAACGTGTCAACGCAGCTCCTCTGCCGAAGAGTTTTGGAGCACTAAGGAAGAGCTATACTAAACCTCAGAATGGCTGCAGCGGCCAAAAGAAAGAAGGGATCGAATAGCAAACCCCAAGCAGCGTGCAGATATTCGGGCCGTGGGCTTCCTTCAGTTCTGCTACGGTGTGGAGAGCGCAACATTTTGCAATGGACCCCATATACCCGACACCCGACTTTTTAATATATATTTAAAAATCCCAATTTCCTCTTTGTTTGCAAACAAGCGAGTTGGGCATGTGAGGGGGAGGGGCGGTGGAATCCAGGGCTGACACGCATTTCATGAGGCAACTGCATGCCCACGGCCAGACTTACCCCCTTTCACCCCAAAGGCCGGCTCCAGCTTGGCCACCGTGATGACCAGGACTATTCCGAGAATGAACCAGTCTTTCCTCAGCCTGTCCAAAAAGCCCATGGTGGCGGCGGCGGCGTGGCCGCGAGACTCCCGCGGCTGCAGGCAGCTAGGAAAGGGAGGGGAGGAGGAAGGCGGGGAGTTGGTCAAGACTTCCCTTTGGCCCCTCCTGCAGAAGGGCTGTGCAGCATGGAAGCAGCAGCGGGGCTACTTAGAAGCTGCTCCCGCCGCCGCCGCCGGTAGTAGGAACAGTATCCAGTGACAGGGAAAGTCTCCCTGAAAGCCGCCATCACTACCACGCGCCTACTAATAGACTCGCACGCCATCTCTGGAAGCCGGCAAGCGACGAGGTACGGCGGCGGCTGAGGCTGGACGAAGGCAGAGAGAGGCCGGCTCCCGAGAAACGCCCCGCAGCCCGCGGGGAAGCTCTTCAGCAGCAGCAGCCGCCACCGCGTCGCCGGCATATAGCGCGAAAGAGCCCGTCAGTCAGACGGGAGAAAAAGGCCCGCGTCCTCTTTCCCTCACAGCGGGGAAGGCGCGCGCGAGAGAAACTCCCGGCAGCCCCTTCGCCCGCCAGCGGCGCGCGGGACAGCGAGGCCCCGCGCCTGCTCGTGGGGGAGGGGGAAAGGCAACGGTAACCTCGCGAGCGGCGGTTGGTGCGGGGCTGCGCGCTTCTTCGAGACTTTACGCCCGTTCGCCGACGCGACGCGCTTGACGTGGGGAGGGCGGGGCGGAGCTTTCAGTTTCCTGGAGTGGGACGCGTTTCCCGGGAGTTGGGCTCGTGGCGAAGAGAGAGGCAGGATTGGCTGGCCGGTTTGTGCGGGGCGGGGCCTGCTTCTCGGGCACCTGAAGGTGCAAAGCGCGCCGCTATTGAAGGTTGCCATATTTTAAAGCCAGGTCGCCGCCGCTTCGGCTATGAAAGTTCCAAGGACGTGGGGAAGTGTTGGCTTATCTCGACGGGCTGCTAGCGTTGGTGCAAACGGAATCCCCAGTCTGGACCCCTTGCGGAGTAGAAGCGCATCTGCTCCCCACCACAAGAATGCATTTGGAAGCTTTACAGAGGAACGGTCTTGAAATAGTTGCATATATAAATGGTTGCAAAATAACGCATTGCTGTTAAACAGCAAGCAATGCGGCCCCCTCAAATGGGAGGTGGGGGACGTGTGTGTTGAGATTCTTGCACTGCAAGGGGCTGGACTAGGTGGACCCCTTCCGACTCAACAATGTGGATCCTGTCATCTGTGGATCCTGCCATCTGAGGCAGTCGCCTTACCTGCAGCCAACTGAGTGGGACTTCAGAATTAACATGTTTAGGATTAATAGAGAAGGTGATCTCCTGTATGGGGAAACAGAAGTGTGACAAAGGAGCAGTGCTCAAATCTTAATTGTGGGTGTAAGCATATATATATATATATATATATATATATATATATATATATATATAAAGGAAGATACCTTTGTTTATAGAAGAGCACGTTTTCTACTGGTTGTAAATCCATCTCCTGTTGGAAAAAAGGCTAATTTAGGCATTATAGGGCCAAAGCTGATGTGCTTTCAAGCGTATTTGCATTAAGAGAGAAAAATACTTCTAGGGGACAATTCTAGATCCAGGTGATCTCAGTGGCTAGGGGTACATTTTATCAGGTTCAGCTAGTAAGAGAGCTGAGGCCATTCCTAGAATGAGATAGCTTGGCCACAGTTGTCCATGCATTGATGACCTCACAACTGAATGACTGTGATTCACTCTGTGTGGGGCTACCCTTGAATTTGCAAAGAATGCAGTGGCTAGGTTGCTTGTGAGGCAAACTACCACCAGCACATAACACCTAGTCTGTGGAATTTGCACTGGCTGTCAGTCTCCTACTGGGCTAAATTCAAGCTTTTGGTACTAATATATAAGGCCAAATGCAGCCCAGGTCCTATTTCCTTGAGGGACTCTCTTTTCTCTTATATTCCCAGTAGATCAATGTCTTCTGCAAAGAGTTTCTCCTTAAGAGTTCCCAAAGTATCAGAAGCTCTCCCCATAACATAGAGTAAGACCTTTAGTGTGGCTGCTTCTGTTTTGTGGAATAGCATCCCTGTTGAGATGCAATAGGTGCCCACTAACTTTCTGGAAACAAGTGAAGGCATTTTTGCTCCAACAGATTTTTCTAGCTGGATCAAAACACCTCTTGCCTTAGGTTTAAAAACAATACAAAATGAATGTCTTTCTATAGTTTTGTTTTGCACTGTATTTAAAGCTATTTATAGCTGTTTTTATAGTATGTTTGTAAATTGTAAAAAGTGATTCATAAATTAAATGAAAAAATAAGAATAAAATTACCGTATTTTTTGCTCTATAAGACTCACTTTTTCCCTCCTAAAAAGTAAGGGGAAATGTGTGTGCGTCTTATGCGTGTTATGGAGCGAATGCAGGCTGCGCAGCTATCCCAGAAGCCAGAACAGCAAGAGGGAGTGCTGCTTTCACTGCGCAGTGATCCCTCTTGCTGTTCTGGCTTCTGAGATTCAGAATATTTTTTTTCTTGTTTTCCTCCTCCAAAACCTAGGTGCGTCTTGTGGTCTGGTGCGTCTTATAGAGCGAAAAATACGGTGTGTGTGTGTGTGTGTATTAGTGTTACCTAGCAGAATTTCTCTCTGTATCCTCTGTGCAGTTTTGTTTTGAAGTGTGTGTATATTCTGAGCCAGAGGCTGATTTGCAAAAGTTTTTCTGTATTTGCATTCACTCAGGGGGACGGGACACAAAAGTTGCTGACCTAGATCAATTGTTCTTTGGCATTTATGCTTTAGCGCATGTATATATGTTGAAGGTGTGGCACAGCCTCTGTGTGATGGTTCACCTGTAACTATCAGGGATGGGCCATGACTCAACAGTAAAGCATATGGCATTGCATGCAAAATGTCCTGGCTTCAGTCCTCAGCATCTCCAGCATGGTCGAGAGAGACTTCCTGTCTGAAACCTTGAAGAGCTGCTTCCAGCCAATATAGACAGTACTGGCTATGTGGACAGTTGGTCTGACTCAGTATAAAGTAGCTCCCTACCTTGCTAATTTTGCTGCTCCCATTAAGAAGGAAAACATTAGCAATAAGAGCCTGTCCTTTCAGGAACGCGCATAATGCATATACCAAGCAGTATATAAGCAACAAGGAGCAATGCATTAAGAAGGAAAACATTAGCAATTATACTGGAGCATAGGAGCCAGCTCCTAGGGGCCGAGGTCCCTTCAGCCACCACAATAAAATATTTGAGGGGGGCTGGACCCCCCCAAAGTTGATGGGCATTGCCATTCAGTTGCTGCGTGTGGCTTACCTAGCCTCCTACCCAATATTTTGTTCAGGTTGGCGCCCCTGTACAGTGGTACCTTGGGTTAAGTACTTAATTCGTTCTGGAGGTCCGTTCTTAACCTGAAACTGTTCTTAACTTGAAGCACCACTTTAGCTAATGGGGCCTCCCGCTGCTGCTGAGCTGCCAGAGCACGATTTCTGTTCTCATCCTGAAGCAAAGTTCTTAACCCGAGGTACTATTTCTGGGTTAGCGGAGTCTGTAACCTGAAGCGTATGTAACCCGAGGTACCACTGTATTGGAGAGTGAGAGACAGGAAATAAAGGTGTAGACAGCAGTGCAAGCCTATGCATACCTAAAGGTAAAGGTAAAGGTACCCCTGCCCGTACGGGCCAGTCTTGACAGACTCTGGGGTTGTGCGCCCATCTCACTTAAGAGGCCAGGGGCCAGCGCTGTCCGGAGACACTTCCGGGTCACGTGGCCAGCGTGACATCGCTGCTCTGGCCAGAGCCAGAGCCAGAGCCAGAGCCGCACACGGAAACGCCGTTTACCTTCCCGCTGGTAAGCGGTCCCTATTTATCTACTTGCACCCGGAGGTGCTTTCGAACTGCTAGGTTGGCAGGCGCTGGGACTGAGCAGCGGGAGCGCACCCCGCCGCAGGGATTCGAACCGCCGACCTTTCGATCGGCAAGCCCTAGGCGCTGAGGCTTTAACCCACAGCGCCACCTGCGTCCCATGCATACCTACTCAGAAATAAATCCCATTGAATGAGGCTTACCGTACATGCAAGTGGCAGCTTAAAGGCAGCAACCATCAAAACTTAAAACAGCTTAACTGCCCGACCAGACAGTAGAAGCAAAGGATTCTGGTTGCTCGCCTCAGGGAAGATATCCATTTCTTACCATTTTTGGTGCTCCAAATTATGCCATCTGCGTTTTATACAGTCCTATATTTTGTCATTCACCTGCTTCAGATAAGTAGCAAGTGTTTCTTGGGTGAGCATCCACTAACTGCTCCTGCCCATGCATGGCTTGCGGGCATTCATTCAATTTATCTCCTAGCCTTGGAGTTTACCAGCCTTTTATGGCTAGAAGAGAATGCTGTGCTCTTTGAACTGGTAAGTTGAGTTCTCAGTTGCTCTTTCCTCATCACAGATCAGCACTTCTCTGAGACTAGAAAAGGAAGAGACAGGTCTGCTCTGCTAAGTCATCACAGTTGCAGGAGAAGGGGGATAAGAGGCAGGCTATACAAATCTCTTAAAAAAGAAAAGAAAAAGACTGCTTTTCACATAGCTATTTTTCAAACAATCAAAAGTGGTATACAGCCAGAATCAGGAAAGAATTAGCTTTAGGGTAATGACTAATTTAATAATTCTATAAAACCATTAGTGGCAAATACAACGCTCTGCTACTGAAAGCCTTGACCTGACTGGATTCTGAAACATCTGCCATTCCTTGGGGAAAGGGCACACCTATTATAAACTAAAGACAACTTAATCTCTTGTGATTTATTCTGTTTCATTATGTATGAGTTCCTGCTGAATAAGATTGCTCCCAGACTTAGGAAAATATATATGATCCTCTTCTGTACTTTACCTGAAAGTCAGTGGGCTTATTTCAATGTTAAATAAATCTCTGCTAATAAAGCATATCATAAAATACTCTCTTAGAACATGTATGTGTTGCCATTTCTTCATTGTCCTTCAGATCCTTCCTCAATATCCGTTTCTGTAAAGCCTCTGGCTTAATTTCTTAATCTCCATTTTCAAACATCATCAAAATTTAGGTAGTGCATTTTCTCACATTCATCCCTGGTCCTTTGTGTCTCTTGCCCTAAGCTCCCCGACTCCTGTTGTTTCCCACATTGTCTTTTTTACATTGTAAGCCCCCTGGGGGGAAAGACCTTTCCATTTTTGCCAATGAAACTCTGTAAGCCCCCATAGATACTGACAGCACTGTATAAACTCTGATCCTCCAAGCGCCAGTACTGTACTTTATAGTTTGTTTGTTTGTTTGTTTGTTTGTTTGTTTGTTTGTTTGTTTGTTTTCCCTTCAGTCTTTTTCTTTTATCAAAAGATGTGATAAACCATGATGGTATCCGTGCCACATTCACTGTATTGCCCAAGTTGCACTTATTCAAAGCTGTTTTAACCACACTGTGTGTGTGTGTGTATCTTCCTATATACTGTATAACAAAAATGCAAGGCGGTCACTACACAGCCCCCGTTGCATGATACAGTATGTAGCGCCACATTATAATCCTGGATTTGCATGAAATCAGAGTGCAGCCCCCACTGGAGAATTTATAGCGCCTCATCACAGTTCTGATTTGCATGGTCAAGGTGGGGCAGGGGAGCAAAAGAGAAGGCAGGAATGGAGAAAAACAAGGGGGGGGGGAATGCTGGTTTTGAACAGAAGCAGAGGTCTGAGAAGTGTGATGGAAGGGTGACACTAGGATGGAGAAGTGGCCATATAAACAAGGTCTGAGTACAACAACAAGGGAATTAGGAAAGGCTGTGTTAGCGTTTTAGTGTTAACTTCTGTGTTGTAACAATCTCTGCTACTTTTCCTTGTTAAAACTGGTGTGTTTGTTTTTAAAAATGCCCCCTCAGTGTTGCTCCAGGCTTGATTTTCTCAAACTTCTGCTGTTGTTTGAGTACAGTGAGAAGGAAGGAACAGTGAAAGAAAACATTTGACTCTTTTAAACTTCTCCATTCCTCATGTGTGAAAGAGAAAAAATTTGGAGGCCTCAAATATCATATTATAATCCTGTAATGATATCACTCCACGGCTGGAAAAAAATGAGAAATTGTCAACTAACTGGCAAAGCACTTTACGTAGCTGAAGAGCTGGGTTCGGGTTGGTCAAGCTATGGAAGGATGTTGTTTTAAATATCTTCAGGCAGATAGTACAAACAAAATTTATTGAATATTATTAAAAATCCTTGTTTCATTAGCTAATTGGTTTAAACTGTTATTCTGCTAAAATATATCTGTTGATAGGCCTAATGAAAGTCCACTGTGGCTGGCAGGAGTGATGTGTAAAGGTTTCCCTCAGTGGTGATCTGAAGTCCTTGACCTTTTAATTCACATCTCTCTGAAGTATCCTCGCTCCTTATCCACATGACCTACCTTACGATCAAATAAGTACACAGTTAAATGATTTTCACGAACCCACCGAGGTTTTTAAGCCATACGGCAGTGGATGTCAACTGATTATGCGTTTAGACAGCAGAGATTTCAGAATAAAGGAAAGCAGCTCACAAGATAAAGAGAGCTTAAATGAAAAGAAGAGGTGGTGGTAAATAATTTAACTTGGAAAGAACAAAGATAGTCAAAAGGAACAAGATAAAGAGAGATATTAATTATGAATAGAGAAGTTGAGGAAGAAATCTAGAAATGTATGGGAGACAGGTTACAACCCATTTTTATTTCTCACAAGCACTTAATGGCATAAGTTCAGTCCCCCCCCCCCAGCCACTGAAAGGAATTGCTATAGTGTTCACACTTGCCTAAAGTAAAAATCTATGCTATATTAGGGAAATATAACGGCAGGAATGTGGGCATACTTGAAGGTCTGCCTCTATATGTATCTACCAATGCATTAAGATCTTCAGTGAACTCCTATGGGTGTCTCGCCATTTGAAGAGGTGTAGGTAGATACCTGTCCATCTTGGGTGGCCCTGCACAGCATAGCTCATAGCTTCTCTGAAGCTGAGACTCCAATACTTTGGCCACCTCATGAGAAGAGAAGACTCCCTGGAAAAAACCCTGATGTTGGGAAAGATGGAGGGCACAAGGAGAAGGGGACAACAGAGGACAAGATGGTTGGATAGTGTTCTCGAAGCTACCAACATGAGTCTGACCAATCTGCGGGAGGCAGTGGAAGACAGGAGTGCCTGGCGTGCTCTGGTCCATGGGGTCACGAAGAGTCGGAAACAACTAAACAACAACAGGTAGGTACCGGGCCATCTCAGGGGTGGTACCACAGCTGTGGAATGCTCTCTGACATCTCTGTTGTTGACATTTTGATGCCCATCACAAACCCTTTTAAAACAAATCCTGAACTTTTAAAATACTTTAATCCTACTGACTCTTTTTATATCACTTTTTTTTTGACTCTGTGACTTTTTGTCTTTCATTTGTTTTATATTTGCTTTTGGAAGAAGTCCCATGGTGTTCAATGGGGATTATTCCCTAGTAAGTGTATTTAGGATTACAGCCTCAGTCACCCTGCAGTTAGTTCACAGATGTTGGTCTGAAATAGAGTTCCTCATCTACAGCTTGAGTAGCCTGGAGGTATACAGTGAAGAGAAGCAACCTTTCTCCCCCAACTATTTCCAGATCTTAATCTTTTGCAACAAAAAACAGCATATAGTCTTGTGGCACCTGAAAATCTAAAAGATTGATTATATTGAAACTTTCCTGGAGAAGAGTTCACTTCATCTGCCACACCCTTCTTTTGTTACCATGAGTAGAATGGGGGGGGGTGATCCTCAGAAGTGAGTAAGCCTTACTGAATTCCCAGGTAAGTGTGTATTTAGGTTTGTCAGAAGAGCTAATGGAAGAATTATTAACAGTGGAGGTGGGTGGGATGGGACCGACTGCTGGAGTTGGGGGAGCGTTGGTTGTGAAAGTCAGAGACTGATAGACAGTGCAAAAAGAGAATTAATATATATATATATTTAGTAGGATTTATATGCTGCTTAATCACCCAAAACACAAACGTGTCAGTTTGTGGTGTTAGCACCACATACACACCACCTGAAGCACTTAAAAAATGGCACAGCAGGAGGTTGTTGTCAGAATGTGAACTATCCTGTTTTTCTTGTTATTCTTACATACAGATAGTGGTATATAATTGAGCTTTGAAGGCATCTCCTCTCTTGGAGTGTTTCTGAGCTTTCCTCCTAGGAACGATGAATAATTTTTTTCCAGAGCAAATCAGATGTAAAAGCAAATCCCAACTGAGCGACATTTCTCACATTAAATTTCAACGAATGACATATGCACACCCTTGGGAGTCACTCCCATGTTTGAGACTTACATGCAAATATAACATGAGAATTAAAATATCCTTCCCCAAATGAGAGAGAAGATTCTAGAATGCAAAGCCTTATGGAAATGGTTTTGTTACTTTAAGGGCCCCCTCCAGACTGGTGTTTTATTGTGGAAATGGTATATAAATTTATAAAGCTGGGCCAAATATTCCCTTCCCCTACCCATTTTTGCAGTGGTATTCTTTTGATGACAAATTTGGAAAAATCCGGCGATTTGGGGACAAGGTTTACAATTTTCAGGGATAGAGGTTTTCTCTTCCAAACAATGGGTACTGAGGGTTTTTCCTGTAGTTTCCCCCCACAAAACACAGTAGAGGTGGATCTTCCTGAGCAGCTGTCTTCTGTCAGGCAGGGAATGTACAGAGTGAGGAATTAACTCTTTATTGCCTAAAGTACATTCACAAGTTAGGAAAAGGCATGTCCATCAGTCCTACATCTCTCAGCTACTTCTAGGTATGCACCTGATGAGGCAACAGCTACCACAACAGAGAGACCCAGCCCCTGCCCCGACCTCACCTTATGAATCTCCCCTATCTGAGCTGCATGCAAGCAGGCACAGACCCTGCCTGCATGTAACCTGCTTCTGCTCCTCTCTCTTCAATGTTCTGGTCCAAGGAGACAATGGAGCCGGAGAGATGGGGGCAGCAGGAGGAGGTGTGGAATGTCAGGAGCTCAGCCTACACTCGAGTAGGACCCTGGTAGAGACACATGCCCGACTGGCGTGTTCTCTCTCTCCTGATCGATCGTTCGGGAGCTTCAAAAGTTTTCTTCAACCCGAACATCACAGCGACTGATGCCAACAGACACTGGCACACTTAGGGATCCGCAGAGTTTGAGCATCATGCGTAACAGACCTCAGCAACTCAGCATTTTGGCTAATCTACTTTATTTACATATAAACACACACAGAGCACTGCATCATGGCTCCCTCTCTCTCTAGCATCAGACAGCAAAGAGAAAAAAACAAAGGACAATAGTCCCACTTCACGGAACACAGTAACACAAACATCCTGTCTCTGTCACTTCCCACTCTGTGGAGTCAAAACATATACTGTCATGTGAAAGACAATAATCCCATGACTGCAGACATGGAGCAGGAATTGACCCTCCACTAGCCTGACCCGTCCCTCCCTCCTCCTGCACCTGTTCATCCCTCTCCAGCCCTGCAGCTTCTCCTGACTCTTGTCTCTTGCCTCCTGGCTGCTACAGGTTCTCCCAGTTCACTGATCCCTTCTTCTTCCCAGTCAGTCCCAACCCCTCTTCTCCCTGTGCCCAGTTATCAGACTCCAGCCACCACTCCTCAGTCTGCAGCCAGTCCCAGTGCAGCAGCATTCCTTTACTTTCAAAAGGCCCCCATGGGAACAATGCTAGGTTGTGATCTAGCATAATTCCCAGAGGCAGACTTGGAAAAATAGCTCTCCTAATTGGTCCTCCACAGTATGGTCCTTTACAGATGTGAAAGAAACACAGTACTTCTTGTGATGCTTTGTAGAGTTACAGTCCTACCAAAATTGCCCAAGTGGCCATTGCAGAAGGGACATCCAAGCTATTTACATCATGCAGGAGTTTAGCTAAATGACAAAGCAATGTGAGAACAAACCATACATCATTTAAAACCAGTGCCTCAAATTACAAGAAACAGAAACAAATAATTTGATTGAGGGATGCGGCCATCAGTTTGAACTCAGTTCTGTTAGAACATTGTGGCCTTCCTCTCCTCACATCATACTGCTGCTAAGTTGATAAAAAACGCTTCCAGGTATTATAATTCAAGCCATCAAAAAGGCTTCCTTCTCAAATGCAGAGTACACAACCATCTTTTGTTTATTTAGAAAGATTTGTGGGCTACTGAAGCTTAAAACTCTCCAATACAATTATAGTTGAAAAAAACTAAAATCTGCAAAACTGTTTTTAAAATCAATATAACTTTCAAAAATAAATATTTTTACTTCAAATGGCTTGCCACAAATCTTCGATCGAGTTTTAAACAGGATCAATCACAAGCAGGATAGAGCAAAGGGACCATTTGGCCTGGGACCTCAACCACATACCAGCCCCAAATTTAGACACTTGGTTAATTTTTTGGCATTTGATAAGTTTCGCAGCTTGCTAATCGGACCAAAATGAGACACACATTCTTGCCTCAGAGCTACAAGTTTGAACAAATCAAATAAGTGACTGGGTAAAATTATTTTGTTGTTATTAATTGTTGTTATTAATTTGTCATATTAAAGAGTTAAATGTTTTTCATAAATACAGTCATACCTCATTGCGTTTGCTTCACGTTGAGGCTTTTCGGGTTGCAAACGTGGCAAACCTGGAAGTGTATACTTCTGGGTTTCGCCACACGCACAGAAGTGTTCTCCGCGCTTCGCACATGCACAGAAGTGCTCTATCACGCTCCCCGCTTGCGCAGAAGCACTGCTCTAGTTGCGGACTTTTCGGGGCGCAAACGCAACTAGAGGTACCACTGTATTACTAAAAATGCAAAGGTTCTGAATGCACAATATTAGATGAACCATGATGGATGTGCCCTATCAGATCAGCTGATTATATAAACAAACTACTGTACTAGTATTTCTTCATGATGTTGTCATTTTAAAAATTATTATTATAGCTAAGAGCCTTAAAGGCTGGAAGTGACCTGGGCCTCTCTGAACCTCTTCAAAACATCTCTCCTCAGAAAACTTTTTTTTTCTTTTTAATTCCATATCAACTTCTTTTTTTTTAAGAACATATGTATCTCAAAATGTGTTCAATAATACCTAAAAAAAAATAGTTCCATCTTTGGACTTTTAAAAAACAGACATAATAAAAAAAACTTTTAGATTGCATTTCGATATAAATTTAGACTTGCTTCCTGTCCAGCAGATATCCAAGCACATTACAAGTTCTATGTGAATCCTACAGCAATAATCACATTTTCTATACAGGATCCCTTGTGGACTGTATATTAATGTCTGGCTGGCAATTTAACAGCACCTCTAGGCATAAACAAAAGTTTATTAACACAGTAAGTAAAAATTTCCTGAAGTCTGGCCTGCATTTTTAATTTTCAAATCAACACCCCAACAATGTGGATAACTTTATGCAAATATTTTTTTAAAATACTAATTTGGCAACTCTTAAGCATCATACTTTTATGCAAGTTACGTAGAGGAAAGCCTTGAGCAATGAATTTCTTTATTTGTGTTTGCAAGCCTGCTCTTTTTTGAAAACCATTAACAATAATAAAGAAAAACCTCTTCTGTTTTGATTGAATCGTGAACATCTTTTAGGAATAAGAAATAGGAAAAATATTAAGAGTTTTAATAAATGCTTCTTGAGAAGTCATCACTCTGGTGACTGAGGGGAAGTAGCATGATCTCTTAATGAAAACACTGGCCTTTGATCACCATCTGGCAGATGGACATATTACCAGTTTTTAATTGCCTTGATCACTTTGGCTCTTGCTTTTTTTATTTTTTGTCTCAATGCCAAGTAATAGTCAATTTCAAAATTTGACTGTAAATTTACATGTGGAAATAGCCTGTATGGGTGAAGTGCCAAACGCTGTAGTCAGGAATGTGTGCAATCTGGAGGAAAAACCTTGATTTCTTGCACAAAGTAACCCAAATTCTGGGCCAAGGCAAGCTCATACTTGCAAATCTTGCAATAAGCATCTGACAGTTTTGTGCCATGCCACTATATATTACAGTTACCTAGAGCATGCCTTTCAGGATACAAATCCTTCCAAGGCAGTTTACAAGTAATATTATAATCTAACTTTTTAAAAGCTACCAATGAATGGAATGTAATTGGCATGTTTCTGACAAGGTAGTTGGTGGCAGAATGGCCCTAGGAGGGGGAAAGGATAGTCCAGCTGGAGCAGGCTCTGAGGTGATATTTAGCTGCACCCAGGGCTGCTTTTCTAGAAAAAGAGGTGCCACAACTCACCATGAACACTTCCCATTTTCTCTAATAATGACAATGATGCCCACCTGAGAGGTGCCAGAACTGAGTTCCAGCAAGTTCTGGCTGAAAATAAACCCTGGAAACCTTCACAGAGTTAGTTGAAGGTAGATGGCCATAGCAGCGGGGGGGGGGGGGAGTCCAAGTGAAGCAGGAATCCGGGGATCTTTTCATAGGGAAGTTGATGGTACATCACTCTCTCTGTGTTTGGGATTGGGGAGTCCAGGATGGGCAGGTCCTGAGGTAGTCTTTGCCTACATTTTTCTCCTGGAATACTTCCCACGAACGACAAGACTACAGTTGTACCTTGGTTTTCGAACAGCTTAGTTCTCAAATGTTTTGGCTCCCGAATGTCACAAACCTGGAAGTGACTGTTCTGGTTTGCAAACTATTTTTGGAAGCCAAACGTCTGATGGGGCTTCCACGGCTTCCAATTGGCTGCAGGAGCTTCCGTGCTTTGGTTTCCGAACGTTTTGGAAGTCGAATGGACTTCCGGAACGGATTCCATTTGGCTTCCAAGGTACGCCTGTATGGGTGGCTGAAGGGGCTGAGAAAATCACCATGAGGGGAGCAGAGAAGAATGTTTCGCACTGTGCATTTTTATTGTACAAAACCTCTATTGACAGGCTATGAGGCAATTACCGTACTTGCTGTTCCCAGCGGAACCCACTAAAACATATCATCAGTAGTGTACAAACTACTGTATTCTGGACAATGATGTTTCCCTCTCGCTGGCCTTTGATGGTGGGCCTATGCTTAATTGGGGGTAGGGATGGGTGGCAGCCTGGGAGAGAGCATCCTCTGTGGAAGCTCCTAATTTGTGGAATTCCCTCCCAATAGAAATGCGTCTACAAGGCACCTTCATCTGCCCACTTGCAACAAGACATATGTCTCCCATATTGGTCTCTATAGCCACAGCAGGCACTGTAACTCTACAACAGTTTGACTTTACCACCGAAGGCGCACTCCTCCATTGTCTCCCGAGACAGATGGATGCCAACTCAACTCAGGACGTGCCTTCAATATACAGCTTTCAGGTGAATGCTTAAAACACACAACATTGTGGCCTTCAATACCCGAGATGTGTGTTTTCAGGTCCCACCCTATACCATTGACTGTAATTTGTATTAACTATTTTTAATGTGTATTTTAAAATGGTTGCAACCCACCATAAGACCAACTGATGAAGAGTAGCTAATAAATAAATTCAGTCGTACCTTGGAAGTTGAATGGAATCCATTCCGCAAGCCCGTTTGACTTCCAAAATGTTCAAAAACAAAATCACGGCTTCTGATTGGCTGCAGGAAGCTCCTATAGCCAATCAGAAGCCGTGGAAGTCCCCTGTCGGATGTTAGGGTTCCAAAAGAATGTTCACAAACCGGAACAATCACTTCTGGGTTTGCAGCATTCAGGGGCCAAAATGACTGAGTTTCAGGGTGTTCAAGATCCAAGATACGACTGTATAGCAAATAATAATAATAATAATAATAATAATAATAACAATAATTTTTAAATCTCTCCCAATGAGAGCGTATATTTTACAAGCCAAATATTTGCTGCAGATGTATAGTTAAGCTTAGATGGGTGCTTGCAGGAGTGTGTTTTGCATCCTTGTGAATGCAAAGAGATATTACAACTAGTAATATCTCTAACTAGTAATCAGGTAGTGTCTGAATAGGAAGGTAGTTCATCAGAATTTTGAATAACCGTTCTTTAAAATTCCCTGAAGATGTCTCTCTTGTCTACCTCATGGTGGTGTTGTTTTTTTGCTTCTGCTTCCAGCTCCTTTTGAGGGTTCCCATTTTTAAAATGCCAGATAATTGGGTGCATAGGACTTCAGAAGTAGTATTGCCCAGTGCAGGCCTGAGGAAAGGGTTCTGTTCTAAATCCTTAACTTCCAGTTCCTCCAATTTAGACAAAGGTACACACAAATATTGGAAGGTTGAGCCTGAAGTGGTGACATCTTTGCCTTGAAAAGCAGAGAAGATTTTTTTTTTTTAAGGATATTGGTTCAGAGCCCACAAGCTTTGCATATTCATACTGCTCACAGTTGTTCAGCATTTGAAAATTCAGGTAATGAGCATACAATACTCTAGTTGCCTTTGTATTGCTTGGGGGTTTGCTGTTCTAGTAATGTCTCCACAGAAACCATCCTATCAAGTCAATTTTCCCCTTCAAATTGAATCAGTACTTGTACATTGAAGTTTTCAACATCACCCATAAGGTTTTTAAGCCTTGTCAAATGAATCTGCATGGTCTCTAACCATGAATAAAAATGATTTCAGATATCATCTTTATTTCAAGTTTTATTTCATGGGATTAATTTAATTGATTGTGCTGTTGGCTGTGTTAGGTTGTTGCTGCAATAAAAACATTTTCCCGTTTCACAAAAATGCAGATTTATTCTTCTTTTTGCATTTCTGAAGCCAACATTCGGCCCCCAAAGCACCACCTTTTTATTTTTAAATGTTTTGTCACTTTTATAAATGACACACACTTTTTTAATCACAAAGGGTTTCAGTCTTCAATCTCTTATTATGGATGTATCTCCTTTTGTAGGATCAATATTCATTTTGGTCCTTTATACAAGAGTTTGAAACAACTAATATTAGAGGTATAGCATGAGTGTGGTTTCATCATTCTGTGTGTACATACACACAGCTGAGATTTCTCAGTACCTCATCAAAAAGCTATTGATAGAAGTCTGTGTTACCAAAGGAGAAAAAATGGTATCAAATAGTGCCAAAAAGTTGTGATTTACAAGAACCAAAGTGGCCTTTAAAGTGACTAGGATCATTTAGCCATTTCCTTCCTCCATTTATGCTCTGGCTAGAATCCAAAGAACTGCTGTTCTGATTCCATGCTTCGGACTTCCCATCTCCAAGAGCAGCCGCCAAGAGCAAGGAGCTTTCATTTTTTAAAAAGGTAAGTCTCTAGCACTTTGTAGAACAAAAATTATGAAGCAAAGATCGGCAGACACCATGTGAAACAATTGCTTTTATGAGATATGAGCTTGCTCCCATCTTTCATTGTGTTTCTATCCAATGAGTGAAGTCACAGCTATGATTGATGAGTTAAGTGGAGAAATTTAAAGTTATACACAGAGAATGTTGCAAAAAATGGCTTCAGAATGACCCAGGGAATCACTTCTCCAGACAATGCAGAGTTTGTAAGGCAAGTTGGAAGGTCTGTTTTTTACTTCCTTGGTGGGTGTCTATATTTTTTTCCTCTTGACTCAGGCAGTGGAGAAGACACTGACTTTGTTTTGAAGGGAATTCCTGACTCACTTAGAAGATGCTTTTCCATAGTCTTTCCTAGTAAAGAAGTGATTGCAGCCCGGAGCAAATAATTTCGAAAGTCATGATTTTTAGTACAATTGTGACTTGACAGTAGCAGCAAAGATAGAATAGCAGCAACACAGGTTTAATTTCATGCAAAAAACCGATGACAACAGTCCCCCCCCTTCTACCTGAACATTTTAAAAAATTACACTGCAAATGCAATTAAACTATTCAGCAGTATAGCCATGCTGTGCAGGGAAAGTGTGTTGTGTTGTGGTTAAGCATGCATGGGTTACATAAGTTCTGCAAAGTAGCCCAATGTGGCTAAATTCAAATTATATTTAAAATACATTATTCAGTCTCTCTGTGTGTGCATGTGTGTGTGTGTTAAGGGGAATGCAGTTGGAGGGGCTGTTAAGTCAATTGTAGCAGCAGCATGGGAGGGGAGGAATTCCATCTTTGGGGTAGAAATAGGGTTCTTGGGGTGGGTTGTTGTTGCAGCTATAAATAGTTGAATGAGTATATTCATGGCAAAGGCTGAAATATTTATTTGCTCAAAGAATAAAACAGTGGCTGTTTGACCTGCTCTTATAACAGTGCCATAGCTATTGTGCAGTATAAATAAATAACCACAACAAATGCTTTTAACACACACTGCTTGCTTTTTAACAATTTGATCTTGAATTTATCCAAGCGTTGATATCAGAACCTTGGTTGCTATGAATCTTGATTCTCATTTGATCCCCTCCCTCTGAAGTACCATGCCTCATATTGCACTGAGTATAGTATTGCCAGCCTCAAATCAATAGTCCTACAGTAACATGATTGGATTACAGTTCATGTCACATGAGCTGTTTGCATGGTTTATGGTTAACATTAGGGGAAAGCAGTGCTCTTACACATTTTACAGCTGTGTGGTAGGCAGAAATTCAATGGGTTAAGCCTTTTCTGGTATGGAAATGGCATTTGTTACTAGTAAGGTAAAGGGTCCATTAGGTCCAGTTGTGACCGACTCTGGGGTTGCGGCGCTCATCTTTCTTTATTGGCTAAGGAAGCCGGCGTACAGCTTCCGGGTCATGTGGGCAGCATGACTAAGCCACTTCTGGCGAACCAGAGCAGCGCACGGAAGTGCCGTTTACCTTCCCGCCCGAGCGGTACCTATTTATCTACTTGCACTTTGACGTGCTTTTGAAGTGCTAGGTTGGCAGGAGCAGGGACCGAGCAACAGGAACTCACCCCGTCACGGGGATTCGAACCGCCGACCTTCTGATCGGCAAGCCCTAGGCTCTGTGGTTTAACCCACAGTATGTGGCACTTAATTTATTTGTGGCCCTGCATTCCACCTGAGAGGGGAGATACAAATTTGCATATGACAGAAGGTACATCCAGAGTTGTGCCCTCTTTTGAAAGTGGAGCACAGACCCCTTTCCACAGGCCTAGTAAATCCTGTTGGCAACCCCTGAGTTGGACATATCTGAAGTAGCTTTTTTGTATCTCAGCCTGGCTTTTACTTAACAGCTGAGGCTATGATAAGCTGGGTTGGGAACACCCATTTGTACCAAGGACACCTAAATTCATTCTCCTCCCTGCTATGCAAACACGTTGCATATATTTGCTTGTTTTGCAAAGCTGATCCTATTTCTGCTAGCTATGTGAAAGGTCAGCTAACTATGCAAAACACAGATCCACGCCCAATGGAAATCCTGCACAAGTAAACCCATACAAACCCATATTTGATCAGGCACTGAAAACATTTCAGAGTCATAAGGACTAGAACCTTGTTTGTTTAAGAAATAACAGCTGGGTTTTTGGGGGAGAGACTTTGGTCCTTCAAATTTCAGTGGTGCCCTGTGTGAGGCCAAAATTTGGCATCCCCCGCCTCCTGCCTCCTGTTCTGCTTAATTCACTATGCCATAGTTGTGATGCCCCCTAGGCTCAGGGCTCAGTATGATGGAATTGGTCACACTACATTTGCCTCTGGGAGAGGGACGCCAAGTTCAGCACTTAATACAAAATCTCACCACTGAAGCATGATCCCGGAATGGTGAAAGAAACAGCCCAGCTCTGCACCTAGTTTTTCAGATTAAGATGCCCCTTTTGGTGTACTGCACTGTGTAACAGCAGCAGTGAATGATTAAAGTGGCCTAAGTGCTCTCTTCATGTGTTCTTCCATGTGCAGAAAGATTAGCCAGCTACAAGGGGTCCCTGAATGAAATAAAGTAAACCCTAGGCCTGTGAATAAGTTAATCAAGCCCTCTGCACCCCTGCTTTCCAGAACACTTGTTTATAAAGATCAGCTCAACTGGAATCAGTTATTTCCTGGTCCGGCATCCACGTTGAGTGCATTTGAGGATTGTTGACATTTGTACCAGCTGCAGGAAAAGTTGTGATAGCGATCTTCCGCAAACACCGGCTAGTGGAAGATCCTGGTCCTACAGGTTTCAATCTCTCTTGGAAGTCATTTGGCTTTGGACATTTCATAAATCAATTTTGTATTATAGAAAGGGGATTTCTAAATCAGTGAAAGCAGGCCTCGCCCAAAGTGATGCTTTGACTAGCTGCTTTAAGCACTGTGATACTCATACATGATTTGCAAGCCGGGGGTTAAATTCTTCCCAAATTTTTACATTTCCATAAAATTGTGCAAGGACATGAAGCCTCCCTCCACACACAGAGTTTAGGGTTTGGAAGGTCATAACTAGTACTTTAATTTAAGAAAAGTTCCTTGCCTCAAACAGAGTGTGGAACTGTGGAGGAGGTACAATAGATGGGCACACCTAGCTGTTACTGCAACCTCCTTCTACGTTCGCATGCTTTGAGGTTGCAGCAGCAGTTGCTTGTGCTGTGTGGCTGTGTGTAGGTGTCATCTCAGCTGGGCACAATGCCTTTGTCTCTCCTTCTTCCCAAATATTAGTATTTGTAGTACTTGAGTGCTTGGTGGATGCTCGCTGGATGAGAAAAAATTATAAAAGGGGAAGCAGCTCTAATATTTTCTTTCTGCGGCTGTTTTTAAATCCATATTTAGTATTGATGTTGCTTCTTGTATCATTTTAGGCATTTTCAGGTTACACTGTTTTCCTGTATGCATTCATGCTTCCTAACTGCCAGGTATAAAATATCTGGATAAGGTTTTAAGTGTGTTTCCTTGCCAGATTAGTCTGGATGAACACTTCCCTATTTTACTTATTAGACTGTAAACTCCATGCTGATCACTGAAGGGAAAGTTGATTTTTCCACTATTTAAGAGTGATCAATAGAACTGACAAACTCAGATGAATTAGGTTTCCTCCTGGGGAATAAGGGCAGGCAGGTTGTGAATGCAATTGCTACTTTTACATATACATTTGGTTTTATCAGATATCAGAATATTAAAAGTAATTGCGTTCTTTAGCTTAGATCCTTAATTTACCACTTGACACCCCCCCAAAGCCTCTGTGGGAGAAAAGTTAGGTGCCCCCTTCTGAACAGTGTGTGTTTGGGTGCAGGAGTCTACTGCAAGATCTGGCAATAACACAAAATCTGGCTCAGATCCTGCAAAGAAAGCTGAGCTGAATATCACACAAACACACACCTTCAGGGGACTATTCAAAAGGGTTATTCTGTAACTTCCAGACCAGTGGAGGCAGACATGTCCCCCACTCCCCCAAGTATGTTCCTGCCTGAGGAGGAGGAGGAGCAAATTATATTGCCTGTGCTCTAGTCAATGTGGGTGAAATTATTCACCTATGACTGGTGAAATCATTCTGGCATCCGAGGCAGAAAATCCCATAAGCCCCTCTCCACGCAGTAAGCAAGCAAGCAAACAAACCCGAACAAAGAATCATAAATTAAATAGCTAACAAATGTGCTGCTCTTTTATAATACCCCAAATGAGTGGTCTAAGGCAGTTGTGTCTCTTTGTCTAATGGTAGGGACAAGCCTTTTTGGGAACCATACTACATCATGAAATTGCATGGCCTATTAAAAACAGCCAAGCTGCTGCTTTGAAGCAATGGCAAGGCTTTTGTTGTTGGGAAAGGGAAATCCTCAAACACCTTATACAGTGGTACCTCGGGTTACATACACTTCAGGTTACATACGCTTCAGGTTACATATTACCTCGGGTTAAGAACTTTGCTTCAGGATGAGAACGGAAATCGTGCTCCGGCAGCGCGGCGGTAGCAGGAGGCCCCACTAGCTAAAGTGGTGCTTCAGGTTAAGAACTGTTTCAGGTTAAGAACAGACCTCTGGAACGAATTAAGTACGTAACCTGACGTACCACTGTATTTGAAGAGAAGGCAGCTTCCTCTGAAAAATTATTAGAATCCCCCCAAATTAATCCCATGTTCAGGGTGGTGCTTTCACACCACCCGTCCCAAAACACACAAAGTATCCTAGCACTCTCTGATAAGCTAATTTAAGAAAATTCATGGAAGGAACTTTTCCCATCCTTCTCCTCTCTTGCCCAGCAACTTCTAGGCTCCATCCTGCTTTGTTCAGGAGGCCCTCTCAACCTTCCAGAGAAGAATAAGGGAGTGAAGGCAACAGGAAACATTTATTATATGAACTTCCTTAAGTTATTTTAGGATTCAAGTCTTCACAGTTTTATTTTAATTCTGATGGCAATCAAACAGTTTTCAAACTGAGAATCAGAACTCCCAGCATATTAACTCCCAGCAGTTGATGTTCTGTACATTTCCTCAGCCAAAATTATATAACAAGGACAGGAAACCAGTGGCCCTCCAGAGGTTGTTGGACTCCAACATCCCATTGACCCCAGCCAACATGACCAATGGTCAGACCTCCGTCAAAAATCTCTCTTTTACAGGAGATCACACCCTACCCAACTCACATATTCAGGATCATCTTAAGTCTTAAAGTGAATTTATTTAAGCAAACATCTGTAGGGCTTTGCTTCCTTTCTCTGTATTGTTTGCTTGTTGATATTAAAACCAAGGATGCCATTCCCAAATCCACAGCAGATTAAATTACATGCCTCCCCAACAGTGTAGTTCAAGAGAATGCTCAGTCCTTATTATCAGTGTTCCTTTTTGTAAAGACTTGCTGGGTGTCAAAAGGGACAGGGCCAGCCCAAATGATTTTGGTTCCTGAGGCAAACCACAAAATGATGCCTGCTCACTAGGGAACACGGGGTAAGTGAAGATTAACATAAGGATCAAGTGGGGAATAAAGATCTACATCAGGAATAAGGGTAGGAGGAGACCACTAGTGCCTCCAATTCACCAAGAAGCCACTGTAGAGGCAGTATGGGGGGTGGGGTATTGCCAAAGAGGCAACATATCCGGCCTTCAGTGAATGTACTGCAGCTGTTGATGTCACCACAGCGGTGGTGGGCAAAGCATTCCTGAGATGCTGAATCTGCTGCCCCTGTGGATCCTGCTGCCTGAGGCAGTCACCTCATCTTGCCTCAAGGGTGGGCTGGCCCTGAAAAGAGGTCTAGGGATGACATCAGAAATAGTGCTGCATGCCAAAGAGACATCCAAGATATGCAGGAGAAATCTTGTAGCCTTTGAAGAAACTTGCTAGAGTTTTCCCACAAGTTCTCTAGAACATCAGAATTCTCCACCACATCCCAAATGTCTCCACTGTTTCAAACCTTCCCTGCAGCTCTCCCTCTCCATCTTGGGAGCACGGGTGGCTATGGGAGCTGTCATGATGAGTCTCTGCACTTTGAACTTCACCGCTGCACCTCTGCTTTCCTTTTATATGGACTTGCATATGTATTTAGCACAACATTTGCTGTGCTGTTAAATGTTGAAAGCTGCCTCAAGCTATGAATATGTAAAGCAGATTTTTTTAAAAAATGAAGTATAGAAGTACTCAGAAACACAATGGTAGATACCCAACAAAGTTACACGCAAAGTAAACCCTTGGAAAATAATGAAAAAGTTACTTATATCCACTGATTTCAGTGGGTCTACTCTGAGTAAGGGGATGCGGGTGATGCTGTGGGTTAAACCACAGAGCATAGGACTTGCTGATCAGAAGGTTGGTGGTTCGAATCCCCGCCACGGGGTGAGCTCCCGTTGCTCGGTCCCAGCTCCTGCCAACTTACCAGTTCAAAAGCATGTCAAAGTGCAAGTAGATAAATAGGTACCACTCCGGCGGGAAGGTAAACAGGGTTTCCGTGCGCTGCTCTGGCTTGCCAGAAGCGGCTTTGTCATGCTGGCCACATGATCCGGAAGTGTACGCCGGCTCCCTCGGCCAATAAAGCGAGATGAGTGCCGCAACCCCAGAGTCGGTCACGACTGGACCTAATGGTCAGGGGTCCTTTTACCTTTTAATCTGAGTAAGACTGACATTAGCTATCACCCACCACAACAAAATTTTCCAAACAGCAGCTCCTCTAAATGCATTACAAACTCCTTTTCAACCTGAGAAGCCTAACCTACATTTCATCATGAAGGGGGTTGAATAAATTTAAAGGTTTGTAATATAATATTACTATTGTTTTTGGCATCCGTCTGTCACAAGAGACAATACAAGAGCATGTTATTCTTCTTCTGGAGAAGAAAAGGCCAAGGATGTTACTATGGATATTATGCCAATTTTTAATCTATTTATCTATTTGAATGTGAACTCATTTTCTGGAACAAGCCCTTCCAATTTCATAATCTTTTTTAATGAAAAAAAAGTGTTTTCTCCCCATGACTGCAGCTAAACTTGAAATTGTCATGGGGAGCTTTGTAAAAGGTCAAAAACAGCCAATACTTAGCTTTTCTACAAAGCAACATATATTGTGTTGTTAATCACACTGGTGAAATCTAACACTTCTTCATGTGGAGAGATTGTTAGCACTCTAACAGTGTTTACACATATTGCCAGCAGCACAACAGACAGAGCTTAGATACCTATTAATGTATATTCAATCAGCATGAATCTGAATTCTTTTTTAAAAAAATGCCAATAAGGCCTAAAAATTAAATTGAAATGGATAGTTTCAATTAGTTCAAAATGGAAGAGTTGCTTGGATCAACCTAATTTCCTCCAGGTGCTTTGGACTTCAACCCCCTGCTAGCTCCAAAACAGCCCAAAATATCTGCACAAGCTTGGGAAACACTGGCGTTGACTATGCGCTGTATCTGGACCAACACAAATCCAGAACAACACCAAACAAAAATGTTTTGCATCAAATTAATATTACAGTAAGTCAGAGGAAGGCAACATTTTTTGTTAAGGGTAGGTAGGGATGGGGGAGAAATTATATTCAATTTGCAATTAAAGATAAATCTATTAAATCTGCACTTTCCAAAACAGTACAAGAACTGAAACACAGCCACTTGGGTCCACTTGGAGAGAGACACCATTGAAAACACCCCCATTTCTCCAAAACAAACTAAAGAAAATCTCCACAACACAGAACAGGTTCACAGAGCATGGAAGGGAAAAGTAAACAATCTATCCCCATCCCCACTAACCCACCTGGCCTATCACCCACTATTCCAGCACACACCACAAATTCTCCAGATAAAAACCTGGCAAGCAAAATGCCTACACTGGCTAAAAGATGTATACAAAAACAACAAACCCATACCAACCCAAGAAATGCAAGACAAACTAGGGGACACCCAAATACACCATCAACTGCATGCTGTCTTAAACAATCCAACAGTAAAATCAGCAGCCACTATACCCTTGACCAAAAACCTTCTCCTGACAGCAGAGGGACATGACAAAGAGATGATATACACAACATACAAAATACTGCTCCAAAATCCCTTGACACAATCAAAGAACAATGGGAGCACGACACAGGCTATGAAATTAACCCTACCCAATGGACTAGAATGTGGTCTAAGCTTCCCTTTAAGTCCATATCAGCCAAAAGAAGGGAACCCACTCTGAAACTCACTTACAGGCGGTGCTCAACACCAAGGAAACTGGCACTGATACGCCCAGGAACCTCACCAAGATGTTGGACAGGTTGCATCTCCACAGGCACAAACCTCCACATGTGGTGTGAATCCCCTAAAACCCATCCCTTCTGGACAGCAGTCCTATAAGAGATATGCAAAATAACTAAACAGGTATTAGAACTCACCCCAGAACTGGCCCTACTGAACACCTTCCAAGGTCATAAAGACCACTCACATTATACAGAGCAGCCAGAAGCCTCATAGCCAGACACTGGAGAGACCTGTCAGGAGTAAACATGGACCAATGGTATCAAACTGTATGGGAAACAGCCTTACTAGAAAAGTGAACCAATAAACTGAAACTGACACAGGGACAAATGGAAGAGAATGCCTTCACCCCAGTATGGCTCTCCCTTATCACAAACACGGCCCAACAAGACAAGAACCAGAATCCACCGACAGCATATGAATCAATCTGGTTTAACAAGCCCTCCCCACACACAAATTCAAACAAACACCACTGCAGACAACCACAGATAACCAACCATACCCTGCCCCCCAATACCTCTCACTACCAAGGAAATGTAAGAAATGAATAGAAAGAGAACCTACCTGGTTGACGCTGGAATAAAACCCCACATGTATGCTATATAAAATAATATAAGCCTCACCACCCCACCCCTCCTCTCCCCCACCCCTCATACTGTACTCAACACTAATGTCTCACAACAAATGTAACTGGTTTATAAGAAAGACTATACAACCTAAAAGAGAGAGACAAGGTATGTACTTTTGTAGACCAAGAAAATCTCTGATAAAAATAAAAAAAATTAAGAAAGTCCTGAATTGGCTCCTCCAGAGAGTTTGCCCCACACTGAAGCTAGTCAGAAGGTTGTAATAATAATAATAATAATAATAATAATAATAATAATAATAATAATAATTTATTATTTATACCCTGCCCATCTGGCTGGGTCTCCCCAGCCACTCTGGGCGGCTTCCATAGAAACCAAAAATACAGTAAAATATCACATGTTAAAAACTTCCCTGAACAGGGCTGCCTTAAGATGTCTTCTGAATGTCAGGTAGTTGTTTATCGCTTTGACATCTGCTGGAAGGGTGTTCCACAGGGCGGGCGCCACTACCGAGAAGGCCCTCTGCCTGGTTCCCTGTAACTTGGCCTCTCGCAGTGAGGGAACCGCCAGAAGGCCCTCAGAGCTGGACCTCAGTGTCCGGGCAGAATGATGGGGGAGGAGACGCTCCTTCAGATATACTGGACCGAGGCCGTTTAGGGCTTTAAAGGTCAGCACCAACACTTTGAATTGTGCTCAGAAACGTACTGGGAGCCAATGTAGGTCTTTCAAGACCGGTGTTATATGGTCTCGGTGGCCGCCCCCAGTCACCAGTCTAGCTGCCGCATTCTGGATTAGTTGTAGTTTCCGGGTCACCTTCAAAGGTAGCCCCACGTAGAGTGCATTGCAGTAGTCCAAGTGGGAGATAACCAGAGCATGCACCACTCTGGCGAGACAGTCCACAGGCAGATATGGTCTCAGCCTACGTACCAGATGGAGCTGGTAAACAGCTGCCCTGGACACAGATTTGACCTGTGCCTCCATGGACAGCTATGAGTCCAAAATGACTCCCAGGCTGCGCACCTGGTCCTTCAGGGGCACAGTTACCCCATTCAGGACCAGGGAATCCTCCACACCTGCCCGCCTCCTGTCCCCCAAAAACAGTACTTCTGTCTTGTCAGAATTCAACTTCAATCTGTTAGCCACCATCCATCCTCCAACCGCCTCCAGACACTCACACAGGATCTTCACCGCCTTCACTGGTTCTGATTTAAAAGAGAAGTAGAGCTGGGTATCATCTGCATACTGATGAACACCCAGCCCAAACCTCCTGATGATCTCTCCCAGCGGCTGCATGTAAATGTTGAAAAGCATGGGGGAGAGGACAGAACCCTGAGGCACCCCACAAGTGAGAGCCCAGGGGTCTGAACACTCATCCCCCCCCACCACTTTCTGAACACGGCCCAGGAGGAAGGAGCGGAATCACCGTATGACAGTGCCCCCAGCTCCCAGCCCCTCAAGACGGTCCAGAAGGATGTTATGGTCGATGGTATCAAACGCCGCTGAGAGATCCAGCAGAACTAGGAAACAGCTCTCACCTTTGTCCCTAGCCCGCCGGAGATCATCAACCAGTGCGACCAAGGCAGTTTCAGTCCCATGATGAGGCCTGAATCCCGACTGGAAGGGATCCAAATGGTCCGCTTCTTCCAGGCGTGCCTGGAGTTGTTCAGCAACCACTCGCTCAATCACCTTGCCCAAGAATGGAAGATTTGAGACTGGGCGATAGTTCTAAGTTGCCCACCTCTGATCTGAATGGAACACAGTGTGGTAAAACATCTTTAATTGGCTTTAAAATTTCCGTGTTCTCTTTTCCCTGTTGGATGCTTTGGAGCAAGTAAGGCTGTGCATCTATCTGAGGCCCCGGTGCCTGGTTTTAGGCACTCACACAGTGATGACCAAATTTTAGGACCAGTGAAATTAGCTTTGGTTTAGAAATGCTTCATATCACAGTACAAAACAGCTCTGTATGACTGACTGAAGCAAGAGACTTGCCTGTAATGGAATAGATGCCTTAAGCACTTACTTTCCAGAAGAGTGTAATCACCTTATAATCATGTAATTGTGATGCTGTATAATTAACTTTCAATCCTTCTGATATGGATGATTTCCATAATGTTCAAAATTATTTTCTGCCGTCTTTTAATTATGTTAATATTCATCAAAACCTAATAATATTTCATTCATTAGGAACTGAGCTGAATGTAGAAGGGGCTGTACACATTGTGTATGATTTGTTTCTCCTGATTTGCCAGCTCTGGGTGCCCAGTAGGTTGGATGACTGGTTAAATGTTAAGTATTAAGTTAACAATTTTGGCTGTATTCTCAGAATGCTGCCAAAGGATGTTGGAGCAAAGTTTGTTTGTTTGCTTGTTTAAATAGAAATGCTGGGCTCAATACCTGCATAAATGCCCTGTCACCTCCTCTGGAAGCAAGTCCAATTCCTTAACACTGAATACAGTTGTAATTCCTCACTGGAGGATCAAATACCATGTGCTCAAAGGAACACCATTATAGATTATTGCTTAATATTGTTTTCTTTAAAGAAGAGCCCCTGATGGAAGGCAGTTTTCTTAATAGATAGGAGAGGGCTTACAATATCAAGACCATGGTTTTGTCTTGGGCTGGATGGGGGCCCCAAGATAAAAAACATATGCCCCTCCCCACCTTTCCAGTAAAATTTGCACAAGTAGGCAAGGTGGTGGGTACCATGCTCCTTTCACTTGCTTCTGAATGCTTATGTAGACTTTAGTTCCAGGTGACTACAGTTTGGAGCATGCCAAGTCAGAAAAACAAATGGAGGGAAGGCTATATAGGTTACTTAGGAACCAATAATGGCAGGACTGCCACCTTCATACCCACCTTGTGCACTTGAAAGTTTTTGAGGGACTGCAGTTGGAAACAGGGTACCATTCTGGATGGCCCCTAGGTCCAGCAAGCTTCTTCTTAGGCAGTGTCTACACAACAAAAGCCTACAGGTTGGTATGCTGTCAGCAGAGTGCTGATAAGAAACATAATCATGCAATCTGAGCACTGGTGGAAGAGGGTTGTGCACTAATGCACAACATCTGCCCCCAATGGTAGCTCAGTTTATCCCTCTGCTATTTGTTGTCCCATCTGTCATGCTGGAGTTGGAACTCCAAGCAGTGGAGACACATACTATCTAAATAATTCCTCGGCCTAACCTGTCTTTTGGTATTGCCAGATTCACTAGACTGTAATGATGCACAGTTTAAAAGTGGAACGATTCCAAGTAAAATAGCACCTTGTTCTGTCTTTGTTTCATCCATGCCAGGACACTGCCCAGATCTATGTTAACTAAAATGGATAGGCATGTTGGATATGTTAAAAGGAATCCTCAGCTATATTGCCTGTGTTTACACTGATGGACCATGGGTGCCTTAGAAACATATGGAATAAATAAATGCATGGGGGTTAATTAGGTTACAGGGTCAAATATTATATATATTGGCAAACAGGTAAGAAACTACTTGTTCTCCTGCCTTAGTACAAACTCCCTGAGCACAAATGCTGTATTTTGAATGTGTTGAACTAGATGGGCTATTGGCCTGATCCAGCCCAAGAGAAACCCACACTTCTTGGATCTTCCCATCTGCTCAGTATAAAGAGAAAAAAAGTATAAAAAAGTATATATATATATAAAAAAAGTATAAAGAGAGGTTCTATATCTCCACAATTTGGAGGAGTGAGGCTCTGTTCTCTCCCTTTACACTGGTTGGCTGTCACATCTGCCTGACACATAGCATGTGAATTGGAAGGATTGTCCTGACCCTCTCATCTACTGAGATATATCAAAAATAAATTAGGATGGCAGTTTCTTCACTTCCCACCAGTCTAAAAGATCTCAAGTTTCCCTTGGTGCTTTGGGTTTTCCCTAATGCAGAACTATATTATGCCAGGTTTGAGGGAAAGAGATTAAGCAGGAATAAGAGACTGTAGGACTTGTCCACCTTGACATATGGGATACCTCATCATAAGAAAACAGGAAGAGTCCTGGTGTATCAGGCCCATCTGGTCTAGCTAGCATCCTGTTCTCACAGTGGCCAATCAGTTGCCCCAGTGGGAAGCCCACAAACAGGACCTGAATGCAACAGCATTCTCCCCACCCATGGTTCTAAGCATGGTTATCCAAAGCCATATTGTCTCTGGCAGTGGAAGTAGAATGCAGCCGTTATGGCTTGTCTATTCCACGAATTCATCTGATCTTCTTATGAAGCCACCCAAGTTGGTGGCCATCACTACCCTTTCCACTTTTCTCCAATTCAATGCCCCAATCACTTTGTGGGCAATTTTTACACAGTACAAATTCACAGAGAATAATTCTTGTAGGAAAAAGTCTACATCCAAAGGAGAATGATGGGAGCACTAGATGCGTTGTTCATGTTGTCAGGGCTACTTCTCTGTAAGGAAATTTATGGAACTCTGTGGGTAAAAAATGACAGCAATGTCAGTACTGATGTGCTCCCTCCATGGGTGAGACCAGGGTTTATGAAGTGATTGAAATCTGGGTAACAGCTTACTGGAAAGCTTTATACAACTACGAATCCAGAATGCATCTTCACCTGCAGAAACAAGGCCAATACAAGACAGTCCCTCTCTGCATCTCTTAGAGAAGCAGGGCAATCATTGTTTCTACCTGATTCCTGATTAGCAGTTTGCTCACATCCCTTCTCACGCTAAGCATATTCCACTTTCTTTGTCTAAGGTGCTGAATGGCTATGAATAGTAAGGACAGACTATCTTTAATTATTTTTTAAATTATTAATGGTTTTGTTAGATCCTTTCACTTTTTACATTATATTTTCACTAATGTGAGTTAAATAAAAATGTACTTGATGTTTCCAGGGAGTTTCTCCCCTCCCTCCCTCCCTCCCATGCATTTTTCATCTTTTCATAACATCAGTTCAAATTCTATGAGCCATAAAAGTTGGTTTGTGACTCTGAGCAGCGGATAGTCGGGTACCACTGATGAATGCAAGAGGGGCTGGGCGATTTGGGGGACTGCTAAAACACACACACCAATACACAAACTGCGATTCCAGCTCATAGCACCGGTTTAATGGTCTTCTTTCCACAGTCCAAAAGAAAGTACTGATCGCTCTCTTGCAAGCTTCGAAACTCCCAATCACCACCACCAAACTCCCGTTGAGGCAGTCTCAGGTCAGGGATATCCAGAATGCCAGAAAGTCAGAAGGGGGTTTAAAGGAGCCCACTGTATTTCGCAGGGCAGCGAGCTTTCTAGTCAAACAAAATTGGTTCTTATTCTGTTCTGGGGAAGACTTCTTTGGAACTCGAAAGCTTGCACTGCCCAGCAGTCTGACTTCTCCATCCTCGGTACCGTTTCGACTGTCTCACTCCCTGTCCAGTTCCTAAGCAAATGAAACGGCTGCCAAGAAGGATAAGTAAAACAGACTAGCGGCTAAACTGAAATTCCAGTATAGAGAAGAACCATATATTTGGTGGTAGCCGCGGCGGCGCGGGGGTCCTCTGTTAAAAAATCACTTTTATTTTATCTTTTAGTTATCGGTGAGAAATACTTTAGTCAAGTGCTAAATGGCTCCGTAAACAAGAGCATGTAAATACTCCCTAGGATTTAGAATGAAGTCCAGTAACCAGCAGTTTACAAATCCAGCGTGTGTTGTTTGTTTGTTTGTTTGTTTATGTGTGTGTGTGTGTGAGAGAGAGAGAGAGAGAGAGAGAGAGAGAGAGAGAGAAGGCACCAAGTTTAAATGCATACAATTCAACGCAAACTCTCCCCAGAACTCCCGGATAAATTATGCAGAGGGATTTCTGGATTTCTTTCAAGTAATTAAGTTTCGATTTCTTGCATTTCTGTTAGTGCCAGGAAGCACAAGGCGCCACGGATTGCAAAAAGCTTCATTGATTGTTCCATGCTTTAAGTTTGATTTCGTGACTTGACTTAACTTCGGGAAAGGTACATTCACCCGCCAGGGGGAAGTCATCAGGGCACTCCGCTCCCACTGCCCCGCCCCTGGTAAGGGAGTCGCTCAGCTTCAACGTGAGAGCGCCTCTGAACTCGGAGGAACTTGCTTCAGGGCAAACGTCAACAGGAGGACGCTGTAAACGTTGAATATGGCGAAGGTGCTTATAGGGCAATTTGCTCAGGAAGGGAAGGGTTGGTCCTTCGTACCTGGATTTTGGCTGCAATTTGAGAAGGTAGATATGAGGAGTAACAAAAACACAGGTGAACTCGTCAGTGTTTAGAGATGGCAAAATAATTTCAGTAATCTGAACTCTGTCCAGGGAGACTAATCATTACGGGTTTCAGCATAGATTAAATATTAGCAGAATTTATTCCTTATTTGTCACCTTACAACCCGATTCTATGTTTACTCAAAAGTAACCTGCACTGAATTCCGTCGGACACAGTCCCAAGTAACAGCTGTGCAGTGCAATCCTATGCATGTTTATTCGGAAGCCCCACTGGGGTCAAGTTTACAGCCAAGGAAGCCTGCATAGATTAGAATTGCAGACTTAGGCTGCAATCCTAAGCAGAAGTTCCTTTGAACCCAGTGGGACTTGCATCCGAGTGAACGTGCATAACTAATGTGTTTGTAACTGCTTCACAACGTCTTCAAAACCTTCCCAGAAAGTCTGTGAAATAGATCGCGATTATACCCATTTCTCAGCAGGTGCTCAGAGACTCACTTTGTGGCTCTTCCCACGGCTGCCCAAAAAGTTCATGGCAGACAAAAGTTCAAACATGAGCCAAGTCCCCCCCCCTTGCCTCGTTGACCATTTCCTACTTGTAAAAGGGTGGAAATGACCTGCCCGGGAACCTCCAGTGGACCCAATGCTCTGTTATGAGCTTGAACTCGGACCTGTCCAAGTCCCGTTCAAATGGCAGGTTCTCAACAGGAAGCGGGGAGCTATTCTAAGCGAGCCTTCGGATTTCCATGAAGAACCAGCAGAACAGACAACGAACAGCCCATTCCTGTTTTCTCGATCTCGGCTATGTTAGCTGTTAGTATCCTGCGAGGCAACACTTGACCTGAACAAGGTCCACTCGGTGCTAGTATAATATTCCAAGTTGTCTTCAGGTAACAGCACCTTGAGAGGATGATTCTGGCCTCAGCGTGAACCGGCGTGTTGGCCGAAGTGGTTCTCTTCAGGATTCCTCCTGTTTGTGTTTGTGTGTGCGCGCGTGCGCAAGGAAAGGAGGGAGCGAGGCGGATCTCCTGGGGGTTGGAAGGTGGTGCGCTTATTTGCTCTCATTTCGCGCTTGCCAATAGGAAGAGGGAGCGCCGGTCGCGCTGCGCTGTCCAGGGTCCTGAAACTCCTTGCAAAGTTCTCCCTCACGCCAGGCAGAGACTCCTGAGCGCAGCTCTGACTCTTTCACTTAACCAGCCAGTAACTGTCATCACCTGGCAGCCGTGCCGCGCAACATTCCTCCCCATAGGATTGTCCGTGTTAGGCAAAGAAAACGAGCAAATTATTTGAATAAATCATCTCAGAGCAGGTTTGTTGACTGGGAAAGCCGGGCTGAGCGGGGTGAGGGGAGACAGCGGCGGAGGAACATTCCCGTGCACTAAAATAAAACTGGAGGTGCTAAGCAATGTGTGTTCATTAATATAAAACAGGGAGGGCATCGGACAGCCGCATTTTCGATAAATAACTGCCCTGACCATAACCGAACTCTCTATTCCTTGCTGAAAAACAAAGGCAGGGCTTCCTAAAGTATAGCCTGCATCTTAATGGATTAAAATTTCATCTGACGCATTAGGTTCGGTAAAATATGAATGCGTGCTTTAAATTTTAATCATAAATCAGAGCAGGGATACATGAGAGGCGACAGTGATGTCTCCCCAGATGTCTGCGTGGGTCAGGCAATGAAAGGGGGACTCTAATTTTATTTAGGCAAGTCCATTTGTGCGCAGAGCCTGCAGGAAGACTAATGGCTTTGGAAGGCTTGCGAAGGCAGCCTTGCGCTGGTACCCGAGGGCTTGACGCTGCTCTGGGACAGCTGCATTTCACATCTGTCTGAGGCCAGTCGGTGGCAGAAGCTGCTGCTAGACAAAGAGGCCTCCAAATCCAGAAGTGCCCAAAGACTCTCTGATGTGGGGAACCCGAGCTAATTTCCTGCTTGGGGTTTAAAAATAATAACATCTTCAACATGCAGAACAACATATTCCTGTTGGAAGGCAAACTGTTAAGTCGTGAATACGTCCTCAGTTCAACTCCAATCAGGTTCATGATGAGACAACAGTCGCCTCTTTAGACCCCCGAATTCTCCCACAACTCTGTTTTCCCATGACTATCCAAGGGAACCTTTCCCAAGCATTTGACATCCCATCCAACGAACAATTTCCCACTGATCTTAGAGAGGCCAGGAATCAGGACTCGACTCTTTCACAGAGGTCAAAGCGTAAACTACAACATTACATTATATGGTGCGCATCTATTCCAGAGTATTTTGTGGTGACTAAGAGATTTTAAAATGTCTGGTGCAAGGTTAGCACCTTGTTTACGTTGTCCGCTTTTGCCTGACTTTTGTCACGTGGGCTTGAAGGAAGCTATATGAATGGTGACTTAGGGTTTTTGTTTGTTTCTATGTGTTTTCTCACGGAGGAAAAAAGGGCTTATAGCTACATATCAGAACTACAGACGAATCTATGTTTAATGACAAGAGTTCCATTCCCGAGCAGAATTGGGCAGCTTAAGTCTCATTTGCTTCAGTAGGATCTGTCCCCCCAACGATACACAGGATAGCAGACAATATAGGTCACATACTGTTGAGGGGAGAAGGTTTTGCTGAAAAGAGAGTGAATGACTAATCTACATTAGTATCGCGGATTTGGTAGTTTCCCTTCTGCCCAGACCTTTGGAAAAGGAGGCCTTGGAGACTGCAGTGTTTAAATAATCTTAGCTAAACGTAGCACCAAACAAAGTTTGCCCACTTATTTCACGAGTGTTCCCTTTATTTCATTAATATATTATAATCCCTTATTTACCATAGGAAGTGGTGACAAGTGTTTAGCATTTTGGAGATCAGTTGTCAGTTGCTATTAAAATCAAGATTAATTCATATTAACGATATGCATTCTCAGTTCTCCCATGTGACAGCATACATTAAAACAACTAGTGCAAGTAATTAAACCCAATACAGGGGGTTAAATATTTTTAAAAGAGGGTTTTTAAACTCAAAGTTCACTTGAGAGCTAAGTATTAAATTGAGAATGCCCTGTTAATTATCTGTTAGAAAATTAGAAGATAATTTGATTTGAGGTCTGTTTGGCTGATTTGTGGGAAGCACAATTGTCCTCAGCCTTTGTTTTTAATTTTCAATAGTATCCTGAAATGCAATGTTAAACAGCTATTGCTTTCTTAGGATTCCTCGACCTGTAACACAAATATGGAATATGACTGGCCAGTCCAATTGCTGATGGCTAGAGAAACCTGCTTTCCACCTCTGCCCTTCAACTGTCCCTTGTAAACTTCTTTCAATGAAAATACAAAAATATTATCTACAGATCTTTTTATTAGGCGTTTGAGATGCTCAATAGTTTAGACTAATTAGACAAGCCAAAAGGCTTTTGAAGATTAAGCAAATTGGACAACCCTTGTTAATTAGAACATAATTTAAAGTTTGAAATTATATCACTGATGAAGTAGCCTAATTAGTATGACGATGTGTTAATGGCCTACCGAGACAGCCCTGTGGAGGGCTGACATGAACTCCTTAAAGGCTTGCAAGAATCTGCTCCCTTTCTATGTTGCCATTAATAAAAGATTTCTATAGACTTCAGCCTTTCAACGGTTACATACAATTTATAGTACACACAATGCATTAGCCCATAGTGCTGCTCCGTGGTTTGCTCTTTTTTTTTTTTTTTACTATTATGAAAACTAATAAATTCGTCAAGCTGAATTAAGCATACAAATCAGATGAGGCATAACAGATTACATATTGAAGCGCTGTGTCTCCCGAGCCTAAATGAAATTTCAATCTAATAATTCCTTCCTGGCCCGGCCATAATTTGTTTAGAGATGTTGTTCCACTCCTTTCCAAGCGCTGTTCGCACAATAATTAAATGATACTCAAGCTTTTAACTTTGATTTATTTCATTTCTCTGAGCTGGCGACAGTGAGAGCTGATACAATGGATTTTTATTATTATTATTATTATTTCCCTGAAAATTACGAAGCCTATCGTTTGGGGTGAGAAACCTGCTGGAGCCGCCTAGTGTAAAATTAAGGCACACAAAAGGGCCAGCTGTATTGAAATAAGTCACTCAGCAGCCTTCCCCCCCTCTCTTTTACACACCCACCCACCCACACCTATATATATATTAAATATGAAACCCATCCATCATAAAACTGACAGAGCCAAGGAACTGGCTGGGCTCAGAACTGAGCCCACCATGCGGCTTTGGGTGGCACTAAGATGCCGGATTGCAAGAGGTGAAAGGTCTGAACATTTGGGGGCATCTCCTCCCCCTAGTGTCACGTTAGCCTGGAGAGGCCCATGGCACCCGTGGGAATCCCACGTAGAACTCCTGCATGAGGCCAAGCGGAAAAGCAATGGCACTAGAGAGACAGGCTGTTGGCTGGCAGGGAGCAGAGCCATCAGCTGGTCCCCTGCTCTGCTCTGCCCCGCCCTTCGCACCCCCTCCAGCAAGCAGCTACTTCTCCCGCAGCGCCTGGCCCCTGAAGGCGGGCAGCTTCATCCAGCCTACAGAGCGCGACGCAGGAAACGGCAAACAAAGGTGACGGTGCGGGGAGCGACCGAGGGGAGGCGACGGCACCACCCTCTGGCACGCGCCCACTTCGGAGGAGGAGGAGGAGGAGGAGGAGGAGGAGAGCGGCAGGATTCCAATTCCCAAGAGCCACCGCGGCAGGATAAAAACCAGGCGCCAGCGGCAACTCAGGGGAGTTGTGCCAGTCAGTCTCTGGGGTAGCGGGTGTGTGGCGCGGGGTGTCCTCCTGCTGCACCTGCGCAGTGAAGTCTCTCGGGGCAAACTGCCTCCCTCCCCCCCTCCACTCCGCGGTGGCTAATGAATGATAATAACTCAAATGGAAAGGCTTTCACCTTTCTCCAGACCCCTCCTTCCCTTCGCTCTCTCCGCCTCGTGGAAGAAGAAGGGTGGACTTGTCTCTCCCCAGCCCCCCTCGCGACACTATTGCAACAGCCCCAACCAGGGAGCAGCCTCAACATAAGAACACAAGCCAAGGGAGATAGATACGTTAGATTATATTCACACACACACACTCACTCACTCGCAGGACTGCTCTATGGACTCCGCACAGAGGCAGAAAAAAGCGCAACGAAATCCTGTATGTCATCTACATACAACTATAGCAAACACTTTTATCCGTCCCACAGAGCTCACCTCCCAGGACAGTGAAGTTCAATCCACATCTCTCTCACACACAAATACACACACATTCTGCTCTGCTTCGAAACAGCCCGCTGTCTCCTTCGTCTTTCAGCCCCTCAGAAAGGACCACGACGTGGCCTCGCGGGGACCCCCGCTCTCGCCAGCCACGAGGTCTCCCTCCCTTGCTCTCCACAGGACATCTTCTCTCGCACTTTTCCACCCCGTGTCCCCTCACTCACACATTTCCCCTCCCTTCTCCGCACATCATCCTGCCAACATATTGGTGATTATATCTCCTTTCAGGTTCCCTCTTAGCATTAACGTCTAATATCTCTCTCTCTCTCTCTCTCTCTCTCTCACGCGCAGCTCCTACAATCCCTCGCTCCCTTCTCCGTCTCCCTCCTCGCGCTCCTCCAGCCCCTCGCTCGACAGCCACACGCGCGCGCGCTCTCTCGCAGGACGCATGCGTCTCGCCTTGCCAGCCCCGGCTTCGCCCGCGTCCAATGGGCGACGAGCAGAGAGAAACAGAGGGAGACAGAAAGACTCGCTCAGCCCAGTTACGCGGAGGTCTCGCTGGCTCGCGCTAGGCACCTGCCAGGCCAAGGTGTGCCGCAGCCCAGCGCTGAGGCGGCGTCCCAGCCGCCGAGGAAGGAACAATAGGGCGAGGCTAGAGCGCTCCTCCCGCCTTTCTTCCTCCTCTTTTTGCTGCTGGGCGGGCAGGGAGGGGAAGCCGGCGGCGAAGAAAGAAGGCAGCGCTTCGGGGCTCTTGCTCCAGTTTGAGCAACAGCTGGCGGGGCTCCAAGCTGAGGGAGGCTGGGCTGGGCTGGGCTGGGCGGGGAGGGGGCTTCTTGGGGCGCCGGGAGCGGCGGAGGGCGGGCGGGACGAGGGGGCCTCTGGCGCTTCAGGGGGAGGCGCTGGGGAGGGGAAGGAGGGGCGCTGAGGAGAGGCGAGGAAGGCAGGCAAGGAGGACTGGCAGGGAAGGGGCAGGAGGAGGAGGAGGAGGAGGAGGAGGAGGAAGGGAAGGGACTTTCCCCAAAGAGTTGGGGGGCGTCCTAGTGACAAGGCAGCGAGAGGGGGGGCAAGGCGAGTAAAAAGCCAGCGGCGAGGCGGCTGAGGGGGCAGTTTGACAGCGGAGAGTGGCGAGAGGAAGAGGCTTCGCCGAAGGGGCAGGCAGAGGACGCGAGAGCCGGCGAGGCGCCTCAGTCCGACGGGGCGGCGGCGGCCGCTGAGGCAGCAACTTCTCCTCGCGCCTTTTCCCGCCTCTTCGCCTCCTCGCCTTTCCCGCCGGCCACCATGATGATGATGTCCCTCAACAGCAAGCAGCCCTTCGGCATGGCGCACGGAGGTGGCGGGGGCGGCGGCGGCGGCCTCCACGAGGCCAAGTACTCGGCCCTGCACTCCGCGTCGCCGTGCACCTCGTCGGCGGCCGCCTCCGTGCCGTCGGCCAGCTCGCCCAGCATCTCCAACGCCGGCAGCGGGGGCGCGGGCGGGCGCAGCAGCGCGCCCAGCAGCACCACCAGCAGCAACAGCACCTCGGAGGCCCTGCGCCGCGCCTGCCTGCCCACCCCGCCGGTAGGTCGCTCTCCGTCGCTCGCCAGGGCGGGAAGGGTGGAAAGGGGGCAGCCCAGGCGCCGGCATGTTTATTTCATGGCCAGGCAGCAAATCAGCCCCGCGCGCCTCCCGCCCTCCCCAAACCCAGCGCAGGCTTCCAAGGGGCTGCCATGAATTTTTACGACCTGCGATGCTGCTGCCGAGCCGGGCTGGGAGGAGGGGGGGAAGCGTCAGAAAGAGAGAGAGAGAGAGAGAGAGAAAGAGAGAGAGAGAGAGTTGCCTGACTGCCCCCTGCTTCTTTCTGCCCTCGTTGCTTTCCCACTTTCTCTTTCCTTCTTTCCTCCCTCTTCCTCTTCTCTGCCTCTCTCCCTCCCTTTCCCCATACCTTTCTTTTTCCATTTTTCTTTCTCTTTCCAGCTCTCTCTTTCCCCCTATTTCTACCTCTCTTCTCTCCTCTTTTTCTCTTTTCATCTCTCTCTCTCTCCTCATCTCTCTCTCTCTCTCTCTCTCTCTCTCTCTCTCTCTCTGCCTCGGATGGCACCCCGAGGAGCAAGGAGGCGAATTCCCTCTTGGCAGCAGTAATGTGTGCCTTCTATTTGCAATTGCAGAGCAACATCTTCGGCGGTCTGGACGAGAGCCTGCTGGCCCGCGCGGAAGCCCTGGCTGCGGTGGACATCGTCTCTCCCGGCAAGAGCCACCACCACCACCCGCCGCACCACAGCCCCTTCAAGCCCGACGCCACCTACCACACCATGAACACCATCCCTTGCACGTCGGCCGCCTCCTCCTCCTCGGTGCCCATCTCCCACCCCTCTGCCCTGTCCGGCAGCCACCATCACCACCATCACCACCACCACCACCACCAACCTCACCAGGCGCTGGAAGGGGAGCTTTTGGAACACATCACGCCGGGGCTGGCGCTGGGTGCCATGACGGGCCCCGACGGCTCGGTGGTCTCCACGCCGGGCCACGCTCCCCACATGGCCAGCATGAACCCCATGCACCAGGCGGCTCTCAGCATGGCCCACGCCCACGGGCTGCCCTCGCACATGGGCTGCATGAGCGACGTGGACGCGGACCCGCGGGACTTGGAAGCCTTCGCCGAGCGGTTCAAGCAGAGGAGGATCAAGCTGGGGGTGACCCAAGCGGATGTGGGCTCGGCCCTGGCCAACCTCAAGATCCCCGGGGTGGGATCCCTAAGCCAAAGCACCATCTGCAGGTTTGAGTCGCTCACCTTGTCCCATAACAACATGATCGCCCTCAAGCCCATCCTACAAGCCTGGCTGGAAGAGGCGGAGAAATCGCACCGGGAGAAGCTGACCAAGCCGGAGCTCTTCAACGGCGCAGAGAAGAAAAGGAAACGCACTTCCATCGCGGCTCCGGAAAAGAGGTCCCTGGAAGCCTACTTCGCCATCCAGCCGCGTCCTTCCTCGGAAAAAATAGCGGCCATCGCGGAGAAACTGGACCTCAAGAAGAACGTGGTTCGGGTCTGGTTCTGTAACCAGAGACAGAAACAGAAACGGATGAAATATTCCGCTGGGATTTAGAGTCTTTGGAAACCTTTCTGCTTAGAAATTTTTTAAAACCCCTCAGAAAAGTAAAATAATAAGTAAACACTAACATTGCCAGTAGACTTTTCCACTTCGATTTCCGGAAGAGAAAGGAAGAGGCCAGAGTTCATCAAGAGGGTCAGACTGAGACACACACACACACACACACTGAGAGAGAGACTTTGACTGGAGAAGTAAATTGTCAAGTTGAAAAAGTTGGCAGCAGAAATAATTGGACTTGAAAGCTCAGACTTTTTGAGCAGGCATCAAAGACAGACTGATTGTGTGAAAGCAGATAAGAAATCTTTATAAAGGACCGAAGACGTATCAAGTAAGAGTTGTTTTTATTCTTAAAGACATCGTCTTTGTTCAGATGTAAGAGTACCCTTTGCAGCTATTTTTCAGGAAAAAATAATAAACCGATTAGAGAGACTGAAACTTTAATCTAGAGTTGAAACTTATACCATAAGAGAGGCGTCTCAAAAGTATTTTGATTTTTTTAAAAAATAAGATGGCAGGTTTTCTGCGATTACACTGCATATTATAAATATATATATATATTTTTACTGTGGCTATTATCTGTTTCCTTCTCTTAAGTGATAATGTGGAAGGAAAGCGCTGATCCTGCTGTGTTCACAGATCTTTTAAGAGCTATTATTAGATTACTGCCAAACAACCCCTTGTAAATTATTGATTTATCTCTCTAGTAACTTCATTTTGTGCTCATCCTAATTAATTGAACCTCTTTCATCAAAGTCGAGATAAAAAAAAAGTTAAAAGGAAAAAAAGTATGGTTAGTGTAAATTCATTATTTTCCGTTGGTTGGTAGCGTTTACGAACTTTAAACTTTTTATTACTATTTAAAAAGGAGGAATCCTTTTGGCCATCTGTATATTTTCACCTGAATTGAAACTGTTTCTCCAGCAAATATTTGTAAGGCGTTCTCACTCTATAGTGGCTGTCCTGCGTTGTTTGTGTAGAATGACTCACTTGTCCAAGGAGGTATTTGTTGACTGCGTTACATATTTAATGGGGGGATTCCCCAGATCGTCCCCACCACACGCTGCTTAAAAAGGCGCCCCTTGATTAGGCGACAGGGTGGTGGGTTCTGTTGCTTTTAGATTTCCTTTCATCTAAGTAGCTATCTGTTCTAGATTTCAACGCTATTTCTCGTCAGTGTTCGGGTCTCCTAGTTACTCTTTATTTCCTTTGATTGCTAGAGGGTGTTTTTCTCTCGCTTTTGCATTATTTTCGGAGGTTTTGTTTGTAGAAAAGCCAAAACGATATTAGGGAGAGAAAAGGAGAGCGAGAGAGATCGGGCGCGCAAGAGATAAAAAAGGAGAATGCACTGTTTGTAAATTCACATTGTTCGGTACAACTCTTTTGAAACAAACCCTCCCCGAGGTACTTAGATTGTGGTACCGTTGTGTATTGTAAATAATTCATTCAGAATTGACGCACATACAGTTATATTCTTACAGATTTCGCTGCATTGCTGTTATGTTCGAAAGGCTCTTTGAAGTCCTACTTCTGTACATTATGACGATTTCTTTGGTTTTGTTAATAGAAAGTTTATTTATTATGGTAATGTATTGATTTATTTAAAATGTTGTTGAATTGTCTTTCATTAAAAAAAAAGATTTTAACGTTTTATTGACAAAAAAACCTGTTTCCCGAGTTCCTTCCCCCCTCCCCCCCTCATTTTAGATTGTGTTATTGAATTTGAACTCTTTCCAAAACGCTACAGAGACTTGTAATTCGAACTCACTTCTTTGGAAACAGATTTCACTGGAATCAGTGGGACTTACTTTCAATTCATTGGGTTTAGCATCAGCTAGTCAAGGTATGAATTATTTCTTTCAGTAGCCCTTTCTATTGACCCAAAGTATTTCAAACTCCTGGTGTGTATTCAGATTAGGAGAGAACCACACATCTCTGTGTTGGCATTTATTTCCTGGACCTTGCAAGGATTACGTTATTGCTTTCCTCCTGCGCATCGTATGTAAATCTATAACATTTCCTTGATGGGCTTCAGTGTATTGTGGCTGTAGATAGCCAGATTGCAGAAACCCGGGGCATAGAAAATGACTATGGCGCTTAGGGACTTTGGAAGGGAGCTATTCAATTAGCCCGTCTTCGTAGCTGGACTCTGGGAATGATGACGAGGGCAGGTTGAGTCCCCAGAGCTCCGCGCCACCACCGCAGTGCCAAGCGCATAAGCAGCAAGATCAAGAGACAGACAGAACCGGGGAGGAGAGAGGGGGTGAAGAAGAAGAAGAAGAAGAAGAGAAAGGCTTGCCCGCTTATTTGTCCTCATTTCCTGTACTGCTTAAAGTGCTTCAAAGACATGCGGGGGTGGGGGGGAATCAGCTGCAGCATCACAGCTAAACAAATCTAACCAATAGCGGAGCCAAGTTTCAAATGTAGGCTGCTGCAATCCTAAACAGACTTAATACGAGGTAGGCCCTACTGAACACAGGCTACTTTCCGAATAAAACTGCACAGGGTTGGGCAGGTTAGGAGTGCAGAGGTTTGCACAAGATGTTTAGGTGGAGAACTTTTCATGTGCTCCTAACCTAGAACAAGACACACTTCTGTGGGAAGACCGAAGATGCCCCAGGGAAAGATCTGGAAAAAGGACAGCAGATTTTCTTTCCCTCACCCCACCACCCACAGACAAACCGCTGCTGTAGCTCCCCTTGGGTTTGATAAGCGGCCACGAATTGCCCCGGATCAAGAGCTAAATTTAAATGATGCCATGCGATCAAAAGATCGCCCAGAAGGAGCTATATAAATACCCGACAGAACTATGCTGTCCTGGTAAAGAACTAGCAGCCCATAGAAAGCTTTGTATCTGGTGTGTTGTGTCTCCTTGGAATCAAACCGAGGTGTGCAAATTGGCAACCTTATTGCCTAAGGAGACACGTCTTTGATGTAGCGAGTTTGAATGGGGGCGGGAGGGGGGAGCTGTTTTCTGCTGGAATTTTAAGGCTCTGGTGAGCTTATCTACATCCCCCCTAAAATGATGTTAGGGTGATAAAACCAAGTCTTCTTGTCATTGCCATTGTGGAGCCGGGTCCGTGGCCTATGAGAGACTGGTCTGTGAGCAAAAAAAGGTTCCAGTATTTGTTAAAAATCTTTTATTTGTTTTTTTACATACAAAAGTTAGCGAGTGGAAACAGCCTCACCACCCTTCTCTTTCCACCCTTTCTTCCGCCCACCTTTGATTTTTCGGTGACAATGATGATATTGCCACTGCAGCCGATCTGCTCCCTGCCGCCTGTGCTTTCAGCACCAAGGACAGCTCCTCGGCGCTCTCTTGCTCTCAGTTCAATCTTGCCAGTTTGCCAGAGGCTGTCTCTTCCCTTTCACAGAGGGAGACAGCGAAGAAGAGAGAGGCAATGAGAGAGAGAGGGGGGGGGGGGGCGGCGGCGGAGTGAGCTGGGAAGGAGGGGTGGGTGGAGGAAGGGAGATGAATGTGGCAGCTTTTTGCTACTGGGACTCAGCAAACTAAACGAAGTTTCATTTGATCTTAGAATATACGCTCACGTGCGAACCTACTGCAAATACGTTTAAGAAAACAAAATACCGAGAAAGGGGAAAAGATTTGCAACGGGGGCGCAAAATATTGGCAACGAAGCCACTTAATATTTTGAGCTGACACAAATCCATAGGCTTTGTACATATGACAGAGAGAAGAATAAAGGGCGCTACCCCCCACCGCCGACAGTACAAGAGTTGATATCTCCTTACTGAAATGATGCATCATATTATAATGGTGTAATTTCACCATTAATCGATCAAATAAATCTTTCTTCGCGTTATGTTAATTCAGAGCCCTATGCTTCCAAGCACAAAATATTTCTCTTTCATTTGCTTATTAGGTGTAATCAGGAAGGCATTCGAAGGAACTGTGTTTTCCTTGATCTCTTGCCTGATAAACTGATACAGACCAAAAAAAAACCCTGATCAGAAAAATACAGTGTATTTCGATTTTCGAGAAAGCAGCGGCATGTGACGCTAAAAGGAAGAAGTTAGTCGGTTCTTTGTAACGCCACCTTTTAAGATTCGCCTGTCGGTACCGAAATATTATTATTGATACACTTTGAACGGCTAAGAAGTGCTTCCTAGGAGCCTGATAGTCTTTCAATCAAAGCAGATGGCCCATATGCTGAGAGATATTTTTGACAACACTCAAAACGGCACAGCAGTTGCTGCTAGGGATAGTTGTTAAGACATGGAAATATGATCCGGGGATGGAGTTGGCTGAGGTAGTGGACACAGAAAGTATAGATTGGAGTTGCGCACACACTTAAAAAGAAAGAAAGAAGTGAAACCAGTGCTTTGGACAAAGCGTTCTGGAGTTTCATCTCTATTGGCAGACAGCTTCTGTAATAGGGTTCCATTTTTCTCCGTTTCCACGTTAGGTCGATCAAAAAGGACACACACACACACACACACACTGTTGATGGGGGTGGGGATTGTCAACAAAGAAGCAGAACTTCAATGCGCATTCTCTCTCTGTCTAGAACTGAGTTTTACCTACTCATTTCTGCTGCAGTTGATTCTTTAAAACTGAAAGCTAAATCTATGAGGGCAGAGTTGATGTTGGTGATACTAACGATGAGCATTATGATTATTTTATTTTAATAAAAGTATCTCACGTCTTAATCTGGTGAGGATAGGAAAGGCAGCCTCAACATTAACTAGTAAATAGTGTAGAATTTTTTTTTTCAGGCATCGGGGAGCGTCAGCGTGCGACAAATGTATTTTGGCAGGAAAAGAATTCAGCAAAAGGCGCTGTCCAAAATATAGCTCTTTTAGTGATAATTTTTTTGTCCACAAGGGATGGCTGAAATATTAGCAGACCCCCTTATTTTTTGTTCTATGTGTAATGGGGGATCCTGTTCAGAAATCTTGCAACTCGGTTGAATCTGGAACTTGACTATAGCTCACAGTGAGGTAGAGCAAAGACGAGGAAGAAGAATGGCGACTATACTGTATAGCTCTGAAGACAGGGCAAGCCCCGAAAAAGCACGAGCCCCAATGTCTAAGGACTGTAGAGGAGGAGGGGGGGGTTGTCCAGAGACCTGCGCAAGGCGAGACGAAGTCTTTGCACTTCCTCTTGGCCCTCTTAAATGAGCCATTCACTTAAAGGCTATTAATAAATTACACGGCGAATTATTAAATCCAGATAATTACAAGGAATAAGTAAGTAATCATTCGTTATCTCAGCTAATTACTGCGGGTCACAGTGAGCTGGAATGTGAAACTCTCCTCGGGAATTGAAATTAACTTCGCGCAGCGAGGCTTTGCTTGACATCCCTAGTCTGCAGGCGCGTGGCAGCTCCCCTGCGAGGCCCGGCCTCGCTATTTAACTTGCAGAGAATGGAAATAAAATTAAGTGGCGATAATAGGAAGCTGCTTAGAAAGTCAAAACGCAGAGAGACAGAGACACAGAGAGAACGATTGCCTCTTTTTTTTAAAAAAAAGCAATCTGGAAACATCAACCAGTCCTATATTTTTATATCTCTATTATATGTGAGCTAGGCCTGGAAGCCAAAAGTATCCTACGGTCACGCCTTTAATCGCCTATTAAAGGCAGATGAAATCGGGGCGCCAAGATCGAGGGCGAAGGAGCGTCCTCCCTCCTTTCATACCTCAAAAAAAGGGAAGGGCTCTTGGAACCTAGAGCGCTCAGGGAAGCAGCGTGCGCTTTGTTTTGAAGACAATAAAAGCCTTCATCTCGTAACTGCGAGAACCTAATGAGGGAGCAGTGTCGCCTCTTCTGTGGATCTTTCGCCAAATCTCGCCCAGAGCTAATGTCAGGATTCCCCACCATCACCTTATTCAACACGACCCCCGCCCCCCTTAAAGCGTAAGTGTATTTTTGTAACGAGCAAATATACAGTGCGCACTACTAGGTGATCACCTCCGTTCCTTTCTCTACATCTAATGTTTTAGTGCGCGCACACACACACACGCCGGGGATGGGAAGAGCATGTTTTTAATCACATATTGGAGAAGAAAACGGAGGAAAATCTGAGGCTTTTTATCAGTTGTAATTAGGTGGACAGTCTTCCTCCCCTTTCCTTGCTGGAGCCTGGGATGATAATTAAAATTTAATGAAGCCTGGGACTGGAGGGAGCCTCGTCTGGGGACTCTGGCATGGAATATTTTAACTGTACATTTACACCCAATGTCTGGTTTCAAAGACGTGACTGCTTTTAATCTCGAATTAGAAAAACCACAGACCTGAAATGAAACATTAGACGCTTTTTCGGCTTCTTTCCCCTTCCTAGAGTCCTGTCACCAATCGTGTTTCCCTTTTTTGTCCAGTAACACACACACACTCTCTCTCTCACACACACCCCTACCTCGCTTCTCCAATTACACGTGCGTTAATAATACATGGCTTTGATAGGGAACGGGATTCTGGTGCTTTTGGATTTTCTCACTCTCTTTTTCTAAATGGGGTTAATGCAATATTAATCGGTTGCGGCTGTTCTAAGAATGCGCAGGGTTTTTCAGGAACAAATCGATGAAGGCTGGGGATGGCAAGAGCAAAGGCAACCTCTCTCCTTGCGGTGTAATCTCGCTTTCAAACGCTCCCAAAGCTTTGGGTGAGTAAGATTGTCAGTTCTGTTTGTGTTCCTTTGACGAGACGCCTGTTCGCGCAGGTAGAGCGAGCGAGGGAGGCGAGGCAGCGGCCTGGCCTGTAGCTGGTGCGCTGAGAGGCGGGTGAGTTGGAGGGAGAAGGAAGGAAGGAGGGGACGCCTCTCCTGGCTTTGCTCTGCTGCTGAACATTAATCACAGCAAACCGCCCCCCTCCCAACAGCAAAGTCCCCACCGCTGGGAGAACCGCAGCCCCAGAACTGGGTTGAAGGCAGACCCAAAGCCTGTACAGCTTAGCTAACTGTCTCGCCGCCTTCGCCGTACTCTTTCCAACAAATGCCTCTCCACAAGAGACCCCGGCCCTTAAGTTCCCAAATCAGTCACTCAGAATTAAAGGCTGTTTTAAGCCCATTGCCTCTTAATAATCGCGGCCATTTGAATTCTAAGTTGGCCTCGCCATTTCCCTTCCAAGGAAATGCCCTGGAGAGCTCAATACATATATTGTGCTTTTTTTTTTAAGGACATGAAACTTGCATATTCTTGGGCGAGAAAACACATGACTTAATTTGCGCCCTGGTCCTTTCCTTACTTCCCAGTCGGGGTTAAGAACGGTCAGTTTTAGGTCCAGATTTGTCAACATGCTTCCGGAATTAAACGTGGTCTGCATGGTATCATTTACTGCTCTTATATTCCGCCTTTCCTTTAAGGGAAGTCAAGGCGGCGAAAGTGCCCCCCCTCCGCATTTCCTCACAACAACCCTGTGAAGTAGGTTGGACTAGAAAGTAGTGGCCCAAGGTCGCTCAATGACTTCATGGCTAAGAGAGGGGTTTTTGAACTTGGGTCTCCAGTCGGACACTTCAGCCGCACTCCACCATTTAAGCTCTGTTCTAGACTTTCCCATGTTGCTGCGAGGTCTATTGAAACACGACATTTTCGAATGTGCTATGATAATCTCTTCTTCTTGGTTAACAGACACCTATCCAAGCTTCAGAGCCCTCTGAGATTATTCACTGTGAGTAATTTAACTGCAGCTTTCTGGTTTTACCGTCGTGTAGCATATGGATGTGAAACCAACAAAATAGTCCTGGAGAGAGGACTTGACTACACGGTGACATCGAAAAGACAACTGTCTGGTGAGTTCATGGGCAACTTCTGAGCGCTGGCTGAAGAGAAGGTAACACTCCGTTCCTTTTCCCAAACGACACACTCCAAAGTCAAATGGAAAAGAACTGTCTCTCTGTGTGTGTGTGTTTGAAAGAATCCTGTAGGATTTGCACCCCCAAACGCTTAGTTGCTCTCTGTTTCTTAAACTTTGGTTGGACATTGTCTCGGATCTTCCCCTAATGCAGCAAGTTAATCCCGCCCTGCTGCATATATTCCTGCCCGACAGAGGCTGGCTTTAAATTAAACCAATGAGCCCCAGGCGGAAGCAAAACGGCGGAGGCGTAGCTGAGAAGAACCGATGCAGAACCGCAGCCGGGGACAGCGCCATCCACTTTAATGAGAAAAGGAACCGGGCCTTGGGCATTAATAAGACAGAGATCACTGGTCACTCATTCATTCAAAGCTTGCGAGCCCTTCGGGGCAGAGCCTCTTAGCTCCCTCTCCCTTCAAAATAAATACTGTTCAGCACGACCATTGTCACCCCTCCCCCCACAACGGCTGACATAATACCATGTGGGGTTTGTAGCTAGGTTCTGCCCTAGCAGTACAGACTCGGGCCGCTACGATATTCGGGACTGTGGATGTGTGTGTGTGTGTGTGTGTGTGTGTGTTTGTGCGAGCGCGCAACACCTTGTGTATCAATTAACGTGAGAGCGAGTCCCTCTCACTGCCATTTGCTAGAATTACCGGAGAGGGGAAGGTAAGGGCCTTGATGAAAACAACCCAGGCCTCCACCAAACCCCTATTTTAATCAAATCTTGTCCTCTTACAAAACAAAAAACCCCCACACGTTATTTAAGAGACGGTTCCTTTTCTGTTCTCCATGTTAAAGTGAGCACTACTCAGGTCAAGTGATAGGCTGCAGAAAGTTGAAAAAAAGATGAAAGACTGTAATAAAGGGCAACTTTCATATTCCTTACTCAGGAGAGAGTCAATTTAAGTCAGTAGGCTTACTTCAGAAGTAAATGTTTTGAGGTTAAGGGCACCCTGGCGAATTTTATCGGTTCTCCTATGCTACAGAAATGTCTCAGATAGAAGGCAAACTAAACAGCAAATTAGCAGTGAAGCTATTGCTTGTTGACTAAAGCTCAGTAAATGAGAGCATCCCATTTTTTTGGGGGGGGACACGTCGTCCCCCTTTGATTGCCCCCCCTTGCACTTTTTTTTTGGTAAGACTTAAATACGCCATACCAATAAGTTTCTTGGGAGTAATTACCCATCGCAGAGATCTTTAAGCAGCTCCTTAACAGAGCACCGCACCCCTGCAGGAAGCAAGGTCAAATAAATGGCACCCGAGTCCCTTATTCACCTTTAAAATGGATAGTGGTTGTTCATTTCAACGTTCCTTCGCCTGCGTCATATCATGAAGAGAAGGGCACTATTTGATGGTTAACTAAAACAGCAACCTTCTGTAAAAACAGGTCATTATGTTGACCAAAACGACGGAGGAGGATGAATTTCTTTTTACCTAAACAACAAGTTAACTCTGCAATCCTAAAGATCTTTGCCCGGCAGTGGAGGGAGGCCTGCTGGGCTCGGGATTCCACGTAAGCATATCTATCTCTGGTTCCTTTCAACTTAGTGACCTGGGCTCCTCTAAGGCAGCCAGGGTAGGCTGTAAAAATCAATTATCTGAGCTCCGATCTTGCTTCCCTCTTTAGCACAGATATTATTGGACCTTCGCTACCCCTAGGAAATGAGGACAAAGTGAAGGGTATATTGAGGATGTGCACAAAGCAAGGGGGCGCTATTCTGGGTTTTGATCTCCTTTTGCCTCCCCTTGCAGCTTGTGGCTTGGCTGACTTGCTGGAGCTATCTTCTTTGGAAGCACATGGGTGCCCTGAAGCTGCTCCTCACTGTACTTCTGGGAACCTGCGGTAAGTTCACATCGTCTGCGCTATTGGGGGGGATGACGGATTTGAATGAACGCTGGGCTTGAGTTGAGTATCTGGTTCCTCCCAACTCCATGTTCCCACGGGTCTGATTCATGCCCCAGAGGAGATATTCAGCGGCGGAACACTGTCACAGAAACAGTGCAGGTAGGGAAACCTTTGGCCCTCCGGATGTTAGAACTACAACTCTTCTCAGCTCTAGCATGCAAGGCCAGGGATGAAGGGAATCGCCGTTCAGCAACTTCTGGATGGCCACAGGTTCCTCACGCCTGTCTTAGTGCAACAAGCTAAAAAAAAAGTGTGCTTAGAAATGAGGGTATTTTTCCACCTCTGATTCCATTCCGGCTTCACGAGGCAGGCAACAGACAAGGCCAAACAGAATCGCGGATCTATAAGCAGAGCGGACTCGGAGCACACATTTCAGAGCCCCCTCCTCGCGCGCCTCCTCTGGGTTTGCCTTGACCAGGAGGAATCGATCATCAGTTAGAATTACCACCGGGTGGAGGAGTTGTTCCGTGTTTCGTTTCAGACAAAGGATAACAAGGCGAACGCTCCTGTCCGTTTTTTTCTTCTTCTGAGGCTCTAATAAAGGCAAAAGCGCAGGTCCCAACAGAAGGAACCCATCCAGCAAAAGTTAAGAGCTTTGTTTCAAATTATTAACGCGCCTACTCGGTAGTAAACAGGATTCAGTTCAATAGGGTAAATGGCCATGGGATTGCTGCCTAAAGGTGTGGGGAGGATGATATGAGTTTATTTCCCACCCTTCCTCCCGAAGGAGCCCAGATTTTTTTAAAAAAAAGCATTTATAAAGCGGTTAATCCTTTACAAAAATCTGAAAGCCGCGGTCTTGCTCAACTGGTAGGGGTGTTTCTAAATAAACAGAAATTCTAGCCTGCAGTGAAGGATCCGTCACTGAGCAAGAAGGCACGAACAAGAGGCAAGTTGCACTGGCTAAACATTTACTTCTCCCTTCCGCTAACCTTTATTTCTGTTTCAGCTCCATCTTCGATAACGTCTATATACCATCAGCCCCTTGAGCGCCTGCAAAGCTAGAGGGAACGTATTCCACTTATTATAATGTAAATGGGAGCTCATGTGGAATGAGTATTTGGTGGCCTTTTCAACAAGGAACTAAACGCAGACTTTGTGCATTATAGTTAGAAGGAAAGGAACACACATGGAAATTTGTCAAGAAGAAGCATCACGCGGACGACTAGTTTTGGTTTTAAACAGAATTAGGGCAGGATCTAGAAGCCATGACTGAGCAATATTAAAACCCTTTGATTTAATGGAAGCTGGCTTAACACTCCCGGTGAAAATAGTAGGGAGTCCAAAGTATTCCGGCTTGGAAGTAGGGCGCACTGAGGGACATAGCGCAAGTAAGTTTGCATTCTTTGACTTTAGCTAGAACTCATCCTAAGGGACCTAGGGAGGGAAGCTGCCTTAAACTGAGTCCGACCACCCGTCAATCTAGCTCAGTCCTACACTGACTGGCAGCAGTTATTCCTCGGTTTCAGGGAAGGGGGGGTCTCTCTCAGGCCTGCTGGGAGATGCCCAGGATTGAAACAGTAACTCTTCCCCCTGAGCTACGGCCTTCCCCCCAAAGGGTAGTGACTCCTCGCGAACTTTTTGCCCATTCTTTCCAATGGAATAAAGAAAGCCAGTCCGCACCACTCTTCCTCTAGTTTGGAGATCGTCGTCCTACTCTCCTCTATACACTTCAGACTTGTTGCACTATACAGCGCGGATGCGCGTCTTTCTCTGCAGCAATCTCAAACATTTGTGTTCAAGCAGCTCTTAATTAATCCATTGCTTAGACCTCGCCCCGCGCGGAGGACGTGCGTCTTTGGATGTGCATAATTCCACTGACTTCCCGGTGTGCTCCTCGTTCCTGCAGGCGCTGCATCGCTAATATTTGAGAGCAATACCGCATGGAGGAGAGTCGCGAGGTAACGGAGCCCCATTTCATTCATCCAGCGAGAGGAAGCGTGTATGCCCTCCGGAAGAGGTAAGTTGGCGACAGCATCTCTCGACTCATTAGCGCATCCCTGTTAACTTAAAAGAAGTGGCAGGCGGCGAGAACTGTCTAATTGAGAGAGAGCAGCGTTGTATTTATTATTATTAATAATGATGATGATGATTAGGGATTTATTATTATAATTAGCAAGGGATCTTAATTACCGCCTTCTGACTGTGCTTTATAATGTTCCAAAAGCAGAGTGTATTCTGTGAAGGTGGCACATGCTTGCTTTTCTGTTTCGGGGGTTTAAAAGAGTTAATTGATCGGAGGCAAACTCTATGAAAGCTTTGCAAAATCCAGCATCTCTTCCATCTTCAGGAAAAATGGATTAATCTTCAGTAACATATTGAACACACTGGAGCCAAAGCTAACCGGCCTTTAGTTCTTTCCTACCATAAATTTTTTTTTTGTCAGTTCCATCTCCTAGGTATAGCAAGGCTCAGATTTACGAAATTTGCCAGATGCCCAGCGAGAGCCAACGTGTTGCCCTTCAAGTGTTGCTGGACTACAACCGCCATCAGCCCCAGTCGTCATGGCCAATAGCAAGGGATGATGGGAGTTGTAGTCCAGAAATATCTGGCGACCACAGGTTCCCCATTCTTGCAGTCGTCTCTAGGACAGAACTGATCGATGCAACTCCAAGAAAATAGCAATGGTCGCCAGAACCGAACTGAACAGCTCTAGAATTTGCTGAATGGGACATAGAAGGGAATACTGAAAAAGCGCAGAGTGCCTTTGTCTCCCCACCGAGGAACCACAGGCCAAATCTTAAACCTCTGGAATTAGAGATCAGGTTCCAAGGAAAGGCTTCCAGCTGGAAGCAATTCACCGGTGGCGTGAACCAAACGCTAAGGTCACAGCTGTCGCCTGCTCTCCAAGCCCGTATAAAGAGCAGGTTGCAGTTCCATCACCAGACACTTTTCCCCTAACAATAACTCGAGAGATTTATTTGTTCGTCCCTTGGGAATGTAGACAAGAACCTCCAGCAGACGCAAGTCCTTGGAAGAGCTTGAGGGCGTGGCTTCCGGTGTCCCAAGATTCCAGAAAAGTTACCTCCCATGCTTCTCCTCTGTTTGCACGCGGGATCCAGAGAAATCCTCCCACAGAGATCTACCGGCTTCTGCGTTGGGGGCTTGCATCGCATAGGAGTGAAGGGTCAACGACGGGAAGGGAGGCCACCGGGGCAGTGTTTCTCGTCACCCCCCCATCCCACCACCACTCTGGAAACCAGTGGCCTGCCACCCGGAAGTTGGTCCATCCAGTTTTCTAAATCTTTTCAGGTAGGAAGAGTAGGGAATGGAGAGCTGTAGAGCCATACATGCCCCCCCGCCAAGGCTCCCAAGGAAGGACTCCAGCAGCAGGTAGGTTAGCGAAATCCAAGGCGTCAAGCAGGGCCTTCCAAGGCTGGCAGAGCTGCGGGTCTTGCACAAAGAAGTTCAAAAGGGGGCAGGAACTCTGCGCGTGGGTGGATGCTTCCTCAAAGGCCTCGTGCGAACTGCAGCTGCAGCGGGGGTGGGGGAGAAAAGAGCGCATCACTCCTCGCGACCTCTGTTTGGAACGTGGCCGGCTTGCTCAATTTCTTAACTGGAATCAGTACGGGAGAAATAAGCCGAGGCTGCACATCAGAGCATTTCCTGAGGATCAAAGGTGACCTCCCTGAAGGATGATCCGGTCCTGCACGAACTCAGGATTCCAGCTCATTGTTACAGCCCAATAGCTACTTCGCAGGACACCTTTCCCCTTCTGTACTTGACTGTGTACATCTTCCCTGTCACGTATATTCGCTGCCTGGACACGTGCGGCTAAGGAACAAGAAGCCGGCGCAGACTGACTGGCCTACAGGGGGCGCCCGACCTTACCAGCAGATACAAAGGCTCAGGAATCAGGTGCCACCTCTACTTGAGCCGTTTGCCCTCTATATAGAAACAGGACAGAAGTATGAGAATAGTTTGACCGACAACCTTCTTCCTCGGAACCGTTAGGGGATAGGCTAGGTAAGTTAGGAATGCTAAAGAAAGAAAGTCCATTTTTTTTTTTTAAAGTCACGACTCCCCCCACCCCCTTAATAATATACAAGCACATGCTTCCTACCAATAACTACAGACTGGATGAGTTACAACCCCGGGGGCAGACAGGAAATGACAAGGGCTTTATATAAAGAAAACTGGTAGGGAGACGGTCAGTACTTTGTGACAAGGGATGAACTCTTTATTCAGAAGCACCTGTTATTAAACACTTGAGTGTTACAAATCTCTTTGCTTAAAACGTGTTTCTCTTTTATTTTTCCACAAAACTCATTTCCTATTTAAAATAAGAAATAAATATTCAATCATATAAAACAGGGATGAAGAATCTGTGTCCCTCTGGATGATGCTGGGGTTACATCTTCCATAATCTCTGACCACTGATCATGCTGGCTGGGGCTGATAGGAGTCCAACAGCATTTGGAGGGCCACAGAACTCCTGGTCTAGAAAACACAAAAGCTTCAGGAAATAATTCATTCAGCATAAGGGAACAAACAAGTTAGGATAGACAATTGGAGGAGGGGTTCTCTAACACACTTGACTTCAAACAGGGAACAAAGAGATTTTCAGAGATGTGAACATCCCCAGGACTCATCCTTTGAACTATGGACCTGGTAGGAAGGGAGTCAAGAGAGCAAGCAGGCAGCTTTCTTTCCCAGATAAGCCATTCACAGTCAGCTGAGAGGAGGCCCACCAACTCTGTGTGCCTCCTCAGTGAGTCCATATGACCTTTGCATGGCATGGAGCTAGGTAAAGAAGGCCCAGAGCACTGGGATTAGATGTGTTGCTGGTACGATGGCAGCTGTTCTGGTAGGTGAGGTACCACAATGGGTAAGAATCGGATGTCTTTGCAGAATGGAGGGTAGGAGTGTGTATATCACATGAGTACTGACTCCAAACGGACAGGTAGATCCCCATGCATATGTAGTTTTTCTCTTTTAAACCTTGATGTGTTCACAACCTTTGGTTGTGGTGGAGAACTTGCTGTGAGGCTGTGTGAGGAACATCAAGAATACAGGCAACATGCTTTCGGAAGAATTCAAGAGAGCCAGTGTGGTGTTGTGGTTAGGAGTGGTAGACTCGTAATCTGGTGAACCGGGTTCGCGTCCCCGCTCCTCCACATGCAGCTGCTGGGTGACCTTGGGCCAGTCACACTTCTCTGAAGTCTCTCAGCCCCACCCACCTCACAGGGTGTCTGTTGTGGGGGAGGAAGGGAAAGGAGATTGTGAGCCGCTTTGAGACTCTTTAGGGTAGTGATAAAGCGGGATATCAAATCCAAACTCCTCCTCTTCTTCTTCTACAATAACAAAGCCTTGCAACACTTTAAATACTAACAAATGTGTCATGGCATAAGCTGTTAGGATTCTGTTCCAGGAAAGTTGTTCCCATAATGAATGTGTTAGTCTTTAAGGTGCTACAAGACTCTCTGTCTCTCCTGATGCAGGACAGGCAACAGGGCCATCTCACCCTCTAGAAATTGGGACAACTTCCAAGTGTCTTTAAAAAGTAGAAAGTGAGGTAGGGAACAGTCTCTGATTTCCTTTGGGTGCTTTCCAGCTCTCTCCACCCAGAATCATAGAATCTTAAGATTGCAGAGTTGGGAGGGGCCCCAAGGGTCATCTAGTTCAATGCCCTGCAATGCCGGAATCTCAACTTAAACATCCATGACAGGTGACCACCCCAATCTCTGCTTCTCCAAGGAATAAGAGTGCATCACTTCTCCTGGGAGCCTGTTCCACTGTCCAACAGCTCTTAGTGTAAGAAAGTTCTTCTTGAAGTGAAGTCATTGGAAAGAAACCAGATCATCCACAACATTGTTGGTGCTAAGGGAATAAGAGCTGTATCAGCAGCAGAAGAGAAGACCATTTTCCAGCATACACGTGCTTGGGTTTTCTGCACTTCCCGGCCTACCAAAGGGTGTTTTGCTCACCACAAACCTGCTGCAATGTTTAAGTCAGAGAGCTGGTGACATGCCCACCACCATGGCCACCGGAAGGTCTGGATTGAAGCCTCAACTTTCCCAGGCAGTGAAGTGGATCTGAAGGGAAGCTGGACAGCCAGCCCGCCAGCCCATTGGGTGTAGGGATGTGCACGATGGGAGGCTGTGAGTGGGGCTGGAGGCCAGAAGGGGCAGCGCTGGAGCCCCCGTGGCTGCCGGGGTGTTTCCCTCCCCTCCCGTGGAGCAGCTCCCTGTCCTCCCATCTGTCGCGGCTGCTCGGCCTCGGCCTGCTCGGCTCAGCCTCCGGCCGCCCTCATTGTCTCCGCGTCGCCCGGCACAATATTTACTGCTCCACCCCCCGCGTGACTTTTAGCTGGAAATGCCACGCGTTGTCTGCCCAGTTCGGTTGCGGCTCTATTAATCATCTCCACAAGGATTGCCAACAGGCAGGGCTCTCTTGGCTTTCCAGTTTATACAGAACAGGATCATTTACATAAAGTCCTTAAGGCAAATAACTGTTGGGGCTCTAATTTATATCTGATCGAAAATTAGCCGTCATTATGCGCTCCATTAGCTGCGTCTTTAATGTGCTTCTAAGCACCATTTGTCAAGCGGCTTGTTAATATCCTTCAAGTCTTTAAAGTTGAGAGCTCATTAAAGAGTGCGCTCTGTTATTGATGTAATTTAGATGAGTTTGGAAGAGCAAGTGCGCCATGCCTTGAATGGACAACCTACAAGAACAAGGGGGCGCGCGGGGGGAGAGCGAGGCTGACTTGGTTACAAAGGAGGCGGGAGGATTGCGGGAAGAAAAAGAGAGAGAGAAGGAAAACTCCAGAGCCTCCGACTCTGAAAGCTGCGCAGCAGGAGAAGTCCTGGGCCTGCACTGTTTACTGGACTAACCCTACCAACGATGAGGAGCTGGGACGCTCCAAAAAAGGGTGCTGCGTAATATACTAGTCCTCGTTGACTGCACAGCCTGCGCTCCTTCTGTGCCCCTTGTAGAAGCTTCTCCCTTGCTCCGTGTGTGTGTTTTAGAGAGAGATGTCTCAACCGATTCCTCTAGTGAAAATGTCTTTAAAACCTAAAAAACGCTCACTCAAGATAACAAGGGTCTGCATTCGTTAGTTACCCCTTAATTTTAATCTTTTGGACACCGTCCTTCCTTATTCATTTTCAGCGTGGTTAAAGGGTGAATCCCCCTCCCTGGTGTTGCTGTTTTTCAGTAGCCAACAATGGGTACACATTCCAGACTTAAAAAACGTGGACTAAAGTAGGTATGAGTTTTTGTGTAGGTGTCTCGGTGTGGAAAGTGGCGATTTTAATCCGGGTCTATGATTGTCACAAGATTAGTTATGTATATAGCGCCGCCCTTGTGGACACAAAGTGGCAGTGCCCCAAGGAGTCTAAAAATAAAATGAAAAACTAAAATTCTGCGCGGGGGAAACGACAGAGGAAGTGAAGGCAGGTTGCAGGGACAAGACAAGGAAGCAGTACAATAGGGCAGGCACTCCTGAACCCTTGTCGCGCGACCACTGCCCCGCCCCCGCCGGTAAAAGAGCGAATCATCGCCTTTGGAAATCTCCAAAGATCTGCCTCCTCCGCCTTAGGGTCTTTCCAAATGAGCAGAAGGGAGGATTCACCACCACGAATTCACCCGGAGTTTCTTGTGGCTGCTTGTAGCGGGTGGGGGAAAGCCCATCTCCAACGCAGCTGAACCTAATTTGACGGAGGTACAGTAAGCCCTCTTAATTATGTACATATTATTACATTATCTATCAACCATTCCATCAGAAGAGCATCAAGGGCAATAAATTACCCCTGTTATTTATCTAAAAATCCATACGTTCTGTCATCTTTTTTTCCTGCAGGATATTATGTTAGTGAAAGATAATAAAGGGAAGCCCATTAGCCCCGGCATTAAATTGTCGCTGAGTGCAACAAGCATTTCACTAGCTCAGATAAATAAGGGAAATCTGCATACAGCCTCTGGGGCCCCCTCCGTGGCTCGCCATTAACCACGCCTGCCCTTCCTTCAGTTCAGGGGTAGGAAGGGTAGAGATGAGGCAAGGAAAAACGAGGGGGGGGGGGTGGAAGAAGGAGATGAAGGTCCAAGATCTGCTTAGAAGAGGAGGGATGGGAGACATTGTGGATCTGAAGAGGAAATCAAAGGATTACAGGTCTTCTTAAAAAGGATGTCTTGCTTTCGACAGATTAATCGAAAATGTATCCACCCCTTTCAGAAAGGGTACATTTAAAAATTCAGTCTCAGGGCAATACCTTTGTTAGGCCAAGCGAAATGTCACAAGGTGGTGTGCAAAAAAAAGCACGTGGGGGCCAAATCTCACCAAGAAAGCGAGCAGATTTGCTAAACTGGAGTCCTGGACTAGGTTAAGGCTCCTCTCCAATCCCTTCGACGTGAACGCTCTCGGCGTCCCGATCCTATTGCCCGAAATTTGTCGGCCCCCCTGTGTTCCATGAAGCCGAAGCCTAGAGCGAACCCGCGGCAGCTTTGTATCCAACAGCTCCCAATCCAAATAAATTTAATCTCTCTCTCTCCCCCCCCCCCCGTTTTAAAATGGGAGACTGATGGCGTCGTAAAGCGGTCCGAGGAAATCGATCCGCGCTCCCCGTTCCCTCTCTACCTCTTTGGCACGTTGATGCACCTGACAGATGAAATCACCACAATTAGCTCAGGCAGTTAGCTGTCTCCTCCTGGAAGGAAGAGCGAAGGCAAATCTGCTGGAGAGCAGAAAGACCCGACGACGAAGAGGAGCGAACTTTTCTCCTTCTGTATTCTGTCTCTCCTCTCCACCAGACGGCCTGGCTGGATCCATCCTGTATGGTGACCGTGTGATAAAATCTCTCTCTCTCACCCCCACTGGAGAGCCCCACCGGTCCACTTTTATGTTACCGTGCCGGGGCCGGACTCTGCTGTGTGGCGCCGGGGAGAGGGAGGCCCCCGCAGGAATAAGCCCCATTTAAGGACATCTCGAGGTCACCAAGGCGCGCGGGGCCTCCGAGGCAGCGGGAATCCGCGGGCGCCGTTTTATTGTTGGTCGGCGCCTCCTTCGCGGCTGCCTTTTCCGGGATTCCTCCGGGCGAAAGTAATAAAGCGAGTAATTAGAATGCTAAAGACAGATGTAAATAACAGGAATGAGAGCGCGCTGACAGATGAGCGGCTGGGTCAAGGCGAGGCAGGCCGGGAGCCTGCTTGGTGGCAATGACACGGTGCCAGTGGCCCGAGGCGCCGAGGAGGGGGGCAGCCGGCCGGGAGGGAGGCAGGCCAGCCAGGAGGGAGAGCGCGAGCAAGCGAGCGAGGCAGCCGGCCCATTGTTAGCAGGCAGGCGAGGCGCGCTCCCGAGGCGGAGCTTGCCAAAGGCGCGCCCAGAGCAGCAAGGAGAAATGGGAAGGTGCTGCCGTCTGTGTCATCTGCATGCTGTCCCCCTCGTGCCACCTGCAGAGGTGCCCCTTGGCTTCCTCCACCTGAGGTGGCTGCCTCAGTCTGTCTAATGCACAGGTCAGCCCTGGAAGTGCCACCCTTTTTGCAACAGTACCAGCTGCCACTGCTCCAGCCCACCTTCCCCCAGAACTGAGGCCTCAACCCATCAGGGATGGGCTTACACCCCAATACTAATCACTGATAGGTCTATATTCGAAGACCCAATCCCTGTGCCCCAAATGGCAGCTCTTAAAGACTGGTTGTGTGAGGGCAGCTTCACACAACTGAACTGGAGGGTGCTGTGCCTGAGCTGAGTGAATCCATGCAGCATTTTGACTTGTGCTGAAAACAATCAAAGCCCTGGTATTTAGTAGAGGGGTGCGGAGAGGAGGTTTGAATCACAGAGCATCCATTAGTACCCTTTGCCCTGCTTCTGACCTGCAAGAATTCCTTAGAAAAACTGCAGCAGCACTCAGAGATAAAGAGTGGGTAAAACCAGGAGAAAGGGCATCACCATATTATGGTACACTGGACAACAAAACTGGGTTAAAAGTAATTAATCAAATACAAAACAACTTCAACTGTTGCAAGTAACTCAGCCGCTCTAGTCCCAGTTTAAAGGTAACTTCAGAAGTCATAGGCAGGCGTGACAACAGGATTTTCATGGCCTGGTATGCTATATATGGATCTGACCCTCAAATACACTTGCAAAAGATGACATAGCTTTGCATTAAATTTGCATATGCTTTGTGTCATATGGACCCAGGTTCACTAACCTTTTTATTCACGTGGATGCATTTATGAACAAGAAAAAATGCCACAGACATCACATCCAAGCATGCACCACAGCCTAGTTTACTGACTACAAAGTAATGTTTCTTTCAAGCCTAATTCCAAGGTGGGGGAGGAAAGGGAACCTTGCAGGCACCAGGAAGGGTCCCTGTGGCTCATATGCACCCATAGCAGGGCCAGATTTAGGTATGATTTGATGAGGCTCTAAGCTACTGAAGGTAATGGGGCCCTTTATATGTCCAGCTGTCCTTTGTCAACAACAAATTGTCGCTGTTTTTGTGTTGAATATATGCTATATGGTAATTTATGGACTTAGGTGGCTTGGGCGTGCAAAGGCTCTACGCTGCTCAAACAGTCTGCCTGCTGCCTCCCCCCTCTGCTACTGTTGCTTTGCTGCACTGAATACTGGTTGAAGTTTTAACAGTGACAAAACCTTCAAAATTGGAACCATTCACTACAGTGGAACCTCGGGTGCAGGAGGCACGTTCGCAACCCGCAGCACCACATCTGCACACGCACGGGTCACGATTTGGCACTACTGCGCATGCGCTGAAACCCGTAAGTAACCCATTCCGGTACTTCTGGGTTCAGCGCGGTGTGCAACCCGAAAACACATAACCTGAAGTACCACTGTACTCTTAAACCTTAAAAAGTATTTGCAGCTGCAAAGCAGCATTGACATAGAAATGCTTCAGGGCTTGCCACTCAACAATGCCTTCTTCTAGAACAACCATTTGTTCTATTGAGCACTTTTCCAAAGTGATAGACATTGTCAGGTGGAGGACGGCCCTGAAGAGGTGCCACACATCCCATCTAGGCTTGCCATACATCAAGAAAATTCCTGACATGTCCTGGTTTTTGGGTGGTAAAAATGGCGTCGGGGGGAATCGGCAAAATGTCAGGGAAAACCCGGATGTATGGCAACGTGATGGAAAGAGCAGTGGAAACAGCTCTAAAAGCTTAAAACCACTATTTCAGGGGGAGTTTTCCCAAAACAATTTAGGTTTGTTCCCAGTGGGTGTCAGGAATTTTACTTTTTGAAATGTGGCAATCCTACCGCATCAGAGTGGCAAACGCTAAAGAAAGGCAAGAAGGAAGAGGTCAGCGAGTGACAGGGAAGGACAACATTGCCCAAGGCATCAGTCTATCTTGACATTGGCATTGAGTAGATTGGCAATTGTTTCTGACTCCCACTTGTTTAACCGTCTGTAACAACTTAAAAGCTTTTCCTTACCCCCAATTAGGCCATTTGAGAATTTCTGTAGTAGCACAGATGTGTATGCGAGTCACCGCTGTGTATGGGGACTGTACATAACTGGATCTGCCTGTGTTCCCATTTTGCACCTGGCTCTCCCCCCACAGGCAGAATTTTGCCCGACTCCAAGTAGTGGATTGAGGGTTCTAAAAAAAAAGAACCCAAAGGAGTTCATGTAAATCTGAAGTCTGTATTTGCTAGAAGGCCGACACTGTACACCCCAGAATTATCTGCCAAAATGGATATGTTATTGCAAGACTTATTAACTATAAAATAACATTTATATTCACTTCAGTACTCTCAGCCTTTCCACAAGCCACACTACTGGGGTAAAGTTTCAGTTAATGGGCAGTGGGCATATATGTTTTCAATGGGATGTATTCCCAGGTAAATTTGCAGGATTGCAGTCTTTGTTCATAAAATAGTCTGAGTGTTTTAACCTGGGGCCTTTTGCATTGAAAGTGTGTTCTCAGCCACTGACCTCGCCACTCCTAATAATCTTAATATTTCTCACATCTCTAATTCAAAGGACCTGAAGTAGCAGAGAAAGACCCCTGCCAGAGATCTAGGGCAGCCACTGCCAGTGGTTGGGGGGATGTCACAGAGGCCAGTTGATCTCAGGTGGCAGCTTTTATGACTCGGCTTCTGTGTGTGCATTCTTCGCTCCACAGTTGTAAGAACTTTTGAGTATAGTTATTAACAAATAAAATGGAAACCAAAACACTATTGAAATGATTCTAACAGTTTGTATCTCCTCAAATCTCCATTTCCCCCTTAAATGATACATCTAACCCCACTGTATTTTCATGCATTTCTCCTTTAAAGTAAGTTTTTAATGTGTGTCTTGAGTGTTCAGTTTCTGGTGTACCCATTAATTTCTTTTCTTTCATTTCTTTGCTGAACACCCAGGTTATTTCTCTGAAGAAATGATGAGCATCACAACCAACCATCCATGGTCTTTTATCTGGGAGTTCAACGTTGATAACCTGGGTCAATGTGCCGTGAACCATTCTGAGCATCTCTTCATACTGCAGTGGAAATGGGGAGAATAATCACTACTCAGTGCTCAGAAGGCGTAAGTATAGGCCAGGTGATGGGTGTCTGAGTAATGACAACATATAGTCAACAAGATGGAGAACTTTGAATCATGCTACAGCAGGCACCAGGTGGACAGTTTTGCGTTGACATTGCACAGATACCCAAGAAGCACTACAAGTGTTAAATTAATTCATGATTGTTTCAGTGGCTCATTGATGGGTTTGTTGCTTCCATGCAGATGACAGAATTGTGATCACACCTGTTGTCATGCTGGTTGGTGTTGTGGATTTCATAGCATAGCCATTCATTGGGACACAGTCAGCTTATGGTGTAGTGCAAATCACTGAGGGCAACTGAGGTGACAGTAGAATAACTTTTAGCTGGGTGCAGAGCTAGTGGAAATTGATTATATACTTGGTGACCCAAGGAGTACCAAGTAGCAGGCAATTTGTTTCCTATTCAAACAATATAGCTAATATATGTACTTCGTTTATCTGCTTCAGAGCATATTGACTGCCTCAAATTACATATTTAAGTATTTTAATGCTGTCAAAGACTTCTGTAGTGTCTATGCAAATGTTTTGGGAGCCATAGCTCAGTGGCAAGGTATGTGTTTTGTGTGCAAAAGGTCACTGATTTAATCTCCAGTATCTTTAGGTACTTTAGGGACGCAGGTGGCGCTGTGGGTTAAAGCCTCAGCGCCTAGGGCTTGCCGATCGAAAGGTCGGCGGTTCGAATCCCTGCGGCGGGGTGCGCTCCCGCTGCTCGGTCCCAGCGCCTGCCAACCTAGCAGTTCGAAAGCACCTCCGGGTGCAAGTAGATAAATAGGGACCGCTTACCAGCGGGAAGGTAAACGGCGTTTCCGTGTGCGGCTCTGGCTCTGGCTCTGGCTCTGGCCAGAGCAGTGATGTCACGCTGGCCACGTGACCCGGAAGTGTCTCCGGACAGTGCTGGCCCCTGGCCTCTTAAGTGAGATGGGCGCACAACCCCAGAGTCTGTCAAGACTGGCCCGTACGGGCAGGGGTACCTTTACCTTTACCTTTTATCTTTAGGTAGGGTTGGGATTAATGTTCTCATTTGAAACTTGGAGAGCCACTGTAGTGAGCTACATGGAGCTACTGGTCTGACTGAGTATAAGGCAGCTTCTTATGCTCAAAACAAGACATGCACAGAGAGGAAGTTAGTCATCAGGGTGCTAGGAGAGCCATAGCTATCAGAGACCAGTGTAAGTTTTAAAACCTTTTTTGCAATAAATTTTGAAATTAGAATAACCACCCCAAAGCATAGCCTACTTTGGTTAATTGGCAACAAAGGAATCATATGAACCCAAGCCAAGGCTAAGAGTAAATAGATAAAGCTAACAGACTTGGTCTAGAGAAGTTACTTCACGGCATATGAATGAACCTTTCAGGTTCAAGTCAAAAAGAATACGGCTGAGAAACTGCCCTTCACAGGATATGTTTTTCCACTTCATACACTCTTCTTTTTCCATTTACTCTGGCACCAGCAAATAGGTCAACGTGAGACCAGGCCTCTACAGCGGTGGCTCCCTGTTTGTGGAATGCCCTCCCCAGGGGAGTTGTGGGGCAGGTTCTGTAAGACCTGTCTTTTATTTGTATTCATGTGGGGTTTTTTGTTTTGTTTTTATTGGTTTGTGTGTTGTAATTGGTTTCACTGTTTATGCTGTGTTGTGTAAGTTACTTTGGGTCACTTTTGTGAGTAAAATGACATCACAGTAGTAGCAGTAGTAAAAATAATAAATAATGGCATGAACAAGACACACAGTGAACAAGAGTTTCTGTTTTGATGTTTATCTTACACATTTCATTGTAAAAGCTCCAGTATTACTTTTAAGAAAGTTTGAATGGCATGCTTCTATTTTTGAGAACAAATAAATAAAGTTGTGATTTTTTAAAAAAATGTTTGCAAGATGAGAAGTTGAAAAAAAGTGAAACATTTATTTCTTATTAAAGAAGGAATTGGAATATTCATTTTGGTTTAACAAGCCTTTCTGCCAGACTGTTAAACTTCTTGGGCTTCAGGATGGATTAAATTCTTTAACCTCAGCTAGTGACTTCTCTCAACTGCATCCATATTTCAGTTCATTTTTCAATTCCCTGCACTTCTGAGAGTTTGATGATGTGATTTGTAGCCTAGTGCGCTTGTCCTGCAGGACCCTGTCACTGGGTATATGGAGTTGTCCATGGTACTGGACTGGAGAAATACAAGTAAGGCTATTTCTGACATGGACCTGAATTTTTGGTAGTCTGTTACACAACACCTTAACAAGTGTCAGTTGAACTTATGCACACAGAGAAAAGAAGAGAGTCAAGTACAGTCAAAATTAAGTACTTACTGTGGTAAAGAATAAACATGTGCTTAGCTTGGTCACTGAAATGAATGGGACTTGAGTGTGTTTAACTTTGGCTGGGTGGTAGCCAAGGCTTTAAATTCATTTTTATTAGCAGATGACCTAACTAAACCTGCCCTGAAACACAAAAAGGAAGGTGGACTAGGGCTGTTAGAATGAAAGCAAATGAGAAGAAGCAGATTCACAGGTATACAATGTACATAGTTTATTTTGCCAACAATCAGTGCTTTGCTTTGACCTTTGTTTAGAGCCACGGTTTTTTTCTGTGGTGCACAGGAAGACTAGCCCAAATAATCAATATGATTTTTTTTAAAAATCTCTATGTTGCATTTGGGTGCATAGCCCACTAAGGGCAGCTCCCAATATCATAAAAATACATGAAGCAGTTCAACTTATTTTCTTCACTTGTTGAAGCTTTTTACTTGTTATGACAATATAAACCATTTATTTGGAGTATTTATATGATCTGGAAGATCTATGATCTTAGGTCCAGCAACCTTTATAACTGAAGGTTCATTATAGACTTTTGCTTCACATGAGACACACAGGCTGCCTTCTCATATTGTATGTTGTTCACACAAGTAAGACTACCTTGGTGAATTGATGCAAGTGAGCCAAAGTAGGATCTCAAGTAGCCTTAGATGAGGCATGGTTTGTGCACGCTGAGTACTGAGGTGTTTTGATTTAAAATATATGGAACTGCTAAAAGCAGGGGTGCACAACCTGCAGCCCTCCAGATATTGTTGGACTACACCTCCCATCATCCCTGATCACTGGCTATGCTTGTTGGGGATTTTGGGAGTTGTAGTCCAATAAACACCTGGAGGGCCACAGGTTGTGCACCCCGGCTGAAAGTAATGGAGCACAAAGGGGTGAGAATTAGCATTACTTAACAATACTGCAGATCTATACTTGATTTGGTGCAGCGGGCACAAATCTGAATCCTTTCCAATGCATTGTTTATTCCAGGAATGGGGAAGCATTTCTTTAATTCTGAGAACTGCATTCCCTCATGGGCAACCTTCCAGGGTCACCAGGCCAATTGTGAATGGAGCCAGGTACAAAAGTGGATGAGCCCAGAGGCAAAAACTGGGCAGAGCAATGAATGGGACTCGTATGTCTACAGAAGACTACATTCCAGCTACACAAAAGGCAGAGGTTTCTATACCCACACCTTTCCATCTAGGCAAGCAGGAGGCATTATTACAATTCCAGCCAGGCCAAAGTACTTGAGAAGGCTACAGAGCAGGACCAGTGAGGGTGTGGTCTAGGGAATGTCCTGAGGGCTAGGAAGAGTGTTCTGGAGCACCCCACTTGTTCTCTGGGACTGAGGCGTCCCACCTCTGGCATAATATCAAAGGCATGGCCAAGCTGGCCAAACTGAAACCTCATCAGGGTCTCTTACTTCTTATGCAGTGTATTGTATCATATAGAAGAAATATACATAGGTTACTATGATCTGATGGCTTTTATTTTGAAGAAAGGATGAAAGAAGGAAAGGTAGCTTATTTAACTGATCTTTTGTTCATAAAACAATTATAGATCTATTTGAACAATGGAGAGTGCTGGGGCAAAGATATATGTTTCTCTAGAGATTCTTTCATATCGCTTTCCTGTAAAACATCTTTGACTCAAAGCAGTCTTTGCTACAGCTGTTCTAATTCTGTCTTCTTAAATGCAACTCGCAGCCATTTGATGCTCTTTTTGATGAAATGGAATCGGCTGGATGAAGAGAGACACTAAACACGGGTAGTCAGGTTTTACACAGAGCAGTTGATATCTCATTTTTGTAATAAAAATTGCCATGGCTCCCAGGATTATTTCATATTCATAAGAAGCCACCTTGTCAAAACAAATAAATAAAAAGAAATCTCTTGACTTGATAAGGCTTTATGCTCATTTACATCATATTGTCAATAGGGCTCATATATGTGAAAAGTTAGTCACATTAAATGCTAAAGAAGAAAAGCTAATAAACACTTGAACTAAACTTGCTTTCATGTGTCATATTTATCTCAAAGCAAAGTGGTTGTGGCAACTTCCAGTTATTTGTTGTGTTTATTTAAGCATCATTTGATATCATGGTGGTTGTCTGTCATGAAGGTCAGAAGGAAGCTACAGGAGATGCAAGGTCATGTGTAGGTTGCTCTCTCTCTCTCTCTCTCTCTCTCTCTCTCTCTCTCTCTCTTAGTAAAAAGCATGTCCTCCTAGGACTGTACCATTCCAGAATGCTAGGGAACAGCATGGCCAAATCCACATCAAAAGAACTCCTCTCCATTTGCAAGCTAGCAAATTGGGAAGAGAAGTTCTCGCCTAGCCTTGTCTGTAATCTGCTGGCTTTCTATGTGGATAGTTTGTTTGTTTTTAATGGAGGGGAGAATTCAAATACCAGATTCCTTTACATGCTTTTATTAATTTTAACATTCTAAAACTTTATTTATCTGGCCTTATTTATCTTTTCACCTAAATTTAAAAACAGAGGTTCCAAAACATTTTGGGCCACATATCCAGTTGGCAAATAATCCAATATAACCTCTCCTTTCCATGAGCACCCATCCACTCTCACATGTGAGCTAGCCAGCTTGTGAGCTAGGTAAAGCCAAGAGACTGTGACTGGCCCAAGGTCACTGAAGGAGCTTCATGGCTGAGTGGTGATTTGAAGTCGGGTCCCTCCAGTCCTAGCCTGGCACTCTAACCACTACACTACATTGTCTCTGATCTGAGCCCCAGCTGCTTATCACATAATTCTGTGTCATTTGATCCTCACAATAATGTTTTTTAAAAGTGTTGTATTAGATAATTGTATTGTGATTTTAAATTGTACACTGCTCTGAGTGGTGCCTGTGTACTGGGAGGTTGGGGGAGAATTTTTTTTTTACACAGATGTCATGGGCTGGTTGGACACAGAGGAATGGTGGGAGGAACCAGCTGGGGAACCATGACGGGAAGAAGGCTCAGAGCCCGGGGAGTGGTAGCAGGACAATGGTGAGTGGTCAGAGGGAGAAGAGGAAGACTGGGAGGAGGAGGTGTTGGAAGCTGAAGAGGTAACAGGACTTAGCTGAAAAAGCCTGTGGCCAAAAGAAGCCCAGAATGAGAGGCAGAAGCTGAAGCAGGAGAGGCAGGTGATGGAGGCCAAGAGGCAGAGACGAGTCAGGCTGGTGCAGAGTCATGGGTGCCCCACTGAACACAATGACTTACTTCTGCCCCGTCCTCATTTCTGCTTCTTGAGAGAGGGGATGCGTGAAAAGTCTCCAGGTGGGTGGGTGAGACTCAAGATACAAACATTCTTCCCTAGGCTTGCTATTAAGAAACTTGGATCTTGGGTGGGTGGTGGGTGGGAAGGAATCGGCCATTTACCCTTCTTTTCCTTGAATACTGTCTGACAAGCATTTTAGAAGAATCTTTTATGTGATGGAAGAAAAGGCTGTAGAATCAAGCAACTGCAATAGGTAATGTAAACAACAGCACTTAACTGGCCAGCTAAGGCTATTGCCATAACAAGGGAACAGGTATGGCTGGTTTCCCATTATAGATTTTACCCTCAGATACACAGCATCACAAGTTTGGAAGAGACCCACAAATATCATCCAGACTCACCCCCCCCCCACCCCACACAAACCCGTAAGAATGCTTTATCTCACTGAGGATACACTGCTACTCCATTTTGATTTGGTCTTTCATGTAAAAACAGTGGGGAATATCCAGCTCAGTCATACGCAGGGTGCACAAATTGAAATTAATATGTAGACTTTGGCTTCCAAACAGGTCTTGCTTTTTTGCTCCCCTTCCAGACCCCTCAAGGTTCACAGAAAGATGTTTGTTGTGGAACACTCAGCCTTGATGTTCTAAGCTATCCCAGCAAGCTTCCAACATAGCAAGGTTGGCATATTAGTCCACCACTGCAATGTTTTGAAAGTATTTGTCACAGTTAGGGATCTATTTACTGTTATTATGGAAATCTGCACAGTTTACAGACAAATGCTTAAACTTTATATGGAACCACAAAGGTACCAATTTTCCCTTGATAAGAGTTTGTCATTTATATTAACATTACTGAAAAATATGCATGAGCAAGTGTGTTTTGTATTTACATCCCTCTCAGAGCATTTAGTGTGTGTTAGCTCAGAGTTCTCCAAGAACCGCAGCCTGACAGGAGTCATTTTTGAAGTCATAAATCTTGGCTCTCTTCTGCTTAGATATTAGCACCTCAGGCATTTCTTCAGCCATCACCACCAAATGTACTGTCAGGTTTTGAATACACTGGCAATGCTCTTTTCTCACAATGGATCGTGGGAGAAGCAAGGTAAAAACAAGAGGACCAGTTCATCAAAATCTGTAATTTCCACAAAGCTCTTGAGCCATGGCAGCTGGGGTCCACTGGGGCTAGTGGGGTGGAGGGCAGGGCTGCCAGGGCAGCTAGCAGTAGTCAGAGACAGATTTAGGCCTTGAAACATTGGGACCACAACAAGGAATTGTGCTGCAAGCAGGAGTAACCAGATTTGGCAACTGACTGAAACTGGATGGGCATGCAACAGAGCCAGATCATCTCAACCAATAACCCACGACATTCACAGGCTTCTCAGTCTATCAAGAGGTACCACACACAAACATATATTAAATTATGGCTGTTCATCTGTCCTGACAACACATTCCAACACCTCTTTACTCAGAAGTAAGCCACTGTGTTCAGGAGTCTTCCTTGCATACGTGGCATATACATAACTCATTCTTCCATTTACACAAACAGGTCTCAGAAGTGCTTTACTCTGGCTGTTTCATGCCCATTGTAATGTATTTATATCCTGTAATTTTTCATTGAGAAGCATCAACAAATGAATTATCTCATATTCTGCTTGAGGGTGTATTTGGAAGGACCAGCTTCCACACAAAGAGCAGAGTTCAGGGTCCAAGAATTGGTCATTTTGTCTGTTTTATGGGTCTCATGCACATCAGAGTAAACATTGCTCTGCCTAAAGCTACTTCATATTCCTTGTCTCCCCTATCCCACTCAGTAGAAGAGAATACATACACATACACATGCACACACACACTTTTCTCTTTTTCATTCCCCCTTCTCCCTGCAAAGCAGCAAACAGGTACAAGAGGCTTTACTTATTATCTTGCAGAATGGAAGATCATTCTTTGTCTTAAGGGCATGCAATGCAGAAGCTCCTAGGACCAGGACAAAGCAAACTCAGGGATTCAGGGAAAGAAGGCAGGAAAGACAAAATGTATGGGAGGAGGACCGGGCTGCTTTTGATACCCCCTGTTCTGAACCCCCGGCCTACCTGTCAGTATGCCAAGTCAATCCACAAAAGCAAAGTCCAAAGGTCAGGAAACACAGTCCAGGGTCAATCCAAGTAGCCATGTCTGAAGTCCAGCAGTCAGGATACAGTCCAGAGTCAAACCCAAAGCACAATTCCATAGAAGTCCAGGTGCATCCAAGCTAAGGTCCAACATGGGAAGTTGAGCAAATAAAGCACCTCAGCTCTGCTTCCCTCTTGCCCTTTGCACACTGATTGCAGCATCTGTGCTTGACAAGGCATGTGACCCTCACCTGTTCCAAGCCAGCTGAGGAATCACATCTCTCCTCCCAGAGCTAGTGAGCTCCGCCTGGCCAGCTAGGGAGCTGGACTTTGAGCCCTTGCCTGCCTCAGCCTCCTTGAGCTTGCCGTGTTTATGGAGACAGGGGCCGCTCTGGCTCTGGTGCCTGCTCTTCTGGTTTCTATGCACTGACTCCCATCCCTTCGCCATCCTCTGTCACCCTGTGAGTACTTCCATCCTCATCCCCTGTTTGCTCTGGTGTGTTCCAGTCCCAGCTACACTCCTCCTTGGGATCCTTCCCATCTTCCTGCCAGTTCATGAGATGCCCACCCAGCCACTTGAGTTGCCTGATGTGGCTGAGCTCCACTCCCAACTCTCAAGTAATTATAGAATTGTTTTTCCTTCAGGAGTTGACCACTGTTTTTTAGTACCAGGTCTGACTTAAAGACACACACACTTCCCCCTTCCCTTCTGGAATGAAACACATGCATACGCACATACCCTGCAAAATCAGCACAGAGATGTTGAGTGCTTTCCTTATTGGGACAAATATTTTTTGGGAATGGAGAAGTTTTGCCAGAAAGCAGAGCATGGGTGTAGGTACCCCCCATCAAGTAAAACAATAGAAATACTTAACTAACTGGCCAATCACATTGGTTCTGCCCCCCCAACAAAAATTCTGGCTATGCCCATGAAGCAGAGGTGGGGAACCTCAGGCCTGGGAGCCAAATGTGGTGTTCCAGGCCTCTCTACGTGCCTCTTAAGATTCTCTCCAAGACACACTCCTCTTCAGGCACCTGCCTCTCCCACCAGTCTTGCTTCACATCCTTCTTGAGTGTTATTTGCCTTGCTGGGGTGTGATGGCCCTTCTTTCCCTAGGTGGAGGATATAGAGAGGGGTATGTCTACTACAGAAAGGTAAAATTTACATGTATTTCTCCATCCACTTTTGCTTCTGGCCCTGCTCACCAGTGGCATACGGCCCCTGGAAGATTGTCCGGAAGGAAATGTGCCCTCAGTCTGAAAAAACAAACAAACTCTGCCCCTGCCAGGAAGGCTTGCAGTGCAGAAGCTCCGAGGAATGGGCCTGACCAAATGGGGCGCTCTGAGAAAGAACAGGAAAGAAGAAATCAGGGGAGAGATAACATGGAAAGGGGAGGGTCTTCTCTACTTCCTTACCAATGACTGATCACGCTGCTCACTCATTGTCTTTTTTTGCACTAGGTCTAAATTTAAAACAAAAGCACAAGGAAGGTGCTGCAAAGCAGCAACAAGAAATTGTGGTGTTTTGCGTGGCGATTCCCACCCCCACCCACAGATGGAATAAATAAAGACACGGGACACCAGAATTTAGGTTAATGGGCGAAAATTGGCCACAACTTTATTGATTAATCTGTCCCTTGGCACCGGGACATTCCCAGGGGAACTGAAGGAGGCAGTGGTGCGCCCGCTCTTAAAGAAAACATCATTAGATCCCTTAGATCTATCCAATTACCGCCCGGTTTCGAATCTTCCATTCCTGGGTAAGGTGATTGAGAGAGCGGTTGCTGAACAGCTTGGTAGGTTTCTGGATGAAACATCAGCTCTGGATCCATTCCAGTCCGGCTTCCGCGCTGGTCATGGGACCGAGACGGCTCTGGTCGCCCTAACAGATGATCTCCGCAGGCAGCTGGATCGAGGCGGGTCGGGGCTGCTGATTCTTCTAGACCTGTCAGCAGCCTTCGACATGGTCGATCACGAACTCCTGGACCACCGCCTTGCCGACGTGGGGATCCAGGGCACAGTCCTTCAATGGCTGCGCTCGTTTCTCTCTGGTCGGGGACAGAGGGTGGCGCTTGGGGGGGAATTGTCATCCCGCCACTCCTTGGTGTGTGGTGTGCCTCAGGGTGCAATACTCTCCCCGATGCTTTTTAACATCTTTATGCGCCCCCTCGCCCAGCTTGTCCGGAGTTTTGGGCTGGGCTGCCATCAGTATGCTGATGACACCCAACTCTATTTGTTGATGGACGGCCACCCGGACTCGGCCCCAGACACACTGATCAGATGCTTGGAGGCTGTGGCTGGATGGTTACGTGGGAGCCGGCTGAAGTTAAATCCTTCGAAGACAGAGGTCCTCTGGCTGGGACGGGACGACATGGGACTGAGGGGGCAACTCCCATCTCTTGCGGGGGTGCAATTAGTGCCAGCACCGTCCGTTAAGAGTTTGGGTGTAATCTTCGATACCTCCCTCTCCATGGAGGCGCAGATTGCAGCTACAACAAAGGCGGCATTTTTTCATCTCCGCCAAGCTAAGCAGTTGGCTCCTTACCTCTCTCGCCCTGACCTAGCCACTGTGATCCACGCGACGGTCACCTCCAGACTGGATTATTGTAACTCGCTCTACGTGGGGCTGCCCTTGAGACTGACCCAGAAACTCCAGCGGGTGCAGAATGCCGCAGCGAGACTCCTTACGGGGTCTTCGCTTAGAGATCACATTCATCCGGTGCTATACCAGCTGCACTGGCTCCCGGTGGAGTACAGGATCAGGTTTAAGGTGCTGGTTTTAACCTTCAAAGCCCTATACGGCCTAGGGCCCTCGTACCTACGGGACCGCCTCTCCTGGTATGCCCCACAGAGGAACTTACGATCTTCAAATAAAAACACCTTGAGGGTCCCAGGCCTCAGAGAGGTTAGGCTGGCCTCAACTAGAGCCAGGGCTTTTTCGGCTGCGGCTCCAACCTGGTGGAAGAGACAAGAGACAAGGGCCCTGCAGGACTTGACATCTTTCCGCAGGGCCTGCAAGACAGAGCTGTTCCACCTGGCATTTGGTCAGGGCGCAGCCTGACCCCCTCCTCTGGCAATCTTTACAAAGCTTTAGTTTATGGTTGCCATCAATTTTGATTTTAATTCGTTTTTATAATGTTTTATAATGTCACACTGTTTTAATGTTGTTAGCCGCCCTGAGCCCGGCTTCGGCTGGGGAGGGCGGGATATAAATAAAATTTATTATTATTATTATTATTATTATTATTATTATTATTATTATTATTACAGGTAAGAGCGGTATTGGCTTTAGGCATTGGCCCTATCAGACTAACCGGTATAACCGGGAAGGGTTAAGCACCAACAGGGGAAGCCCCCGAGATGCACATCCCTAGGCGCTCCCCGAGGGGTTACCGCTCGGGAGCGCGCTTTAGGCCCTAGCCTCCGTAGGTTTTGGACGAGGCGACGCCCCCCGTAGTCCTTTAACAAACTACCCTTCAACATTTGGGGGAGGTGATGGCGTCCCCCCCCAACTCATTTGCATGATAATACCCCTGCCAATGCCTAACCGCCAAAACCAAAGGTGTTGTGACGTTTTGCTATGAGGTAGGCGAAAAAACCAAGTGGCTTCCAAAATATAGCCAATTAGCCAAATGGGAAAACTCCTACCAGGCCCCTTGCGGCGACCAGCCGAAGCCCATAGCAAAGTCCAAATGAGAACCTAAAGGGCGGGAGGGTGGGAAACCGCAGCTGCTGAAAGAAAAGAAAGGGGCGAGCGTGGGCTGCCCCGACCTTAAATGCCCCTTTTAAGTACCGCCCCCGCCGCCAGCCAATTGGCTGGCACGGTGAATAATGAATCTAATGAACCTACCCTGGGATTCCCCAAGTCCCGCGGGGCTGCAGCCAGCCCCGCGAGGGTGTGAATGGGGCGTGAGCCCGCAACCCCCCCTCCGTATGTCGGGAGTGGCTTTGCAATCCCCTGTGTTGGGAGAAGTGCTTGTTCCTTCCCAACCTCCTCTTATGGGCCTGGTTGGCTGGAGTCATTCTACACTAATGTCCTACAGAGCAGCCAAATGATGTGTTTTGAGTTGTCCTCACAGAGGGGACAACTCAAAGGCAAGAGAGGACAAAAGGCAGAGCACTGAGTCTGGACACCCTGCAATGGAGGCAATTTCCATAAGGTTTCTAAAGTCTGCAGCCACCCATGAGCATGCCACAGACACAGGGAAGATGTGTGTGCAGCAAAGCTTTCTTCTGTGCTGCTGAAAGAGAATCCAGGAGATCATTGTGAACTTGTGAAGTTCACTTGGTAAGTTCCGAGGCAGCACCAGCTATAATCCTAACGGACAAAATGCAAACCAGTTACTTGACACATGTACACCTGAGAATATATTTAGTGTTCTTTACAGTATCTAGTTGGACAAATCCATCGCATTCATTCATTTTGATGGAAATGGAGGCACCAAGCAGTTAATTGGGGGTCACCTTGTAGAATAAGGTGCCAGTTAGGCAATGAATAAAAAGTAATTTTCTTTTGGAATTCTTTTAATGTGCTGCTGTATGTTAACAATTGTGGATATGAAAGATAACACACATTAAAACATGTATCTGATTATACTTGCCATGTGCTCCCCTATTAACGTTCCAAAATGAAATGCAAACTTTCATTGTGCTTCTCCTAATAAGTATCTTCTTAAACTCATTTATCAGCTTCAGAAGCTCTCCCATAGCTCTGCAGAACGGAAAACAAAGTGAAATGAAGTTAACTGATGTTCGCATTTAGCTCCATTTAAAAAGGTAAAGGGACCCCTGACCATTAGGTCCAGTCATGGCCGACTCTGGGGTTGCGGTGCTCATCTCCTTTTATTGGCCGAGGGAGCCAGTGTACAGTTTCCGGGTCATGTGGCCAGCATGACTAAGCCGCTTCTGGTGAACCAGAGCAGCGCACGGAAACACTGTTTACATTCCCACCGGAGCGGTACCTATTTATCTACATGCACTTTGACATGCTTTTGAACTGGTAGGTTGGCAGGAGCAGAGACTGAGCAACAGGAGCTCACCCCATCGTGGGGATTCGAACCGCCAACCTTCTGATCGGCAAGCCCTAGGCTCTGTGGTTTAACCCACAGTGCCACTCGCGTCCCTTTAGCTCCATTTTCATCCCCTTTAATTCCTATACTGGACCACCTATCCTTTTGCTGTACAGACAAATATGTACAATATAAACAATGGAAGGTAGCAGAAATTTATAAAACAGAGAATTTTCTTCCTAATAGTCATCCTATGTCCATGTCAGCCTTAAAGGAAAAAAATGGAAATATACCACATATATGGAATCTCTGAATTCCAAAGGCTCAGTATCCAACATTTACAAATTACTAATAAGCTAGGTTATGGTTCCTCCCAGGGCCTTAGGATATCCTGAGAGGGTGACCTTAAATGTCAGGTTGATTAACATGAACGGGATCAAATTTGGATAAATGTTTCACTAAATACTAAATCACATAGTATTCAATAATCCATTCTAAAAAAATACTTAGGTGGTATTGGACTCCAGAACACCTTTTCAGAATCAATAAAGTATCTCTCCACTAAGCTGACAAGGCTGTAATACTATTGGAACTTATATGCATATGTGGTGGGAATGTGAAGTTTTATATAGTTTTTGGATTAAGGATTTTACCACTATCTCTCAAATAATAGATAAATCACTAACACCAGATCCAGTCTTGGCCTTGCTTTCATGGAAAGCAATGCAAATTCCAGGGAATCTTATAAGACATTGGTCTTTTTTTCATGCAGCAGCCAGAATGTAAATAGCAAGTCAATGGAAATCTCGTTCATCTCCCATGGTTGATTATTGGTTTGGTTGAGTCTGGGATATAGATCTCCCAGAGCGTCTCACCTATAAAAGAAAAGTAACCAGGGGAGACTTCAAATCAGATCATTTTTATGCTATTTGGCCTAATTTCTGATATATGTAAATATAATAGAGATGGAGCATAGTGTTATTCTAAAGCAGCAATGCAGCAGCAAGCAAAGGCTCTAGCAGCCAAGTCAGCTGCTTGTGGCTGGAAAGCCAAACAGGATGTGTGTGACTGTTGCCATGGAAACAAAGGGGCAGTCCATTCTGTACTGAGCACCGGATGTTAGCTCAGTGTGTGTGTCATATGACCTGTACAGGATGTACATGGGTGGAGTTTTGAGTTTCTCTCTGTTTGTTCAAGAGAGCAGACATGTTTTCTCTGTACTGAAGTGAAAGACAGGAATAAAAGCAATGTAGATTCATTTCTGTCTGAGTCTGATTCCCCTCCCTGGGGATATGCTGGAGAGCAGGGAGGAGGAGGAGAAGCAGTTGGTGTGTTTTTCTCACAGCCTGAGGAAAATCGCCGGAACGGACCTCGTGTGTATTTCCTGCCGGAAGTCGCCGGAGGGAGGTCAAAAGAATTCAGCCGGTGCCTGGAGAGATAGGCACATACCTCTGACCGGCCCTGAATTCCAACATTGGTAGCAGGGCTGCTGGTTCCTACGATCCATCGACCTCTGCAGAAATAGGAGCCTGAGATGGAGGCTGATTCTCTGCAGCTAGAAGCTGACCAGAAGAAGCTGAAAGCCAAGCTACGGAGCCCAGGTATGAGATTTTCGGGCTTAAAAGCGTGAATGCAGATGGATTACTTCTCTGCTTCATGGGAGCAACGTTTGGGAAAAACAGCTCCGAGAGAGAAGAGTCTGCATTCCAGACATTCCTGTGGTTTTTCCTGTCCAAGGAAAGGAATGTGGTTGCTTAGCAACGCAGGCCGGTTTCAAGATAAGGGCTGGAAGTCAGGCTATGCCCAAAGAGGCACAAACAGCTCGTGTTTTGACTAGGCCCTTACAAAGGAACTGTTGGAAAGGGACTTTCCAAGCAGCCAGTGTTATTGCTGCCAGGTGCACAGAGTGTAAACAAGCCAGCTATTGGATTTTAGAGGCTTGTGTTTGAGAGTCAATGCAAGGACTCAAAATGGATGCCAAGAAGGGAGTTCTGCCTTCTCCACCCCTTTTGACCAGTGACAATTATGCATCTTGGTCTATTAAGATGAAGGCCTTGCTGCAGAATCAGAGACTGTTTGGGGTGATTGAGAACCCCATCCCTGCAGCACCAACGCGTCCTTGGGAGTCACAGGATGTGAAGGCCAGAACTGCTATAATTCTGTGCGTGTCAGACTCTCAGCTTATTCATATACAAGATTTACCGCACGCGAAAGATGTTTGGGACACGCTGAGAAGGACACATCAGAGAGATGCAGGTTCTTCAGCGTTGCTGTATTTTGAAAAGCTGACTAACCTGAGGCTTGCGCCTGATGGAGATGTTCAAGCGCACCTGACGGAAATGAAATTTCTGCGTCAGCAGATGGTGGAACGCAATTTCCGTCTGCAGGAGGAAGTGTTTTGCTTCATGGTGATCAACAGCCTGAATCGGACTTACAAAACGGTTGCCAGTCAGCTGGGGTCTCTCCCAGCAGCTGATCTAACGTCGGACAGGGTCTTTGCCGTGGTTCTTTGTGAACATGACAGACTTGCTGCCCTGGAAGTCAAGGACAGGGGGAGTCAAGAACGGAGTTCTAACACCCCCACTGCTGTAGCTACTGGAGGAGACGCCGTAGCTTTGAACGTTGTCCAATGCCACAATTGTGGACAGACTGGGCATCTTCAGCGGAACTGCAGGAAGCCACGTCAGAACAAAGGAGCCAAGGGAAGCTCCACGAAGTCTGAGGCGTCAGGCAGAAGTCATGCCAAGTCACAGGCGAAGCCTGCAAAGGCTTTGATGTCCCTAAAAGCCACACCACAAGTGGGGAATTCCTTCGTTTTAGACACGGGAGCGACGGTTCACATGACCCATCGCAGGGATTTGTTTTCGTCGTTTAAGAAGCAAAGCTTCGTTGTACAACAAGCCAACGGTCAAGAGCTGGAAGCGACCGGAATTGGGACTGTGTATCTTAAAAGTCTGAACTTGACTATAAACAATGTTTATTTGGTTCCAGAGTTGAAGTACAATCTGCTCAGCGTTTCACAGATTGCCAAGAAGGGACTAAAACTGTCCTATGATGATCAACACTGCGAGATCTACAAAGATGGAGAGTTGTATCTTTCTGCCGAAGAGAAAGATGGACTGTATTTGTTGACTTTTGATCAAAGTGATTACATGGAATGTAATTCTTGTGATTCTAACATGATTTCTTTTGCAGGTGTAGCCAAGAAGAACGCCAAGCAGGTCACCTCGAGGGTCGACAAGGCATTTCAGGGGGTGTATGCTGATGTGATTGGTCCTTTAGCACCATCTAGAGGCAATGCAAAGTATTACCTAATATGTGTTGATTCTTTTACAGGTTTTGTCTGGATTTATCTTTTGGAGAGACCGAAAGAAGCCTTAGAAAGGTTTAAAGAGTTTTGTGACAAAGTTAAAAATATGCATGATGCTGACATAGAATGTCTTTGCACAGATGAGAAGCCAATTTTTCTCTTACAGGATTTCCAGAGGTTCCTGAAGAAGAAAGGGATAAGACACAAAATTGCAGCTTCCGAAGAAGCTTGGAAGAGATGTATCTGTGTTAGGGTGAACAAAGAATTGCAAAAGGGAATGCATGCGCAATTGCTTAGTTCACATCTGCCACATGAGTACTGGGCTGAGTCGCTAATGTCATATTGTTACACGTGGTTGAGAAAGTTTTCAAAAGAGTTGGGATGTTCTCCTTTTGAGAAACTGTTCCACAGAAAACCTTCTGTTGCCCATTTCAAGGTTTTTGGGTCTCATGTGAGGGCAGAAGCTCCAGGTGGAGTAAAGAATGCCAGAGGCATTTTTGTGGGTTATGAAAAGGGTCTCTACAGAGTAATTTTGTCTGAATCTGGTAAGGTGATTCTCACAAAATTTCTAGAGAGTGCTCCTGAACAGGAGCGAGTGGTTGTTCACACATTTCCCACAGGAGATGATGATGATTCTGATGATGATGATGATGAGTTTGATCTTATTGAGTTCAGTAGTACTGATGATGACAGCGATAGCTCAGACAGCTCAGTTGTCACAGTCATTGAGAGGAAATCTCACACAATGACTAGACCCTCAGAAGAGGAGGATGAACCACTGATTAAGCTTAGTACTGGTTCTTCAGAGAGTTCAGAGGCTGAACCAGAAAGCAAGGGAGAGCAGCACCTCTTACGTAGGTCTGAGAGAGCAACGAAGGGTGTACCACCCAAGAGGTATTCAAAGAGTTTGCCAACCAAGCTATTGCATGTGTTGCTGTTGTAAACGACCAAGGTCAAATTGAAGCTGTGTCTGAGTCAGAGACAAAGGCACAACAGAGAGTTGCTAACCAAGGTAATGCAGAAGCACTCATTCCTTGGAAGCCACACAACCAGAGAGGTACATTGGTAAAACCAGTGGCGGGTAGTTCCAAGGGTGGAACTGAAACAACAGGGGAGTGTTATACATATAACAACTGTTTGTTTTCTTCTCTGGATGACGCTTTGCTCGCTGCACGCATTGATACTTTAGGGGGAGTATGTTATTCTAAAGCAGCAATGCAGCAGCAAGCAAAGGCTCTAGCAGCCAAGTCAGCTGCTTGTGGCTGGAAAGCCAAACAGGATGTGTGTGACTGTTGCCATGGAAACAAAGGGGCAGTCCATTCTGTACTGAGCACCGGATGTTAGCTCAGTGTGTGTGTCATATGACCTGTACAGGATGTACATGGGTGGAGTTTTGAGTTTCTCTCTGTTTGTTCAAGAGAGCAGACATGTTTTCTCTGTACTGAAGTGAAAGACAGGAATAAAAGCAATGTAGATTCATTTCTGTCTGAGTCTGATTCCCCTCCCTGGGGATATGCTGGAGAGCAGGGAGGAGGAGGAGAAGCAGTTGGTGTGTTTTTCTCACAGCCTGAGGAAAATCGCCGGAACGGACCTCGTGTGTATTTCCTGCCGGGAGTCGCCGGAGGGAGGTCAAAAGAATTCAGCCGGTGCCTGGAGAGATAGGCACATACCTCTGACCGGCCCTGAATTCCCCCAGAGGTTCAATTACGTTTGTGGAGATGATATATTTTAGAAGATCAGGATAAAGTGATTTCTCAGTGTCTTGGACTGTGATTATAAAAGAAGCATTGCATGAATCTTTCCTTTCCTTCTCCTCCTTTCTAGTTTTCCTCCTGCCTCCTTTGTATCAGTATGTTTGATGTTGTTTGTATTTTGTCTTTATTTTAAAATTTAATAAAGTTTCTTTAAAAAAAGTTAACTGGTTAAGGTTGAATTGTAAATGCATTTCGAATATAGCTTTAGTCATTTCATTAGGAATAAAGTATCTGGATAGGATAAAGCAAAAATGCATAATAAAAACATATCCATGTTTGGGTCAAAACTATTTTTACTGACATCCATTTAAGATGTAGAATCGACAGTATATACAAGATGTGAACAGAATGGATATCTGGCATATAGTTTAAAAAATTACCAGACGACGTCTGAAGCAGCAGTGGATCCAAGTACACGTTCAACATTTTCTTCTGTCTTCTTGCCATCTGAAACACACACCAGTACCTGAGATGCTTCACTTGCTACAGAGATTACAGGTGGAAGTTTCACTTGCTGGAACAGAATGCAGAGTGGCTCTACTTGAGACCTCTCCTAGTCCCAGGTCATCACTGCTTTCTACACATGCTACAAAGCCCTACGCAGGCATTGTTTCCTTGCATATAAACAGCCACAGGAAGGTCAGTGGAGGCACAATGCCCAGCCATGCCCCATGTTATCCCTGGGCCCCTTACAGGATGGGGTTCTGAAACAGAACCGCCTCCTAGATGGGAAGGCTCCCCACAACTTTGAAACACATGTGTACCATCCGTGTTCTAAGCTGTGTGGGGAGCTTCCAAGAGTAGAGGATGGTCCTTGCTCCACACCCTCACTCTCAAATCCATGGAGGGCTGTATAATAGAGGCCCAAGGTGATGCACTAAAGGGGATTGGGCTTGGCAGCACATCTCTACTCTTCCTCATGCAAGCCTATGCATTTGAGAAAGCAGTAAAAGCGCTATTGTGACCAGTATAGCCAGGGGAAGTGGGGACCAATTATTCTGCAAACTTCCCCCCGGTTCATTAGGTGTTTCTACTGCCATGTGCAGATTTTATCAATGATTGCATTTAATCAGCATGCCAGCATCACTTACTCCCAGTGATACCTACCGTGCTAACATTGCATGCTCTGGCACCAAACACTTCTGGCATCAACCATTTATACACAATGCCAAGCATGTGAAACATTGCACAGGGTAATGGTTCTTTCAAAACTACTCCCAGCATTGTTTTTAAACTAGGGATAACATTTCATGTGAACTGCAGGCATTGTGGTCAAATATTTTGTGCATTTTTTGACCCTAGGGTGGTTCATTAGCTGTAAAAAAAGCTTTAAGCAGTTAACACATCTACATTTTCGTCAGTTAATTGAGTCATTTATCATTTAGATACCAACAGATCTGTCTACAATCAGACTCCCACTAAAGGTGACTTTAAGACATATTGAAGGAAACACAATATAACACTCCATTTAACAAACAATAAGTTTCTCCTTAAGAAGGAAAGTCCTCTTAGATATTTTCCTTTTAATTCCCTACTATAACAGCACACCAGAACTTCATTAATGTGTCTTAAAAAATAAGCAAGCATTCAGCTTTGCCAATTAAATTTTGTGGTCACTGATTAAAATTGGTCCCTACAATTTAACCAACCAAAGCTTTACTTGATTAATTCGCCAACTAAAGCTTGCAGCTCTGTTTCACAAACATGCTCTGGAATTTCCCAGTAGTTTCTTCCTATAAGTAAGATGTCAGTAATGACAGTAGCTTCTTAAAAACACACAGTGAACTGCCTTTCTCTGCTGAGCTATATCTCAGTGCTGTGGGCTCCATTTGGGATGTAGAACTGACTGGTCTTCTTTCATCTTAGACATAGAGTTACAGTCTCCCAACCCAAGCAACCTATATAAGACATTTTATTTAGACATAAGAGAGACAGATATTCCAGGCAAGGAGTCTTCTACCACAGCTGCATGGTTCAGAAGAACCCAGAGTTTTTGAGACGACAGCCTTCTTAACTGAGAAATTGAGATATAAAAAAATGTAATTCCAAATTGACCACATTGTAGAGTGCCAGAGTTTGATTAGTGTTACAACTTTGATCTATGCACCACAGGAAGAAGTCTGATAGGTATTGCCATGGGACCTTAATTTTGGGATTAATCAAAGTGTTGGGTATTCATTGTACACTCACCATAAACTGAAACTTTCTGTGTATTGAAAATAACTCAGAGCTGACTTTCTGTAGCAGCCCATTTTGCTGAAACATCTGAAGCCCATGCCACATAGAAATATGTCATGTGTTCAAGTTATGCTAATCACATTATTTAATATTATAATATGTTATTAATCCAGATGCACATACCATACACTAGCGTTCCCCAATCTGGTGTCCTCCAGATGTTTCAGACAACTCCCATCAGCCTCAGATGTTATGGCTAGTGGTCAGGGATGATGGGAGTTGTAGTCTGAAACATCTGGAGGGCACCAGGTTGAAGGAGGCTGCTAGAGGCCCCATCTACATAATATCTAGTTTTAGCAAGGACCTCATTAGCAGCCCAGCAATTAGCCTGGAAATTTATGTACCCTTGGCTAATCGATATCAGTATTAGAGAAGCATTGAACCTTTTGTATGGGAAGGAAAATTATGCACAACTTCAGAGTTAATTGTGACACCTTCCAAAAAAGTATGGGCAGAGCTCCTTTGAAGCTTGTGGAGAAGCAGTAATTTAAAAAGAAAGGAATAAGTAATTTATAAAGCAGCCTTCCTTTCCCTATTAGTTTTCCATTACCCCTTCATTTTTATGAGTGACTTCTGGTGTATGCAGATAGAGTAAATAGGCAATAACAAATGACGGGAGTTAATGTTACAGAGCTGAACTATTTACATAAACTTAAGCAACAGTATTCAGTCAAATTGCTCCTTCCTGTACAATGCTGTAAAAATATGACCCTTCCTCTCTGCCTCCTCAGTGAAAACTGGTTCAAGTTCCAGTTAGCTCCCATTTCTCTGGCTTTCTGATGCCACTCCTTGGTCTTCTCACTAGCTTTGTTCAAAATTCTGTCACCTTTTGTTGCACAGGCCATGTGGTCTCTGTTAAACCCATTCACTGTGTCCCTGACAACTGGATCCAGCATGACTTTCTCATTCCTACCTTCAAAGTCCTCCCTTGCTTTACTCTTGCTTTACTCCAGCTTCTTATTCTGAGATATCTGTGCCTGCAACCTTCTCTTTTCTAGCCTTCCCATCCAAAGGTTTTCTGCTCCCTTAAATGCCAGTGTTTTCACTCTTGCTACTCCCATTTGCTTGGAACTCCCCCACAGAAACATAGCATTGTCACCTCTCTCTTTTCCTGAAAACTCCTCCTAAAAAATGTGATGCCTTTGACACATCCTCATCTTCTACTGAAACAAAGCATACGAGTAATGGGCACACGTTCTTCCCTGTTTTAGCCTTCAACTCCTGTTTCCTCTCTTCTCCTCTTGTTACCCTATAAAGTGCCATGATACAGTGACAGACTCACAGAATCAAACAATTGGAACAGACTACAAAGCCCATCTAGTCCAACCCTCTGCAATGCAAATATTTTACCCAACATGGGGCTTGAACCCACAACTCTGAGATTAAGAGCATTATGCTCTGCCAACTGAGCTACCCCGGTTAACAATAGTATCTCTTTAACTTTGTAGGTTTATTGCTAATTAATGGTCGATCATTATGTTGCTTTAAGACAGGGGTAGCCAACATAGTGCCCTCTAGAGGTTGCTGAATTACAATGTCTTCATGGGCCATGCTAGCAACGGCTGATGGGAGTTGTAGTTCAACATCAGGAGGGCACCATGTTGGCTATCCCATGCTTTAAGATAACCAGCAGTTGAACACTGTGTTGGTTTCTGCTCTCTTCACTGTGCAGCGAAGTGCTTGTCACGAGACAGGTGTTTACATTCCACAGTCTGTGCTGTTGGGTTTTCCCACGGGAAAGGAGACTGGATGTGACGTACACTGGTTTCCTGTTTTTCACTGTTCACACAGAGTTCTCTCCGTGCTTTAGAGGAGAGAGGATGCTTTCTCTGCTCCAGCAGAGGCAAGATGTTTTTCTGTAATCTACCAGCTTTGAAATCCAAATAAAGTAATATAGAGTATGTGGCATGTACTCCTCATCATTCCGCTGTGCTTGGGACACTGCAAATTCAACATTCTTGGTTATGGGGCCCAGAAGAAAAGCACAGTCAAAGTGACGGATGGACTTCAGAATGCCGGCAAAAGGATCAGAATGCAGAGGGACAGATCGGACGGTATCTCTGCGCGTCAGGATGATTGATGAGAGGTATGTTGCTCATGCTCCGGGCAGCCTGCCAGCTTCTAATTAATGGCTTTATGGCTGGACTCTGAACTTTTATGGCCATTTTGCCGGGCACAGGCAAAGGCTCAAAAGAACAAGCTCCTATGCTGGGGGAAACCGAAAGTACCTTTTAAAAGTGCTTTTGGAATAAAGCATCTGCAGAAAGCAGAGACGCAGCATGATTTAAAGCAGCAGAGATGACGCAGAAGGCTAATGCCAGAGTCATGATGGCCCTTCAGGATGCTTGTGGGATTCCTAAGCTCAATAAGAAAAACTATGCGGACTGGGTTCTCTATGCAGAGGCTATTCTGCGGAAAGAGGGTCTGTTTGAAGTTATTACAGACACCCCCCCAGCTCCAGTTACAGATGCATGGGAAGCTAAAGATTCCAAAGCAAGGGGAACTCTTACATTGATAGTATCCCCAGAAGAGCTCTGTCTATTGCATGATAAGACCTCAGCCAGACAAATTTGGGACGCTTTGAGGGAGGCTCACTTGAGGACAGAAGCTGGATCCACTATGTTTTACTTTACCAAGCTGCATAATATGGCTCTTGCTGAAGGTGGAGATGTGCGTACACATCTGATGGAGATGCAGAATCTGAGACATGAGCTGCAACAGAGAGGACTCAACTTTCCAGAGGCTGTGTATTCCTTGATGATACTACAATCTTTGGGTTCAGGTTGGGAGTCTGTTGCCACTCAGATTGCTGTACAGCCAACTGCTCAGCTGACAGTGGACTATGTTACTGCCGTGATTCTGAATGAAGCAGACCGCCGGGGTGCTGGCTGCATGGGTAAGGGGGAGTCTTCACAGACGTCATCCCAGAGTGCAGTGGAACCACCAGATGGCGCCAAAGCTTTGAAGGCAGTGAAATGCTACTCGTGTGGACGTCTAGGCCATATGAAGAGGGAATGCAGATATCCCAGGGCCAAGACAGAGCACCGCAGCGAAAGCTCATTGCGTGGAAAAGGCCAAAGCAAAAGCAAAGGTCCGGTGTCCAGGACAACGCAGCACAAGGCAATGGTCTCACGCTTCACTCCAAAGGTTGCAAAGGTCCAGAAGACGTCTAGATCTTTCTTCGTTGTTGATTCGGCTGCAACGCACCACATGTGCAAGCGACTGTTCGTGTCTTTTACACCGCAGGAAGGTGCGATTCACCAGGCGGATGACCACACAATCCCCAGTAAAGGCTACGGAACTGTTGTTCTTCACAGTTTGGACTTATCGATACAGGATGTGCTTTATGTACCGCATGCCAAACATAATCTGCTCAGCGTTGGACAGCTGGATGAGCGGAAAATTGACGTTTCCTTTAAGAACAAAAGGTGCATCATCACAAAGAAAAATGATTATGTATTGCATGCTGAATATGTTGATCGTTTGTATGTTTTGTATTATGATGATGTTGTGCAGGATGAAACTTGTTGCATTGCAGGTTCTAACAAAAGTTTGCATGCAGGATGTATTCATGATTTTCATCGAAAATTTGGTCATTTGAATTTTGAGGCAGTATCTAAAATGCCTGCCTTGGTTGAAGGTATGACTATTAAACCCTGCAGGTACCACATGAAGTGCAAGGCATGCGCAGCAAACAAGGTGAAAATGGCTGTGAAAGGTAAGGTGTCTAGTAGGTAAGCTACAGAACCACACCAAATTGTTCATGCTGATTTGGTTGGACCACTAGCGCCCTCTTTGGGTGGAAATAGGTACTTCATGGTTCTCATTGATGCATTTTCCAGGTATATTTATGTGTACAATCTCAAGCAGAAATCAGAGGCTTTTCCAAGGTTCAAGGAATTCTGTGCTTGGTTGGGAAATGTGCATGGTAAGAAGATAAAAATTCTTTTCACTGATCGTGGGGGGGAATTCACTTCTCAGCAGTTTGAAGCTTTTCTGACTGAGAAAGGAATTCAACACGATTTGTCTAGTCCTCGCTCGCCATGGCAGAATGGACTTTGCGAGAGGGCAAATCAAACATTGCTTCAAGGGTTAAAAACCTTGCTGCATGATGCAAATCTTCCAGAGAGTTATTGGGCCGAAGCTCTCTCGTGTTTTACTTACAGTTATAATCGCAGGTTATCTTCAGCGATTGGTTGTACCCCCTATGAGAAGATGTTTGGCAAGAAGCCATACATCAAACACATGAAAATTTTTGGTTCTGACATGTGGATTCACTCACCACAAAGCTCCAAGTTAGACAAGCGTGGATTGCATGGTATCTTTCTAGGTTATCAGAAAGGTTCTTACAGAATAATGATGACTGACTCTAAGACAATTAAGCTCACAAGAAGTGTTGAGTACAATGCCAAGTGGGGAGAGAATGTGGGAATTTTCCAATGTTATCCTGAAGACAATGATGAGACTGAGGATAGTCAAAAGCAGCCACAGCAACCCACACCCACTGATGAAGGTTCTGATTCTGATTCTGAAACTGAATCGGGTGATTCAGAGGATTTCAAGAGTGCGAAAGCCTCTATGCGACCCTCTGAAAGCTCTGATCAAGAATTGGAGGAACCATTGTTCACAATAGGTCACTTTTCTCCTAAGAAGGAAGAGGAGAGTGTTGAAGACCTAAGGCTAATTCGCAGGTCACAAAGAGCCACAAAAGGCAAACCTCCAAAGAGATTTGCTGATGTGTTTGCTAAGATAGCAGTAACAGCTGTTAAAAGCTTCCAGTAGTTCCAGGAATGAAACTGCTTGGAAGCAAATGGGTCTTCAAAGCGAAGACTGATCAAAATGGCAAGATAGTCAGACACAAAGCCAGATTGGTAGCCAGAGGTTTTGCACAGGTACCAGGTGAAGACTATCACGAGACCTACTCACCCACAGTGAGGTATGAGAGCATTAGGCTTATGCTCAAGCTAGCTGCAGAGGAGAATTTACACATTAGTCACCACGATGTGAATACAGCTTTTCTGTACGGATCTCTAGGTGAATTTCTTTATATGCTTCCACCTGATGCCGTACAGGTAAAACAGGGATTTGTTTGTGCTCTGAAAAAGTCCCTTTATGGTCTCAAACAAAGTGCACGGTGTTGGCACACAAAACTCACTGAAGTATTGTTTTCTCTAGGTTTTAAGCAAGGGAAAGCTGATCCATGTGTATTTGTCAAAGAGGAGGGGCAAAAGAAACTGTATTGTTTGTTTTATGTTGATGATCTTTTATTCTTTTGGGAAGATGTCACAATGTACAATAACGCCCTAGCTCAACTGAAAGAACACTTTGACATGAAAGATCTTCGTGAGGTAAACAACTACCTATCTCTGGAAATAGAGAGAGATCAAGATGGTAACATTCTAGTACACCAGTCACGGAAAATTGCTGATGTGTTAAGCAAACTAAACCTGATGGATGCTAACCCTGTAGACACACCGATGACAACAGGTTATCAGGTAGATGACACTGAAGAAACATTTTCTGACACTACACTGTACAGAAGTGTGCTAGGCAAGCTAAACTTCATTGCCAGATGTTCAAGACCAGACATTGCTGTTAGCTGTAATTTGCTAAGCAGACAAGTCAACAATCCTACTGTTAAGGATTGGAAAGCTCTGAAACGCATAGCGCGGTATTTGAAAGGCACTATGCATTACAGACTGAGATTTAACAATCAGAAGTCTGGTGGTCTTGAGATATTTGCAGATGCAAGTTTTGGAAGTGACACTACAGACAGGAAAAGTACGTCTGGAGTTTGCTACATGTACAATCAGGGTCTATTTGATTGGTCATGCAAGAAGCAAACAACAGTTAGCTTAAGTACTTGTGAAGCTGAACTGAATGCACTGTCTTATTCACTCAAGGATTGTGAATGGTTGTTACAATTGTGCAAAGACATGAAAATTCCTGTCAAATGTCCAATCCAGGTTTACCAGGACAACAAAGCATGTTTGGCTTTGCTGAATTCTGAAAGTTGTAAGCAAAGCACGAAGCACTTGCAATTGAAGTTGCAACATGCTAGGGAACGTATTCAGAAGGGACTCGTAACTGTGTCCTATATGCCAGGTAATGAAATTCCTGCTGATGTATTGTCCAAGATTGTATCAAGGGATCAACACTGTACCTATGTGCAGAAGTTGGGTTTGTACTGATATTGTACGAACACGCTGCCCAGTGATGTTCACAGAAAAGGGGAAGATGTTGGTTTCTGCTCTCTTCACTGTGCAGCGAAGTGCTTGTCACGAGACAGGTGTTTACATTCCACAGTCTGTGCTTTTGGGTTTTCCCATGGGAAAGGAGACTGGATGTGACGTACACTGGTTTCCTGTTTTTCACTGTTCACACAGAGTTCTCTCCGTGCTTTAGAGGAGAGAGGATGCTTTCTCTGCTCCGGCAGAGGCAAGATGTTTTTCTGTAATCTACCAGCTTTGAAATCCAAATAAAGTAATATAGAGTATGTGGCACGTACTCCTCATCATTCCGCTGTGCTTGGGACACTGCAAATTCAACACACTGAACTATCACTTCTCTCCCTCCCCTGCTTCTTTGCCCACCATTTCCCCCCAGGTCCAACATTTCAATCCACTAGACAAATATAAAAACTGAAAATTCAAGAACTTTGGAAAATTTAACCCATTATGTTTTTATGGTACTCTGCATATTCACAAAATTATATGCACAAGTTTCTCACACTGAAGCAGTTTCAAAGGAAATCAAACCAATAACTGAGCCAATTTTTATTCTGCTTGTTATGCTATATTTTAAATATTTGAGTATAGCACACATAAAATAAAACTCAGGTAGTATTGCTTAGACTTGCAAGATTTTCATGTTCATTTCCTGTAATTCCATTTGTTGCCGTCTGCACTATATTATTTGTTGACGTGTGAGTTATCACTTCAATAAGTGTAAGTGTAAACCATATACATGCTATTTCTATAGTAACATACATTTGATAAAATCTGACCAGGATCTGACAGGATATGCAGTCTCTTCGATTTGGCATATTTCAAATGACAAGAAACATTTCCTTATTCTGCTCTGAAGTTTATTTGAATTTTCAAACAGTCATGCTTTTGCGGTTTAGCAAAACACAATAAAAATCACTGTGGGAAGTTGCCACAATTAGACATGGGTATAACCTCTCTGAAGTTCTCCTAGCACAGTAGGGTTTTTGCACAGTTTCCATGTATCTCCATGGAGATGGTGCGGGAAAATCTCATGGAATAATCTTAATATCTGTTTTTAACCAGTATTAACAGCACAGTTACTAACTGCTGCTGATTTTAACTATTATCAGAAGTAAAGGTCTGGAAACAGTGGCAGTTTTATCTGGTAGCTTTATTAAGATCCAGATGAATGAATATGTAAAATTTGGCTACGCAAACCATTTTTATCTAGCACATTCCATTAAAAAGAGAGAGAGAGTATGCAGTAAACTGCATATAAGGGTTGTGTCAAAGTTTACAGAATAGGACCCTTGGTAGCTAGAATAACATTTCTACAACAAATCAAAGGTATTGTTCTCAACTTACATGAATATACAGTAGCCATTACCTTAAATTTAAGCCTCACAATGAGCGTCAAAACCACTGTGGAGATATGAAAGCCATATTGTATCAGTGCAGTCTGCAGAGATTTTTTTCTTGCAGATTTGCTGTGCTGAAATATATGTTGCACTTGAAAGCTAAAGGGATTACTTTTGAATAGTCATCACAAAGGTTGATTATATTCGTATATCATTTAGCTAGACCCTGCAGGCTATTATTCCATTAGCTGTGCTTGTCCACTCCTGCCCTGTCAAAAAGTTGATCGTGTAATGTGAAAAGGCCAGACAGTGTGTTAAACTATGAGAAGTGCTTCAGAAAAGCATAAGAATACTCTATTTAAAAATAATTATAACCCTATTCAGGTGGCAGTCCTAAGTGTATTTATTTAGAGACAAGCTACACGGAGCGACCGGGTTTATGACTGGGCTGGAGAGTCTAGCAGAGATAAGTACAAAGTATGAAAGAAGGATTACATGAAACCAGGGCTTTTTTCAGCCAGAACTCACCAGAACTCAGTTCCTGCACCTCTCAGGTGGGCACATTGCCATTATAAGAGAACAAAGGAGTTGCTCATGGTGAGTTCTGGCACCTCTTTTTCTAGAAGAATAGCAATGCATGAGACTACTATACATAGTTCAGCTATCAGTTAAACAGTTCAAAAACACATATTAGGTGTCGAGGGTCTACAGAACTGCTGGATTTTTTAATCACCCTGTCAGCATTCCAGAATAGAACAATTTTAAGTCAGACCTTAGCTTGCCTTGGAGGCTTATTTAGGGCACCAGGGCAGGTTCAGTTTTGCAGCTCTCATTGGCTTTGTGTCTGCTGCTTAACACAAACAGGTAGATTCAGCCTTTGAGCATCCTGTCCTTTCACCATTTCTCTCAACCTGTTGTCCCCCTGTTCCCAAGGTTCTGCCTTGGAGTTCAAACCATGTTTAATGCCAGGCAGTGGAAGCTGGTGGCACTTTGACTTGGCAGGGCTGCAATTTCTAATTTTGTTTTTTTCCTCACAATAGGACTTCTACAGCAAAGCAAAACAAGCTTCTCCAAGTAGGAAACACTTCCTGCTGCTTCTCTTGATGGAGAGGTGTGGCCATCAAGGAAACAGTTCTGAGCATCCTCAGAATAGATATTTACGATTCAGATAGGTCTATTAGGTGTGCCCTTGCAATTTCCCTTAGTAAGGAAATGCCCTGGTTTGCCCTAATGGACCAACCTTCTCTGATGCCAGGTCCCTGGGGAGACACAGAACTGGGAACCTGCTTAGAATGTCCCCTGCATAAAAATGTCTAGGCACAGCTCTGATGTGGATCAGTAAGCTAGATCTTCTAGAGTTTAACAGACAAGCAGTCCTGTGTTTGGTGGATACAGGGAACAAATAAGGAAGCAGAACAAATGAAACAGAACAGTAACATTAAATAATAAATACCAGAAGGAAGCCATGCTAAATTTGTTGCAGCAAAAAACCCATGGCGTCTTGTGAGCACCTTGAAGACAAAGGCTTGGATCTTATGAGAATCTAACTTAAGGAAGTTCATAGAAGTCAAATATCCTCTTCCCCTGTAGCCAGCTGCTTCCCACCTCATAAACCTCTCAGGACAGTTGAACAATGTGAGATACATGGGATGTAATCCACTGGGAGCGGTCAACTACAACATTACAGTGGTACCTCGGGTTACAAACACTTCGGGTTACAGAGTCTGCTAACCTGGAAATAGTACCTCGGGTTAAGAACTTTACCTCAGGATGAGAACAGAAATCGCACAGCGGTGGTGCGGTGGCAGAGGGAGGCCCCATGAGCTAAAGTGGTACCTCAGGTTAAGAATGGTTTCAGGTTAAGAACGGACCTCCGGAATGAATTAAGTACGTAACCAGAGGTACCACTGTACCTGTTCTGCTAGAGTGGTCATGCAGGAGATGTTGGTCCAGTCAGCTGAACTTTCTGTTACACCTGGCTGGAGCATCCTTCCTTGCATGTGACTAGTGGGTGGGCGTGACCTTTCCAGACCTGGTAAAAGGCCATGTCTCACAGCCACCTCCCTCTTTTTGATCTTCTTTTTCGTCCTGTGAACTTCCTGATTCACCTGGATTGGACTGCTGGCTGCCAGCCATCAGCCCCCCCCCCCCCGGTTATCTCCCATATGGGGTAAACCTGTTTGTACACGTTTGTAACTTTAAGCTTAAAGCCTGCCTTCAGGGATCACACTGTGCTCTGCCTGATTGCGAGTAAAACTACTTTTTGTTCCTTATGAATAAGACTGTGGCGTCTTTATTCTTTTAGGAGGGATCAAAGGGGTCTTACCAGGAATAATAGAACATATCTCAATCTGGGCAAGCCAGATTGAATTGTCTATTGTCTTAAGAGGCTCACACAAGTCTGCAACCAGTTTTCTGCTGCGTAAGGTGGGGGGGGAATGCTCTCTGCTATGTAAAGAAACTTGCTAGTGCGAGTTAGGAAGGATATTAATAATCAATATATTCTCTCCTGCCACCCTCAACATTCCCACAAGATAGAGCACAGGGTGTTGCTGGGGGAGGGAAATCACCCCCACATCCTACCCTATATGGTTCAGAAGGACCACATGATCCTCCAGAGAGGCTCTTTTGGGAGCACAGGAGGATACAGAGTATAGGAGGGACAGGAAAACTTCTTTTCATGAACCTCCTTAAGCCTTTCAGATTTATTGCTGCATAAACATTTTTCGCTAGGGCCTACTGTCCAAAGAGAAATTCTAAAATAACCAACTACCATAGAGAATGATTCCTGTCACCACCAGGTATGTTAGGAGTCATCTGCAAATGAATACAAAACACATCTCTCATCTTCCATTCCCTTTTATATTGCATTTTATATTACAAATTGTAATTTTTGTGCTGAACTTCCTTTGTGCTTAAAGTCGGTGCTGATTAGTTGGCACAGGAGAAGACACAACAACTGCATTATCTTAGTTCACTTACTGTTCAGATATTTCAGCCCAATCTAGATAAAATAAAGTACTAAATAGAAGACTCAGTGCTTCTTCCAGAAGACTTAAGGCAGAGAATCTTCTGCTTTTATTATTCAAAGTTGTTTAATGTAGATTGTAAAGATGTTTTATTTGGGTCTCTTTGAAGCAATGTATTATACAGAGCCATGAACGAGTCTTTATGAGCACAAGTGGGAGTCCTAAATGAACAGCGTTTGGAATGTTTGACTTTGAATAGGTAGGTTTATATGAGCAGAAGGCTTGATTGTTGGGGCCCAGTTTATGAATTAGAAGGAGGATTTATTTTATACACCTTGAAATGGGAAGTCAAATCTTTTGGGATCCCGGTATGCACAATTTTTGAGCAGAGATAGAAAACCTAATGGAAATCTCTTCTTCTGCCACTATTACTATCTATTTATTGAAAACAGTTTCATTCAAACTTCTTCATGAAACTATTGTGGCTGTCAGGAGCAACTCAGCTTGAAGTCTGAACATCTTTCTGGCTCTGAAAAGTAAAAAGGCCTCAGAGTCTCCAGAATAGTGTATTCTTTCTAATTTGCGTAATGTGGTAAAATGTGTGCATGGATTTGTAACTAAGGAGGGAAGGTGTCTTCACAAAATTCAGTTTAGGGTGAATTAAAAGGCAAAGCTCCCAGATAATCGAGACTTTTTATGTAGCATTAAATTGCTGAGTTAGAAGAGGTGTTTGGATTTGATATCCCGCTTTATCACTACCTGAAGGAGTCTCAAAGCGGCTAACATTCTCCTTTCCCTTCCTCCCCCACAACAAACACTCTGTGAGGTGAGTGGGGCTGAGAGACTTCAGAGAAGTGTGACTAGCCCAAGGTCACCCAGCAGCTGCATGTGGAGGAGCGGAAACGCGAACCCGGTTCCCCAGATTACGAGACTACCGCTCTTAACCACTACACCACACTGGCTCTTAAGCAAAGATATGGAATGTATTTACACCTGATGAAGAACCATGGCTCAATGATATCCCTTTTCCATGCAGAAGGTGTAGATTCAATCCAACATCTTTAGGTAAGACTGGGAACCCTGGAGAGCTGCTGCCAGTATGTCAGTATGGATCTGGACGGGCCAACGGTTTGGCTTGGTGGGAGGCAGCTTCCTCTGTTCCCATTACAATTATTTATATACCCTGCCTTTTAGACTATGAATCCTTCCAAGGCAGCTTACAAATAACATCAATGCTCATTTTAAAACAAAACAAAACAAAACAAAACAAAACAAAACAAAACAAAACAAAACAAAACAAAACAAAACAAAACAAAACAATATCAATATATAGCAAGTCATAAGACTTCTTCCTCATGTTAGTTGGTTGTAGTTGACTCAGCAGTGGGAGAAGTACAGGCCAACTAGAACAGGCTGTGGTGACTTAGCTTTTTATATTAAAAAATCCATGACAAATTTATGAAGAATAAGGCTACTAGGCATGCTGACTGCGCAAAATCTCCATCTGTCAGGGACTTGGCAGAGGAGGAATGGTGGAGACTGCCTCCCCAGCCTGACCCTTCCAGAGAAGAAGACGACAGTTCAGAATTACAACAGGGGTTTGAGGGAGGTCACAGCTCAGAGGAAGATGAGGGGGAAAGTTGGGAAATAATGGGAGAGGAGGAGGAGGAGGCAGAACCGGAGTAGCAGCTGGCTGACACGTTGTCACTAGAAAGCATCCCAGACCCATCATCTCCCAGAACCCGGCGAGCCTTAAAAATAGGAGAGCAAAGGGCTCAGAAGCAAAAGGCCCTCAGTGCCAGCCGTAGAAGGGATGACGAATGAGGAAGTGGGAGAGAAGGGGAGGGGAGAATTACTCAGAGCAACGCCATTATTCCGAGAGGCCACATTCCCAAGCCTCTCTCTGTGAATACTGAATAAAAGACGATGGTAATGACTTTCTTTGTCTTGTCCATTCCTGCCAACCTGTTGTGGGGGTTGGTTCCTCTGCTGCCTGGCACCATCTTTCATGTCCCATAGGCATCTGGTTAGCAACTGTGAGAACAGGAAGCTGGCCAAGATGGGCCTTTGGTCTGATCCAGTAGGGCTCTTCCTAGATTCCTGATCGGCATATTAGCAGTAGTGGTTCTTTTTGTGCGTGTGCAGATCAACAGAGATTTGTCTTTGCTGGAAATGTTTAAGGTTTATTCATTACAGAGGCCTCTTCTCACACCTGTCTGCTCCAGAAGGCCTGTGTCTTTCGTTTGCTAATCAACAGTAACAAAATATTAGCAAGAATGGACAGTGTCAGTCTGAAGCTAGAAACTTTTGTTTTGGCAACTCTGACAATATTTTGCCTAGTTGCTTACAGACCGTGTGCCATCTGAGTTATTTAGAGATCACACCAAGTTTCCTCCTTGAAACTGGCTTTTCAAGATCTTAGCAAAAGGTATTTTATGAGGGTACTGAAACTGAAGCCAGCAAAGCAGAGAAAATCCAGGAATGCATCTGCAAAAAAATGGGATGCTAGGGAGATTTTCTGTAAGGCTAGAGTTTTGCTTTAAAGCTTTTAAGGAGCATTAGCCTTGAGTGCATCCCTTCAGGGTAAGGAAGTGTGGGAAAAGCGGGTTGAAGAGTCTGATGCTTTCAGAGTACAGGTAGAGTTCCTGTCACTGAACCTTACAGAAGAGCTGGTTTTCCTGCAGGAAAACTCTTCAGGGAGAAAAAAGTCACCCTTTGAAGCCATCCAGCTGTTCCAGTGGTATCTGTGCATCTTTGCACAGGGTAAAATCATTTTTCTAGTAGTGGCAATTAGCTCTGTCTCTTAATATGGACAGGGAATATAAATGAATGTGCAAGCATCCATTTAGGGAGAGGAAAGAAAAAGCATTCCCTGCAAAACCTTTTCTTCTTCTTCTTCTTCTTCTTCTTCTTCTTCTTCTTCTTCTTCTTCTTCTTCTTCTTCTTCTTCTTGGAAGCCTATTCTGCAAGGAAAATAATGTCTAAGAGTTGTGGAATCAGCTAGTATTGAAATGGAGGGCATATCAATATATAAAGTGGTGGCCCAGAGCTAGTCACTGGGTTCATGACCGTATCCTTACCCCATAGTGCCATTTCAGAAACTCAGTGCACAAGGGGACAGCAAGGTCATGTCCTGCAGCAATTGGAGTTTTTCTTTTTCTTTTCTGACTGTAGACTTCAGTTTTGTAGTTACTCGTTTCTGTAGTTACGCATTCTGCATTAAGAGCTTGCCCTCCTCTCATTTCAAGATGTTCTGCAACTCCTGGCATATGCAGGTGGGTTCTATATTTCTATATTTATTTACAAGACTGCTATAATTCTCCAGGTTTGTGGCACCTATTGGTCTATTCGATTTGCAATACCCAGAGAGATAAACAGCAAAATCTTACACATCAGAGGTAGACCTGAGTAAGTTCAATGGGACCTACTTCCAAAGAAGTGTGTACAGGATTGCAGCCAAGGAGTCCTACATGATGCAATGTGGTATACAGTGGTACCTTGGTTCTCAAACATAATCCATAGTCCGTTTGACTTCCAAAATGTTTGAAAACCAAGGCACAGCTTCTGACTGGCACAGGCCAACAGCCAATAGTGAAACAATAGCCAACAGCCGCATCTAACGTTCAGCTTCTGAAAAACGTTCAAAAATCAGAACACTTACTTCTGGGTTTTCGGCATTTGGGAGCCGAAACGTTCCAGTACCAAGGCGTTTGAGAACCAAGGTATATATAAACTGTAGGTGCAGTCTCATACACATTCATGTCAGGAACCATTTGGGTCCACCCTAGCTCACAGTCAAAAGTGTGAGGTCTGCTCTGAATGGTCTTTCCCAAAGCAGACTGCTTGCAGCTCACATATCCTAAAAGGCTGACAAATAAATTTAGTCCTGGACCTATATTCAAGGCACTGAATTACCAGTGACACCAGCTAAACAGGTTATTTTGCAAACAATATCTGCACACTTAAAATGCAGAGTGCTTCACTCTCACAGATGTCCCTTTGCACTAATTCTGGTAACTGTTCTAGCTCACAACCAGATTTATGAGCCCTGCATTGTCTATAACATTTTCTTATACAAAGGTTATGCTTGGCAGGCATAAAGGAATATTATCTATACGTCATGCAAAACAGCTACAGAATGATAGCAAGCCAGCAGGCTAGAAAAGGATCATATGACCAAAATCTGGTTTGGTGTAGCAAACTGCTTGCTACTGTTCAGTTTAATTCTTAATCTTTGCTTCTCTATTTAATTTCTGCCTACTTTAGAGACCTGCTGTAATGCAGCAGTTTAAAAAAAATATCCACATGTACTCATGAGCCTCCCCAAAGACCACTAACTTGACACGTAGGCCATGACAGCTAAGCTTCGACTAGCAGGAAACCTAATCCAGGGTTTCCATCATGTCAGTTGTTGCCTTTATTTCATTACACTTTGACTCAGCTCCTAATGGATTCAGCTTCATAAAGTCTGTAAAAAGAGGAAAAGAAAGCAATTTATTCATGTTTCACGAGAGCTCACTGAAGACCAGAAATTTCTCTAAAAATGCAAATCATTTTGTGCCACGTAAGTGGGACTGGGCAGCTAAAGCTCTTGGAGGAAGGTTCTTTCCCAGGGCTAATGTTTTTATACTCAGTGATAGAATAAATTGATTCCTTTATTATACCATCTCCTTTGCTCTCTTTATTTCCTAAAAGAACGTAATCCAAGGTACTAAAGAAACATTCTTCACCACTTGTTAATTTTGTTATTAATCCCCAATATCTCAAAAAATAAACACAACAAATACATGTAGAAAGAAAAGATCAATATGGATCCCTGCAACATCAGGTTAGCAAAGGGAGATTTACTAGGAATCCAAGATGTAAAATACTGACGTGCAAAACTAATCCCTTACTTATGTAATAGGACTGTATATACAAGCGCAACATAAACCAGGAAGAAACTATTACAGGAGAGACACGTTATACTTGTATTGCTTTAAAAAAAACCTTTCAAGTTCTTATTTACGGAGAAAGTTGAAGTATTTAATGTCAGCCTATGCTGCATGTCAAAAGACCAGTCACCCTTGCTAACATGCCACAGATAGGCTTTTAATAATACATGTAATAAAAATTACACTTATCAAGTATAAAGCAGGTCATAAAAATAAAGCAACATTCATAAAAGCCAGAAAATTATAAAGTATTGTTATCACTTGTCCCTACTGCTCAAGGGAGGGCCACTTGAAATAAAATTCACATCTAACAGCAGCTTGGATTATCAGTTCTTGCCAAGTTAACACTCTTTTCCCCAGTTAACACACCCACCCACCAGCACACGCAGGACTTTATGTGACGTCTGCAACTTGGTCCTCACATCCTTCACTCTGGAGTCTTTCAAAATAGAAATGGAGTCACATGGATTGTTACCCCAACCTTTCCTGCCTTAACTCTCAGCCCCAAAGGTGATCCTAAAGAGGTAGGTTTCACAGTGTTTCCGGGAGGTGCTTAGGCTTGGACTTGGGAGAGTCTGTAGTGGCAGGGAGTACTGTAAGTGAGCAACCACTATAAACACCCTTTTTATGTCACTGCTTTCTAAACATAGAAAAATAAGAAGTGCCTTGTTGGATCAGACAAAGACTTTGTCTTTTTACCAGAGGACAACCAGAGATGCAACAGTAGGAGGCAGCAGTGCTTCTACAAGTTGCTGGAAACTACAGGAGGGGAGAGGGACGCGGGTGGCGCTGTGGGTTAAACCACAGAGCCTAGCGCTTGCCGATCAGAAGGTCGGCGGTTCGAATCCCTGTGACGCGGTGAGCTCCCTTTGCTTGGTCCCTGCTCCTGCCAACCTAGCAGTTCAAAAGCATATCAAAAGTGCAAGTAGATAAATAGGTACCACTCTGGCGGGAAGGTAAACAATGTTTCCGTGCACTGCTCTGGTTCACCAGAAGCGGCTTAGTCATGCTGGCCACATGACCCGGAAGCTGTACACTGGCTCCCTCGGACAATAAAGTGAGATGAGCGCCGCAACCCCAAAGTCAGTCACGCCTGGACCTAATGATCAGGGGTCCCTTTACCTTTTTTAGGAGGGGAGAGTGCTCTTGTGCTATATTTCTCCTTGCTGGTTGACCACTGTGGGAAAAGGATACTGGACTAGATGGGCCCCTGGCCTGATCCTGCAGGCTCTTCTTAAGTTCTTATGAGAAGCACACAAGCAAGGCATGAGTGCAGTAGCACTATCCTGTTCATGTTCCCCACCAACTTTCTCAAAGGCATCCTGAGACGTGTTTCTTTTTGGGCAGGAATGGATGTTGTAGAATCATCTCATTAAACACTGTACAGAGATTTAGTCAGACAGGTATGCTTTGTGCATGCTCATGCCATTTATTCCTGACACTCATCATTTCTAATCATGACTATACATTTTCCTTCTCAGTAAGCCAAATGACAAAAGACTTGTCTTTACACTTTTTTATTTTTTTAAAAGAGTCATCCAACCACAAGATCTAGAGACCTATTCTTCAATATGAGGCTGCTGCTTGGAGTTTCACACTTCTATCGCTTTTCAAATTTCATTTTTTTTTTGGAATTAATTTTTATTAATTTTTCAAACAAATAACAAAAACTCAACAAAACAGACAAAAGAAAAGGAAAAAACAAATAAGGCACATAACAATTAAACCCATGTAACTTTAAATTCCTCATTTCATACCCTTCTTTCCTTTGACTTCCCCATGCCTCCCCTTCCTTGCATCCTTGTTTAATGATTCTTTAGCAACCCTTAGGTCCATTATCTTAATTCCCTTTCATAAAATTTCCTTTAATTTTTTAGTTACTGCTGCAATTCTTTACCTCTTACCCCCTGACATCTTAACATTCCTCAATTTTACAATTGTTTTTAAGATATATTTTAAATTTCTTCCAGTCCTCCTCCACTGTCTCTTTCCCCTGGTCACGGATTCTGCCCGTCATCTCGGCCAGTCCCATAAAGTCGATCACCTTTGTTTGCCATTCTTCCAGAGTAGGTAGTTCTTGCATCTTCCAATACTTTGCCAGTAGAATTCTTGCTGCTGTAGTGGCGTACATAAAGAAAATCCTATCGCTTTTCAAATTTCAAGTGTGTGGTTTCCAGAACTGAGAGGATTACAAAAAGGAAGAAGAACAGAAAGAGGTAGAGAAAAATAATAATATTGGATATGGCTGTAGAAGGGCCAGTCTGTCATCTTCAGAATTTTATGGAGTACTTCTCATTCCACCCTTTGCCCAACTTTTGGAATCTGCTGAAATTTTGATGTATAAAATATTTGTTTACATAACACCTGCATTAGAGATCTGAATTTTAATTCTACATTTGTTTCAGCTTTAACCAGGACATGTGATTTATATTTCATCATTAACATATTGCATCCAAGTTAAGTTCCGAATAATGTTCTGAGGAAATCCAAATGAAAAAGATTACTCAGGTATATTGCACTGACCTTATCTTTCAAATATCCGTGACGTAATTTTTAAAACTGGTTACTATTTCAGAAGTTATTTTCCCATTGTACAAATATATGCAAGTTTTCTTCCAAAGCAGACTTTGCTCACTGGATACATAATCAGTGCTGAAATATGAGCAGCATGGCGTGTTCATAAAGGTAAAGGTACCCCTGCCCGTACGGGCCAGTCGTGACCGACTCTAGGGTTGTGCGCCCATCTCACTTAAGAGGCCGGGGGCCATCACTGTCCGGAGACACTTCCGGGTCACGTGGCCAGCGTGACGAAGCTGCTCTGGCGAGCCAGCACCAGCACAGCACACGGAAACGCCGTTTACCTTCCTGCTATAAAGCGGTACCTATTTATCTACTTGCACTTAGGGGTGCTTTCGAACTGCTAGGTGGGCAGGAGCTGGGACCAAGAGATGGGAGCTCACCCTGCCGCGGGGATTCGAACCGCTGACCATGCGATCGGCAAGCCCTAGGCGCTGAGGTTTTACCCACAGCGCCACCCGCGTCCCTATGGCGTGTTCATAGATTATATAATTTGAGCATGGGGGTGGGTCAAAGCTGCCTTGTATTCCTTTGGGCAGGATCTGGGGACTGGACTGCAGGAGATTTTAGTTGAGTATTACCCCTAAACAGGTTTTTTTTAATACGTTCATGTCTGTTGCTCCCCTTTCACTTACTCTAACTTTGGTGTAGTGTAGTATACATAATTTAAATAACCAGAGAATGTCTCTGGGCTTGAAACCACCTGCTGGCTTATATTAGCTAATTAATGGTGATTTATCTGAGTTACTAATTTGAGTAGAGCTGACTGCCTTCAGGATTTTTTGTGAACGTTCTAAGGATTTTGATTATAAATATGCTTACTTGATGGGCACTCTACTTTAAATACTTTAAAAAATCTTTGCCTGCCAGTAGAAAAGGGTTTTTTCATGCTAGTACAAATAAATTACCTTGCATTGTTTTCTATTTCAAATAATATATTCAGGTGGTTTGTTTATGTTGCTCTACACAATTTTATCTCTGTCTGGTTCCCTTTCATTCTCTTTCTCATATTAGGGTTTATTTGCCTAGCTTCCAAACAGTGACTGTTTGAAAAATAGTACTGATCTCATACCCAGAAAGCTTAATCATTTTCACAAAAACTAATATAGCAGATTCATTTTAGCCAAACTTCTTTATCATGCTGGCCTGATTCCCATGGCCTTAAAGTGTGGATTTAATGGTGGTACAATCTCTGAAGTAGAAATATAATAGAACCCTCTCAGCCTATTGGATCTATGTAATTTCTCTTTTTCTCTTCTAGTCTCAGTGTCTCTTAAGGCAATCTGCTCTGAAGACAGCAAAGAAGGCTAGCCTTTCCTTTAACTGTGTTCCCATTGCTACTTATACTAAACAAAGAATCAAATCCCTAGATATGTTATCCAGTAGACATCTGTTAAATACACAATCCTAGAGGGGAGTTTACTCTATTAACAGGTTTATTCTTTTGCTCCACAGTTAAGAGAATCTATTTCTGTGTTTTACATTGGTTTCTAATACTTCACTGCATTAGAATACATTGCTCATGCATTGATTACAGAATGTATTGGGGATGCATAAAATTCTGATATATATTTATAGTCAATGCCAAGTACATTAACAACAATAACAATAGCATCCTATATATTCCTGGCTCTGTTTGCAACAACCCATCAATCAAAACAAGTGTGTGGAAGGAAGGATACAGTAGTGGAGAGAAATAGGTAAATGTAAAGGTAAGGCTAGAAAATGTGGAAGATGAATGAATAGGGTAAAGCACGCATGTGCCACTTCATCAATACAGCAAATAGAAAGGATGTGGCCTGGCATTCCATAGACAAAGTAAGCAACGAATTGTGCTGCTATGTACTGCACTTCTTCCAGATGCCCTTCTGCCATTTCTACTGATTCTCATTTCCACTCTCTCTTGAGAATGTGGTTCTCTCTCAGGTGTTTGATTTTCTAAACCTTCCAATATTCTTTGATGTGGCACCCTCTGATCTTTGTTCATTACTGCTATAGATCCCTATCCGACCTCTCACCTATCACAGTTCCAAATTCACCCTCCTTCTCTATGGGCTGTAGATGCTGTGCCAGAAATGTTAGTTACTCTTCCTGGATTAGTTCATTAATGAGCTCCAGCTATTTCAACAGATTTTTATGGCAACCATGCAACTTCCATGCACACTTCAATAAGTCACATGCGCAGATCTCAGAACTGTTTTACAATTCTTTAAAGTTATACAAGTGAAAAATACTTTGCCATTCTTTATTATTTGAACCATGGTGTAACCAATGTAACCATTGCCTGCTGCTCACCAACCAAACCTCAAACTCAAACCAAAACCTTATGGAACTAACTTTATGCTGATCATTGAAATCCAACTTGAACAGAATTGGTTACAGAAACCCATACAAAAAGTCAATATTTTCAAGATTATTTTGGGGAGGGGGGGGCAAGTTCCCAACACTGGAGACTGGAAGATTTCAGGTAGGGAAATCTTAAAGTCTGAAAGCCAGCAGGGGGAAGCTCTGGCCCTCCAGTTGTTGTTGGGCAAGAACTTCCATAATTCCTCAGCACCAGCCATATTTGCTGGAACTGATGGAAGCCGGAGTCCAACAACATGTGGAGGGCCACAGGGTTGCCCATTCCTGCCTTAAAGGGACATAAAACCGAGAAAAGCTCACAGTCTTCTGCACAAAAACTTCATTATTCCTAATGTTCTCAATGGGACATATTGGAAAAAGTCTACCCATGTAGAAGAAGAGAAGAAGAGTCTGGATTTGATATCCCGCTTTATCACTACCCTAAGGAGTCTCAAAGCGGCTAACAATCTCCTTTCCCTTCCTCCCCCACAACAAACACTCTGTGAGGTGAGTGGGGCTGAGAGACTTCAAAGAAGTGTGACTAGCCCAAGGTCACCCAGCAGCTGCATGTGGAGGAGCGGGGAAGCAAATCCAGTTCACCCAATTACGAGTCCACCACTCTTAACCACTACACCACACTGGCTCTCAGACAGTTTATCAGAGGCTACATTTGGGAGCAGCATCTTAAGGTATTTGAGCAAGAAGACAGGCTCTACTGCAGCAGCACAATACAGATGAGAGAAATAGATTTTTGGTGCAATTTTCTGCACTCAAAAAACCTGGCACTTTACAGAGTTGTCATCCAAAAGGAAAGCTCACTGAACTTAGCTGACTACTCCCTGAAGACCAGTTTGCATTTTATTTTACGTAAAGAGTGCTATAAAAATAAACTGCAGTGTTTTTTTGGGGAAAGGGGGGTGTAATTCAAGAGATTTGCTGCTTCTACTATGGCACCATGTTCTCCTAAATTTTCTCACTGACACACTAGTGAAAGTCTGCAAATAATGATGGTGAAAATGCTTACAACCCAGTCAATTCTGGTTTTCAATAATTTTAAGATTTACATCATCTGATCATTCTAGGAGATAGCAGGATTCTATTTGGTAGGATATATGTACACTACTAAATTCAGCTTGCATTCTGCAAGCAAATATGTAACCTTGGCGACTGCTGTAAAGCCTTGCCTCCCCCTGTCTGAGGTGACTTCAAGTGACTGAGTCACTAATGGGGTGGAGAAATAAAAAATAACTTTTGCAACACACAACCACTTTTTAAAGATGGGGGCAATGTTCTCCCACCTCCTATGATGGAATTCAGGAGAACAACTGAGCCCTACCCACCCCACCCCACCATCCAATAATGCAACATAATCATTATAACAATAGTAAGAATTAATCCAGTACAAACATACCAATTACAACCACAACTGTATAAAATCAGCAAAAGCCTGGGAGACTAGAAAAGTATTTCCTTGATGCCTGAAAGACAGGTGCAAGGCAAACCCCTCTGGGGATGGTATACAGATGCCACCACAGGAAAGGTCCTATGCCCTATTCTGCCTACAAAATCTCTAAAGGTGATGCTGGTGGAAGTGGGTAAACTAGAGCAGGGCCTCTTGGGAACGTGTGTGTACACACACACGCACACACACACACACACACACACACGCATGCACATGCGCACACAGGCACAAAAATACAATATTGTTTTAAATGACAAAGGGGACAAAAATATATCTGGAAATACCAGATTGCATCCAATTAGGTTGCTCCATTTGCTTCCACAGTGGATCTTCCACTCTCTCTCCCTCCCCCACCCCCTCATGCTTTCTGAATTTTTCCTGGGGATTTCCTAACCCTTACACAACACTGAGCTAGATGGTAACTGAACTGGATTGGCTAATAAGAATGGATGGGTTTTGTTTTCTTTTTTTTCATTGGAGCTTATATACACTTGCCTGCTAATGTGAATGGCATTGTTGTCAACTACAACACCTTTTGGTGTTTAATAATGATTTTAAAAAAATGTATTGTCAGTTTCAAGTGCCTTGGTATCTCCTACATTGCTGGAGGAAATGATGGGATCTTTACAGAAATTTGAACTTCCAGTAGCTGTTTATAAATGTTTATTGAAATGTTATAAAATTGGATGTTCAGGATCTTAGAGATGAATGGAATAGGGAACGACAGTGTTCCGTTCCACTCAATCTATGGAAAAACACTTTAGCACCTGCATCTAGTGTTTCTTTAGGCTAGAGACTAAACAAAAATGGATGTTCCAAGTATATCAGGACTCTACAGTGCCTATTTATAAAGAAATTGTGTAGTTATGATAGATGCTGGTGATGTAATGCTGATAACGCCTCTTTGAGGCATATGAAGTGGGAGTGTCCTGTAGTGTCTTCTTTCTGAATAGAAGCTGTATTAGCTATGTTTTGGAAAAATCATTTGTATTTGTGGATGTTCACACACTTTTAAATTATGGAGATGAACAGATGGGCAATGAAAGTGGATCCTGTGAGCCCTTATGTTTGAAAGAGACTTCAAGGCTGGAAGGATATGCACCAAACACCAGTGGTCTGAAGATCTTACTGCCCTTTCCACAATTAAACACCTATCTTATACTTGTCAATCTCATGCAGAAATCTATTTGGACATCTGGACTACTTATATTAATATATACATTTAAGTCAGGATTGATGTGTTATTTTTTTGTTAATGTGAGCTGACATTGTTCTTTTCTCTTCTATTTTATTTGCATTAAATAAAAAAGAAAGAATATATCAAGGCAAAGTGCACAAACGAAACTAAGAAGGTTTTATAATTTGAAGCAGCAAACTACTTTAAAAGAGATTCCAGTATGTATTCAGTGTAGAATGCTGTACAAGCAAAATTCCCAACGTGTTATTACAAACTGTGAGTAGATTTCATAAAACAGCAATAGCAAAACAAAGGAAAAGATAACATTGGTGGGCTTTTCCTCCAGCACATCCAAGAAGGCTAAGCTATGAAACTGTGATGGAAATATTAGAGCTGTTATGCCTAGAAAAAAAAATGCAATGATCATTTCATTCTTCCTGTCTTTTAATGCTCTAGGGTTTAGGAGACGAATAGGAGCAATAAGTTCACTTTGCAGAATTAATGCTGTAATTCTTTATCATAAGAGCAAAGCATTACCTCAATCTGATTTTTCTACAAAATGGTTCAAAGTATTTTTAATGATGGCCCTAATTTGTTAACACCTCCTAAATTATTAATCCCCCTTTATATTCAAGTAGTTATTGCATGTCATAACAATGTATCTATGCAGGGAAATTTAATAGTATTTTCTGCATATCAAGAAAAGGCTTGTTCTGCAAAATGCTATTAAAATTGATAATGAGCTAAATATTTGCCATAGCAAAAGCTGAAATTACTGTATCAATCAACCTGGGTGCTCTTATTCAATAAACAAAAATTATCACATTAACCTCCCCTAGTTTTAAGTCACAAAATGCTTCCCCCCGCATGTACACCTAAGGCCTCAGATTGGTTTTCTCAGGCAGTTCCCTTTTGCTGTTTTCAACTGGAGAGAATAATACAAGCTTTTCATCACCTTCCAAATTAATCTGTACTGTGAGATGTCCAGCGGTTTCCACCCCCTGCACTGAGTTATGATGCTGTTACTAAGAAGCCACAGCGATAAGCAACACTCTTGAAGATAACCTTTTTACTTTCAACCCAGAGAACACAACCAAAAATAAAAAGCATGTACCTGAAAAGTGCCTCACTCTATAGCTTTTTTCTTGATTCCCAGACCCCCCCCCATCCAACCCGACAAAGTGCATTCCAGGAGCAGAGCACAAAATACAGAACTATAATCCACAGTACAGACTCTAGGTTGAATCAATAGCTTTCTTCAGTTTCCAAAAGAAAAACAAATCACTCCACAACTTCATTCTCTTTGTAGAATACAAAGATTCAGAAATGGCTTATTGCAGAAAATGAGTATTTTCATGGCAATATTTTGTTGCTGCATTAAGCTGATTACACATGCCTCAGAATGTAGCCAAGAGGAATCAAGATAAAGCCTCAAAGGAAGAAATTCAACCGAAAAAGGGTCAATGCATGATGGTCTGCTCAGCCAAATACAGTGGCTTATTAACTTAATCCTTTCCGGAAGTCCGTTCTTAAACCAAAGCTGTTCTGAAACCAAGGCGTGCTTTCTCTAATGAGGCCTCCCGCTGCTGGTGCCCTTCCACCGTTTGGATTCCATTCTTAGACTGAGGTAAAGTTTGCTAACCGGAACACTACTAACTTCCGGTTTTTGCGGAGTTCATATACTGAATAGTTCATAAACAGGGCTGTTCTTAAACCGAGGTACCACTGTAATTGTGTGAAACCTACTGCTATACTATTAACAAACTCTACCCCAAAACCAGATCAGGACTGCATGTGCACCGTGTGTATAGACATAATAAGACATAACTCATACTGACAGAACTCAGTCTAGACCTGGAGGGTGTGGAGCAGCTAGAGATATTTCAATTAGGTGTTTTAACTGACCCATTAGGCAAAGCAGGAAAGCCAGAATCCTAGCATTTATATCAGTTCTTGTTCATCCAAAGGTTGCCTGCCAACTGCAAGAGCCAATGTTTCACAGCACTCTTTCCTTTTGCACCTGGCTCTGAGACTTCAAGTACAATCCCAGCAGGCAGCTCACCAGGTTAGATTCTGGAGCAGAAATGGGGACTGTGCAGGCCTCCAACATTCTTCAGCTCCAGCCAGCATGGCTGAGACTCCAGGATGAGAGAACTGTATTCCAGCAATGTCTGAAGAGCCAGAGGTTCTTCATCCATGTTCTGAAAGGTTTCCTGGTTCAAGCCACAGCTTCCCTGTCAAGCATATTCCTATATTTAGGAATTTAGCACAGAAATGTGAACCTGTGACATGACTTTGGGTGTAAGCCATTTCAAGCTCACTTTTACAAACTCGAGAGAGAGCCGATTGAGGATCTACCTTGCAACTACCCTGATTATTATTAATGCAAATGAGGCGGTGTTGATGCAGCAAGTTTGAAAGAAGGCAGCTTGTCTAAAGCCATCCAGTGAGTTCATCAGAGAGACATTTGAAATATAGGAGAAAAGGATAACTTCTTTTAATGAAACCCACAACTCCTAGTCTTTGATTCTTTCCATACTCACCCTGGATTTTCATATCTGGTAATGACTCAGAAGTGCCATGTATATTTTCTATCAAACTGACAGAAAATGAGTGTGTTTATGACAGCGCCACAAAGAGGATAGCTCAGTCAGTAGAGGATGAGACTCTTAATCTCAGGGTTGTTGAGCAAAAAATCCCTACATTGCAGGGGTTGGAGTAGATGACGCTTGCAGTCCCTTCCAACTCTGCAATTCTATGATTTAATGCGCTTATCTTGGATATACAGAATATTCAACCATGTTTCAGTAGGATAAAGAGTCAGGGCTCAGTCTACTTAATAGAACAAAAACCAAAGCAAGAATTTGTGCACCCCCAGTGCTTTAAAAAGCTTGTGCTAAAGGTTGGTACATTGGTAAGTACTTCATTTCACTTTTAAAGCAGCGGTTCTTGAGATAATGCTAAAGAGCACTTCAGCATTCGATAAACAAAAAAGGGCTGTCTGAAAAGCAGTAAATTTATTTAAAAGCGCATCATATTATTTTAGACCAGGGTTTGGGAACCATGTTGGCTCCACAAGTGGCCAAACTTCCATGTGTATGCAGTTTTGACTAATGCACATATTTTCCCAAGCCACTTCACTTTAATATAATGCATTTTAATGTTATTGTCACCAATATATTCATTTATATACACACTTTGTCCTAATATATGCATTTTTGTAAACACTGTTTGACTGGAGAACTGCATCACAAAATTCAGAGACGTGCACATTACGAAATATGTTTGTGTTTCAGTTCTAGTATTGTTTTGGAAAGTGTGAAATAGGTAGGATCGGCTTTAGATGCAAACTGAATCAAATTTCTGTCCTATCCCTAGTCTGGTCCAAGACAAGAAGTGGCATGCAATAAAGCTTGATGAAAAGGAATAATAGAAGAACATGGGAAAGAAGACAGATACAGGTGGGTTATGAGATGCTTTCTATTTATAAACCTTCAATTTGTGGCTTTGGGGAAAAAGAGCTGTGTGAGAGAATGAAAATGCATAAGAGGTTGAAGCATAACACTTCCTTTGAAAAAGTTCGTTCCTTCTATACCGACGCATTCTGGAATTCTGGAATTCAAAGGCAGGGGAAATCACAGCTTATGGCCAAAAGGGTTTCACAGTATCTTCACATTTACCACACGTGTTTTGGCACAGAGACTTTCTAAATCTGTCAACTGCAGAACTATTCCCATTGCTCTGGCTTCCAAAACCAAATGCAGTGTGATCCTAAGCATGTTTTCTCAGAAGTTGTTGCTACTGAATTCAAGGTAGCTTTTGTATCTAATTACATGGGGTTGCAGTCCTAGTTGGATGCAAGCCCTCTAATATTGCTTGAACTTACTTTCTTGTAAGTTTATTCACTTTGAGTCACTTCATCGGCAAATATTGTAAGCAGTTCACAACAAAGCATGGCAAAAACAACAAAGCAATTTCACACACACAATAAATCATTATCCATTAGAGCTCCACACAAAGAACAACTCAAGAAAATGTGTTATTAATTTGGTAGGAGTTACACTGAAGGGTAGATTAAGAGGCTATTGGCTTGGATCCTAACTTCCTGTGAATGGAACTTGGCTTATGGAACATTCCTGCTGGAGAGAAAGGAGACGGAGGCAATCCCCCCCTGCCCTGCAGCCCCCTTATGCCCTCTCAAAAACAGCTCCAGAGGATTTCAGTAGCAGCATGGGACGCAGGGCTGTCTTTAACATGTGTGCCCCCGGGGTGCAAAGATCCGCCCAGCGCCCCCAAATTTAGTTTTGCCCCCAAACAATACGTAACATAATATTTTGATGTAAGAGTTAATTTTGCATGCATGGCGCCGTTGAGTCTGACAAGCACTGCTACTGGCGCGTCTTTGGTAAATGAGCGCACAAAGTTGAAACAGTAGGTATACATTTCGGTAACACCTAGGTATATATGTATTTTGTTTTCTAGCTTGATCAAAATTATTTATTATTTCACAACAGGTAGATAGTTAAGAGCTTAGGTGGCTTCAGCAGCGGGTGCCCCCCCCGAATTCGGCACCTGGGTGCTCCACACCCCTTGCACCCCCAGGTAAAGATGGCCCTGATGGGAGATAGCACTGGGAGCTGTTGGAGGGCATGGGGGAAATCAGTGAAAATAGCTTCCCCCGCTTCTCCCAGTATTAGTCTCCACTGGATCAGAGCCTCCTCCATTATTGTGGGGAGGTAAGGAGAGTCCCATGGACTGCAAGAAGATCAAACCTATCCATTCTTAAGGAAATCAGCCCTGAGTGCTCACTGAAGGACAGATCCTGAAGCAGAGGCTCCAATACTTTGGCCACCTCATGAGAAGAGAAGACTCCCTGGAAAAGACCCTGATGCTGGGAAAGATGGAGGGCACAAGGAGAAGGGGACAACAGAGGACAAGATGGTTGGATGGTGTTCTCAAAGCTACAAACATGAGTTTGACCAAGCTGAGGGTGGCAGTGGAAGACAGGAGTGCCTGGCGTGCTCTGGTCCATGAGGTCACAAAGAGTCGGACACAACTAAATGACTAAACAAACAAGGAGGAGAAGATGAATTTAGGATTACTTTCCCTCATATTCAGAGAAATGTGATACAAACAATTACTACCAATTATGATTTTTTTAAATGTAAGGACAACCAAGAATCCAACTCCATGTTATTATCACATCGGCCTCATTGTTTGAAGCTTTTGTCCCATGTTGACTACATGGTAGTCATCATTGGGAAGAAAGTTCCCACATGATGGGTTTGTCACTTCATGAATGGTTTTTTAATAGATCCTCTGTTTCTACTCTGAATCACTTGCAAATAAAAGATCAAGCCGCCATTAAATAATGCTTGAAACTGCAGAAGGCTTGCTGTTTATGTAAACTTATATCAATATATTTCTATCAAAAAGAGAAACGAGTAACAGAAAATAGAAATTGTCCCAGTCTTTAAATGCAAAGGTTAAAATATATTAATCACTGTCTTTTTTCATTTGCCCATTTCAGACATCTGTCAATAGGAAGATCTGATTTCTTTATCCAAGCTTCACAAATATAATATTAGTATCTTCAGAGAAAGATCTTGTCTGTGAGAGCTCCAATTTCATTGCCCCAACTCAATTACTGCATTCTTGAACTGAAATGTATTCATTTGTGGGCACTGAGGCAGCCAGTGGGAGGGTATTGATTGGAGTATAATGTCATGTGAAGCAGTAATGTCATGTGAAGAGTAAGATGAAAAAGTGTTTTCTGCTTAATGGGTTGGTATTAAGTAGGTGGGAACGGCTTCTAATTAGCCAACAATTGCTGTGTTTCCCAGTTTTCCTCCTTCCCCTCCTCCTGTCGGTCACCAGCTGCCAATCTCCCTCTCCCTTTTTGTGTGTGTGGAGTTCATTGCTCACTGCAGTGAAAGCCTTTGTTTAAAAAAAGAGGGCTCCCAGGGTCTCAGCTGCTGGGGTACAGCTTGCTGCCTGCGATGAGTAGCAACTGTCAGTTTATTTTATCTCAGCCTTTTCATCATTCTGCTGAAACTGGTCGAGTGAAACCACCTGAGAGACCTGAGGATTCAGTACCTACAAGTCATTAGCCAGGACTGCTCAGCCTCTCCCCACACAGCAAGTCAACTGAATACAGCCTAAAATACAGTCCACTTTAACCCCATGTTTTCCTATGGACATGTGAGACTTCCACTTGTATCCTTCTGCCAAAGAGATAATTTCTTTAATGTCCCCCATAATAAAATTAGTATGTAAAGGTTTTTCTAACACTGCATGGTACCTCACAATAACAGGGCTCAATACCAGCTTCTGAGAGAGTTAAACATAATGCAGTGGACATACGAGATTTATCCCAATCTCTTTCATCCGAAATGGTTTCTGGTGTCTAGATTATGTCCCAGAGCACACATTTCACCGTCAATAATATCCCCATAATTCACTGTCCCATTTATCTAAATATTTTTCGTTCTACATTCTGGTTTTTTTTTGGGGGGGGGGTAGGGATTGAGGCACATGTAATTTAGAATGTAATTATAAATGGGATTTCCTGTGTATCAATATGCCTATTCAATTTCACAGTCACAGAGAGCAAAATCAAGCTTAATTTGTATCATATATGTGTTTTCTTCCTTCTTTTGTACATGTATCTTTTTATTTGTCATGATTATAATTTCATCAAATTAGGTATGCATTTACAGCAAATGTGTACTGTGCAAGCAATAAATGCATAATTTCCCTTTCACAAACCTCTGTTTCTGACTGTTGTTAAGAATCACAAATAGAAAAATTTTAAATTATCACCAGGAAAAAACCTTTGCAGTAGAACATGAACATGAACAACCTGTTGATTTCAGTACTAGTATTAGTAACTCTATGGGGATTAGTTGCTTGGTGATTCCCATGTGCTGACAATATGACATTAATAGCTTCCCTGCCATCTCCTCTGTGGTTTAACATAACACTATAGGTAAATAAAAGTGTCTAGCCTGTTGCTTAGCATCATAGTACCTGCAATTTTAAATGAATGCTACACATTGTAAGTATGTATTTTATTATAATTGTCAATAAAGTAGGGAACGGGATGATTTTAAGACATCCCAGACATATTTTGGCCCAGGTGACTTTACTTTTGAAAATAATAATATCCAAGCAATTTACATTTGCTTAACAAGGCCTTTTGGGAGATCACACTTTAGATAACCAGCTCAGTTGTTTTGGTTCATCCAATATAATTTATATATAGTAAAAGAGGCATAAATAATATATGTGTGTGTGTGTGTGTGTGTACTTTGTGCATTCACTCCAACACAGTTATCATTAAATATTAAACATCACCCAGTATGCTCTGGGGCTGAAATACCAGGACGAAACCAGTACAAGGTTTGGATGTGGGCAGTAGCAGAATATTCATTATTTCATTCTTGTAAGGTGATAGTCGGCTTCTGGGAAAGGACAGTTGAAAATGCTGCCTTACTCAGAGTTCAGTTTGACCCTGGCTGATCTGACATCATTAGTTGTTGGCTATGGTTTCTTGTTCTACTACCTTCTAACCTGGAACTTTCCCAGAGTAAAGAGCAACAGAAATGAAAGAGATAGGAAACTGGAAATGGTGGGTGTCAGTCACTTTCCTGTATGGGTCAACCAATTCAACATTATCAGCTCAGTGTTTCTCAAGCCTAGGTCCCCAGCTGTTGTTGGACTACAACTCCCATCATGTCTAGTCAGCAGCACCAGTGGTCAGGGATGATGGGAGCTGCACTCCAACAACAGCTGGGAACCCAAGACTTAAAAACACTGGTGTAAAACTATGGAGCAATATAGAGCCTACACACAAGACCAGTACACAGTGGGCTTATGAGTGCATTTGTACAGTTGTAGCTTGGTTCTCGAACGCCTTCGTACTTGTACATTTTGGCTCCTGAACACTGCAAACCCAGAAGTGTTCCGGTTTGTGAACGTTTTTCGGAAGCCTAACGTCCGACGCAGCTTCCACTTGACTGCAGGAAGCTCCTGCAGCCAATTGGAAGCTGTGCCTTGGTTTTCGAACGGTTTCGGGAGTCGAACAGACTTCCGGAATGGATTAAGTTCAAGAACTAAGGTACCACTGCACCATGTATTGGTGTCATCAGATATTCATTGTTGTATTCAACATTTGAAATAGTGACTACAGACTCAATGACTATAGACCTGATCAGTGTGGCTGTTAATTCTCCTTTCAGGAAATGACCTTACTCAACTCTACATGTGGCAACTCTAAGCAAACGTTACATCCAAGATATGGAAGTATAGTGAGCCTAAAAGATGAACAAAGAGTCTCACCACTGTGGACAGAATCCCACTAGTGTTCCATGCACAACTAGAACTGCTTCAAAACTAGCCTATTTTTCTTATGAATGTTGTCAGATCTTACAATGATGCCTTCAGTACTTTCAGCACAACCATTATGTCTACAAGGCATAATTTGGGGGGTAAATTTCAAGCTTTGTAATATTATTTTTAGGATGTCATGGATACATTGGTTGCCAAAATACAGTTTAGTCTTCGGAGCAATAGGACATGTGAGCCAAGGGTGTCCTTCAGAGACATCTGTAACAGGCACTCACTCCCATTTTTGTTTCTTAGCAGAAGAAGCTAGGTGCTCTGTGTTTACTTACACATGTGTAGCATTGTCATTGCAATATTTTAATATCTTAGTCTGAACTTGTGCAATTCAAACTTATTAAAGGGGAAATTGCCAACTCTTCTGGCAATTGCGTAGCATTATGCAGCACAGTCAGTCAACATGGGTGAGGCCGTTCAACTAAACCTCATTAATAATGATGATGATGATGATGATGATGATGATGATGATGATGATGTATGGAAGTGAGAGCTGGACCATAAAGAAGGCTGATTGCCAAAGAATGGATACGTTTGAATTATGGTGCTGGAGGAGACTCTTGAGAGTCCCATGGACTGCAAGAAGATCAAACCTCTCCATTCTTAAGGAAATCAGCCCTAAGTGATCACTGGAAGGACAGATTGTGAAGCTGAGGCTCCAATACTTTGGCCACCTCATGAGAAGAGAAGACTCCCTGGAAAAGACCCTGATATTGGGAAAGATTGAGGGCACAAGGAGAACGGGACGACAGAGGACGAGATGGTTGGACAGTGTTCTCGAAGCTACCAGCAAGAGTTTGACCAAACTGGGGGAGGCAGTGGAAGACAGGAGTGCCTGGCGTGCTCTGGTCCATGGGGTCACGAAAAGTCGGACACGACTAAATGACTAAACAACAACAATAATAATACCCCATGCCTCTTTCCCTGACTTGGGCTGGCAGCAGCTGTGGCATGCAGATCAGCCCAAGTCCAAGTTGCCTGAATTAACCGCCCCCAAGCCTGGACATTTCCTTTAAAATGTAAAAATCTGCCTGGATGGACATGTCCCCCCCCCCCCCGCCGCCAAGGACATGCCCAGGTTTCCCCAGACGTATGGAAACCTTACTTCAAGCATCTGCTTTCATTTAAACAGCCTTTTCATTTCAACTAGCCATCTTGGTATGATTGGGTAGAAGGTTGTTAATGTGATGCTGAATTTTGCTATCGTAGATAGTTGTAACTGTGAAGAATCTTACTACTATGACCTTAGTTCAACTAAAAGTTGTGCTGTATTTTGGAACTTTCATGAAATAAAAGCTTTCAAGTCTGTCCGTCCCACCTCAAAACCCCCCCAAAAACCAACTAGCAGCAAATCAGTAATCAGAGAGAAGTTTTAAAAAAATACTTCTAATCTTCTAATTTCCTCTTTTTATGTGCTGTGCCTATAAGTTCAGAGGGCATCAAACTGTTCAAGAAATATACTAATGATCTACCATGTAAAGACAAAGTTATAAATGAAGTATAAAAAAGATGAAAGAAACTTTAAAAATGTATGCTGAACTAAAGAGACAAAGTATTTAATTGAAAAGTATAAAGTAAGTATAGGTGATGTTTTAATGCTCATATGGAAAATAGCAAAGGGGCAATAAATTGCAATTAAGACAAAAATGAGAGTAAATCTTAGCACTTTTTTGTATAATGGAATAATAAAAATGCCAGATAGGCTGGGAACACTTAGCTATACAACTGGTTATTAATTAAACAGAAGATGAAATAACAGAGTGCAAGAAATGAGTTTGAATTAAAATCATTCTTTATCCCCGTAGCACTGCTGGAATACCAGGAATTTCTCCCTCACACCAGCAACTGCAAATCCCCTTCCTTTTCTGAATAAGTACAATGCATTTTGGTCTAAAGCAGAAATTTCTTATTTATTTTCTTGCTATTGGCATCCAAACTGATCTACTGGTATTTTCCTAACACTCCTTCTTTTTGTTTTGTAGGACTGAACAGTTAATATGTCACCTCAGCAGCCCCCATACTTCAGATTCTTTTTTCTTGGCTTTACTTTTAGTTGGCTGGCCTTTGCCTCAGTTTCTAAAGCCTCCCTGGCTAGCACCTGAAGCCTCAGTTTCTCTTCCTATGGGCTCAGATGCCGAGTGAGCTGTCTCTGTTAAAGCAGCTACAAAGCTCATAGTGTTGTTTCTGCAATGTGAAGCTTAGGACTCTCTTGGATTCCCATTTAAATGGAAATGTTCCTGAGGGTTCACGGAGAACAGCTTTCAGTTTAGTTTCAAGCAATGAAACTACCTGCAAGCAAGGCGCCCTTTTAGAAGGCATCACACCTCATCAGCTCCATCTACCAGCTCCATCTGGTACGCAGGCTGAGATCCTACCTGCCCGCAGACTGTCTCGCCAGAGCGGTGCATGCTCTGGTTATCTCCTGCTTGGACTACTGCAACGTGCTCTACGTGGAGCTACCTTTGAAGGTGACCTGGAAACTACAACTAATCCAGAATGCGGCAGCTAGACTGGTGACTGGGAATGGTCGCCGAGACCACATAACAGTGGTCCTGAAAGACCTAAATTGGCTCCTAGTACGTTTCCGGACACAATTCAAAGTGTTGGTGCTGACCTTTAAAGCTCTAAACACCCTCAGCCCAGTATACCTGCAGGAGCGTCTCCACCCCCATCGCTCAACCCGGACACTGAGGTCCAGTGCCAAAGGCCTTCTGGCAGTTCCCTCACTGCGAGAAGTGAATTTATAGGGAACCAGGCAGAGGGCCTTCTCAGTAGTGGCGCCCGCCCTGTGGAACACCCTCCCATCAGATGTCAAAGAAATAAACAACTATCTGACTTTTAGAAGACATCTGAAGGCAGCCCTGTTTAGGGAAGTTTTTAATGTTGGATCTTTTATTGTGTTTTAATATCCTGTTGAAAGTTGCCCAGAGTGGCTGGGGAAATCCAGCCAGATGGGCAGGGTATAAATAACAATTCTATTATTATTATTATTATTATTATTATTATTATTAATGGGATTTCTAATTGAAGTGATACTATGTGTTAGGGACAGACACCAACCACAAGATAAAATTTGTTTTTGTTTTTTTAATAATATTTATTAAAAATTTTCCAGAATAAAAAGGAAAGATAGCAAGAAAGAAAGAAAAAACAAATATGATTTACACTTGGTTTCAGTGGCATCTTTCCCGGACTTCCCCCCCCTCCCCCTCTTGTATTCCATTTCCCTTAAATTGATTCCACAGATTCTTACCCCAAATTTTAAAACCTTATTTGTAATTTTAAATAACCCATTTATTCCAAATTAATTTATCTTATTTATCTTAATGAACCATTTCTCCTTATATTTTATATAATTCCCTAAGATCGACCCCATTTCCCTTCCACGAATTCCCCTATTTTCAAACAACAAACATGAAAAAAGAAAAGAAAGAAATAATATATAATTTTACAACCTTTGGATTCCAAATCTCCCCCCCCCCCATTCCCCGGTTCCAATCCCCAAAGTTCATCCATTGTCTACTGCCAGCCTGGTGTATCCACGTCTATATCTCAACTCCACTTTGCCGTCTTTTGATAGCTTTTAATTTCAGAAAGTCCAATCTCGAAAAAACTCTCAGAAAAAGTCATTGTTCTTCCATCCAGACCTCTATGTTTAAGAGTCTAACTTAAATTCTATTTCTTGGTCCTTTTAAAGTCTGGATGTTCCAAATACTCCGGCTTCAAATTTGGTCCAGCTCTTATTCCTCAGGTTGCTTTTTCCTGTTCTGCTGCAGAAACCTTCTAATTCAGAAACTTCTTGTTCTCCACAGAGGCTTTTGTTATTCAGGAACATAACTTGCGTCAAGTCCTTTCCTTTCTTCAATAGATAAATCCATTGTCTCCTTTAGTATAGAAACCTCTGTAGACAAAATAATGCTTCGTTTTTGCAGCTTTCCCAAGAGATAACAGATCCTGCTCAAATTCATAGTATTTTTCCACTTGCTGCTACTGTTGCAATGTCCCAGCCTCCCTCTAGAGGGAATATGGTAACTTATTTTCTTTCAAAATCAGACCCAAAAGTCAAATAACTTGTTGCCTTTATATCCAATAATTTATGTCCAAATTGTAACAAATCTAACCAGCAAAGCCATCGTAACAAAGTTCTCTTTTATTTTCCTGCTTTGACAGCTACTTTGACAGCTGTCAAAGTTTCTGTGTCTCTTCACCAGTCTCTCATAGCGGATCGTTCCCGGTTCCCGGGGGTGGGGGTTGCATTTTAGTTCCCACAAATCAGTCTTCTCCTCCAGCACAATTATTGTAATTTCCCTTCGTGAAGTTAAAAATTTTTCTCAGGTAAACAAGTTCATCTCTCGATCTTAGTTGTCAAATCCTTGCATTGAGCCATCTACAACGGGGGGGGCGGACTTCCTTTTTGCACTCCCCCCGCTCGCTCCAAATTCAAAGATCAAATTTCCCTTTTAAGTCCAATCAATTTACTCACGGGTTGTTCCTTTTAGTCCAAATCCGAAATTTTCAAAGAAGAAGTCGTTGCTCTCCGCCGAATGGCATGCGGCTTCGCTGGGCAGGGGAAGCATTGGACTCACAGCACCACACCCCCCCCGTCACCCGCTCCGCAGCCTTTAAACAGGCTCCTTCGCGGGTCGGGGGGGCGCAAACGGTGCCCGCCGAGTCACCAAGTCCATGGGCATCTCCGCCCATGGTTTTTGAGGGTCCCCGCGTCGCCGGCACGGCAGGACCCGACCCCTACCCAGCCGACTCCCTCCGGAGCTCGGAGGGAGTCCGCCATTCGGCGATGGCGCCGACCCGGAACCACAAGATAAAATTTGGACTCTGATTTGGTGCTTCAGGAAATAACTGACTCAGAAAAGTGATTCACAGGCTATCCAGTTTGGTTTCTGAAGTCAAATCCTGGTCAGAAAATAAGAGCAATTAAAACATAGGGGGAAACCATTAAAAAATAATTAAGCATTGATAGAATTAAAATTTTACATGCACACATATATTTTGTTACACGCTACCCCAATTTCCATGTGGTGCAAAATTCCAGGAGTTCCAGGCACATAACCAGCTTCATGTCTCCTCAGAATGAGAGACAGAAGACTATGGTGCCTTTATGACATATGGTTTATTTACACACATATACAACCTGGGCCTATGGTGGAGGGACGCACAGCAGGAGGGTCTTGCTTCTCCCAAAGCAGCAGCCTTGGATTCCAGCATAAATCAATCATGGTTCTATCTCCCAATCTGCAGCCTTGCTTCTACCTTCTAGCTCACATAACTCTCTCAACTCTCCTCTTTGTCTTTCTAAGGGGAGTTGAGGAAGGAGGGCCCACTCATTTGTTATCTGGCACAGAGCCACTTCCTTTGTTATCTTAATGCCCCAAATTTAGAGGGCCATTACCTCAACAAAAATATTCTATTAAAAATTATAGACAAATAGATCCAGGGTTTTTGTGCTGAGCACTTAAAAAAAATAATTTTTGCAAAAAAAAGCACCTGCCTAACTTTACTATTTTTTGGAAGAATTTGCTGAGATGATTTCCCCTAAAATTTTGGATAGTTAGTTGCCATATTTCCCCGCAATGGCCATCCTTACAATTTTGGATAGTTAAAATGGATTTAGTTGATCTTCCCTATTGTTTTATGGACTATTTGCATGAAAATAACATACATTGCAAAGGTGCCGCTAGGTAAGAAGCATGCTAAATTATAGGCAAATAAGTTCACATTTTTTGTGTGTGCTAGGCATCTTTAAATATGACTTTTTAATTTAGGGGGAGAATGAAAAAGGATTTGCTTTCTTCCCTGTGGTTCTGTGGGCAATGGTTTTGTTATAAAAAGAACATGCATCTCAGAGGAACCCCTGGGAAAGTAACCTGCAAAATTTCAGAAGAATGGTGCAAAGGCTTGTGGTTTGCTCACTTTCTGTGACTTTAGGTGTGAGTTAAGTGCAAAACTAATTTGAGAGGAGTTGATGTGGGAACAGGTGGCAATGTGGTTGAAGGAGCTGAATATTCAGCATTTTCTGATCAAGCATCACTAGCAGAACTAGAAAAGAGCACAGAACAAACATTAACAAGGGAATACATCACTTCAACATCCCCAGGAGAGATTGGATTGGAAAGCCTTCATAAAATAATTCCCTTCAAATTAGAAGCTAGACTTGTCAGTCACTAAAGGGCTCTCCCTCCTACTTTCCCTTACCCTGCTGCTTCCTTTATAGGGCAGGGGAGAAATGTTTGTTTTGGCAGACACATTCTCTACAGCCGTTCAAAACAGTCAGATCTCTGCAGCACCCCACATCAGTCCAGTACAGCTTAGACAACCTGTCTCTGAAGCAACCTGCTGTGGTTCACGATTCCTCCAAATCTGATTCCTGCTTCTGCTATGTGTATGCCTTTGCGTGGAAAATGAAGCAGTGGCGAACCTTAGGACCGCACATGTCAGCAGTGCTCTGTGCGACACCCAAATTCAGTGCTCCTACAGCTCTTGTGCCCTACGCTGAGTGCTGGCCTTTGCCTCAGTTGCGCTCCCCTAAATCTGCCTCTGAATGAACTGTTTAGATGCAGCATGTGAATACCTAAATACTTCTATACATTATCCTAAAAGGACCCATTGGCCGCTACAGAGTCATCTATAATGATAGGGCCTTGCAGATTCCAGCCGACAAGGTAAAATAAGAGGGCAGAATCCTTTTTCATCCTTATAATATGCCATGGAAAGACTGTGGTGATGGCTACTATATGCACTCCCACACATATGCATACAAAGAGTTTTAGAGTTCTTTAAAAGGTAAAGGTAAAGGTACCCCTGCCCGTACGGGCCAGTCTTGACAGACTCTGGGGTTGTGCGCCCATCTCACTTAAGAGGCCAGGGGCCAGCGCTGTCCGGAGACACTTCCGGGTCACGTGGCCAGCGTGACATCGCTGCTCTGGCGAGCCAGAGCCGCACACGGAAACGCCGTTTACCTTCCCGCTGGTAAGCGGTCCCTATTTATCTACTTGCACCCAGAGGTGCTTTCGAACTGCTAGGTTGGCAGGCGCTGGGACCGAGCAGCGGGAGCGCACCCCGCCGCAGGGATTCGAACCGCCGACCTTTCGATCGGCAAGTCCTAGGCGCTGAGGCTTTAACCCACAGCGCCACCTGTGTCCCCGTTTAGAGTTCTTTACCACTGCACATTTTCCACTGTATATTTCCAGCACTTACATAAAAGCCATTTCATAGCCCTGCTTCCATATCAAAGAGATAAATATCTAAGGGTTCTATCCAACCTTCTGCAAGCTGCAGTGGGAGTTGGGAATTGCTTCAAACTAGGCAGAGGAATTTGTGTGTCAGATTGCAGGCGATTTCATGCTCCCACCCGCCACCTGCACAATCTGCAATGATTGGTAGGCCCTTACTACCCTCTGGAAAGACTTTTTGGGGCAGAGGGAGATGCAGGCAGAGGAGGGAAAGGAAGAGAGACATTGCATAGGCTTGTCTTCTGCTCCCTGCACTGCTGGTTGCAACTGCTACAGTTTAACTGAGATTCACATGAGAAATAATACACCGCTGTTACATTCCTGTGAGAATGTGGCCTGGTTAATGTATCAAGAAAAGAAATTATTTTACCAATGTTTTCTAAGCTTGAAATTGTGATAACATCAAAAGCAAAGTCAGTGAGCTTCTAGCAAAGATATCCATTGGACTTGATTGTCTGTGTTTGTATATAGACCTATTTAATAATTTTTTGAAAAATTTCATGCAAATGCAAGTCTTACCTCCACCCAGGACAAAGTTAGTCCAATAGGATTAAACTCAGCAAGTAATTTAATAAAACTATACAAGAAAAATGACTTAACCATAAGGACAATGCAGCACTAATGCGTTTCATAACTACTGTCTTACCAACTGGAAAAGGGTCAGTGAACATGTCACTTCGGTTCTCCTTCCAGGCCACCAGGTACTTGATGTTGGCGTAATCTGCAGCTTCTGTGTGACTGTTATATTTCAGCATCATGTTATGAGCTTTCCCAATGCCACAATATACCTTTGTCTCGTTCACTAGAGCCCAGTCTGAAAGAGAATTTGCTGTAGCAAATGCCTGATCAAAATACTCGCAGGCCTTGGAGTAGTTACCCTAATAAAAGAAAAGACAGGTACGTTCCAGTTTTCAAATACTCCAGCATTTCTTATTTTCTCCACTTGCAGCCTTTAAGAGGTTGCAGTTTGTTGCATACTGAACCAACAAAGTGGCAAATTGTCATAGATACCCTTGGATTTACAGCTTTACATTATTGACTCCATTTTGTACCATTTAAAATGGAAAGAACATTAAATAGCAGACCAATATTGGAAGTACTGTAACTAAAAGGATAATTATCCTCCTGTGATGACCTTCCTCGTCTGATGAAAAACGGGGAGGGAAAATGCTATTGACTCTACTCTTTACCTTTTGCAAAAGCAGGAGTCCTATTCTCTCAATACAAGCAAGGAACATGGAGGAGGCACTTAAATTTATGGTTTGGATCATCTCAGAGAATTGCTAGAACCCTGAATTACTGCCACTGTCACTTTCCCCCATAATCCTACTCTCTACAGTAAAATGTTTAACTACGACCTTTAAGATCAGCTGGGAAGGCTCCCTTAAACATATTCAATATATAGCAAATATGTACCAAGTCAGGACTGCATGGTTACGCAGAGATAGGTGTTCCCTAGTGGTCTGGACTCTTTTTCCCCCCCTTGAGACTTGTCTACACCTAAGTCTATACAGTGTATATCTTCTGGAAGCAGTGAATGATAGTCAAACCTTTTTGTGGCCAGGAATAGGAGTAGAATAATTAGAATATGGTTACTAGCTCCAACTCATTGACATGCAATAGATTATAAGCCAAAACAAACAAACAAATAAAATGCCCACAAATAAAAGTGTGCCATAAAGGTATACTTGAAATCTAGAAGGACAATAATAATGAAGCACTTCTCTTCTTCTGTACTACAGGCAGAATGGGCATGCTAAATGGATAAGCACTTCCATGTTAGGTGAAAAATAGTATAAACATTAAATAAGATACTCAGTCCTTATTCAACCCTGAAATTCAACCTCACGTTTTGTTTAGAAAATAGCCTGAAGATGTACGATACAGTATATATGCAGTTAGGTGTTGCTGAATTCACTTTATCAAGCATTTATCAGGGGTGTCGTGATGACAGTGCTAGACAAGGACTGGCGAGATCATGATTCACATCACTACACAGCTAAAAAGGTTACTAGGTGACCTTAGGCCACTCATACACTCTCTGCTTAGCTTACCTCACAGGGTGTGGGGTGAAATAAATATGTGTACTGCCCTGAGTTCCTTGGATTGAAACCAAAAGGAAGAGTGGAACAAATAAAACTATTTTTGTGATAGCCTTCCACTTTTAATCTAAGTTTATAAAAAGTAATATTAATGTAGCACATGTCTATGCCACCCTTCAACCAAATAGTTCTCAAACACAGTTAATGTAGACCAAAATATACACAACAAAAGCTACTCCCAATAATTGGGTAATTCTCTAAAATGATTTGGGGTGTGCAGCTGAGGGCTGCAGCAAGAGGGACAACTGGCAGAAATTAGGGAGGATCCTATGCACCCAGTCATTAATCTGTAACACAGATTACTTTCTGCATATACTGAAACATTAAAACACATGTGTGGAACTAATTCATAGTTATTACTAAATAGATATTCCAGTGACTATGGACTGTCTAGGCTTTTCCATGTTACTTGTTCATGTGAGATACACATGCATAATGAAAAAAGTTGGCTGATAGGAATTAATGTTCTAACTCTCCTGGTTTTTTTTTTAATTGTGCATGTCCAATTGGGCAGTTGGGCAGGGCTTTTTTTTCAGCCATAACTCACTGGAACTGAGTTCCAACACCTCTTTGGTGTGTTCCAGTACCTCTTTGTAGTGTACCGGCAGCTGTATAGCAGCACGGCGCCCAGAGCTGCGTGTCGGAGTTGATGTAAAGCGGCTGCAGTAATGCCGGCAGTGGCAGTTCCCCCCCCCAAAACTGGTTCCCCCCTAAGAATGCTCTACATCTTTGGCTCAACAACTCTGGGTTGTCCATCAAAAAAGTGGGAGTTCTTGCACCTCTTTTTCTAGAAAAAAACACTGATGTTGGGGCAGTTCTTCATATCCTAAAGAATCTGAAATCTCAGTGAAGAATTTGAGTCAAATCAAACTTGAATGAAAAGCAGAGCTATTCTCTGAAAAACTCTTTTGAACAGGTATTAAAAGATAACTTAAAGTGGTATTTCAGCTCCTGATTCAGAAAAAGGGCTTAATTAAACAAACCAATGAACAGAAAACCTGACATTGTGTAGACTTTGGGACCAATCAAAGTGAATGATGAGCACCTAAGATTCACATCTGACACCACCCAGGATTCCGTATTTTACCCTCTTCAAAAGCTGGGAAGCAGTAAGCAGCACAGATGCCTGTCATTTTAAGGCTGCAGTTTACTGTAATAGCCTAGTGCAGAAATCAGCTTTCCTGCTCACTGAAGAATGGAATCACATTGGGGGAGTTTCAGTCACAGCTGAAGCTGCATCAGAATAGAACAATAAGATTAAATGTTTGACTTGCTAGCTACGGTTCAGATGTCCAACCAGTTTCTGAAAGATATGCACTGTTACCATACAACCAGGATAATGGCGTCTTTTATTGGTATGCAGGCCAATACCTCTGTACTATTCAATAAATTGTTAGACTGAAAAATTTTGGATCTTAACTACCTAAGTCAACTGCAGCTCTTCCAAATGTGTACTGTGTATTTGCAGCTATGTTAGACTGTGCATCAAGTCATCATCTGAAAGTTAAAAACGCTAAAATCACTGGGAAGAATTCAACATCATGCTAAGGCAATCATTTCACCAGGGCAAACATTTTGGCTTACCAGATGGAATGACTCCCAACCCCACCCTGAGATTTGTTGTGCAAGTAGAAATCCTTTTGCAGGGCTTCTCATTAGTTGAATCCCACCCATTTCATTTTAGGGCTATCTAAAGCAAGTACTCCCAAGATTTGCTACTGTTGGGATATGACACAAAAATAGCTAGGGAACATTATTTTCAGCAACGTTTCATTCTTTCATGCATGCATCAAAGTATTTATGACCCACACTTTCATACAAGCACATAAGACATTCCAAGTTATATTGAAGTCATCAAAAGCATCCATAACAAACATCAATAAGAATAAACAAACAAACCATGTCGCAACTGCATATATATACTTATATTTAAGAATCAGATCATATGAATCCACTGACGATGTTATCCTTAATCTATGATAGAACTTCTCAAACTAATGCTTACTTTTTGGTTGTAAATATTTCCAAGGAATGTACATGCATCCACTAGACTTGGGCCAAGATTAACTTTGTTGGTAATAACCATAAACTTTTCCATGTACTTAATAGCTTCCTCCACTTCTCCCAGACTAAGAAACAAAACAGCAAATAAACATTTAATGAGCAAATTCATCAAAGGAGCAAATTCATCATACAGTGACTGATTATAGTTGAAGCTCTGCTCAGCAATCAGTGCATTGAAATTTGTAAGGCAAAATTTTGTAGCTTGAAATTATTAGTGTTGTTTGCGGAAGAATTGTAGGCCACAGCAGCTACATCACAGTTTGAAGGCTGGAGCTCATAAACACCATGGCCTCCTTCAAGATGTAATTGCTGCTCTTTATCTGGGTAAGCCAAGGGTTGCTGGAGTCATACTATCTACCACATCTGCAGTAGATTGCAGGTGTTACCTCTAATTCCCAATTCAATATACACAACCTGAGGTCATTGCCAAATCTAAGCTGAATATTGGCAAATGTACATTGATAAGACATTTGCACATTTTTTAATAAAGCAAGCTATATTAGCAACAAAGCACCTCCACACAGCCATTACAACACACAGCCAGATGCTACAGTTTGTTTGTGGGTGAAACATCACACAGTTCCTCTTTCTGAGTCTGTGTCATAGCTGGTGACCTTAATATTAGCTGTGAACCTGAGTGTCTAATGTGGCAGTGCAGAAAACTAAATGTCACGCCACCAGTGAGCCAAAACCTCCAGTCCTAATTTATAAACGTGTAGAAACTAAAGTTTATAGGTAATGACAAAGGGAATTGTTCTCTTATTGTTTTAAAGAAGAAGCTTCAAGTTAATTTTATGCAGCAAAAGACTGAGCTTTAAGAAATAAAAATATACCAACATAGTATATCTATGTACCAAAATATGAATCGTGGTGTTCTCTAACCTCACATATGAGCCATAGAAATAGAAGACAATATCTACAAAATTGTAACAATGCCATGATGCCTCCATATGATTAAGTGGATCTAACATGTAACAAACTGATAAAGTGCTTAACAGTGAAATCCTACATGTGTCTACTCATGTCTAATTGAGTTTAGTCTTAGGACTACAGTCCAAAATTTCCATGGGGTTAAAAATGGTCTAACATTTAACATTTTTTCATCCATAGAAAGTGTTTATTTTATTACAATCAGGAGAAGGCGGCAAGCAAACATTCCTGGAATGTAAAATGTATTGCAAACATTTGCCATATGTCAAAAGGTTTCTAAAGTTTAAAATCAAAGTCACATTTTGATGGCTATTTTTCTTTCAAAGGGGAGAGAATCAAACATTTCCACCCAGAAGAACTGAACTGATTTATATAAGTTAAAGGACAAGGTTAAAATGTTAGACAAATATTAATTCCAGTTTTTCTAGTTTTCTATATGCAGTGCACAGGTGCAACTTGAACAGCATATTATATGGTATAATCATTAAATTCATTCAACCAGACCTTAGAGAGTTAAAAACATATATTCTGAGGAAAAGTACTCCTTGGTCCAAAGAATGAGAATGAAACTGTGCAGAATATTTGTGTATCAAGGTGATTCCAGTTTCCAACTGGGAAAACAGGACTGTTAACACCCACATCCCCTGACAACTGTCCAATTATGTATATCACACTTGGCCTACTGTTTGCAGTAGAAGTAATCAATAAAGGATGTGGTTGAGTGAACATAGATTTTGGTTGAACCAATGCATGAAATCTTAATCATTTACTCAGAGTGAAGAAATCAAATAGAGCAGAGATGAAACAGCCACTGAGGGTTTTGTTGATTGTGCCACCACGTTTGTGGGTTAGAAGCTGAAAGTAATAAGTCAAATGGAATCAGTGACAGGAGAAAATGTAAAAAGGTTTTCTTAATGTAATGAATTAATAGAAATGTTTTTGATGTATTTTTGATCTTTTTTGATATAGCATTACATGAACCTATATTCTATTTACAAAAAATAAATACCATTTACCTAAAGAAAGAAAAAAGAAAGAAGAATTAATTTGTTCTATAATCAAAAGGCAATATGCCAACACAAAGCTTTATTTATGCCATGAGAATAAAACTCTGCTACAAGATTAAAACAGGATTGAAACAGGTCTGCCAAATGATTATGCAGGGAGCAAACCCTAAACAAGCATTACTATCAGATTAACATCTGTTGAGTTGAACTAAACTTTTCTTAATTATTTCATTTCATTTATATATCTTATTCATACAGAATGTGCATCTTGAAGCTTCAGCAGACAGAAGCGGCTATTTGTTATCTATAAGTCTTGTTTTCCAGACAGAGCTAGAAATTTCAGTTGAATTTCATCAGATTAGTAAATAGTGCCTTCCACTTTCTCACACATGCCTTCTCTGATACTGGTGCAATCTGATGCTTTACAAATTACATTTACTCCTTGGTAACAGAAAACATCACACTATGTGATAGAAGCTACAAACACTAGAGGTAAAGAAACAGTTTTTTAAAAAATAATGAAGAGTATGTTTAGGCTATGTTAGAAAATACAGTGCATACCTCTGCAATGGATGAATGTTCCCTAGGAACGTTTCATGTGTTGATTCCTACAGGTCATTGAACTTACATTTACATGAGGCCTGTGATTTATGTTCGAAGGAGGATAAGGCATATTGATGAAGAATTATTCCCAAATTACTGAAACAGTTATAAAATAATCTGAGACCTGATGATTCTAATGAAGAAGCATTTCACTTCCTGAAGCTTTCAACTCTTCAATACTTCTTCAGTGAATGATCAAACTATTTAGGGGTGGATGTGATCTCCTTTCTTAGGTAAAGGTAAAGGTGACCGACTCTAGGGTTGCAGTGCTCATCTCGCTTTATTGGCCAAGGGAGCCAGCGTACAGTTTCCGGATCATGTGGCCAGCATGACTAAGCCACTTCTGGCGAACCAGAGCAGTGCACGGAAACGCCGTTTACCTTCCCACCGGAGCAGTACCTATTTATCTACTTGCACTTTGATGTGCTTTCGAACTGCTAGGTTGGCAGGAGCTGGGACCGAGCAATGGGAGCTTACCCCGCTGCAGGGATTTGAACTGCCAACCTTCTGATTGGCAAGTCCTAGGCTCTGTGGTTTAACCCACAGCACCATCCGCGTCCCTATCTCCTTTTCTTAAAGGTGTTCAAAAGAACATTATAAATCACTTACTGAGTCTCAGGCACAATATCCTATGCCTTGGCTCAACAGTTTGGGCTAGAAAACCATAGATTCCTGTGCATAGTTCAGTGTTTCTCAAACCTTTGAGATCCCTTCCTGAGGGCATTTAGCCTCAAACGCTGAAATGCCTCAGACCTGCCCCCCCCAATATAATATAGCATGGGGTCACCTTTGCCAAAGATGCCAGCTACCTTTGTATGGGATCAGGAAGTCATATTAGAATGTGGAACTAGGAAACTGCCAGGTATGCTATGCATATGCTATCAACAAACAATGTGGCCATCAAGGAGAAATAAAAGTCACTAGCCAAATTATGGCAAGTTGGTATGATCTCAATGAATGCCATCCATTTCCTGTCTGCACACAGTTTTTTCCATTTTTTCACTGGAACCAAGTGCACAGATCTAAGTAGTAGGTAGTAGGTATAATCCTCCTAGTACTGTGCTGTATCTTCTTCACTTATTTAAATGGGGTTCGAACAGGGCTCTCCTATAAATAATTTTGAGCTGAATCAAGACTGTACAGAATCAGCAGTTGCTAGTAAACACACAATTATATTAGCAGGGAAGCAGGCGATCATTCAAAGTAATATCTTTTAGCAAAAATACCTAGCCCTTCAGTACATATCAATAGTAAATAACAGGAATTCCTAAACTTTGTGCCAAGAAAGGAATTTAAGTAAGCAATTAAACCTTAATTAATAATTACAGGATCTTGGGAACTGTACATGCTCACTCCCAAAGGAGTCTGCTGCATCACTGTTATGATGAGACTTGCATTCTTCTGAGTCTCTTTTGGAAAGTTGGCAATACTGCCGCATCTCTGCACTGGATATAAATTAATAATTCAGTTATTCCCAGTGTAGAGATCCAGGTGGATTGCCACTCATAGATGGAGGCTTCGCACTGCAACTCTGCAGAAAGCACTCCCGAAATATGAAAGACAGGTTGTGTAAACTCTGCTGAAGGTGAGTAATTTCTCTTACACACTTTAAAAGTAAATCTGTTCAGGTGCCAAATGTGCCTCAGCTATTTAAAAGCATGGAAACACCAGTGTATATTAATCTGAAAACAAGATGATTGTAGTTTTCTGTTCAAATTTCAAAAAACTACTTGTCATTAAAGAACATTATTTCTGTTTTCAAGAGCATTCAAAGATCAGACTTTTGCAACACATCTCAGGCTATGATCTCTGCCAGATGGTCCCTTAACAATTTCAATAAAAAGAAAAGGATGCTACTATAACAACACTATCTGCCTGCCATGTACTCATATCACCTGCTTTCACAACCTCTAGAAGCAAAAGGACAGACAGGCTATCAGTAGTAGTCTTAGTCTTTGGAAAATAGTGAGGGAAGAAATCAGCAATCTTTGTAAGTGGTCATGTAGTTACAGCCACACGCATACAAATATGTAGCTTGTTCTTCAGCCTCTGAATTCCATTACAATGTAAATCTTATTACATATTTCTTGCTGCTCAGAGTAGTCCTAAATGTAAAATTAGTGGTGGTGGGGAAAGGATTGATCAAAGTACACTGGCATTGCCATTATTGCTTTTGGTGATGGAGCTCCAGTGACAATAAAGGAAATCTTGGAAGCATGTTCAAAAACCTATTTAGGTTTGTTTGCTTAAGTGTGTTGATATGCATCTCAATATCTTCCAAGAAAGGAAAAATAAGGGCATTTTGGCCAGCAACACATTAAACAATCTGTTTTGGAAGAACCTCAACTTTTCTGCATCTGAGATTCAGGACATTCAGGTTGAAAAATTGCAATATCTATAGTGATTACTGTAATTTTGTACATTGCCCTGAAAACATGCTGAAAAGTACAGTAGTACATAATTTTAAAAACAAAAAATTAATAAAATAGCCTGCTCTGAACACTAATTGTTAACAAACCAAGGAGCTCCAATACATACACTTAGTTCTTCACAACCAAAAGCATCTCCATGCATTTTAATGGAGGTGCGTTCCTTTGCACCTGTAGTTTGCGTCCTTTTACGGAAACAAATGGGGACTTCTGTGCATACATGACCTCTGTAAGCACGTTAGAGAATATGTTCAACTCTGTGCTGGGATGACTGCACAGGATTTACTGACAAAAACATTAGTTTGTATCAATGATTCCCACTAAGTTCCAGGTGTTTCAATTTCCCCCCATAATCCACACTTTCATGGCATATAATAATAATTTGGGATGATAGAAATTGAATTGTATTTACTAGAAATTTTACTCATGTTCTAAAAGCTGGAAAAAGTGAGGCAGATCTAGATAAATAAATAAAAACTTCTAAAGAAGAATTCTGGAAAGATTACACTGTGGCATGCCTATTGAAGCATGTTATAATTTTCTGTGCTTTCTGCTTTTTAGCCTGTAAGATATGACAGGATGTTTGTTTTTCAGCCGTGCCTTACCCTTTCTGAAAGGCAAAAATAAACAACGCAACTTCGAATCTTGCTTAATACCCTCAAGTAAGATTATCATGCACAAAGAAATGCTTTGATGCCTGATAAGGTATCTTAATTTAAGTAACTCCAAATTGAAAAGCCATATGTGGAAAAGCAGGCCGTTGCTTAAAATTTAAGCAGTCAGTAATGGGAAGCAACAGACATCCAACAATTTAAGTTTTTCACAGTTGAATGAATTTACAGTGACAGTAAGACAAGGAGGCACTAACCTACCTTACCAGGACCTGAGCTATAGCTTGATATGCTCTCCCTAAACCAGCGAAATCTCCCAGTAGTTTGGATATTTCCAGATAAGTATTTAGCTTCTGTGAGACAAAAAAGAAGATATAAACACTATTAGCAATTTATGCTTTGAAACCTTTTGTCCACATTGTGGCACAAAAATGGACAGCATTTATGTGAAAGCATTTGCATAAGGGATTTTTGTATAATTGTTTCACATCTCTGTAAACATTACGCATACACACAAACTGTCTGATTTAATGAAAATGTATCACTGTTCTAGCCTAATAAGAAGCTAAATACATGAATTTCAGTTAACAAAGCAATTTATACAATTTACCAGTTGTGCATACATGCTTGGCAATTATGAGATAACATCCATAAATTCCATTAGTTGTACCCAGATTTGGCATCAATCATTCAAATGCACAATCTCCTTGTAATAGTTACTATGTATTTGTTTGGTTTATAATAGTCCAGAGGAATCCGTTATAATAGATTGTATAGAATTTAAAAGGGTAAACTTGAAAACAAGCTGTTGTATACAAATTTATTGTATGTGCTTCTAATAATCTTTGCACAAAAGTGATTTGTTAATATTCATTTGGAATGTAGTCTATTAATGTGACCTCTTCTGTAAACAAAGGATTACAGCTGCCACAGTGAAACATATGAACTTAATTTAATTTAAACACTCACATAATCTGTATTGCATAATTTCTTTTCCAATTTTTTCAATGAGTCGCAGGAAAGCATGTTTATATAATGAAATCTCATTCTTCCCTTCCTCCCTCTTAGTACCTTGACCCAATCTATTACACACATGAGGACACAAGAACTCTCCAAAGACTGACTATGGAAATCCTTTTTGCACATTTTCAAGAAAGGATTAGTGAATGTCATTTACGAGGTTTAATGGGGGGATGGGAAGTGAACAGGAAATCTATGCAAACCATGCTGGACAAATCTATGCAAACCATAAGGCTTCACTGATGTTCAGATGTACCTTAAGTGGAGCACATGCAGCCCAGTCAAAATGAACCTTAACTAGTACACATCATAGGGCAATCTTTTCTAAGGGTTGGCTAAACTGGATCTCATCCATGTGAGCTAGAATACTTCACCTTTGCAGTGCTGACAGCCTGGAATGTGTCAGCTGCTACTATTTAAAAGACTGCAATACTGCACTAGGAAGCTTGTAAGGGGATGTGGTCATGTCTAAAGTATTGAATAAAGTGTTGGATGAAGTAGAGGTAAAGATCTAACTTCTGTGACAAGAGCATCTGACATCAGGAATCACAAGACAGAGAAACCAGTAGGAGAACACTTCAATCTCCCAGGACATTCTATACAAGATCTCAAAGTAGCTGTTCTATTACAAAGGAATTTCAGAAATAGACTGGAAAGAGAAGCTGCTGAATTGCAACTTATTACCAAACTTAAAACCATGGAGAGACCTGGTCTGAACAAAGACATTGGATTCTTATCTCATTATACATGACAAAGCCATTTTTCACCTTCTCACCCCTTGCTTTTTCCTGTAAGACCTATTGCAGTCGTTAAGAGTCGTCAACAGGCTCATCACAGCTATCTGCCAATCACCCAACCCTTCTGAGTAATACCCCTCCCCACCTTCTCACTATATAGAAGGGTCTGGTGACTTCTGTTTCAGTGTATCTGAAGAAGTGTGCATGCACACAAAAGCTCATACCAAGAACTAACTTAGTTGGTCTTTAAGGTGCTACTGGAAGGAATTTTTTTATTTTGTTTTGACTATGGCAGACCAACACGGCTACCTATCTGTAACAAGAGCATCTCATAACTCTAGAAGCAGTTTATTGAACAAATTCTCTGTTTTCTTGCAGTCTTTCACAGTTCATAATGTGGTTCATAATGAAATTTCTGCCACTTTCGTATTCAACTGCCACAACCTTGCTTCCTTGCTCTCCACCAAACAGCTTAAGTGTGGCCATGTTAGAATCCTGTTCCTCTTTTTGGAATATCAATATTATATTCAATGAAACATTTCTAAATAGGTAGCAGCATCTTTCTCGTTCTTTACATATAGCAGATTTCTTCCCTGTGCCCTATAGTTAGTGTGGATTGGACCTATGGATAATGCAGGGCATCAGAAGGAAAATGGATAATGCTAAAATATTTTTGTTGTTTGTTGTTTAGTCGTTTAGTCGTGTCCGACTCTTCGTGACCCCATGGACCAGAGCACGCCAGGCACTTCTGTCCTCTACTGCCTCCCGCAGTTTGATCAAACATGCTGGTAGCTTCAAGAACACCATCCAACCATCTCATCCTCTGTCGTCCCCTTCTCCTTCTGCCCTCAATCTTTCCCAACATCAGGGTCTTTTCCAGGGAGACTTCTCTTCTCATGAGGTGGCCAAAGTATTGGAGCCTCAGCTTCACGATCTGCCCTTCCAGTGACCACCCAGGGCTGATTTCCTTAAGAATGGATACGTTTGATCTTCTTGCAGTCCATGGGACTCTCAAGAGTCTCCTCCAGCACCAGAATTCAAAAGCATCAATTCTTCGGCGATCAGCCTTCTTTATGGTCCAGCTCTCGCTTCCATACATTACTACTGGGAAAACCATGGCTTTAACTATACGGACCTTTGTTGGCAAGGTGATGTCTTTGCTTTTTAAGATGCTGTCTAGGTTTGCCATCGCCTTTCTCCCAAGGAGCAGGCGTCTTTTAATTTCGCGACTGCTGTCACCATCTGCAGTGATCATGGAGCCCAAGAAAGTAAAATCTCTTACTGCCTCCATTTCTTCCCCTTCTATTTGCCAGGAGGTGATGGGACCAGTGGCCATGATCTTCGTTTTTTTGATGTTGAGCTTCAGACCATATTTTGCGCTCTCCTCTTTCACCCTCATTAAAAGGTTCTTTAATTCCTCCTCACTTTCTGCCATCAAGGTTGTGTCATCTGAATATCTGAGGTTGTTGATATTTCTTCCGGCAATCTTAATTCCGGCTAGGGATTCATCCAGCCCAGCCTTTCGCATGATGAATTCTGCATATAAGTTAAATAAGCAGGGAGACAAAATGCAGCCTTGTCGTACTCCTTTCCCAATTTTGAACCAATCAGTTGTTCCATATCCAGTTCTAACTGTAGCTTCTTGTCCCACATAGAGATTTCCCAGGAGACAGATGAGGTGATCAGGCACTCCCATTTCTTTAAGAACTTGCCATAGTTTGCTGTGGTTGACACAGTCAAAGGCTTTTGCATAGTCAATGAAGCAGAAGTAGATGTCTTTCTGGAACTCTCTAGCTTTCTCCATAATCCAGCGCATGTTTGCAATTTGGTCTCTGGTTCCTCTGCCTCTTCTAAATCCAGCTTGCACTTCTGGGAGTTCTCGGTCCACATACTGCTTAAGCCTGCCTTGTAGAATTTTAAGCATAACCTTGCTAGCGTGTGAAATGAGTGCAGTTGTGTGGTAGTTGGAGCATTCTTTGGCACTGCCTTTCTTTGGGATTGGGATGTAGACTGATCTTCTCCAATCCTCTGGCCACTGCTGAGTTTTCCAAACTTGCTGGCATATTGAGTGTAGCACCTTAACAGCATCATCTTTTAAAATTTTAAATAGTTCAGCTGGAATACCATCACTTCCACTGGCCTTGTTATTTGCAGTGCTTTCTAAGGCCCATTTGACTTCACTCTCCAGGATGTCTGGCTCAAGGTCAGCAGCCACACTACCTGGGGTGTACGAGACATCCATATCTTTCTGGTATAATTCCTCTGTGTATTCTTGCCACCTCTTCTTGATGTCTTCTGCTTCTGTTAGGTCCTTACCACTTTTGTCCTTTATTATGGTAATCTTTGGTCGAAATGTTCCTTTCATATTTCCGATTTTCTTGAACAGATCTCTGGTTCTTCCCATTCTGTTGTTTTCCTCTATTTCTTTGCATTGCTCGTTTAAGAAGGCCTTCTTGTCTCTCCTTGCTATTCTTTGGAAATCTGCATTCAATTTTCTGTATCTTTCACTATCTCCCTCGCATTTTGCTTGCCTTCTCTCCCCCGCTATTTGTAAGGCCTTGTTGGACAGCCACTTTGCTTTCTTGCATTTCTTTTTCATTGGGATGGTTTTAGTTGCTGCCTCCTCTATAATGTTGCGAGCCTCCACCCATAGTTCTTCAGGCACTCTGTCCAGCAAATCTAAATCCTTAAACCTGTTCCTCAATTCCACTGTGTATTCATAAGGGATTTGGTTTAGATTGTATCTTACCGGCCCAGTGGTTTTTCCTACTTTCTTCAGTTTAAGCTTGAATTTTGCTATAAGAAGCTGATGATCTGAGCCACAGTCAGCTCCAGGTCTTGTTTTTGCTGATTGTATAGAGCTTCTCCATCTTTGGCTGCAGAGAATATAATCAATCTGATTTCGATGCTGCCCATCTGGTGATGTCCATGTGTAGAGTCGTCTCTTGTGTTGTTGGAAAAGCGTGTTTGTGATGACCAGCTTGTTCTCTTGACAGAACTCTATTAGCCTTTGCCCTGCTTCGTTTTGATCTCCAAGGCCAAACTTGCCAGTTGTTCCTTTTATCTCTTGATTCCCTACTTTAGCATTCCAATTCCCTATAATGAGAAGAACATCCTTCTTTGGTGTCACTTCTATAAGGTCTTGTAAGTTTTCATAGAATTGGTCAATTTCAGTTTCTTCAGCACCAGTAGTTGGTACATAAACTTGGATTACTGTGATGTTAAAAGGTCTGCCTTGGATTCATATTGAGATCATTCTATCATTTTTGAGATTGCATCCCAGTACAGCTTTCGCTACTCTTTTGTTGACTATGAGGGCCACTCCATTTCTTTTACGGTTTTCTTGCACACAGTAGTAGATATGATAGTCATCCGAACTGAATTCGCCCATTCCCGTCTATTTTAGTTCACTGATGCCCAGGATGTCAATATTTATTCTTGCCATCTCATTTTTGACCACATCCAACTTACCAAGGTTCATGGTTCCTCCATTCCAAGTTCCTATGCAATATTTTTCTTTACAGCATTGGACTTTCCTTTCGCTTCCAGGCATATCTGCAACTGAGCGTCCTTTCGGCTTTGGCACAGCCGCTTCATCAGCTCTGGATCTACTTGTACTTGTCCTCCGCTCTTCCCCAGTAGCATGTTGGACACCTTCCGACCTGAGGGGCTCATCTTCCAGCGTCATAACTTTTATATGCCTGTTGTCTTTGTCCATGGAGTTTTCTTGGCAGGGATATTGGAGTGGTTTGCCGGTTCCTCCTCCAGGTGGATCATGTTTGGTCAAAACTCTCCCCTATGACCTGTTCATCTTGGGTGCCCTGCTCGGCATAGTTCATAGCTTCTCTGAGTTATTCAAGCCCCTTCGCCACGGCAAGGCAGTGATCATGAAGGGGGTGCTAAAATATAGATACATATAAAGCCAATCCTAACATTCTGAAAAGTTTCTTCCTTAACACTGTAAAGGAGTGTGGCTTGGATCAAGAGCCAGTCATATTTAGAGAAGACTCTAATCTAAGTCCTACTGATTTCAGTGAATCATCTCCAAGTATGACCAATGTCTGGATCTAATCTTATGTATTAAAAATGAATTTAATTTATTTCAGAATTTAGCTTTTAACCTTAATTATCTTAGCAAACAATACATATTACAAATACTACTAATTTCAACTCTGGGTAACAAGCATTTCTCTAGGTTTGTACAATGTCTTTAAAATAAACATATATAGTATGTATAATATTTACACATATCATATATGTATAAGATATACTAATATACATTATTATATAATAAACATTATATAATGATGAAAATGTGGGCACATTCCACATTTGTCTATTCCCCCCTATCCTGGCATAGAGAAGCTATGTTTCACAAGGCTTAATAATGGTATGTTGGATAGAAATACACATTCCAATGCATAGGCATAAACCACTGCCTGTAGCAAAAGCAATTCTAGAGTGGAAATATGTTAGCAGTATCAAGAAGTCACAGCAAATGTTGAAACAGAGCATTCCAGCTGAATGAAATAAAACAAAGTAAAAAAAAACAACTCCCGATGTACAGACAGGAGTGGTATAAAATGAGGTCTGAAATAATCTGTTTTAGAAGAAATGTTTGGAATACTCAAACCCAGCAGTAGGCTTAAATTATATTTATGTTGTCTTAGCATTAAATATGTATTTCCAAAGGTCAGACTTCAAGATGGAGGTCAGCTTCAACCCAACATTTGAGCTGTGGGCATTGTCTTACAGCAGAGAAGGGAAACACTCTTCCTTACCACTATCCATAAATCTGTCTTCATCATCCTTGACCATTCTAGTGTATTTTATAAGAGCCCGTGTACAAATCTGCCAAGCTCGACTACATATTTTTTTTCTAATGTACTATTTGTCTTCTGCTTCAAAGTATCTCTTGCTGAAGTCTTCATGACTACTACAATTATTTTGGTTACCCTAAAACATCATTTCCATCTTTCTCATTCAATTGCTTTCATTCCTCAACATAACATTGCAACCCCCTCATCTCTTGCATTTCAAACTTCTTGTTACTGGGTGCTTTATAGACATTACTCCAGGCAACATTTCCCGCCACTGTCAAGTATCTGTAGATATATAAAATATACTACTATGTTGAATACCTAGATATACCCAGTGCTGACATTTCACACAATTGTATATCTACCAATGCACAATAATGTATCTTTCCGCTTTCAAATATTAGAATATTTGATTTGTTCTCCACATTCATTCTCCCTCCAATTTTCACAGAATTAAGTAATAATACAAGAATAAACTTTTATGTTACAAAGTACACTAATATTAGTTTGATATTAGGAAACTAAAAGCCAGTTCAAGAGTTATACTTAGAAGCATTCCGTAGGAAAACCAGAATTTTTCCAGGAAAACTGAGGATGAAATGAATGAGAGGAAGTCGATTTCACTGATGGGGGTGAAGTGGTACCAGAAGGCAAAAATTGGTTGCTGAGTTGCATTGCTTCTTTATAGAAAGGGATGGGGAGGTTGTCTGGGAATAAGGAATGTTTGGGTAGTGATTTTGTGGGAGTCTGGGAAATATTTTAGGGGAAGAATTCTAATATAGCAATTGGAAGAGTTTGGGGCATGGCAAGGGGAATAAAGACAGGAAAATCTCTCAAAGAAAAAAAAGAGAAATGATGGGGCTTGAAAGCACAAGGTAGTGGAAGGGGAGAGATAGGGTCTGGCCAGCTGATGGGCTTGCTGGAGAGGAAGTGGTGTTAATACCTGTCCTTGTACTGTGATGCTGGGTTTTGGTGTGTTGGAAGTCAGAGCACCCCTTCAGCAACAAAAGGAATGGAGGGGGGAATCCACAGGAAAGTTTCTAGGCAGAGGGGTGAGGTTTCCTTGGTTTCTGAAAGATTCCTAGATATTATGGTGAAAGGCACCACCTCTTATGCTTGAGTTAGGCTAGAAAATTACCAAAGATGACAGTGAATGGGTGTAAAAAGCAAAATGATGTCAGCCAGGAAGAGTTTGTCTAAATACATGTTTGCAAAATTGTTTCTAGATTCTGCTGTCCAGGTAAAATGGGAAAAAGAGATTAACATCTTTGGGGCACTTCTGGCAAGAGCCCCTCAGGCTATTGAAACTTCTTGATTAGTAAATGTGAGGGTTGTGGGGAGGAAGGCATAATATTTGGGTGGCCACATCTTGGTTTAACGCTCCTATGAGCCTGATGCTCTTTTGCTTGGTTCCAAATTTACAAATGATGAAGGAGGAATGGCAGAGGTTACTGTGTAAGGCGACAGTGAATTTACCATCTCTCTTGCAGCTCACCTTGTTTGGAGCAAGCTTGGCTTTCTGTAATGGAGTCTGCCTTGAAGCTTCTCCAGGTCAAAACTGAAACTTCTTTTTGAGGTGCTGGCTATCATGGCAAAAGCTGGATATCTTTAGGGGTGATTCAAAACACTTGCTAGATAATTTTAGTATCAGATCAAGCTGTGGCTAACCAAACATAGAATCAAAAGCTTCCAAACTCCTTCTCCTAGCTATATAGGAGGAGAAGAGAAGGTGGAAAGTTTGCTTTGGCTCATTCCTGCTTGTGTACATTGTACTATGCTCTTAGCAGGACACGTGAACATGGATATTGTGTTTCTCATGTTCTTCAGTTATCATGTCTACATCTATTCTTATTGTCATAACTGGCTATAACTTTCTTCAATAAGTAGCAGAAATGAATAGGCTACATAATATGGCACCTAAAATGAACTACGGGCACTTCTGAACTATATTTTTTGTTTCTTTTATCGCCTTTACTGCACTGATTCTCTGATTATTTTTATGTATTTTTATCATTAATACTGATAAAATCTAAGCTATTTCAACAACATATACTGTATTTATCTTTGTAGTAATTACTTACAAATTCCAGTAACTTTGTACATTAGATTAATACGGATAGCTCAGAATCTACTTAAATTCAAATCTTGAATAACATGGGCTTCATTTCTTTAAACAAAATTAAAGCTTAGCATAATTTCCCCCTTAGAAACCGGAACCTAATATTTTCAGCCAGCAAATGTGGTGAATATTTAAGTACAAATGCTGTGACAGTCTGAAGAGGCTTCGTCTGTTATCCTGCAGAGGTGATATAGGAGGCAAAAGCAATTTATGTATGCTTTCTGTCCTGACAGCTGTGACAATGGCTCAAAATGCTAGGCCTGCCAAGAGCTTTTATCAAGTATGTTATAACAACTAGTAATAAGTGTAAATAATAAATGCTAAGATCTTATGGGAAACAGTGGCAACAGGAAACAGTTTTTGGTGCTTGCTGATGGGGAATCTGCTGGTCTTGGATTCCCTGGCTTCCCAGTAGAGTTTTGGCCTGACAATAAACAACAGTTTAATACTTTATCTAATCCCAGCCAGGAGGTGAATTCAGCAGCAAGCTTTTGCAGATGTTCACATCCAATAATCTATCCATAATTGATGAAACAGGGAGGTCAGATGTAATGGTTGCTACTACTCCAGCAACAAATAAATGGTTATTGACAAAACAAGCCAGTGTGGCGCTGAGTACTGAGCAGTGACAAGCCTGAAAACAGTGCAGAGACGGAAGCAGGGATGAGGCTACCATCCTTCACCTTGAGGATTCTTCAATATGATGGGCAGCATAAGGGCCACCAAAACACACACACCAGCAGATGGAGAGGATTTATGAAAGGGGGAGATTCTTCAAAGACAGCGAAGAAATGAGCTAGATGCAAGGTGCCTGAAGATTCGGGTAAGTAAAAATGCATGCTCTTCTATAGCAGCACTGTGATCCTGATGTCTGAATTGCTTTTATCACACTAATATGCCTACACTTATATACCTTGCTGTCAGGATGATGTTGCTTTGTTGTTACCATGGTGTGTGTTTTAATTGGTGGGAATATAAACATAAGCTTTGGACTACTGAAGCCAATCAGCAATTGAAGGTTTCATAGATATTTGCTGATTGACTTCAATACTCTAAAATGAATGTTGTCATTTCCAGCAGTGAATATCCATAAAATAATAATATGCCAGTTTTCCCCTAAGATAAGGGAATAAAACAATACAGGCAGAAGCATTTCTAAGTAAAAAAAATGTGATTTGGATAATCACTTTCTTTTTTCAAAACTACTGATGTTGAAGGAAAAGTTCTCAATCAATAAAAGCTTGCATTTGCAAAGGTTAAGTCCACAGAATTGCAAGAAATTCACTGTACTATTGACAATAAAAAATCAGACCTTTACATGCAAATAAAAACTGAAATCTTGGGCACATTTAAATGATAAAATACAATACTTTTATGATGTTTAGTAGCTGATATCATAGTGTATAAAACAGTGGAGAGAAGTAGCATTATTGCTACATGCAATCATAAAAAGATTTCAGACAATAATAGTTTAAATATTGATATTACTACATTCACAGTATGGAATGGCCGGTTTATTTATTTTACTGTTTACTATCAACATTTCTGATTAGAACTGAAATTATGAAATACATGTCTGCTTAAAATAAAGTGACAGAATGAGCAGGCTTAACTAATACTTCCGGTTTTATTGTGAAAGGAATGCCCAACTATTATTCATAAGCAAAATTTAAACATATTTAAAAGTTGAGATCAGATGAACTCCAGCAGAATAGAATGAGGAAACACTCCCACTTTTTGAACATAAACATAATTTGAGTTCAATTATTTGCAAAATTTTATTAAACGATTTATATTTATCTGCTTTTAAAAGTCACTGACAAAGTGCTTGCAAGTAAAGCGAGAATATGAAACAAATCTATTTAATTTTACATTGGTACACATTACCAGCCATGTAAACAAGCCCACAAAAGTTACTAGCCTGCATTTTTTCTACAATCCTGTTAAGCGGTTAGCAGACTGGATTTTCACACCAGTCATGGAGGAAATGACTTTCCTTCCTCCATGGTTAGCATGGGAAGTATGTAGATCAGCAGAAGAGGGAGAGAGTAATCTGACCCTCCTCAATCAGCTGGGTCACTCTATTGTGATGTTAGCTGTATAAGCACAAGGCCAGTAGGTGGTGCTGTGCAAGGAGGCTAGAGATTGCAAGTAGGAAAGTAAAGCTAGTTGTGTTTTACCACTCCCAACATGGTATCCTGGCTCTCTGTTAACCCTACTTTGTGTAGGCAGGGGGATGACAAATTGCTATATTTAAGTTGGCTCTACATCATGTATTATATTTTCTCTACGTGAAGAACAGCCATGCAGGGTAGAAAAAACATGTATGTCATAGGGCAGAGAGCTGCGGATAGAGATCAAGAGAAAGTTGGCAGTGGTAACAGATAGTGAATTCCTGTGCATCATTTGAAGCTACTGGTAGCCCTCTAGCACTTGATTCTTCCCTCCCCTAGTAAGACTTTTTAAGGCAATTAATTTGGCAGGATGGAAGGGCAAAGCAAGAGAAAGCTAGCATATTTATAATGGAAAGCAAGGAGAGGGTTAATAATATAATAAATTATCTTATTAATGTTTATATACTGTCCTTGCTCCCAAAGAGACTCAGGGCAGTACACAACAGTATAAAAATACAACCATCAATTTTAGACGTTTTAAGTAATAACATCTAAAATTGAAAAACTAAAAACATTGTCATACCATAACAAACCCAATATCAGCAGTGAAGAAACCAGAGGCCTTTCTCCTGGGCATGGCCGGCCAATTGGTGCCAAAGAAGGACAGAACTTTCTTTATGTATGCAACAACAGCAGCAAGAATACTCATCGCGAAGTATTGGAAGACACAAGATTTACCCACCCGGGAAGAATGGCAGATGAAGTTGATGGACTATATGGAATTGGCGGAAATGACTGGCAGAATCTGAGACCAGGGAGAAGAGTCGGTGGAAGAAGATTGGAAAAAAATTAAAGATTATTTACAGAAATATTGTAAAACTAATGAGCTATAGAAAAATGGTGGAATGAAGTTATATGGCTTTGGCAGAAATGTTATAAGGAACTAGGTACAGATAGATTGTTAATGTATTAAAGGGAAAAGAACAAGGTTAGAATATGTTAAGATTAATTACAGGACAGAAAATAGATGAAGATGGAAAGGAATTGCTGAAACAGTTCATTGAAGTGGAATACAAAAAGGGAGGCGTGAGGAAGTCAATGAAACAAGTGAATGAAAGTTAAGATTGAAAATATTGGAAGTGTTTTTAATTGTTTTTGTTTTGTTTTGTTAATTTAATGTTTCATGTAGTGTTTTTGTTTCTGTTTTTGTAGTTTATTATATTATATTATATTTATTATATTGAGTTTATTATTATATTGACAAGACGACGGCAAAGAATGAGGCCGGGAAGAGGCTGGCGCTGCAGCAAAAGGCTGCCGAACACGCCCCCTCTGTGGCACCTGGTTGGATGCCTACAGAGGGGCGTGGCCGCCAGCCAGGTGAGGTGGAGGCTAATGCCCCCTGCTAGGGGCGGTGCTCGGGCTCCCGCCCACAACCACTCCCTTCTCTTCCAGGGAGGAGAGTCTTTATTATATTGATTTGTTTAATTCTTTTTCTTTCTTTTTGTAATCTTTAAACTCTAATAAATATTTTTTTTAAAAAAAAAAACCCAATATCAGCAGTGAAGGATCCAAAAAGCCCATGTTTTCCTCCTAATAAAGAAAGGTCTTTTTGGTAGTCATGGGCTGTGAACCTTTTAAAAAGGAAGTTGCACAGAATCTACAGCTTGTTTTATAATCACAGGATGTACACAAGTGGACCTAGATGGGCAAGTGAGGCAGGGAGAACAAGAGGATTGCTTGAATCAGCCTGTGTATGAATTTTAATTGTACAACTAGCTCATCTGGAATGCAGTAGTAAATAAATATGGCAAGGCAGAAATTCAACAGATACAGCTTTTCAAATCACCTGCTTACATACACAGCTATCTTTATTTGTCTGATGCATCTGAAAGGAACAATACTCTACCTTCAAAGCCGCACATAACAAACGTCAAATCAGAGAGTCAAGTCAGTTTTCTGAATGACTTGCTAGTAATGCAAAAAACACTTTGTTCATCTAAGGTGTACATCTACTACATGTTTTACAAAGCTCCTTGTTACCAGGTGCAACCATCCACATGGCATCAGTCAGCCGCAGGTCATTCTAACAAAATTCAGATTATAATTGCATCATAAAAAGGTAAAGGGACCCCTGACCATTAGGTCCAGTCGTGACCAACTCTGGGGTTGCGGCACTCATCTCACTTTATTGGCTGAGGGAGCTGACGTACAGCTTCTGGGTCATGTGGCCAGCATGACTAAGCCGCTTCTGGCGAACCAGAGCAGCGCACAGAAACGCCGTTTACCTTCCCGCCAGAGAGGTACCTATTTATCTACTTGAACTTGCGAACTGCTAGGTTGGCAGGAGCAGAGACCGATCAATGGGAGCACACCCCGTTGTGGGGATTCAAACCGCCGACCTTCTGATCGGCAAGTCCTAGGCTCTGTAGTTTAACCCACAGTGCCACCCGTGTCCAACCAAAGTATTTTAAAGCATGCAAATGAGTTTAGCTTCTGTCAGAAGCAACTTTGGTGGTTTTATATACTGTACAGTACAGTAGACAATCAGAGAGGTCAGAGTTGCAAAAGAGTGGCCTTCTTCATTCTTTCAATGCATTCCTCTCTCAGGAGAATCATGTCTAATGTGTGCTGGTGATTAACTGATGTCAGCGTGGGGAAGGTGGAAAGAAAGTGGCACAAATGAGAACAAGCTTGAACTTTACTGATTACCGCTTTAATGCCAACTTACAACAGCCACCTTGGTGAGGAGCAGCTAGGGGGACTACCCCAGCAATAGCAACAGAATAAGGCCAGCTCTGGTGACAAGTATCTGTTCCCTTTGGACAAAAGGAAATGTAGTATAAAGTGAGAAGTGCATGTAAGGAAGAGGAGTTTGTAGATTTAAGAACAGAAAATCTTAAGTATTAAGGGGGGAGCCATATGGGGTATCTGTGCTCCCCAAAGCAATCAGAATTAAGCCACACTGTTACCAGATAAACTGCCACATTCTGAATTAGCTGAAGTTTTTGAGTCATCTTCCAAGGCCTCCTGACAGAGTGCAGTATTCCTGATGTGTACCCAAGCAGCTATCCTGGCTGCAGGGTTGATATCTGATCCTATTTTCCTAGTGCACTATAGACCCCTGTCTCTGAAACCCACTTCTAATACAAGTTCACCTAGTGCCAACCAGCTGGGGAGGCAGACCTCAGAACACCAGGATCCAGTACCCTCTTGTGACTAAGAAACAGACTATAATCTTTTCGAATTCCAGTCATTCCTAAATGCCATTAGACCCTATATTTCAGCTTGCTCCAAACACACAAGCCTATTTCTATTCGTATTTGAGTAAAGTATGCTTTAATACATGTGTTTAATGGACAACAGGTTTTGATGAAGGTGACTGCAGTCCATCACCCATGTGCTGTGGCCTGTCCAGTGTTTAACCGCTTCCTTGTTCTCAAGGTTCCAGACAAGCAGCGGAAACAGGAGAAGAACAGAGGAAGATACCTGTTGGATCACACCAAAAGCTTATATAGTCTGGCATCCAGTTTTCACAGTGGCAAGCCAGATGCCTCTGGGAAGCCTGAAAGCATAACACAAGAGCAACAGCGCTCTTCCTACTTGTGTTCCCTGGCAACTATTATTCAGAAGCACACTCCCTCCTGTGACAGAGATGGCTTCAATTGCATTTGTTAAAGTATCCACTTAAAGTCAGTTTTGCTGTAATGAATACATATCATTCAGTCATTAAGAACCTCGAGGGAGAAAAATCCAGTTCCATTCTTTAGACAAGGTGGGCACATAATTGTACTTAAATCAGGCAATATAATAATGTCGCCTTTTAAAACTCATGTTTCAGGTGGATTATCTCGAACCTTTGTTTTCTGTGCTGTTTGCATTGTAGAAGGAGAGTAATAGCAAAATGGCAAAAGGAACCGACGACAGGCAGCAATTGGAGGCAACGGCATCTGAAAAAAACTGTGCCTTTTAGATTCTCCCAGAAGGAGTCTGCTTGAGGTGGCCCACAGAACAAAGGGATAAAGAAGATGAAAACTCTGATGCAAAGCAGGAAAATAACTGTTGAGACCCCTGAGTGTATACCTGAATAGTCCCATGCTGTGTGGCAAGACCCTTTTAGCATGCTACAGAAGCTGGTGATGAACTACACATTACCATGTGGCAAACTGGCTTCCAGCAGTATTGTCTGCATGTTACAAGTAATGATAACCAGTAGTCCTCTGGGAGCAGAATGCAATGATTTCATCTCTGTAAGCATCTGAGCTCCCCTTGGATAAAGGGACCATTAAACTGAGAACAGAAGGGTAAATTTTAAGCCAATGATTTCTAATTGGATAGTAAAGTTCACATGTGCTCAATGGAATTGAAAACAGCAGATATTTTACCACTGTATATATATTGATCACTGTTGAGGATTAAAGGCTTCTATAAAACATTTTTCATTCCTCACTGTGCACTTTTTCTTAGTAAGAATTGCACTTTATTTTTACGATTCTGTAAATTTCTTCTGTGTGGGTATTATAATTAAATGGTATACCACATTCAGTATTACATATATTATATAACATGTGTGACATGACAAATAATAATAATAATAATAATAATAATAATAATAGGGACTTTAACTTCCTCTGTATTATAATTCTGGTTATTACACTGTTTACAGTAAAAAGTATTCTAACTAGAAATACTAGTTATTTTAATCAAAGTTTGTATGTTCAATATATTCTACTGAAAAAGGAGTGTCAAACTGCTAATCCCATGAAGTGAAAAACTAGGCTATGGTAACCTTTAAGCAACAGCAATGTTCTTTTGGGTTCACCAAAGCTTCTCAAGTTTGATTTTGACCCTAACAATGTGGGAAATCCTGCTTCTGTTTTGAAAAAGTATGCTTGACACCTGGGGGAAATGTCCAAATAGATTTTTAGCTCTATCTGTTTCTGTGAATGCTTGTTTTCATTTATTTATCCTAATTCAGCTTTACGGTCATCAGGAAAACTGTATTAAACCAGCAGGAAGCAAAGTTTATAAGCTGTTATAAGGTATATCTGAAAATTCAGGGTTTCACTTAATGAGTCTTTGGCAGTACTATTATTTTGAAACAACAGAGGGGGAAAAAAACAATTGAGAATTGCTTCCATCATTCTTAGAAAACAGTTCCTGTGCTTGTATTTAATTATCTTAGGTTGTCTGTATATAAAACGAGCTGTCTGAAAACTAAGAATTGACATAGAATTAAGTTACCGAGCTAATAGTTTTATCTCTTCGAGAATTCAATCCATTAAGAAAACAATATATACAACCAAACCCACCACAGATATGATAGCTTAAATAGTAAGTTCCATAATGTATATTAGGTAATGAACCAACTCTTTAAAAAACTTACTTCTATTGCTGTCTTTTCTTCTCCAACTGTATGATATGCTAGACCCAAACAGTAGGCAGCTTCTCCTTCCATCTTTTTGTTCCCCGCTAAATAAGAGGTATCAAGGCAGTAATTAGCATTAAGATTTATTATCACGAAGCTTAAAAACTAATGTGATACCTGGTACTTGATATGCATTTTTAAATATAATGTTTTTACATTAATACTTTATTATTACTTATCTCCTCAACTTGTATGATCAGTTGTGAACACCAGTTGTGGTGGGATGGTGGTGCTCACTTGACCTCCCGAGAAGCTGCTGCTTACCAGGAGAGGGGGAAGGAAGAGGCAGAAGGGAGGATGGCATGGTGTTCTTGCCAGTGTGTCCACGCTGCATGGACCTCCCCACTGCCTCGTCCTTCTGGGAAGCAGTAGCAGCAACTCAGCTGCTGGGAGGTTACATGAATGCTACCGTCCTGCCACACTACATTTCCTGTAGATGTAAGTTATCAGCAAGCAATACCATAACAAAGCAGCCTTTTGCTGTTTCAGTCAATGGCGAGCAGTGACCAGGTAGGTTAAGTGAGAACTGTAGTGTCAGGAGCATACAAGGTATGCTCCAGCAGAAGCTGGGAGCAATCTGCTTTATCAGTCTCTGTGTATCCAGGAGGGAGGGTTCCTCCATATGCAAGTAGGACAACTAATGGAAGGGATTCTAGCGGCTCAGGGCATCTCAGGTTTTTAGAGCCAGCCCTGATTCCAGACATAGAAGTGGTAGTTCAATTGAGGATAAAGTTTTTGGGTTGTATCCAATTAGGTTCTTCTCAGAGTAAACCCACCGAAATTAATGGGCCTAAGTTAATAATGGTTGTTCTCGAAGCTACCAGCATGAGTTTGACCAAACTGTGGGAGGCAGTGGAAGACAGGAGTGCCTGGCGTGCTCTGGTCCATGGGGTCACGAAGAGTCGGACACGACAAAACAACTAAACAACAAAGGTGAAAAACCGAGAGGCTGGTGCCAATTGGTGGCAGAATGAGGGGACGGTGCTGCCGCGGCCGCTTGAAAACGGCTAAACCCCGCCCCCAAGCCAGCCTTATTGGCTGGTGGATGGGCATGGTGCGGCAGCCGGGTAATGACGCAGGGGGCCGAATGCGCTCCCCTGCCGACACGGGAACCGGCTTCCGCTCGCAACTCTTCCCCTCTGGAAGGAGGCGAGGCTTTGCTCTACTTCAGCATAATCAACAGTGAGCACCACAACAAAGCAGTCCCCATGCGGCTGAGTTTGTGCACGAAGGAAGTTAAGACTACATAGTATCTACCTAAATCAACTTCTCTCTTGAGGAAATACTCTAATAATTTTGATATTCTGTAGGTTAAAGTGTATGCATGCATGCATGTGAGATACAGAAACACAATTCTTCTAATGGGCAAATCTTGGTGTGACAAGATACATCCTTTTGCCCAGGCTTTGTCTGCTATTTAAATTGGTTTTAATTATTGGCTTACTGATAAGCATTGTCTGGCTTTATTTGTTTATTTAGCTGTGTGCAACCTATGCTGGGACTGCTTGCTGAAGGGCAAGCTATAAATGCATGCAATAAATAAATACAGTTGGTACTAAAACAAACAAACAAAAGTGCTCTAAACTTCCCAAGTTTCCTGAAACCCTTAGCACAGGGAGCACAAAACCCTTTCCCCAATAATTAAGCTTTTATCTTAGTCACTAAGATAGTCACTTTTCACTAAGGTGAAAAAGCTTATCAGCTCTGATAACAAACAAATGATCTTATTTTCATAATTAGCTGACAGTCCAATAAGCAATGCCAGTCAAGTAACAGTGAATAATCAGTGAACAACCTCAACCAGCAGTGCTGCCAGTGACCTTACTTCCGATTATGGACTCATTGTTTTACAAAAGTACTCTCAGGAGACTGCATTTTTGGTGTTAAAAGCTTTCAAGAAATAAATGGATTCCTACTTGTCAGCAAGTAGGTACTTCTGTTTTACAACAAGATTTAGAAATATATTGATAGCATTTGTCTTGAATTTCATAGAAAATAATCACCAAACACTTGATGTTTTTTACTTTACTCCTGGGAAAGAACAGGCCTGCACATTAAAGAGAGAAATGCAGGAGTGTTATTTTCTACCCACCTTCTTTTGCCATTTCAAGTGCTTTTATTAGAGTTCTGATGGCCTGTTGGTGTTCTTTATTTCCTAGCATTTTGTCTGCTAGTAATGTGTAAATTCTCCAGAGATGCTCACAGGCTAGTGAAGTGAGAGTCTTGCCTGTATCATCTTTCCATATCCGTCCCACTGTCAGTTGATAGAATGCTTCATAATGTTCTGCGGCTTTCAGGAACTGACCTGAAGAATGTAAGCCAGTCATAATGATAAGGCATCTACGTAGTTTACAAAATATTCCTGAAGAACTCTCATCATTAGCTACTCCCAGTAGGATATTACTTACTGATTAAAGGCATAATATTTGATAATAACATTATGATAAAGGGACAATATTTTGATATGCCAATTCAAAGACAAAAATTTGGGGTGTGTCCACAGCAATATTGGAAGAACAGACATGTGGCTCTCCATTTACGCATGTCCAAAATCCGTGCGACCATGTATATGTGCATTGCGCCAAACCTGAAAGTGACCGGAAACATCATAAAGATTTGTTGAAGCATCACTAAAAGGGAAGAACGGGAGCAGAGTGGGGTGGGGCATTTGCAGGCTTTTTCAATGGGTTTCAATTATACACAATTTCACCGACATTCGTGGTGCCTCAGAATGTAGCCCCCCACAGAATGCAGCTACTTGTAATATAGAGCACTACATATTTCTTTGTACAGAGATATCCTGGCAGTAATAGTTAGGACCAGGATACAATATAAAGTAATTACATGTTTATTTTGTTTGTTATTAGTTTCAGTTTGCAAAGCAAATAAAAATGATTTACAGACAAATACAGCCTTCAGAAGATTGTCTATACAGGTCCACCTTGAACTGTGTGTTCCTCTTAATTTGGACTTCACTGGAAATAAAAGCTGACAGTAGATCATTAATCATCAGTACTTACTAATGAATTTAAATACTTTAAAGCCATTGTTCTTGAAAAGGCTGCACTATTGCTCCAACCTAGCTGCTTAGTGGGCTCTTGTGCATGATTCTCCAGGATGCAAGGCTCTGACATCTTGTCAGAATCTTTAAGGCTATCCACACACATCTGCCCCTGAACTGAACTTAGCTTAATGAAACACACATCAGCACCACATGTATCTAGGGGTAAACTCATTCCAACATGCATAGGCACTCTCTAGCTGGATTGAAACACATGACTCAACCTGCTATCTATAGTTTCATTATAAAATTGCAGCTAACAACGGGGAAATATTTTTAAAAGAAGTATTTATAGTCTGTTATTGAGCATATAATATTTGGTGTTTGTTCCATTGCCTTTAATCTTGCTTGTAAAATATAGTCTTTTCGAGACTAACACTGTCCATGCCGTGTAAAGTCAGCTGTAAATCTTGGAGAGAAACAGATTATTTCCACAAATGATATTGTCACCAGAAACATGCTTTTAGGCATACTCTTCAAAAATATGCCCTCAGAAGTTCAATGGAAAACGGAAGAAATCTCCAAGTGATTACTTTGGACAACTATGTCAACATCATAGAGATCCCAAGCAAGCAGCCACTAATAAAAGAAGTTGGAAAATATAATTTCCCACCCCAAGGCAAGTATTGGTTGGGAGATGTGAGGAGTAAAATCAGCTGAGTGCAACAATATGAATTTATCACATATCAATAAATGAAAATGTGATCCAGTGGCTCAGATCAACGAACTATTTCAGTCAAGAAACTTGATTTGAGTCCTGGGAGAGAAGCAGAGGCAAAAGTGAGTTCTCAGGTGTTGAATATACATTTTTATGGAGATGATATATGGAAGAGACCCTATCACTGAGGTCTCTTCCATATATAGGTGGAAGGTCTGGGCCTTTCTAGACAATTCCTCAAAGCAAACTCAGGCATTCTGATTCATGCAAATATAGCTTGTCAATCTACCCACTGGAGTTTTGAAAGAAAGACTGGAAATTGAAATAAAAATTAAAAGACTATGAGGGGGGCAATGCTACTAAATGCCACACAAGAGTCACATATATAAAGCATCTGTGTCTACTCTTTTTCCGCTAAGGGCCTACTGTTAAAAAATATAGTTGCAGAAAGCTTTCCAATATATAGTGACTTTTTGACTGCAATTGGCAAGTGGAGAAACCAGGTATATCAATAATTCCATTCTCTCTCAATCTGATTTTTAGATGGTTAAAGGAACACATTTAGAAACTTAACCCCTATAGTCAGAACTGTGATGAGCTAATAGAGAACAAATCACAAATAATTAAAGTATAGGGCCTTTCTAGCAGGATTCTGCTACACTAGTTGATAACAGGATCAAATATAGATGAAAACATCAATGTATTCAAAACTACAAAATATAGGATTAGGATAAGAAAGTTAGCTGTGGAGAAAATCCAATACATCAGTTATGCCAACTGAGAGGCTATAAAATATGGTGGAAGCCATATGCTGGCACAATACTCCTGATATTCTGTCCACCAACCCGGCCATTCCACTGCTGAAGATGTATTGGTAAAGGTGTGGACCTCTTCAAGCTATACTGTAGCTATACTCCTGAAGGCACAACTTTGCACCTGCCCTGAACCTGGCACAGGAAATTTCCCTTCTATTGACTTCAGTGGGATGGGAGGGAGAATTTAAAAAATAGCTGTCAATGTTCACTCTGCCCACCACACCAAGACCAAGCATAGGATGTGATGTAACTCAGCACGCAATCAACATTTTCTACCACCTGCATATAAACCTCACAAGGAGACCATAACTCAGGTGATTGGGCACACAGTATGAACCAATGCTTAGAGCTCATAAAGTGGGTCTTTGCTGAGAGGAAACTGTGGAGAAAAGGCACTTTTCACACCAGGGGAGCACTTTCACAAAACAGCTTGCTCTCACAACACACATGGCCCATGGGAACATGAGCATGCTGTTAATACTAGGGGCTGAACAGGTAGTGTGCCTTGGCCTCTGGACATGAACACCTAACACCAAAATCCACTCCAACAAATGAGAGTGCCAGGACAGTGCACCTCACACAGGTAAGCAAGGGAACGGGGAACAGATCCCATATTGTATAGATGCTGTGATGGTCATATGTGACTGATCAGTTATAATTTTGATTAAACTTTATTAGGAAACCAGCTGCAGAGAATCCCAGAATTAACCATAGGTATGGTAGCAGGTGGCGCTGGGACGCAGGTGGTGCTGTGGGTTAAAGCCTCAGCGCCTAGGACTTGCCGATCGAAAGGTCGGCGGTTCGAATCCCTGCGGCGGAGTGCGCTCCCGCTGCTCGGTCCCAGCGCCTGCCAACCTAGCAGTTCGAAAGCACCTCCGGGTGCAAGTAGATAAATAGGGACCGCTTACCAGCGGGAAGGTAAATGGCGTTTCCGTGTGTGGCTCTGGCTCGTCAGATGCAGCTTTGTCACGCTGGCCACGTGACCCGGAAGTGTCTCCAGACAGCGCTGGCCCCTGGCCTCTTGAGTGAGATGGGCGCACAACCCCAGAGTCTGTCAAGACTGGCCCGTACGGGCAGGGGTACCTTTACCTTTACCTTTATGGTAGGAGTTTATAGCATTGTTATTTTGTAAGAAAGCTGGTGTTTTAAAAGTTGCACAGTCACTTGTGGAGGAAATGTGAGCAAAGGAAAAAAGGAAAAGGGAAAAAAGAAAAGAAAACATTATGATATGTTCATTCAGCAGGAATTAAGATTAGTCCCAAATATACTCACTACAAACCAGTGAAGAGTTAAGCATGCTTGAGAACTTTTGATTTCACTGCTCTCCTCTCCCCTGTTTACAGAAAATCTGTAGAAAGTATTCCAACACCTTGAAGAGAAATGCAATTCCATTTAAAAGGAGCTGTCTAACTTACCTGAGCAATATCACCGTAAATTGCATGAACACAGGTAAAGGTAAAGGACCCCTGGATGGTTAAGTCCAGGCAAAGGTGACTATGGGGTGTAGTGCGAATCTCACTTTCAGGCCGAGGGAGCCGGCGTTTGTCCACAGGCAGCTTCTGGGCCAGCATGACATGACTAAACTGCTTCTGGCACAATGAAACACCATGATGGAAACCAGAGCGCATGGAAATGCTGTTTACCCTCCCGCTGCAGTGGTACCTCTTTATCTACCGTATTTTTCGTCCCATAGGATGCTCCGTCCCATAGGACGCACCTAATTTTTTGGGGGGGAAATGAAGGAAATTTCCCCCCTTTATTTCCCCCCCAAAACCGGGTCGGGGAACAGCGGGATGGCGGCGCTGCGCCTCCCGGCTGTCCCCCGAGCTTGCGGGGCTGGCCGATGTCTGCCCGGCGCACGGGGCGCTCTGCTTCAGGGTATCCCGTGTGCCGGGCGGCAGGCTGCTATCTGCAGTGTGGGGAGCCCCGCGGGAACTCCCGCAGGGCTCCCCATGCTGCGGATGTTTGCCCGGCGCACAGGGCGCTCTGCTTCAGGGTATCCCGTGTGCTGGGCGGCAGGCTGCTATCCGCAGTGTGGGGAGCCCTGCAGGAACTCCCGCGGGCTCCCCAGGCTTGCTGATAGCTTCCTGAAGCCTGGAGAGCGAGAGGGGTCGGTGCGCACTGACCCCTCTCGCTCTCCAAGCTTCAGCGAAAGCCTGTATTTGCCCCATAGGACGCACACAGATTTCCCCTTCATTTTTGGAGGGGGAAAAGTGCGTCCTATAGGGCGAAAAATACGGTACTCACACTGGTATGCTTTTGAACTGCTAGGTTGGCAGGAACTGGGACAGAGCAATGGGAGCTCACAGATTTGAACCGCCAACCTTCTGATCAGCACAAACATATCATACGCTTGAAATGGAAAAGACAGCACTTTTACATACCATTACATGAATCACAGAAATTAAAGAATTGCTAAAAATGCTTATAATTTAAGAGGCCCCCAGGATACAGCATCAAATCAATCAGTTAATCTTTGTTTTTTAATAGCTGAAATGAAACTGTATAACTGCAAGCTTCTTTCAATAGGGGGTCCCCATTCTAAACTATTATACTAATGGAAAGACAATACTCATATATTAAAATGAATTAAATATAGTAAATAATTCATTTTTCATAGAAACTAGAAATGTGAGTGCAAAAGATTTGTGGCTTTAAAAAAAAGTTTACATTTTGAATAATAATCTGGTATCTGGGCTACATTTAAACTGCAATGTATCCTTCCTGATTTTGGGAGGGTGGCAGGTATAGCTCCTCCCCCCCCCCGAACTATATGATGTAAATGGAAATGCATATTCACATAGATCTCTATGGTTTCTGAATACTATTCTTCTCTATAGTTTCTGAATACTATTCTTCTTTACACTTATTCTTCTATATAACTGCAAAAGTGTAAATTTTTATTAGGAAAGAATTATCTTAGGCAAATATGAATGAAAAAGGATATATATGATCTTTATCATTCTGCACTATTTTTGAGCAGAAAGATTGACTAGATATTAACACAAATGGGTTTAAATGTGAAGCTGCCATAAAAGCAGGCACATAAATGTAATTCTCCCAGACGCTATTTTGATGCACATTTTTGATTCCATGAATATTTTATGAAATGGCCCAAACTAAAGCCATATAACATTCCTGCATTACTGATGCCTGCGCCCGTAAGCTACAAACATTAGAGGCATGATTGAATGCATTAAAATGAACTCATTCAGCAGCACATTGATTACTTGAAGGCAGGGGAAGAAAAAGAAGAGTTACCCCACTTAAGAAAACAGTACACAAATTTGAAGTTTACAATACAGAAAAATAAAGACGGATGATTGGAAGAATGTGATATTTAATAAGTAAATAAATGCAAATCTCTCTTAGGTCTGTATGTAACAAACTGACATTAATTAGGACCACAGATTGCTTCAAGTATTATTCAGGTAATTCAAAACATCGCAATCTGCAAGATGCATCGACTGACCTGTTCTAGCTCCATGTTTCAGCAATATCGAGAGAAACTAATTATTTCCTTTTCTGCTAGACTTTACATTTTGCAATGAAAATAACCCACTTGAAAACAATGGTGTAAAAATAATCTGACATGTCTATGTGGCGCATTTGTTCAGCAGCATTATGATAGAAAGCACATTTAATTTTATATTGTCCACATTGTACTGGAAACTTTAGAAGAAGCTAAAATTGAGAGAGAGCCAATAACATTTTATTACAATTTTAATCTATATTTGGGGGAATAAGCTACTATACGGTATTGTAGCAGCTCTAAAATCTGTATCTGGTGGAATAAGCTGTTATACAGTACAGTACTGACGACACACCTCTTTACACTGGCTTTTGGCACCTGAGGTGTATATTTTTAGAACCCACCTTATTTCTTGTGATGGTAAGTTACTTTAAAGAGTTTTTAACATTGTGTTTTAATCTGTTGTAAAGCACCCAGGGACCTTAAGTGTGAAGAGTGGATAATAAATTATAATAATTATAATAATAATACACAGTTCTAAAATCTGTTAGCAGTGAGAGTTACTAGAAGCTTTGTGTTTAAGCACTCACCTGGTAGCCATAGGCAAGGAGGAATTGCATGCTGGCATCCGCCAAAGGGCAAAATGTTTTCTTTATGAATTCGGAACACAATGAACATAGAAATGAAGGCTAAATATTATATTAAATAGCTAAAAAGAAAGCTACAAAGCGTTACAATTATGCTTACATCCTTGAGGTTGCCAGCAACCCTATCAGCTACAGACATGACTCCTGAAACTGGAGCTCGTCCAGTACACCACACTTTCTGCTTTCTATGGCATATGCTGATTATTATAAATCTTTAAAATCCTAGCAGAGGTGGTCTAGAGGCTTATGTACTGTTAGGGTGTTTGGGAGACTGCCAACATAGATAACTTCTAAGACTAACATATACTGTCAGTTCCAGGTGCTAGCATGGGATCAGCAGAAACCTATCATAGAGATTAAAATTCCCACAAGGTTCCATCTCAACATATAACTTAGCTGTGAGAAACTTAACATTTTATAAAAGAAACAGAATTAACCCCTTAAAGCCCCCTGGCCCCCAGGTTTTGCTGGCATGAAAGCAGCATTGCCATATTACCATAGAAATCTCCTCAAAATCACAATAATATTCCATGATTTGACACCACAGAAAGCAGGTTGGGTATTCTATCCTTCCTCTCTGCTCAGCTTCCTCCTCCAGCCCAAGCACAGAGATACAGTAGGTTTGCTGCGGGAAATACAGATTCTCCTATACCGTTAAGTTGTGGGTGAACGTATCAGACAACACAGCGATTCTTCAAACAGCTCTTGTTTATTCACAGGCCAGAACAGAACTGAACTGAAGGGTTCAGCCAGCCTGCTTATATAGAGCTCTACTACAATGTAACAGTAACAACTTTCTGTAACTATCCAATCACTAAGCGTCACTTTCAATTCCTTATTTGCATATGTGGACCTGAGTGAAAACTATCTATGGTATCCCCCTGCTGGCCCAGCGCGAGAACTTCAGTACATAACATATACCATCCCCTGCAGGCTAGTAACTTAAGTGAGCTTATTTACAAGTAGGAACCAACAGTGAACAATATTATTCTGATTCAAATTTAATGCAAGGGCTTGAACTCAGTTTATTTACATTCTATTTGGCCTCTTAAATTAATTTTGTATAGTTAGTGGCACCAAACCGCCCTATGTACCTGTTTTTAAAAGTGGATGGGATTTTAGAAAGCACAAAGTAAGTATATTGCCTAGTTCTTCCTATGGTTAATAGTAAGCAAGTCCTATTACCAAATGCATTGGCTTTCATTTTGCCAACACTATTAATAGCTTCATATCAAACTAACAGCCCAAATCACAAGCAAAAATAATCAGAAACTCAATAAAGTCAAGTGTATACTGCCTAAGCTCATGAAATAGAAGCATACTAGAAGATTTGCAAGAGAGACTATTAATTAATATGTTGCCAGACAAGAAATTCTAATCAGGAATTTTGCCACTAGATAAGGGAGAGATACCTACCTGACATCTACTCCAATGCCATTTAGACACAACGAGGCAAAGCCATTTATTTTCCCAGGCCTTTTAATTCAATTTGATCTGTTTTATCTTGGCCAGTTTTGTTTTTTGTTATACTTATTTGAGTTTACTGCATTTACTATATTTTATTGGCCTGGCTTGCACATCATGCTAAGCCAGACCACAACTTAGAGGAAACACATGAGCATGCAGGTTTAGCTGTGCTGAACAAACCACAAGCTGTAAATCATTGGTCAAAACTTAGTTACAGCTCATTATTATTGTGGAGAAAACTAAACAATGAACCTGGATTCGGACAACATGCCAAGACAATGTGGTACAGCAGCAAAAAGATGGGGCAGGGGCAAAGCACCTGCTCTTCTCCAGGATCCTGCCCATTTGCACTAAGTCGTGGTTTGGCTTAGTGTCACATGCAAAACAGGATAATATATGTTTTTGATTTCTTTTATTGTGTTTTTAATTTTTGGTATGTTGCCCTGCAAATTTTATTGAACTGTGGGTTACATTTCCTTAAAATAAACAAGTGCATTTTAGGTTAGGGCTGGTTGTGTGGACAAAAGACCAGTTTATTCTGGATTTTATTCTGATCCTGATCTGATTTTAGGATGTATTTTAAATTATTACCTGATTTTATGTTAATGTGTTATACATTTGATGTTAGCCGCTCTGAGCCCAGTTTTGGCCAGGGAGGGCGGGGTATAAATTATTATTATTATTATTATTATTATTATTATTATTATTATTATTATTATTATTATTATTATTATTTTGAATTGCACAGGCAAGCAAGGTAAAGCAGAGCAAGCAAGGGGCAAGTACGTATATGTACTATACCAACCCAGCCTTTTCTGACTGCAATGCTGCTTAGACTGGAGAACTGGCTAGAGAATTTTTTTTTTTTTTTAATTTTTTATTAAATTTTGACATAAATATATTTCACAAACATACAAAAGACAAAATGAAAAAGAAAAAACAGAAAAAGAGAAAAAAACAAACAAACAAAACATGAAATACATACAACTTTGATGACATTGATCGACTTCCCTTTATCTCGATTTCGGAAATTATTATCTTGTTTATCTATCTGCTGTGTCTATTCCTTAATAAAACTTTTTACGTAGTAAGCGTTATCTCATGCCTACTGTGATTTCTGTAAGTACATATGTGTTTCTGATCAACATTTTAATTTTCCCCTTGTCTCTATTTCCATATATATCCTAAATTTATCCCATTCATTGTTAAATTTTGCACTTCTTTGATTTCTTATTTTCTGTGTCAATTTAGCCAGCTCCAAATAATCAGATAATTTAAGTTGCCACTCCTTTAGTGTTGGGATTTTTGGTGTTTTCCAGTACTGTGCTATGAGGGTTCTGGCGGCCACCGTTGCATATTGAAAAAAGGTTCTATCTTCTTCTTTTATATCCTTACCAATTATCCCCAGCAGGAAGGCTTCGGGTTTTTTAACAAACGTGTATTTAAGAATTTTTTTTAATTCATTATAGATGGATTCCCAAAAATTTTTGAGAATCTCGCACGTCCACCACATATGAATGAATTCGCCCTCCTTGCTCTTACATTTCCAACACAGTTTATCGCCCGTTCTATACATTTTATGTAGTTTTACCGGCGTTATGTACCATCTGTACATCATCTTATACATGTTTTCCTTTAGTGTCGTGCATGCTGAAAAATTCATATCTTTACACCACAATGCCTTCCATTTGTCAAACTCTATGTTGTACCCTAGGTCTACCGCCCACTTCACCATTACATCCTTTACTTCCTCGTCCTTGGTGTCCCACTCAAGTAACTGGTTGTACATTTTTGATAATAATTTTGTTTTACTTTCTATTATTTCAATCTGAAATCTAGATTTCTTGTCATTTATTCCGATCTTATTATCTTCCCTCCACATTGAATTAATTTGATGGTATTGAATCCAGCCAGTCAGCTTGCTTTTTATTTCTTCATAAGGTCTAATCCTCCACCCGGATTCTGTTTTGGTTAGTAAATCTTCATATGTCCATCTTTCCCCCTCTATATTTAATTTTTTAATTGTTAAAATGTCTATTGGTGATAACCACCAGGGCGTTTTCTGCTCCAACAGTTTTTTATTCCTTTCCCACACTTCCAGCAGTGGCCCTCTGAAAATGTGGTTAGAAAAACCTTTATGAACCCTTCCCTTGTCTCGCCATAAATAGGCATGCCAACCGAATCTTAGATTAAACCCCTCTAGATCTAACAAATTTTTGTTTTTGATGACAATCCAGTCTTTTACCCAACAAAGACATGCAGCTTCGTAATATAACCTCAAGTTTGGAACCGCAAGGCCACCCCTATCTCTTTGGTCTGTGAGCAATTTAAATCTGATTCTTGGTCTCTTTCCCTGCCAAATGAATTTAGAAAGTAATCTCTGCCATTCTTTGAATATTGAGGTTCCTCTAATTATCGGTATATTCTGAAATAGGAAGAGTAATTTAGGTAGTAAGGTCATTTTAATCGCCGCCATTCTCCCCAACCACGAGAGATGTATTCTATTCCATGTATCCAAGTCCTTCATTATTTCTTTCCATGTTTTCTTATAATTATTTTCAATCAGATTTATATTTTTCATAGTTAACCAGATTCCAAGGTATTGTACTTTTTTAGTTATTTTAATTCCAGTTTGACTTTCAAGATCGTTTTTGGTTTCTTCTTCCATATTTTTGGTCATTATTTTAGTCTTTGCTCTGTTCAATTTAAATCCGGATAATTTTCCAAATTCCTCTAGTAGCTTTAACACTTTGCCGACGCTGGCTAGAGAATTTGATGCTTTATAGGGTCAGGTGAAATCCTATTGGCCCCTTATGTCACTTGACAGTTGTAGGTCAGCAAGTAATACTCAGCTGCCTTGGTGACACTCAAACACTTCAGATAGCAAGGCAGTAGCTCCCTCTTCTGGTGATCTGCCATACATTCAAGAGAGTAAGACATCTGGGGTCTCACTGCCAGAGTATCTGTTTGAGATACCATTTGACTACTTCATTGCAGATACGCTATCAGTTCCAGCCATTGTAAAACCTAAGAATTTAGCTATACATTCCAGCCATCAATAAGTAATATTAAATCCATTTTAATGAACCAGGGGGAACTTTAAGGCTTAATTCTATTAAAACCAGTGTGACTGCAAATGTTTGGCTGGATTGTTTCCAAGATTACACTTGAATAATGTATAAATAGATATAAAAAACAAGGATCCTAGCTACACATTAATTCACCGCACAATTATTCTACAGACAATCATTTATTCCCTAGACAATAATTCCATAGCTCCAACGGAAAGGGCATCTCTAAAACCAAGGTCTCCTCTGAAAAGAATTAACAGTAACTTTGCCTCTCCAAAAGTTTGTTCTGTTTAACAAGAACATTAGGATCCAATGCAGCATTCCAATGCCTTGCGAAGCTTTGAAGCAAAAAAAAAAAAAAAATAAAAAATAAAGTTTTGGGGGTGAAAGCAGCTTTGAATGAAGCTTCATCTCAGTACTACTCATTAAACAATAAATAATTAAAATACCACAGAAACAGACAGGTAAAATACAAGCAGCGGTGTCAGTAACAGACTTAAAAGAGAAATGTAGAAAAATGAATTTTAAAAAAGCAATGAAATAATTCATTTGAAGTTTTAATAAATTTCAATTGCAGCCTTGTTTAAAGATATATTAGACTTTAGGGATGGGACCTAATTATGATCCAAATGGGCACCTAAATTTTTTAAACAGTGTTTCCTTTTCAGAAGCTGTTCCTTCAGACCCACAGACTGCTTTTAAAATTCCCTTGACTTCAGAAAAAGGTGTTGGGGCATATTGCACAAGAGCAATTCATGGGGAAGCAGCCCATGGGGCCCACATGAAATCCCCCCCCCCCCAGGTTTCCTTTTGAATTCAGTGGACTTGAATTCAGTGGACTTCATGCTTTGGACGTTCTGCAGAGCAAACTTCAGCCCAAGAAACTCGGCAAAAGTAAAGAGAAAAGAGCATGCTGTATCTATATTTTTTCAACCACAAGACCTTGAACTTTAGTGCTTAAGACCAAACATACATTTATGATGAATGACAGAAGATTTATTTTCATTTCTAATATTATGTATGCATTGATATGTACCGTATTTTTTGCCCTATAGGGCGCACTGGCCCATAGGGCGCACCTAGTTTTTGGGGGGAAAATAAAGAAAAAAAATTATTTTCCCCCCCCCCCAGGCATGGGACTGGGGTGGGGGAAGCCCGAGCTTCCCCCGACCCCAGCCCCCAGAACAGGCTGCTATCCGCAAGCCTTGGGAGCCCGGCGGAAACTCACGCGGGCTCCCAAGGCTTGCGGATAGCTTCCTGAAGCCTGGAGAGTGAGAGGGATCGGTGCACACCAACCCCTCTCGCTCTCCAGGCTTCAGCGAAAGCCTGCATTCGCCCCATAGGATGCACACACATTTCCCCTTCATTTTTGGAGGGGGAAAAGTGCGTCCTATAGGGCGAAAAATACGGTATATAGCAGACAAGAAAGCTAACATAACGGTATCCTAATAATCAGCTCAATCACGATAATTTGATATTGGTACAGTGGTACCTTGGGTTACAGGTGCTTCAGGTTACAGACTCTGCTAACCCAGAAATAGTATCTCGGGTTAAGAACTTTGCTTCAGGATGAGAACAGAAATCGTGCGGCGGTGGCGGTGCGTCGGCGTCGGGAGGCCCCATTAGCTAAAGTGGTACCTCAGGTTAAGAACAGTTTCAGGTTAAGAACGGACCTCCAGAACGAATTTAGTTCTTAACCCGAGGTACCACTGTATTGTATTATACCTATGACAATGAGGAGTTTCCATGACAGGGAATATTCAGGAAGGAAGTGGCTGTGTTACAATGCAGGACAGCTAGACAGCAGGCCCATTTAGAGTTTTATTATCTTTTCCTATCTGCAGTGCTGTTACTGATTTCACTTCAGCTTATTTTGCCTCACTTCAGAGAGAAGCTGGGGGCGTGGGAGCAACAACAGATCGCTGGAAGGAAGAAATGACCCTTAAGAGGGGTGTGAGGGAAGAGGCTCAAGAAGACGGCTCTTGAGGAGGAGGCTGAGGCCACCTGGGCTTCCATCGAAAAGAAAAACACTTTGTTGCCATGAATGCCTGCAACTTGGACTCCAAACTTTCAGAAAGGCAAGAAGTGGCTATGCTTATTCCAGAAGCGGCAGAGATGAATGGAGCAGCTCCCCATTAACACACGAGCTGCCCTTGTTCCTTCCCTTCTGTCTTCCTTTCCACTGACGGCAGGGCAACTGCTGTCACCATGCAAGGAATTGAGGAATATGAGAATGTATATTGATGGTGTGGTAAAAAACCCAAACAGCTTCCTTTTTCATTTTACCTTGCCGTGTTTCGTTAAGAGAAACGACAAGGGAATGCCTCCCAAAATTAGTTGACTCATCAAAGCAAAGCCGTGTCAACCAATTTTACTTGTCCTCGGCCAATTCGTGATTTGTATTGATTTCATATAGTGTTTTGTTGAATGATTTTATTCCTTTTATTGTATACCGTCATGAGAGTCTTGCACTGAAGAGTGGCCTATACATTTAGTACATAAACAGTCTCTGCCTTCCCCTGCCTAGGCTGTCCCTGTTGATCATAGGTTTTCACTTTTCACTTCCTTGCTAAAAAGCAGAGGCACGCCAAGCAAAGATTTCCACATACACACAACACAGAATTTTACTTCCTTAGAAGCAGGAAGGGGGGGGAATATAAGCCTTGAAGAAAAGGGGGACAACTTGTACCATGTATAATTTGATGGCCAGTGAGAAAACGAGGCTGAAGGAAATGCTCATGTATGAGGTAAGTGGGGAAGAAGCTCTGGAACAGCAACATCAATGGAGCTGGGGAACACAAGGCAAACTTTTGAGATTGTGGGCTAGGGAGCCCAAAGTGGTGATCAGAGGATGATAGGGTTCATGTATCAATTAGAACTAATTAGAAATGTAAACCACTATTATCAGCAGTATTCTTCTTCTTCTTCTTCTTCTTCTTCTTCTTCTTCTTCTTCTTATTTTTGTGTGTGTAATGGCTACTCGTTAAACACAATAAATCGAACTGAACTGATTAGCTAAACCTTTGACTGCATGTCAACTGTCTAAGATATTAAAACAATAGAAGGTAAATTGAAAAAGCTTCATCATTAAAACTGCTACAGTTTTCCTATATTTTTAGGATTTTTGAAAGTAAGTTAAAAATTATGAAAACAAAAATAATTACAAAATACTACAATTACAAAATACTACTAAAATGTGTGTTAGTCAGAATGCTGAAAAGGCATTCATACAGGGCTAATTCAGCTGTACTTGCTTGCATCTAAATTATTTGTTTAAGAAATGTTTACACAAAGTCTTATAGAAAGGGAGATTTGTTCTTGTTTCCCCCCTCCCTAATATTAAAACATAAATATATAGTTGTAACAAAAAGCCAAACAGTAGTACAGTATAAGTAAATGCAGCATGACAAATCCTTTCAATTTGTTCCAATTTCCACTATAGTTCAGCTGCATGCATGTATGCATTTTTACCATAGTTAACAACAATATGACTTTTGTTCATCAGCATACATATCATTTTGTCACATAGGCCTATTTGTAGATTTCATCATCCTATTCATTTAAATTGAAGATACAAATAATCAATGTGGAATCAATTCAAGCTAATAACTGTCAGTTCAATACCTATAGCAATATATTATTTCAGTGTAATAAGATTACAATCTTTGTACGGGAAGCAAAACCCTGTGCTTGCATAGAGATGAACTGAATTATCCAATAAGTATTTCCATCAGTCTGCTCTCCAGACTTGTCATTCTGGATTTATGGGTGCTTCCCTCTGGTCATAGAATGGCAGGGAATTGCACCAGTCTCCAAAGACATTCCACATTAACATACTGCAGAAACTCTCACATTGACCTCTCAAGTCAAACTTCATAGGCTAATGAAAATGGTTTCAATTTTTAATGCAACTAGAACTATGAAACTATTGCTGACCTGGTTCGCACATAACACAAAGCTAAACCGTGGCTTAGCTCAGATGTGCGAGCGCATGGACTCCCAGAGAAGAAATCGTGCCTGCTTTGCTCTTCCTCTCGTCCAGCTACTGCTGTGACACTGTGAGCTAAACTGTGATTTGGCCTAGAGCAGGCTTCCTCAACCTTGGTCCTCCAGATGTTTTGAGACTACAATTCCCATCATCCCTGACCACTGGTCCTGCTAGCTAGGGATCGTGGGAGTTGTACGCCAAAAACATCTGGAGGGCCAAGGTTGAGGAAGCCTGGCCTAGAGTATTATCTGAACCCGGGCTCGTGGTTTGACTCACAATAGACAAACCCCAAGCTGTAGCCAAGGTTTGTTCTATTGCTAACTATTCATGCTTTGCCTGCAGTGAAACAAATCAGGAGCCCAGGTTTCAGTGATACACCAAGTCAACCCATTTCTTTGCTCACAGCAATGCAGCAGGATGCCTCAGAAGGAGCAAAACAGCTGCAGTCTTCCCTCTGGGAGCTCACATGTTCATGCTGAGCCATGGTTCAGCTCAGTGTTACGCATGAATTGGGTCACTGCATTTTGGTGGAAGACTGGTAACAACTTTCCAAAGTGAAAATGTAATTCTAAAATAGGCTTCAATGAGGGGTTGCCATCCGAATGTACCTAACAGCAAAATCCTATGCCTATTTGTAAGTTCCACTGAGTTCAGTGGGACTTCCTACCACATAAGCGTATACAGAATTAAAACATTTAAAACATTGTCAGAATATAAATTTGGAAGTGCATTACATTGGCACACAATACTTCTCTACAAAATATTACAGTAATTTCTTTGCTGCCAATAGGTACACTTTGCTGTCAACAGGTGAATTAATTGAAGGCTATTCCAAGCAAGACAGAGTAGCATGACTGATATGAGAATACAAAGTCTGGATGGAATTGCAGTCCTCTTTAAGACTCTGGTTTGTAATTTTGTCTCAGACTTGACCCTTAGGATTAGGTGTCAGTTGAGACAAGGTTGAAGGGCTAGCTATGCTCATTAGAGATGTCCAATTTGGCCATGGTGATCCATGTCTTAGTTACACATCCTGACCAGACTAATGCAATGCACTGTGAATATGAGGATACCTCTGAAATGTGTCCAGAAACTATAGCTGGTGCAGAATAAGGCTTTTCATTAAGACCACACACACACTTGTTAAAATAGCTACCATTGACTTCTGGTTTGTTTCTAGGCTCAGTCTAAAGACATCCTAAATGGGTTAGTAAGAGATAATTACAAGACTGCTTGTATCCGTATAAATCTGCCCAATCATTAATTTTTCTGAATAGGCTACTATTGCATTTTTCAGTTGAGGTTAACAGGAATGAGAAAGGAAGCCTTTCCTGTGGCCATCCTAGACTATGAAATTCTCTCCCTAGAGATTGCTTGCCTCACCCCTCATTTCTGGCTTTTCACTGCTGTGTGAAGTATCTGGCCTGCAATATTATTTGTTTTAAAGTGTTGCTACTATTTATATTGTTAATATACTATCTATTCTTTTGGCATTTTTATTCTGTGAAAAGGCACTAACATCTAAAGGAATTCCATGCTGAAATAAACAGATCCCACTGTAATGTAGACTATTGCAAAGAAAAGTGTACTGAAAGGAGTAATCTATATGGAATGCAATAATTCACATTCCTTCAATCATTTCCTACAGTTAAGTCTTGTAGCTGAATTCCTTTAGCTTTTATTAAGTGAAGAAATCCTACAGATGCTCCAGCCACAAATTACTCCCTCAGAGCAAATCAGAATTTTCTTACTTCTATTTCACAATGTTTCACTTTCCTGTGAAAATAAAATGTTATTAAAAACAGGTTTGGTGCTTCTTCCAATCAGAACAGACTGAACACCATTGCTATTTTTCAGTAAATGGGAGGTGTCTGAAAACCTCTGTAGCCTTCTTCTGAACAAGTTTTCATTATGACCTTTGGAGTGTATCATTTTTTAGTATATCATGCAATGTTGCCGTAAATATATTTAAATATTAAATTATCTTTCTCATACCATGCATTAAACAGAGTTTAGGCAGTGGGTTAATAAGGGTAGAGAGTCCCACTTAGCAAGAATCTTTGAAGATGTTAATTTTTATATAATTTTCTGAAAGTAACTTCATTTTTGATCTCTGAAAGGTGAAACAGTTTAAAAATGAAACCGACGAAAATCAAGTCTGCATCAGCTTTTGCCATTATAGAGAATTCTTTAGCCATAACTCAACAGAAATATGTGCAATATTGCCACACACTAATCAACACAAGAAAATGTGAACTCTGTGTTTGTATAAAGGGCAATGCTACTTAGTAACTGCATCTGTAGATTCCACGGCTGTTAAGAACAAAATTTAGAAACAAAATTGGTGTTTACCAAACAGTTCATTGAGTCGTCATCTGCACACAGTCCTAACTATTGGTCACTAGAATTTATGCTATTTTGATGGTTTTGTCACTTCAGCAAAGATCATCAAATTTTGATGTTCCCTCAGAAAGCACGTGAAAAGAAATATACCCAAACTGCTAGATTCTGCATCAGATGCCACATCCTACAACCTTACAACCTTATTGCTCACGTACAGATTTTTAGGGACCTTGCCAATAATTTTCGATGCAGTCAATTATATTCTCTGTTACCTACCTTGCTCCTCATACACAAGGCCCATATTTGAATGTGCTTCAGCTTCTCTTCTTCCGCCATCTATTTTAATCAGCTGAGCAGTTTTGTAGCATTGTTCATAGAAGTAATTCCTTAGCCATCTGTCTTCTGGTTTGTTGAAGCAATAGGCCAAATTCAGCTGGTTACAATACACCTCATCATAGAATTCTTCAGTGAAAAGAAAGAAATTAAATCTTAAGATATGATAGAATATACTCTATGCTTACTTTCTTGATGTAAAGTTTAAAAATAAATATGCAAGTTTCAAGACTTTGAATTTCTTTCTATGGATCTCGTTGGACTCTATCCCTTCTGGGCAGTATTTACGTAGATCATATGCTTGTTAAGAGTTCACACATACCCCTGAGCTAGACAGAGGTGGGCCAAAACCTCTCTCCCCAAGAAATTGGGATCACAAAGGTCAGGAAGCTGGTGAAGTTCAAAGCCTAACATTGCCCTTAAATACATGCCTTAACAGCAGCCATCTACACTTATAGGGAAAAATATAAGTATCACACTGGCAAACACAATTGCAACTGGAGCCAGATCTCCTTTCCAGGGTCATTCAACCTCCCATCAAGATCAACCCCACAGAGAGGCATAATATTTCTCTTATGTTCAGAATACACAGTCTGTTCCATCCGTACTGGATCAATTTCAAATATTGCTGCCTGAGGATACTGTATAGAGAAACTGTGGAATGCCCTCTATACACAGGTGTGTCTGACACCTTCACCATTTGGCTTTCAGAAGATGTTGGAAATGCACCTCTTTACCCTGGCCTTTGACATCTGAGATGTGGGTTTTCAGGACCCAACCTCATTCCTGCTACTGTACAAGCAACAACAGTTTTGCACACATTCAATTTGCGTGCGACAACATGCGTGCGCATCACTGCAACCCAGATGGGGCTGGAAAAGGGAATTAGACGGGGTGGAAGCGTAATGGGGCATAACAGGGAGCAGCAGGCTTATGCGAATCCCGCGAACCTGCATGAGGGTCAGGAACATAACCCCTGCGCAAAACGGTCATTGCCTGTAATTTGTTTTAACTGTTTTTAATGCTGAAGTTGAAATTGCTGCAACCTGCTCTGGGACCTGCTGGTGAAAGGCAGGTAATAATAATAATAATAATAATAATAATAATAATAATAATAATTTTAAAGGAAATCAAATGTTATCAAATAGATGTGCATTTGAAATAGAAACATAAGAACTGAATTTGTTCTGAAATACCAATTTCAACATAATCTCTTCTATACTTTTGCTTCCTTGTCATGAACCTAATATTCTCTGATAGCAACATGAATTTATGTGGCACAATGAAGTAAATTTCTATAGTATAGCCCATCCGCCCCACAGCGTCCCAAACTCTCATTAATGCGAGCAGTTTCTGAGCTTTGGGAGCAGTACTCTGCCTAAGATTTCAGATTAAAATGGCCACTGCTGGAACGAAAGGAGGACCTTTTTCTGCCACTCTCTGAGGACTGGAGAAGGGACCCTCATAAGAATATTAGGAGGGGGGCAGGGGAAGTATGGCCTTGTTTTTTGTAGTCTTCAGGTGAGGACTAGACCATGTGAAAAATGAATATAAGATTTTAGCTCCAGTCCATTCATTTTCATCTTTGCATTCTTGCTGTATGAAAGAGTGCCTGGACGTTCTGTTGCAGCACCCATAACCTAGGTTTAAGATGACATTTAGCTCCTAGCTTTCATATCTCAGTTTCGCTGTGAAGTACAACTAATAAGAACCAGTTCTGGCATGATTATTATACTCCACCCTGCACACAGCTTTAAGGTGTGCATATAAATAATCATATTGTAGCTCAGTATATTTTGTGCAGGAATATCTGGTGGTATCATGAGAAAATCATACTGCTCTGGCAGAATGTTATTGTTTACAGTACTTATTGGAGCAAATCTCCCCCATTCAAATGCACCTTTTCATTGGCATTCAGGACTCAATCTTCACTTGACTGATTCCCTTGCCTGTCTTGGTCAGCTTTATTGTGGTCTTCCTTTACTGGGTGAATGGAATGGTCTGCAGCAGCTATTTTTTGCCTTCCTAGAGGCCCTCCTGAGGTAATGCGAGTTTCCCATTTACCTTAGTGTCACTGCTTGGAAGAGTGCTTATTCTCTGAAACTAGTTTGAGAAAATCAAATGAAATTACATGCTCATGCTGTCTCCTTAAGAAGTACTGTATGAGGCAGAAAACAGCAAAAGGGCAAGGAGGCTGTTGTCTTCTTCTAGCTTTAAAGACAAGCCTGCCATGCAAATATTAAATCAAATGGTGCCACCATGTCCACTTCGGAGGCAGTGCAACACAGACACACAGAGACACACAAGTGTTGCATTCAATATTGCATTTCCAGTCCTCAGAGTCACCCAGCTGCATTTTAATGCGATATGTGTCAGCAGATACGAATGCAAGTAGCAATAAACCTATTAAATGGTATCATAAAGTACATCCCATGTAAACAGATCAAAAACAGCAAAGAAAAAAATGGAGTGACTGCTAATTGGAATAAAGTAATACATACGACAGGATAGCTTTATCTGCTCTTTGTTACTGAATATCAAAGCTGCAGAGTTCTGTAAAATTATGCAAATAACTTGAGGTAAGTACCCTACAATTCTCAAGAGATAGAAGTGACCTGAGGCTGACTATTGTTACTGTTGCAGCCCTGATTGAATGAACTTTAATGTGACCCTCAAGTGTCTCTCCTTTCAGTGAATAAGAATAAGTCGTGCACAAAGATAACCGTTTCAGTATAATTGTTTTGGACACAAACTGGCCAAATGTGCTGGAGTCATATGAATAAAGCAGAGCAATTTTTTTATTTTAGCCTGTCTCTTTACATTGTTTAGACTACTGCACAGACAGGTATAAAAAAAGAGACAGTACTGCTCTCCCAGATAATTGCCCACATTATATTTCAGCATGCTTTGGGTTCAAAACAAAATTTTGTCGATCACAGTATGCTATTAGCATGGGTTAGTCCACTTTCTAGAAAACAAAAGTTTTGTCTTCCACATAGCCAGTCTTCAACATGTGATGAACATTTTTATAAGCACAATCTAAAATTGTTCATTTTCCTGCAAATTTTCTAAGCTGTCATTTTAGTTTCTGTCCGTCCATTTCTGAATTAAACCTCAAGCTAACAACAGAAAGCCTAAAACTGAAACATTACAGAAGTGATGAACCCTGTGAGTAAAATGAAGGCTTCTGAGAAGGTAGACAGATTAAAGAGTTCACAGTTCAGCAGTTGTATAGTTTAGGCCATATTGGGTAAACCAGGTTGCACCTGGGAATAACCAGCAACTCATAGACTTGTGGGAAGGGTGCATGATGGAGGAAAAGGTGGTCATTATGTTACGGATTAGGCCTAGGCTGGCCTGCAAACTAGTCCTAGCTCCCAACATGACAGACTGAGCCATTAAAATAATACAGTCAGCACAGTGGCGTAGCGTGAGGGGTGCAGGGGGGGCCGGTCGCACCGGGCGCAACATCTGGGGTTAGGGCAAATCCACGGGTTAGGGGGCGCAAATCCACGGGTTAGGGGGCGCAAATTACTTGCCTTGCCCCGGGTGCTGACAACCCACGCTACGCCACTGAGTCAGCATCTTCCTAACCATTTGGAGAAAATCACATATAGGGATATCAAACTAGGACTTCAATATTGTGTAAAATAATATTGAACTCTGCACTCAGGAAGATTTACTGAGGATGACTCTGTACGAACTAGCCCTGTTTGTATGTCTACTAAGCACATCAGAGGAGTACATGGCAAACAAGTTGCTTGCAAGCATTTTGCACTACAATATCTAAAACTTGATAGCATATCCTATGAAATGTAGTATTAAATGCTCCCCTTCACTCTGATTCATACCAGCCTTTTCTTGCTGCTGCAATTTTGCCTGTTTCCACATTATCTAAATGGACTACAGCCCCTATTCTTATACACAGTGTGCCCAGCATTCTCCATTAACTAATATGGAAAACTCTTTGTGGCACCATACCATATTTAGGTCCTGCCTCTTCCTTCAACCTCATTTCCACCTGCAGTCTGGATATAAGATCACCTTTCCATGCATTCCAAAACAGCCAATCCTGCTGCACCCTGACCCCATCAGTCCTTTCCTCTCCTACCTACTAATGCCCTTGATGCATGTCCTGAGGCTTTTCCTCAGAAATCTATGTCTTATTGCTGCAACGCTTCACCACAAACACAGTGAAATTACTTTCACAATGAAATTGGTGTGTTAAGCGGATGCGAGACTGCAGCCTAGAAGGACCATATTCAATACAACAATTTCCATCAGAGGAATTCAACAACTGAATACATTCTTTATCAAAGAATATTAGCAGTCATGGTCCCATTCTTAAACACAAAGAAAATAACTTTGTCCTGGAACTTGTAGGAAAACATCATGCACAGAACAGTCTGGGTCTTCCATTTTAGACCAAACTGACTTTAATTGCTAGATAAAAACATATAATACAATAGCAAGTACTTAATTTTAAAAATCAATACATAAAACTAAACAGCAGGGAAAACACTAGAGTGATTGTAATTGAGATATTAATTAAATCTATCAGTGGGATCCTGGTGACATCTTTACACACACACACACACACACACACACACACAGGGAGAGAGAGAGAGAGAAAGAAAGAAAGAAAGAAAGAGGGAAAGACTCCTCATTTTGTCACCTAAGTATTAACTGTAAGTCTGATAATTCAGTGTTACCCACAATTTATTCTATAAATACAGTTGACTAAGGCTGAAATGTGCTAAAGTCCAGTAATGTTTCAAATTCATACATGAAACAATTTGGAATCTCCCCTCAGGCACACATTGCTGCTCCATTACCCAGAATTCCTCTATTTACCTGATCGTAGGGCTGCCTCAGCCCTGGTCAGGAAGTGGTGAAGCTGATCCAGCTTATCAGGCTGTTCCGCTAGGGACTTCTCCAGCCATATGGCTGACCCAGGCCCTGCAGCCTCCCTCAAGGCATTCCAGTGCTCTATCAGAGTAAAGAGCTCGGCGAAAGACTTGTGATAACCCTGTCGCAGCATGTCTATGCAGATGTTCTTCTTGTATGAATTCCGGTAACTGGGAATTTAAAAAAGGCCAGTTTTAATCCTTTAAATGTGAATTATCTACTTCCACTGAAAGAGATCAAGATACACACACAGATATTACTTACACATACACGCAATCAGTATGCACCAGTGATTAAAGTGTGACAAGTGTTCCCTTCACCAACTCATTTTTTTTCTTGGTAAATGCCCACACATCTTCAACAGAGGAAAGCCGCAGTAGGCTTTTAATACTATTTCTACTAGAACTGCATTACAAATATAATGTTCTGCAATTGAAATCAGCCATGAAGGTCAACTGAGTTAACCTACGGGGGGGGGGGGGATCTTACCCAAACATTGTGGCATTTGTTCACTAGAACACAAGCTTAGAGTTTACTTAAACCAGGGAGCAGTGGGGAAAACTAAGCATATACTGCATGTCAAAACAATGTATATGTTAAATAGTTTTGCTGGAGGTTATGGTGGTTTGGTTTAAAATGTCTGACATAGTATTTGTTAGAACTAGACTCCTTACATATTATTTGCCTGTGTTCAATATCCGTCTTCAGCTGGGACTAATTTAGTAACACAGAAGTTTCATAATTTCCACCTAATTTTAAAACCAAATGACATATCCACAGAGATACAATGAAGAATGTATATCAAAGTTATTCTAATAATAAACATGGAACAGATATTCATATTAAAACATGTATAATTAAACACTATCAAGAGATGGTACATATTTCAAGGCATATTACTCTGCTATAGTAAGGCCATTTTCATGTTACATCAAACCAACTGTAGAATATTAATTGTTGATTTTTTGATTAAAAGTTCAGTTAATTCCAATTTTACAGAAAGTGCTGCCCTTCAATACTGTATCGTTAAAATACACTTGAACATTAGAAACGTGCATTTTTACTTGTTCCTGTTATTGAAACATGCATGGAAACAGATTTTGCTTAAAAATATTGCTCTGATCATATTTTAATATAAGCAGTAGAACTTGATAACAGTCCCTAATGGTTAGTATGTGGTTTTATATACAAAGTAAATTTCAGAACAGAGCACTGCTATTTACTAACTAGTAATGTTGTTAAAGAAAGCAAGAAGATCTTTGCATCGCTTTATAAACAAGTTCTCCAAGGACAATGGTAACTGCATTTTTACTACTGAAACCAGAAGCCTATACACAACACCAAACATTAGCGAAGTACTTTAAAAAAGCACTGGACAACAAATAAAGTTGAAGACAAGCCCTGTTTGCAAAAGTTTATGGTCTACTGGACACAGAGACAAAGGAAAAGAGTAGGAAACTGCAGAAAACTAAAGAAAAGACCCAGCAGAATAAAATACATCACAACAGTTTAAAGGAAAACTGATGTAATATCATGCAAAAAGGCACAGGGCTGGCCCAAGGCATATGATGCTTCTTCCCCTTCCACATACACAAGCCAGCTAGGTCGGCAGCTGAATCTTATTTACTGGTGACAGGGCACCATCTTTCACCACACCTGATAGCAAGCCAGCTTAGGGACACAGAGCAGGCCATATGGCTGGCAAAGGTCTATCTTCCAATACCATCCTGCTCCTTAGCATCAGCTGACTGGTCTACCTAACTCTACCTCTATCTCTACCTGATCTACCTTACTCTACCTAACCTGTAGAATACACTGTCAGCAGGTAAGAAATAAGTAAATTAAAAAGGGACAAATAAGAGATAACATATGACATTCTGGCTTGACCAAGTGTGCTCTCCTAGCAATGGTGACATGGCCAATTACCAGACGGTGGCAGTAAAGTTGTGCAATACATGTGGCCCCAGCCATTCATGGGTTACAGAGCTTGCATGGTAGAAAGGCAACAGTGTGGATTTTGTAATTTAAATATGTCAAGACCAGAGGAACTACAGTGAGAATAGTAGACAGAACAAGACTAAGAAGGCCAGAATGCTGGCTCCAGAACTGGTCTGCAGCTTACTGAAGACTGAAATATTATAGAAGGTGTATGTCTTAGGCTCTTCCTTGGATCAATGTTCACGTAAAAGGGTCCGCTGAAGGTTCATGCTGCAGAAGTTAGAGCATGGCCCTTTTAAGTGAGCACTGATCTAAATAGAGCTTAGACCAGAAACCTCCCTACAAGTCCTTTGTGGCCTCTAGGATTGGTATAGTAGTGAAGATGGGGCCCCCAGAGATAAGGGAGCCTCTGGAGAGGTGTATCTGAGGACATAGACAAGAAATATTATTGGGAAGAGGAGACTGAGGGGAAATGGTTCCTTAGGGTTCTTCCTCTTCTTGACCACTAGAAATCCCTACAGATGCAAAACTAAGACTTCACTTTTGGATAAATTCAAAAAACAAGAAAACATTAATGAGGAAAATAATAAAACAGCCACAGATTATTAGCTAAACAAAAAAATGGAAGTTTTCATATGTAGTTGTAGCTCAGTAGAATAAAACTCTCTATATATGTTTGTGTTAAAAGAACAAACAAGGGAAGTCAAATTAACACTTAAGAAAGACCTAAGAAAGAGTGTCATGTGACTCCAAAGAGAAAGGGATTTTAAAAGTACTATTATATTAACAGAAACAATTAAAAAAGAAACAGAAAAGAAGACAAATCTAGCAAAAACAGGATGCTTAAAACCTAAAGCAAGGAAAAGAGTACAGTATCAAAAAAAATCAGTCAAGGAGGACAGAATAACCTAATATTTAGCTAAGAGAAGGTTATCAGAAATTAGGGTGCTTCAACACAGAGGTGTTATTGTGGAAAGGGGCAGTTCTAACACATTTGATATGCAAATGTCCATACACACCTGTTTTTTCACTCATTATGTATATTTCTTTTTATGCCATCACTTCCCATCCACACCAGAGGAGGAGAGCTTAATGAAAAATATTCTGGGTGTGGGGTTTTTTGTTCCTTCCCTCAATTACTCCTGCCCTGCTCTACCTTTTTATGTTGTGGGTATGCACACAGGTGTGTCTCAGAAAATGCATAAGAACAAATATTACCAGCATATGTCACAATTGGCAAAATAGAAACTTTTTATATTTCAGGGGCAGAGGTGATTCCGTAGAACATGCCTATTTCCAAGATGAAAACAGATGCCACCAAAAGACCCCTATTGAATCTGTCAGCAGAAAGACAGCCTGTTTGTTTACCTTCCCCCTTCCCAGACATACTAGCTATTCTCAGCAATGGATTAGTACACAAAGGCTTTCTGCATAGCCCATGATGTTACCCAGCCATGTTGCTGATTTGTAATGCAATTTGAGGATGATGACATCATGTGGACAGTGTGAAAAATTTGGAAGCATGATCAGTACCAAGTCCATAATAAACAGCTGGACAGAAGCTTCCTTGAAGTGAGAATAATTTCAGCAGGGTGATGTGAGGAGAAACCAGGCTGGAAGGAATTAAAAGAGGATTCTGAAGAAAGACACTGAAAAAGGATCAGGTGTTCAAAAAGCTTAGAATAAAAGTAAAGGGACTATAGGCTGCTCTTTATCTTTATCTTTTTTTGGAATTTTGGGGACAAATATTACTCAGTGCCAGTTCCGTCTCCGGATGATCTCTCTCTTCTTTCTGAGTGGGCTGTATAGGATAGGCAATTAGCCAACTTCCTGATGGAGCAATTGATCAGCCAATTAATAAGTAGCTCAGAACATGAGATTTTTTTTAAAAAAAACTTGTATTGTCTCTAATTTGACAATTTAATAAAATAAATTATCCCCGTGGTTTTTATTGATAGGATTTAACCAACTGACAATGATCCTGTATTATACATATACCATCAAATTAGACAGAAGGAAAATTACTCATATATAGCCCAAAAATCAATTCATACTTGGGATATTCTGGCTTTTACAGGGAGGAAGTACAGATACCCACCAAATGCAAAGAAACACAATTGACACGATGTATTTACAAGTGAGATTCTTACTTCTAAAACATAGTTTTGAACATCTGTCTTATTTCTTATGCTGCTTATCAGAGCTGATTTTGAAACAGCAAAGATTTTGTTATAACCATGCTGTTTGTTCCAATTAGAAAATTCTAATCAGCATCACATTGTTCTAGGAAGAAATGAAATTCAAAGGTATTGGTGTTTAAAAACACCGTTTCGATAGGTAGAATGGCCTCTGGGGGCATCTGCTGGAAATTTAGCAATATTGCAGTTAAATCTGGTTATTCAAGTAATACCCAGCACAATACAGCATTGTTGAACAAAAGTAAATACAAAGTGCATTGTGTGTGATTCACATTCAGAGCATCAATGAGAGTTTTCCCACTGATCTCAACGTGAACACAAGCTTATGACGTGACCGTTTGCTGAAACTATGCGACACTGTATTGATCAATACTCCCAAAATATTAACATAAGAACTCTTTAACCATTTCTAAATTAGGACACTGCAGTGAGACCTTAAGGCAAATCTTGTAATACACATTCATATAATTTTTATAGCCTAATGGGATGTTTTGACTCCCCGGGACGATTTCAAACTACTACTAGAAGCTTGTCATTTGAAGCATATCTACATATTTGTTCTTCCCTATTTAGCTGGCTAAAGTTTTCTGCATAACATTTATTATTATGCAGAAAGACTAGCTTTTGAGTAAAGGGTTCAGGGAAAGATTTCTGGGGACCCAAATATTTTTCATTACTTACCACAAGGCCAGAGGATTATGAAATGCTGCCTGATTGTGTCCCTCAAAACTATCCAAATTGATGATGGAAAGAAGAGCTCAGACCTAATTGTGGCTGAGGAGTAATTTTCAGCTGATGAGCCTCCCTATTCTAAAGCGCAGAAACCCATGCAAGAGCTCTGCACATTTCAGATATCGTTCTCCACCAAATAGACCACTTTGGGACTAGAAGGTGGAGCTTGGGGCTTCAAAAGCCTGGCCCAAAAAAATGACAGAGGAAGCTAGCAGTAGAGGATACAAGTGAGGCTACTAGAAGATGAATTGATCTCTGCCATTTGCCTCTCCCTTGAAAACCGATGTACTCCAGCATGCAAGTTTCTAATTTCTGATAAAGTGGACCTTTCCTTCTTCCAGCAGGTGCTTTTAATTGCACTCTGTGAGGCATCTGCCTGAATAAGCTACTGAGTAGGGTCTTTCGAATCAACCATCTTGGGTCCTGAATAAGTTATCTTACGAGACCCTGACAACTGTGACTAAATGACAGAAGACGAAACTGAGATCAAGTTGTTAAAAAGGGAGGATCCCTTCTTTGTAAGAGTGAAATAAAATACTTATGACTTCTTGTTGTTTCCTTCAGTGGTTGCTTACTGGAGAAACCTGGATATGTTTTTAGCCCCAGAACTCTCATAAAAATATAGCTCTTGTTCTGCAACTTGCACTTCTACCTTAAGCAGCCCCCAGGTAACTGTAACGGGCACCTGCAAGCTTCAAGCAGAGATCTCTTTAAGTGGCCTCAAGGTCTTAGTGATTTCTGTGATTTATGAAACAAATTTAATTAAAACCAAATAACCAATGGGCCATTGCAAGCTTTATTTATAGCACTACAATATACTTTGGTTTTTTATATTGCTTAATTTCTTTTACAAAAGACTATTCAATAAACTTAGAAGGTTTTATAGTGAGCGTATACAATCTTTTGATAACGTTGTTTTAACTTCCAAACACTGTTGGATATTTTCATAATAGAACAATTAAACAGAGAGATATTTTTCTGATTATGAGCATCCAGTTTCAGTCTCATAAATCTTATGCCACTTTTAGTAGTCATGCAGTTCATCCACACTTCAAGGGATATTGTTGTAAAAAAGCTGTACATTATTGGATTAAATAGAAATTAAGTGATTATAAATAGCATAATTCCAACTGTTTCTGTTGTAATTCTGAATTTTTTACTATAAAACAAATTCTGATCCTTTTACATTGCTCTACCCTTGTTCTTTTAATTTGTTTATTTTTTTTTATAAATTCCCCTTTACAGGAGAAGGACAATGATGTTTGTACTAAATTAACCATTTGGATGTATGGAATATGTTTGAAGATGTATATGTCAGTAAAATGTCTTTAATCAGTAAATATATGCATCTCAATTTAGTAATGCAGGGAAAGAAGAACCAATCAACTGTAACCATCCTAAATAAGTCACAGATTAAATGACTGCAAATTAATGAATGTATCATTTGCTAACACAGGTAAAATGAAACTTCAGTTTTGAAACCTGTTTATCTCTCAGTTTTTCATTATGCGAATGAAAGCCCCAGCAGTAACAAACAAAACTTAATTCCAACTAGAATCTTTTGGAATTGGGATAAGTAGATGATTAGGCTGAAAACCAATACCCACCTACTTGGGAGTAAACTCAATTGAATTTAATGGGTCTTACTTGTGAATAGACATGGATAGGATTGTGCTATTAAAACATAAGAAACAGCTTGTATTAGAATATTCCAACATTAAGCCAATTCAATTTGAAATACTGGGGGAAAGTATTATTTATTTATCAACACCGGGAGGAAATGCTATTCTCCACAAAAATCAACTTCTTTTTTACTTCTGTTTGCAGATGTGAGAAATACATGTTTCTGAAGTTTAAATATGTTCACTTAATAAAGGAACGTATCATATTTTATTAATGCAAAGTAACTTAACAAAAGAAAAACAAAAAGATTCCTGTGGCACCCAAAAGACTGAATTTTTGTGTAGCATAATCTTTGTGGACTTGAGAGTTTATTTCTGTTGCATGACGTGTTATCATTAGATGACAAACAGAGAGAAATCAAAGTACCTACAGAAGGAGTTAAACATAAAACAAGGTGTAACACTGTGTCTGTAATATTTCTATAAAAAGGCCAAAGATATACAAGAACAGTGACCAATTCGGAACAGCAGTCATTGCTAATAACATCTTTGTAGTTAAGCTATGTTAATTTAACACATGAAGTGTCAAAGAAACCCACAGTTCCACTTAAGGTGGTGAAGAAAAGAATTTGCTTATAAATTTTAAGGAAGCCATTTCATACCGGATCATCCCTTTGAATAAAAGCAAGTGTCCTAACAAGCAGTATATTCCAAATACATTCAGATGTAGGGAGCCAAATTGACCTTTCAATTATTTATTTTTTAAAATATATTTCATTAAAGATTTCTTAGTTTACAAAAATACATGCATTGTCTCTTTTTTCAAGTTGTGTTGTCTACAGATCACTTTCATTTGTTGTGAGACATTAGTGTTGCATGCAGTGTTAGGTTAGGAAGAAAAGATTGGGAGTGGTGTGGGGTTGGGTGGTTATGCTTCAATTCTTCTACTTAGTGTATGTGTGGGGTTTTGTGTCAGTGTCTCTTGGGTGGGCTCTCTTACTATTATTCACTTCTTGTATTTCCTTGGTGGTGAGGGAGGTTAGGGGTGGCCTAGGTTGTGATTGGTTGTCTTTGGTTGGCTGTAGTGAGAGGTGTGTGTGTGTGTGTGTGTGTATTTTTGGATCAGGTTAGCCAGATTGATTCGTATGCTGTTGGTGGATTCTCATTGTTGTCTTGTTGGGCTATGTATGTGCTAAAGGGGAACCATACCGGGGTGAAGGCATCTTGAAAGGTTAAAAAACACCACGTCAGGAATAGTACCTTAATTGCTTGTGGCTTTGTTTCATTGGCTGAGTTCAGATGAAATGACAAACCATGAATTGTTATTCACAGAACAAGCCTGCGCCAGCATTGGCTTACATACCCCTTAGCATGCAAGGAAAAAACACACGGAAAGCTTTCGCTTTTTAACACTCAAAATAGTTCTCCATCAAGTCCAAACTCAACAAACTGATTTGTCTTAACAACTCTTTTCATGCATAGAGGGAGGGAGGAGAGGGGGAGCATAAAAGCCCAAGGCTTATGCATGCTAATTTTCATAAGCATAGCTTTTCATTACTTCTGAACAAGACCACTGTCTTTCAAACCGGGACACTACTAGACCCTCTCTGCTTCATAACAGGAACATTGAAAGAAAAAGGTTAGGCAATACATATGCAGCACATCAAAGTGACAATTCATGTTTGGTTTTCAGTGTGTTCTCTCTCTCTCTCTCTCTCTCTCTCTCTGTGTGTGTGTGTGTACTTACACACACACACACACACACACACACACACAATTACAGTGGTACCTCGGGTTACAGACGCTTTAGGTTACAGATTCCGCTAACCCAGAAATAGTGCTTCAGGGTAAGAACTTTGCTTCAGGATGAGAACAGAAATCGTGCTCCGGCGGCGGCGGCGCAGCAACAGCAGTAGGAGGCCCCATTAGCTAAAGTGGTGCTTCAGGTTAAGAACAGTTTCAGGTTAAGTATGTACCTCTGGAACAAATTAAGTACTTAACCCGAGGTACTACTGTAGTTAATTGCGGGGTTTGTGTGTGTGTGTGTATGTGTGTGTGTGTGTGTGAGAGAGAGAGAGAGAGAGAGAGAGAGCGCGCGCGCAAGCCTGACGGAGTTCAGAAAGAAGCTTCACTATAAATTCTAGGACAATGAAATTCCCACTTGTCATTTTGTATCATTTTACATTCTGAATATTTTCATAGTATCTCTGTGCACATCACAAATAAAACACAGTTGTTAACTTTTGCCCTAATTTTTCCTATTAAATATTGTTGAACTATTGATAAAAGAAAGGTTTAGAAAACAATAGGACTAAACTCGGCAAAAACAAGTTACACAAAGTTAACTTCAGTTCACAGCGTTCTTCTCTATTAAATAATGTCTTGTATTTTATCTTTGCAAGAATCTGATGAGTTTTTGCAAGTAAAATTCTGTTTCCTCTACACTTGCTAATAGTCATGAGAATCTGTAGTTTGCACCTTCCCATTAAAAATGTATTGTATTTTTTGAAATTATTCACCCCGCCTTTTATCCAGATCATGTCTTTGAAAGGAGGAAGTAGATAATAAATGGAATTATTCATGATTTCCCATTAAATATGAAACTTTCTTTTGCAGAGTTTAGAAAATGGAACTTCTACATAATGTACACAAGTTGATTAGAACTTTTTAACCTTTCCAAGAAAACTCTTCCAAATGTGTAGGGCAGCTTTTTCATGAACGGTAAACTATTCATTTCCCTTGCATTCCTATTATTTCGTCTTTCTCTTGTTACACCATATATATCAGATCAAATCAAAGTGTGGAGAGACCACTGATTTGAATAAAAGACTCACTTCCCTCCTCTCTTTCGAAGAGAATATAATTCTAAGAGAGTATTGCTTCATAAAAACATAAAATTTTGGTCACAACATGCAAGATTATTAGGAATTATTTAGACAAAAGAGGAATACACATTGAAACAAAATTAAAAATGTCAGTGTTATTAAAAAACATCAAATCTGTGTCTTATAATACTGTCTATAACATATATTATTTTTTCTCTTGGACAGCATCATATCAGTGGGGAGTTTAGAAGGTAAACAAATTTTAATTCTGAATTCACTATATACTGATAGTGAATACATTATCCAACTGTGGAGCCTTATGTAGCCAAAATGGAACCCCCACCAAACTTCCACAAGAAGGAAGCAATGAAGGCTTAGGATAAGTATGTTTGCATAAGTCCTTTTTTTATAGAGAGAGAGAAATCCCAATACAGTTGAATGAGAACCAAACATGCTCAGTTACAAGCTTGGTGACTCAGGAGAATGCTGTGGACATACTGTATCTTGATTTCAGTAAGGCTTTTGACATAGTCGCCTATGATACTTTTGTAAAGAAGCTGGTAAAATGCGAACAGGATGAGATAATTGTTAGGTGGGTTTGTAGCTGACTGACCAAACCCAAAGAGTGCTCACTAATGGTTCTTGGTCATCCTGGGGGAAAGTGGCAAGTGGGGTGGTGTAGGGCTCTGTCCCTTCTGTTGTTGTTCAGCATCTTTATAAATGGCATGGATGAAGCTATTGAAGGGATGCTCATCAAGTTTTCAGATGACACCAAAGTGGGAGGGGTAGCCAATGCCGCTGAAGACAGAATCAGGATTCAAGAGGACCTGAAAAGATTGGAGAACTGGGCCCAAACTAACAAAACGAATTTCAACAGGGACAAATATAAGGTCCTACACTTAGGCAGGAAGAACCATCTGCACAAATATAAGATGGGAGCACCTTGCTTGCCATTAGTACATGTAAAAAGGATCTTGGGGTTTTAGTAGACCACAAGCTTAATATGAGAAAATAATGTGATGTAGCCTAGAAAGGCTAGGGTTTTCTAGGCTGCATCTACCAAAGTCTAGTGTCCTGATCAAGGGAAGTTATAGTAATTTTGCCTTGGTCAGACCATACCTAGAGTACTGTGCCCAATTCTGGGCACCACAATTTAAGAAGGATATTGACAAGCTGGAATGTGGGCAGAGGAGAGGGCCACCAAGATGATCAAGTCTTATGAGGAATGGTTGTGGGAATTAGGTATGTTTAGTCTGGTAAAGAGGAGAATGAGAGGAGATTTGAAAGCGATCTTCAAATATTAATTTTTTTCATTAGGAAAAAATATTCTATCAACTCAAATAAAATGCTAATAAGCTAGTCTTTCTCAAGCAGCAAGATTTAAAAGTATATCAAGAAAAAGTTATATTAGATCTTCCAGCAACTGCTTTACACACAAAGGTTCTTAATTTCTAGGGCTTCATATATACAAATAAGGGTGGTGACAAAGATGAGTTGAAACTGATTATGCATAGCTCCATTTTGGGATCTGCAGGGCTTTTAAATTATCTTTTTATAAATGCTTTAAAAGTTGTCTGGCACAGACATTAAAGAAGGTGAGACACAGTACAATCCTGTGAATGTTTACACAATAGAAAGTTTCAGTGTATTCAGTTGCAAGTATTTCCTTGTGTGTTTAGGATTGTAGTGACAATATCCCATCCCAAAAAGTATGGGACAGAGGTGTTTAGGTATATATTTTTCTTTCCTAGAACTCTGATGTCTAGCAACTGTAACCAGGTGCAAAAGAACTAGAACTCAGTTGGATATATTAAAAAAGGGGGCCTTTTGAGCACTTACTCAGCCAAGCAAACAAGTTAAATCCATTTCAGGTTTCCCCTAGTGTCCTTTTTCAGCCAACAATTATTTTTTAGGGGGAGCGGACAATGTTAGTTGCTGCTATTGTTAGCCAGCTGACAGTCAGAAACCCTTGCTGAACTACTGGAAGATCACCCCAACCACAGATCTACCTTCTGCCATCCCTAACATGTTATATCTGTACAGACACACTGGCAAGATGTACAGGTAATGGAAGGTGAAGAAAAGTAATGGAGTAAACAAGGGGTTGAGTGGGCTAGGTGCAGTAGGAGAGGCAGAACAGAAGTGATGCAAATTGATTATTTCAAGTCAGGGAGTTATATATATCAGCTGAGCCAACTTGAATAAGCATCTAATGCTTAAGTCCCAGTTCAGAATGAGGGTTCTCCATGCAGTGGCAGAAGATTCATAACCCTGAGAGGATTTCTCCCTTGCCTGGTAGAATGAAGAACCCATGTATCTAGGTAATATGTGAACTGTGCCTTGGCAATCCATACCGACCAACCTTCCCCCTATCTCACACACTTTGAGTTGTCTCTTCTGCAGCAGATTTAGGGAGGGCATGTGGGGATGAAGAGTGGGAAAGGGAAATCATTGAAAATGGTTTCTCTCCTCATTCTTCTGACAGAAATTTTAACACCAGTGAGCAGCTCAGTTGGATAGAACCCTATTTTAAAAAAAATGCTTGATTTCATAACACTACATTAGGAAGCTGCTCTAATGTACTCATCATACTGTACTATGTGCCTTTTATAAGAAAGCTGACTTGACTTTCCTACCCAAATGCGGAATTGTAATTGAGTACAAGCAGTCTTTCACTCTTCTACTTCTACTGAAGATATATAGAACACTAAAACAAAGGCACATTCAGCAGGTATTTCTCAACTGTACCAAACCTTATGGACACAGTTGGCAGAATTTAGTATCCCTGAAATTACATTTTATTTCATTAAGGGATCCTATTTTTGTCTGTTGTACTCAGGTACCAATTTAATTTATGTTTCTATACCTGTACTGCATTTTGTTAATTGTGAAATATTTAAAGTTTTCAGAATGTCAGTAAGGGTTTTTAATAGACATCTAAAGCTAAACAGAGTGAGCACCAATGGTATTTGTGGTGGGAAATATGATTTCTTTCCTTTATTGTAACTAGAGGGACAATGCTCTGGCCTGTTGCTTTTAGGATAATTTATCAGCACTTCTTAATCTACTTTAATATTCTACATTTTATCTTTATTTTGGTTAGATTTAAATGAACAGCACAACTGTGCACAAGGAGACTTTGGGTGTGTTTTCCAAAGAGTAATCTCTAATGTCATATTTCAACTCTTTTCTCCAAAAGTAATATTTTAACAATGCGTGCTGTTAATTGTTTTGAAACAATCTCATTTTTGAATTTGCAATAGCGCATAATAATATAAAGGGAAAGGAAGAATGTTACTATGCAGTCCAGAATTTACTCTTGCACTTTGGTACCATTTGCAGCGCAATTGCAGCTTTAGTGATTCGTCAACACATGTTATAAAGCAATTATTTTTCCAAATTACAGAGATTCTCTGTCCTGTGCCCTCCAATCTGAAGCATGACCAAAGTGAATAATGTGGCAGTGCTTCAGAGGTTTCATCACTAGAAAAAGGGACAGGAGAGAGAAAAGGGGCTAGAGTGCCACACTTACAGATGGACTCAGGGAAGCTGACGTCTGCAAAAATCACAGACGCATGAATTCAGGTTCTTACACTGGATTTCACAGAAATCCTAAACAGATCCCAGCAGCAAGGAATCAAAAATTGAATGGGCCTTCAGCATGAAGTCATATGATGGGCTGCCCCAAGCAAGTATTTTTAAATAGTTCTCTCACTTTCAAATGTTAGTCTTTTTTTACCTGTCTTGCTTTAATGAGAAAGCTACTGATTGGATACCTATGGTGAATGAGCTTGCACAATAAGAATGAAGGGTACTGTTACATGAAATAAAGAATGTTCTAGAGGGGGAGAATGGAGACGATCAGACAGTAACTCCTCCTGGTATGTACCCTTGAAAAAGAATCACATTTAGACTTCAATAAAATGCTCTTTTGCAAGTCAAAGGCAAACTCTGCCTGCAACTACACTACTGAACCCTAAGGTAGTAATTCCTGAATTACGACGTTACTTTCAGGGTCACAGACAAAACAAAGGCAAAAGTTGGGATAATGACGTACATCAAAATGCTGCTATGCATACAACTATTTTTAAACACTATGTAGAAGCAGCAGTGATTCTGCTGTGTAAACTGTGTGGGAAACTGCACTCCCCCCCAGGCTGATTTTGGACAGTGGGTTTTAGAGAACCAGGGAACATTATAGAGTTAAGTACTGCAAATCACAATAGCATATTTCAGAAAGTAAAACTTCAGCCTTAAGTGAGAGGCTTTACAAAAATCAAGGAAGAAAAATACATTTTAATTACTGACAAACAATTAAATGCTGCAAATCTACTTTGGTAAATCGGTGAATTAACACAAGCATTGAACTGAATGCTTTGATATATGCAAGATAAGTAGCAGTGAAACATAATTATTTAATATCAGTTTTAATTTTTAAATGCCATGTTCCTCAGAAAATTGCCTGAGGAACTTTAGATTTCAATGAATAAGACTAGAAAGAAAGAAAACAATAAACTTTCAGTATAAAAATGCCTCAGAAAGACCTTACTTACGCAGCAGCCTCTTGTTTTGACAATCCTTTGATATGCTTGGCCAAATAACGATCTATGGCATCTTTGCCTTTGATCAAATGCATCCTAAATTTAAATAAAAAAAATTAAAGAACAGTGAGGTGACTTAACATCAAAATCTGCTACATGTATTATGTATTAACCTTTGCCAAGCAAAGACAGATAAATATTAAAATATTGACAAAGTATTTTATCAAACACATACTATCAACAAGTACAAGTATCACTTTACCTTTTTGGTCTGCAGCTAATTCAGACCTTTATTTTGTAGAAAAGTACACTTGGCTTTAGCGAAAGGCTCCTTTTATTCATGACTTTCACTTTTAGTACATAAATAATAAACCTTATTGGACTCCATGTTTTGCAGTGATTGGAAAGTAAATGTGCATCTTCTCTCTCAAGTGCAATGAACACAATGAGCATTATTTGAGTTGGGCAAGATACATTTAGACTGAAATCTTAATCCCTATTTACCAGGGAGTAAAGTAAAGGTAAAGGTAAAGGTAAAGGTAAAGGTAAAGGTAAAGGGACCCCTGACCATTAGGTCCAGTCGTGGCCGACTCTGGGGTTGCGGCGCTTTATTGGCCAAGGGAGCCAGCTTACAGCTTCCAGGTCATGTGGCCAGCATGACTAAGCTGCTTCTGGCGAACCAGAGCAGCGCACAGAAATGTCGTTTACCTTCCCGCTGGAGCGGTACCTATTTATCTACTTGCACTTTGACATGCTTTCGAACTGCTAGGTTGGCAGGAGGTAACCAGGGAGTAATCCTCACTAAATTCAACAGAATTTCCTTTTGAGGAGGATTTCTCTGCTATTTTTTGAAAATCAGGTTTAATCACAAATGTTTTGAAATATTAGCACAGAGTTCTATCTAACCCATGTGAAAATGTCAGGGCATAACCCAGTAACGAACTGCTTCAGATAAAGCCAACTGATGGCAGAATCCTAGTAACATTTTGATAAGATGTACCATTTGAGCACAACTGAGACCCAATGCATTCATTACATCAAACTCAGGGAACTAGTCAAATAATGCTTTAAATTCAGAAAAAAAATTCAAATGTAGCTTCCTGAGGGGGGAAATATAGTGAATTGGTAAGAAACTTTAGAGACTGTGGTGGTATCCAGTGCTGTCCCCTCCGCTGATGGATGGCATCTGTCAACCTAAAGCAGAGGAAGACTGGTTTGGGTGATTTCCTCTCTCCTCCAGGCCCCTGTGGCCTCACCTATCCCGCCCAACAGGCTCTTTTTTATACCTAGACCACCTGCCCATTTTCTTACAAAAACAGCTACTATTGAGAATCCATAAATATTAAAAATGCCTCTCCATCTTAATTTCAGCTCCACTATTTTGTACTTCTATCACAAAGCACACAGTTTATTGTAACTTGGTCATCAGCAGAAAGGGGAGGGAGTCGTAAAGTTTTAAAACACTCTAATTACACATTAATTGACTGCATACAGTCCCTCTCAAGATCAATTAGTGCACAGGTCTGACTCTTTCTCATAGCTGACCTGTACCTCAATTTGCTCCTTTAGTACTTTAGCTTTAAAGAGTGGTACACTCAACTGAGAAATAATAAACAAACAAATACAAGAAACGCACACCTTGCAAGTTCTGGTGATGAGCATCTCATCTCTTCCTTACTTGGATGCGCTTTGGGGGTTTGCACTGGCACAGGAAGGAATATATTCATCTTGAACTAAATAAATGAATACAGAATATTGTCAGAAATTCATGTCACATAGTTTTCACTTTTCTTAGACATTCATTACAGGTGTGTTGTTCAGGGTAAACTATACTAGTCGTTCAGAGGTTTCGCAGCACTGAGATATCAGCAGAGCTTTTAGTCACTGTGAAATTGACTCATTAGATACCCATCATAATAAACAGAGACCCCTCATAGCACACACCGATTTGAAATCAACTTTGAGTAAGAGTAGCAATGAAGAGGTGTTATCCCAAAACCATATTTTAACTAGGCATGCAAAACTTCCAAGAATATTGGGAGCACATAAAAGTAACAATGAAAGCACAGAGAAGTTATTTTATTTTTTAAATAAAAACAGAGATTTCAAGAACATTCTAAGTATTTCTAGACTGAAATATTAGATTTGGTTATATTCACTGGCACAGAAACAGTGCTTGCAATAGAACCGCTCTCTTATCATCATGTAGGCATGAGACAAATCTATGTTTTATAATGGAGCAGGTGAGAAATTGATACATAGAATATTGTGATCATACTACTAGGCCTCATGCTGAACAGGGAAAACAAATACATAGCTATTTTTGTAACAGTGATAGTACAAGTTGCCTACAAGTATCTCAACTTAGCATTTCTCAGCATTTAACTGTAACATTCAGTTTCACTGTTTTTCTTTTTAACTGAACATTTGCAACAAATTTCCTACTCCTGTATATTAGAATGAAGCCCCAATTTTAAATAATGACCCAACAAGTACTTATTTTAACAGCCTTACATTTCAGTAGCTATAAGAACATTGCTTATGGAACACTAACATGTTATAATGACAACATAATGATAGTAACTTAATACCACAATTAGTCTTATATGTGCACAAGCTTTATTTCTTTTAAGCAGAACAACAACAAAAAGCCATTAGACAGAGCAGTCTAGCTTGTCATTTTGAAGTTCATAAATGCTAATAGGACTTTTTTGTCACATAGAGCACTGTGTTCTTTTCCCCACGTATTCAGCTTACACTTCCCACCATTAAAGTTACAGCTGCCAGTTCCTTCATTTTGCAAGTCTATGATCTGAGAATGTTAGCAGCAGGAGCACCCTTACTCTTAAATTTGGTTTAATGTAGATATTGTAAGCCCTGCTGGCAGGCCTCAAGGCACAAACTTTTAATGGAGCCAGAAACACAGCATTGTAAAAATGGAGAGAAGGTTCTCCAATTGTTAGGGATATGTTATTCCAAGGAAATTTAGTTTGCTTTACAAGTACGGGATAGCTGATAGTAGTTAAAAGTAAAAATAAGTAACAGAGCACTAATGAACCTCTACTGTTGTGAGATCAAGACTAATGATAATCCCCAGTTCAGAACTGCAGAGTCTTTTGAATGCGAACTTCTTCCATTTGGACCTCCTGAATAAATTACAAATGAAGGGCAAACATATCTAGAGATTGGGTTCAGTTCATAATTAACCCAATTTTGCCCCAGCACCAGCCCTTCCCACAACCAAAGCCACTCACTTCCCTTGTTTTGCTGAAACCTATCTGGGGTCAGTGATTAAAAGGGACTTTGTTAGGCCATGTAACAGCACTGTGTATCTCAAGATTCCTGGAAAATTGCAGGTTCCACTAAAATCCCAGTGATTCTGGCAAGCATGATGTGATTGCTGGAGTGTTCCAGGATTTAATCAAGGCAGCAGAAGCAACAACTGCATCAGGAACGGACTTTGGTCTTCGAAATTTCAGTGGTGACCTGTGTGAAGCTAAAATTCGCTTCCCACCTCTCGCCTTCCATTCTGCTCAATTCACTACATCATAGTTGTGGTGCCCTGTTGCTCTCTAGGTTTGGTACTCAGTGTGGCGGAACCAGTTGCACTGCCCTAAAACCACCTCTGATTGCATGCTACCTCCCAGAAAGATTTGGAAAAAGTGAAAGAGGCAGCAGGGAATGGAATCATTATGAGACTGGGTACATAGAGGCCTCCAAGCCTCATTGTGTTCCTAGTTATATCACCAAGTGTGTGATTAGACCTAAAACTTAAAGGGGCTGATCTGAATTGAGCCCATTCCAAAGTACATGAAAGAAAGCTTGCCCATTACTAATCAAGACACAGAATAATGTATATAAATCAGGTCTTTCTCTTAGGGAAAACTCCATTTGACAGGATAATTGCCATGAGAATGTGCAAACAAAGTAAATAAAAAACTTCTTAGGGGATGTATTCAGGTTCAGCTTAAAATGCAGATTGACAGGCCAGCAGCAGGTGAAGAAGAGTGACAGTACATTGTCACTGAAAAGTCGAACAGTGCTTAATGAAGCCAAATAAAATCTCATTTACTTATTTAAGAGATTTATATGCTGCCATTCAGGCTTACAAAGGCAGTTTACAAAACAAACTGAATAATAGATGTTGACAGGTTTTCATCTGTTTTACTGTTAATTTTTACTGATAATTTTAATATTTCTTGTAAACCACTTAGAGATTTTATTATAATCAAAAGATGTATACATTTTCTTAAAGAAAAAAAAATAGAATTGCAGCTAAAATTGTTTGATGATTCAAGGTAAAATTGAGAATGACAATGAGCTTAAATTTAATTGGCAAAAAGAGTTGTTGAAAAACTGTAAAATAAGGATGCAAAAAGGGTGAGGTATGGGGAAGTCCGAGAAAAGAGGCTTATGAAAATGAGGTTAAGAAATGATATCTTTGTAAAAATTGGAAAATTAATAAAAATTATTATTAAAAAAAAGAAAAAAAAGAAAACATATAAAATACACAAAGTTGTAATATGAGGAAGTATTACCCAGAATACCACTCAAAACCATTTTACTGCAAAAAAAAAATAAAAAATAACAGCAATTTATTTCTGCACGTTAGTGAGTCTGTGAATACTATGACCAACAAGTACACAATGCCATCTTTAGATGTATCAGTGGTTTGTGGCTAGAATACCTTTTTTGAAATCGTAATAAAACTGAAAGCAGAGTATTTTCATCAATGACATCAGAAGCAAGGCTATGGGGTAGTTACCACACAGTGTTCACTTTAATTCACTCCATATACTGAAACATTTGCATCTATCAGCTCACCATGTTTTTTTACTCATGGCACTGCAAATGTCAAAATTAGAAGTTTGCCGTGAACACTTCCCCATCCAGCTAATAAGCGACTGCATATGAGCGGTTTGCCACATAACCAAGAGCCATGGGCGTAGCCAGGATTTTTGTTGCGGGGGAGGAGAGAACCTCAGTTAACTATGTATTTTTATTGATTTTGACTGATTGGGGGGGTAGCTGCCCCTCCTTGCCCCCCTGGCTACGCCCATGCCAAGAGCTGCTACTGGAGTGTCATAAACATCTCAGAAATCAGAACAGAGATTATTCAAACTGTATGAATAATAAACCAAAGATGATAAACTCTTACAGCTTAATGATGGGCAGTACTGTGCTTGTTCTTTTAGGATACCTAAAGAAAGAAAGAAATGCACTTTAAACACATATCAGACAAAGAAATTGATAAATTGTTAAATGTTAGCAAAGTGTCCCTCATGGCAGGCACCACAGGGGTGGGGATTATACACTGCAAGGCTACCAGGGGACTGCAGTGTGTCTTTGCATATTCTGTGCATACACTACACTCCCTGCCACAATCGCTGTCATTGAGAGCTAAGAGCAGGTTTGCCCTCACTAGAAGCACACTCAAATGCAGCACTTTATCTGACCCCACAGGATTGGATGGGAATTGAATATTCAATATGTCAGGAAAAGTAAAGGAGTACACCACAGGGCCAGGAGCTAAACTACTCAAACTCATTCTGCCCCTTTTGGGGGCTAGAGGATGAATTGATTCAGTTGTCAACAGCAGGGAGATAGGGGTTGTCAAAGTGTTAATTACCACTCCCTACAACTAGAAAAGGGACGCGGGTGGCGCTGTGAGTTAAACCACAGAGCCTAGGACTTGCCGATCAGAAGGTCGGCAGTTCGAATCCCATGACCGGGTAAGCTCCCATTGCTCGGTCCCTGCTCCTGCCAACCTAGCAGTTCCAAAGCACGTCAAAGTGCAAGTAGATAAATAGGTATCACTCTGGCGGGAAGGTAAACAGTGTTTCCGCACGCTGCTCTGGTTCGCCAGAAGCTGCTTAGTCATGCTGGCCACATGACCACATGAGCTGTACGCCAGCTCCCTCGGCCAATAAAGCATCCCAGAGTTGGCCACGACTGAACCTAATGGTCAGGGGTCCCTTTACCTTTACCTTTATTTGGGAACTAGTTTAGACAGATAAGTAGATAGATACCGTAAGACTCTAATCCTGTACACAGTGACATGTGAGTAAGCCCACTGATTTCAATGGGACTGACTACTGAATAGATGTGTAATAACGTTTGCAGCATAATCATGTGCACATTTCCTAAATGCTTGTGATGCAATAAATTTGTTAAAGCTTTTTCGGTGTATGCTGCAAACCTGGACCACCATTTCTGCTGCATTTGGATCGAGTCACCCAACTTCCATACACTATGCTAATTTTAATATGAGTGGCAAATTCCGGAAAGAACTACCAAATGTTCAGAATGTTAAAAATATTTCTGAAAAATTACCACCTGATTTATATATTCCTGAAAAATAACCATCTTATCTATTCACAGTCTGAATAAATCCCTTCCTGCAAGACAATGAAACATATCTTATCCCCTCCCCCCCAAAAAGCTGGCAAACTTCTTCCTTGTGGGTAGCCAATACACATTACCACATACACAGAGTGTTGCTTTTGTCACCCAAATTGTTACAAAAGCACATTTTCCATCTTAATTCCAAAAGAAGAGTTGCAGGGATTAGCAGGGCAGAATGGCTATTGATTGATTGACTGATTAAATTTCAGTGCTGTCCTTCACAGCAACACACACACACACACACACACACACACACAGTTTAAAAAGACATGGATTGTTTAATTAGCCAAAGTCCTAATTTAATCACCCAATCATTCTTCTATGCCTTCAGGCAGCTTTTGCCCCCACACTGCAACAAAGTTAGCCACCCCCCATAAGGGAAAGAAAAAAGTCTATGAGGGTATTTGCAGTGGATTATAAATGGATATAAGGTAAAGGTAAAGGTACCCCTGCCCGTACGGGCCAGTCTTGACAGACTCTGGGGTTGTGCGCCCATCTCACTTAAGAGGCCAGGGGCCAGCGCTGTCCGGAGACACTTCCGGGTCACGTGGCCAGCGTGACATCGCTGCTCTGGCCAGAGCCAGAGCCAGAGCCGCACACGGAAACACCGTTTACCTTCCCGCTGGTAAGCGGTCCCTATTTATCTACTTGCACCCGGAGGTGCTTTCGAACTGCTAGGTTGGCAGGCGCTGGGACCGAGCAGCGGGAGCGCACCCCGCCGCAGGGATTCGAACCGCCGACCTTTCGATCGGCAAGTCCTAGGCGCTGAGGCTTTAACCCACAGCGCCGAGGAGATAAACACCCCACCCCACTGCCAACCCTTTCCCAGCCCTGCTATCTTGGCAAATGTGGGGCTAGGATTGCAAATGTGTTAGCATAACATCTAGTTTGGCCCTGTCTGTTGCTGAAGGCCTTTTCAAATGCACCTGCAGCAAACTCACAAAAACTGATGCTTGAGCTATAATTGCACTACCCCAATCCAGTTCTAGAATAGCTACAAGCAGTGGCTTATATAATAGATGGGACGGGGATAGTGTGCAACAGCAAACAAAAAATATGTGCAGGGAAATGTTAATGCCATCATCTTGAAAGAAAAATAATTCAGGAGTTCACTATGAAATGCAGAAAACCTACACCTCATCAAATGATAAACTGTATCTACTTAAAGTTATTGTGTAAAAAGCTGAGGATCTACATACACATATCTTGCCATAATGTAACGTTCCGAAGCAGGCAGAATCCTTCTAGAACTGTAAAGTTACTACATAAAAGCAACAGAATGTCATTTTAACAAAGGGCTAGCCACTTAAAAAAACCCTTCTTTGAGAGGTTTGGGGGTGAATTGTCCAAACTGGCCTAATTAGAGAAGAATTCCTACATCAAAAGCAATTTCACAGTGTTCTTAATCAGCTAGAGATATTACACTATTGCTCTTGAAAGGATTAGTGCTAAAGTGCAGGGCATGCCACCCAAAAGAAGCAGTTTCAAAGGGACAGTTCTTGCTTTCTGTGATTATTTCGATTGCCTGGGATCCTTTCTCTTGCCTACACTTGGAAAGGTTCAAGACAAGCTTTTTTGTGATTGGCGAAGGGTTGACAAGACTGTGTTCCTAAAATCTCTTATTGTCATTTATAATTTCCCTTTGCTACTATTCAGTAAAACCTTAAATACTATCTATATCCTCCCGCAAAAGTAACAGATATATCCCCACCCATTCTTTGTGTAACATTTGTATATCCTAACTTAAAATATTGAAGTAACTTATAATTATGCCTAAATCCATCACAGAGCTAGGCATGCTCAAGCACATTGATTTCAGTGGCCATAAGCCAGTTTAACTGTTGGCTGTGGGCTTGTACGCTTATTTTGGCCCTTAAATAAATATTGAATTAGAGTTTCCCTGCCTATTGACTTACTTAAGGCAAATCCTTTTTAATGAACCACATTTCAAATCGCTTCAGACTACTGTGGCAGCAAAATAACCACTCCACCTCTAACCAGCATGATGAATACAGAAATGCAGCCTTGGAGGGAGTTCTGAAATATTGCATTCGCTTGCTTTTAAAAAGACTGGACAGCTACACGAATCTGACGAGGGTCTTGCTGTTCAGTTAGCGAAAGAAACTGCGTTTCCACTGCGTCCCCCCCACCAAAGGTTTCTCGCAGGGCGTCCGAGATCTGTGTTGTACTGCTGTGTTGTACATTTTAGAGGGTCAACACCTATTAAAGTGAAGCATTACTGACAACTGCAAAATGATTCTTCCAGAGCTAAAATGCGCCCGATTACATTTATATATATATATTCTCCGCTGCGCTTCCGCGCGCCAGCAGTTTTAGCTCTGGAGCGCCTGAAAGCACCTTTTGCTTTCCAGCTTTGCGCTTCTCGGTTCCCAAATCCCAAGGATGTAACTAATCGTTATCGGGGATCAGGAGCGATTTATTTGAACACCGGACAGCACAGCAGAGTCTCTGCACACACAGCCCGCAATGGGGTGAGGTGGGGAGAGAGAGAAGACCCCACTGATCTCGGATCTTCGTCGCCCCCCTCGCCATCTTCCCCATTATTCCCCTTTGCCCATCACCTCCAACTTCGCCCCACTCGCCTCAACCCGGAACTGAAGGAGAAACGTGGGCTGACTCTACACTATAGGATCCAGACACAAAAGCGCGCAACTCTCCCCCCCCCCCCGAAGAAAAAGCCCCACACAGGTGGGGAAAGGGCGAGGCGCCTCTCTGCGCGGGCGCGTTCAGCCCAATTCTATGCACGTGTGAAAGAAGCCCCCAGTAGCCGGGCACACGCAGAGAGGACAACCTCTCTCTCTGCGCTCCGCTGGATGCGAGACGGAGGGCTCAGCACCTGCAGCTAGAGCCATGCTATACAAAGGCGGGGGGGGGGCGGGGGGAGACGGCGCTCTCTCCACCACCAGCGCAACCTGTTGCTTTTTTCTTTCCATCTCTCTCTCTCTCTCTCTCCCTCCGCGCCTGCCCTCCCAGCATGAATAACGGCGTTCAAACCAGCCCCCGGGAAAGGGAAAGTGAAGACCGGGTCTACCCCCCAGTCTGCACCGCTTACTTGTAGGCCTTACGGACTCGGGCAGGGAAAGACGCCTAGCCGTCACCATGGCAACGGGGCGGCGCCAGGGAAAGTGTTCCGCCCCCGCCTCCCAGGCGCGCCCTCCCGCCCTCAGCCTGGCTTGGGGGAAGAGGAAGGATCCGGCTTCTTGCTCGTGGCCGGCTGGCGTCTTGCAATGGCTCCCTTCGCTGCTCTTTCATTCATTCATTCATTTGAAAAACTGGCTTTAATTGAAAGATTTCCTTGCGCTACAAAACAAACAAATAAACGGGGGAAAGTACATCTTTCGTCTCCACTTTCGATTCATGGAGACTTTTTCATGGAGAGTGGCTGGGAAACCCAGACAGATGGGCAGGGTATAAATAAAATTATTATTATTATTATTATTATTATTATTATTATTATTATTATTATTATTCACAGTTCGCCCTTTGCTATTTTGTCAGTCGCTGCAAGAGTCTAAATAGCTGCCAGTCTGTTATGGGCGTGTGAGTGAAATATCCTGTTGGGTTACTTTTTTCAGCATCCCAACCCAGGTGCTGGAAGATCATAGAATCATAGAATCATAGAGTTGGAAGAGACCACAAGGGCCATCAAGTCCAACCCTCTGCCAAGCAGGAAACACCATCAGAGCACTCCTGACATATGGTTGTCAAGCCTCTGCTTAAGGACCTCCAAAGAAGGAGACTCCACCACACTCCTTGGCAGCAAATTCCACTGCCCGTTACATTTTCTTGGTAAGCAGGCAACCTTGGCCTGCAGCTAGATGACGCCTTTTGCACATGGTGTGCAGGGCCGAATTTGGAGCACATGCAGGATTTCGCAAAGAGATTGTGTGTTAGGCACAACGGGAGATGGTGGCAGAGGAGGAGTCGGCCTGGCAGTGGCCGCAGGAGGTGGCAGAAGCGGAAGTAGCTTGGCAGGTCTTGCTGCTGTGGTGGGAGGCAGTGGCAGAAGCAATAGTCTGCCAGGCTTCACTGAGGTGGCAAGAGGTATTGACAGAAGCAGCTTTGGCCTGCCAGTCCGCACCTGTTTCTGCCACTGCCTCCTACTACTGTGATGAGGACTGGCAGACCACCAACGCTTTTGCCGCTGCCACTTCCCGGCACAGAAGCAAGGCCTGCCAGGCTGCTGCTTCTGCCGCTGCTTTCTGCCGCCTCCTCCTACCGTTGCGGCAAGGCCTGGCAGGCCACTGTCGCTTCTGTCACTGCCCAGCTCAAATATTATGAAACAATTATCACAATATGAACTTCAAACCGGTTTGGGGCGATACACTGATATATTGCCCAGCCCTATTCCAGAAGCAAACTTCTGGCACTGGCTTCCAGAAGTACATCAACGTTGGTAGCCCACTCCTGCCATTGGTAGCGGGGCAGGCCTCATAGCAGCCTGTGAGGTTGGCAGCAGCAGCAGCAGCGCCCTTGTGTTGGTGGTGACACTCATATGAGAAAGTAAGTCTCACTGAGCTCCACAGGATTTTCTTTTGAGTAAATATGCTTCAGATTCAGCTTCCCATGTGAATGAATCATAGGTTGTGTGGTATGAGCTGTCTGTTTTTATTTCATAAAAGAACTCTAGAAATCTTTTAACATATAATTTCCTTTCTAGAAACAATATTAATATGCTATTACAATATGGGTATCTTTCAGTTTATCATATCCGTCTAGTTCCCAAGCAACCTTTTTCCCTTCCAAATTTCAGAATGTGCTTTGTAGCTGCAAAAGGCTAGTGTTTTGACTGACATATGGAGAGCTGTTTCTCTGTGCCCACATGGGCAAGTTAAGGAAAACAGCATTGACTGCAGCCTTCTCCTTTTTGCACAGTTGTGTGTATGCCAAGGTTCTAGGTTTCTCAGTGGCCTCTTAAGTGGCCACTGAAGAACCAAGCATTTATCCCAACTCTTTCCTCAACGTATTTTCCCCTCTCTGACATTTCTGTCTCACCTCACTTTGCTACATATCCCTAGAACAGGCACCCCCAAACTCAGCCCTCCAGATGTTTTGGGACTACAATTCCCATCATCCCTGACCACTGGTCCTGTTAGCTAGGGATGATGGGAGTTGTAGTCCCAAAACATCTGGAGGGCCAAGTTTGGGGATGCCTGCCCTAGGAGCATACTAACTTTACGAACCCCTATATAACAATGTTTAATCTCCTATGATTTCCTTAAAAGTTATGAAGATAGAGATTTCAATCAAACACTGCCCCCCCCCGACTAAACATGCTGGTTTTCTTTTGACTGATTACCAAGACAGCCCGTTTACATTTGTATAAACAACACCCTACCTACTAAAGTAATCTGTCTCTTCTTTCTAATGATAGACATAGTTTCTATAGAACCATCGTCAGAATTGTCTCTGTGTCATGTGTTTCTTTTGTTTAACTCTGTTTGAAAAACGTGATGGAGACAGTGGGTGCCAATGAAGATCAAACAGACTTTCTATAAAGAAATCACTAAAGGATTCTCCAGCCTTGCTTTTCATTAATATGGGTTAGCATCATGTTTCTTGTCATTAGTGGCTAAAAAGCCAAAACTTTTATTTCATTTAGTCTTTCTATAGAAAGGAAGGATGGGGTAACCTGTGGTCCTCCTGAAGATGTTGGACTACAACTGTCTCCATCTCTAACCATTGACAGTGCCAGCTGGGTCAGATGGGAGTTGGAGTCCATCAACAGCTGGAAGGCCATTCCCTGTTCTCCTAAAACATATTTACCAGAGTGTAAGCTCCTCTAAACGTATTTAAGGCTTGGTGTTAGCTGTGCCATGTATAAAGATAAATCAAGTACTTAATGGCAAATGGTCCCTACCAGGGAGTAAGCCCAATTTCATTCACTGAGACATAAGGTAAAAAAGGTAAAGGACCCCTGGACACTTAAGTCCTGTCAAAGGTGACTATGGGGTGCAGCGCTCATCTCGCTTTTCAGGCTGAGGGAGCCGGTGTTTGTCCACAGACAGCTTTTTGGGTCATGTGGCCAACATGACTAAACTGCTTCTGGCACAACTGAACACAGTGACGGAAGCCAGAGTGCACGGAAATGCCATTTACCTTCCTACCACAGCAGTACCTATTTTTCTACTTGCACTGGTGTGCTTTCAGACTGCTAGGTTGGCAGAAGCTGGGACAGAGCAACGGGAGCTCACCACCGTTGCACAGATTCAAACTGCTGACCTTCCAACTGGCAAGCCCAAGATGCTCAGTGGTTTAGACTACAGTGCCACTCGCCTTCCTCACTGGGACATAGTTCTGAGTAGTCATGGTTAGGATTGTGCTGTTGGCAGTGAGAAAGTGCTCAGAGCTTGTTTATGGTTACTTAGAGGAAAAATCAATTTAAAGTAAAAAGAATCTGAATAGAAGTACTAGGTATGTTAAATTGTTTTCTCAAGCAGCTTCTTTTCATGTCATTTGAATGTCTGGAATTCAAAACTGAAGAAAACTCTTTTATCCTGCAGATTTAATTCATGTAAAGTGTGTCTTTAGACAATGAGCAAAAGAAATATTAATATTCCAGGGTTCGCTGATAGTGGATACATAGAGAGTAAATATAACCATTACAAAAATAGTGATCCATGAACTTATATGTTGAACTAAAAATTGTGAAACTACATAATTTTACAGTAATGGTACTAAGTTTTAAATTCACAGTTCCAGTACTAAAAATCCTTAATTCCAGAAAGATTTTTAAAATCTACTATAATGCATATCTTTACCTAACCATCATACAACATACAATAATGCAGTTTTAAAGATGGGTGGTTCCATGGAAAGGGAAATTGATCTACAGATTAGGATGCTAGTGGTAGGTATTATTAGATGGATAAATCAATAACATTATATGCAAAAGCCACAGGAGTAATTCTATTGCCAATGCTCTTTATTTGGCTTGAGGATTGGATTTGTAGACAATTCACTGAGCAAATTGAAATTTGCCTAGTTCTGTACATTTATAATGATCCAAAAAAGATGTGTGATATTTAGTTAGAACTGCCTCCTCCATTCCTTAAGTTTTATGTTCTTAATATGTCTTTAAGGTTTTTAAATATTATATTCATCTTTTGATGAAGCAGTTACATTTTTAAAAATAAGATAAATAATATCTTTTATTTTGAAAGACAATTCCTTTGTAATGGAGGGTTTTAAGGTGTGGGATGGGATAATATATTCAGCAGAGGGAGTATATTGTTCTGCCAGTAAAGCAGAGAATACTTGCTTGAAGCAGTTTATCAGAATAGAATTCATCCTATGCAGATAGATTTTGGGGAATAAAGTGGTCAAAAGATATATGGAAATTGGAGGAATACATTTCACATGCTAGTTACTCTCTTAGACTCCACATCTGCATACACATATGAACTCACATTAGTATTGTTATGGATTTGTGGGTATCCAAATTCCCCTGGGGTTCTGGGTGCCCTGCCTATAGATTCCTGTGGACTAAGCTTCTTTTCCAGACCAGGGCATCGCCTGGGGGTAAGCTGTTAAGGAGTACAAAGGTGCTGATGACCAGTCATGAACACATCAAAGGAAGATTATTGAGTCTGGGAAAAACAAGGGTTGCCAGGGTTACAGTGGGCCTTGAAAAAAATGTGATTGCTTTGCAATAGGCTTGGAAAACGGAGGTTGCCTGGGTGACAATGGGTGAAGCTATAAGCGGAAGAGGAGTTGTTGTTTCTGCAACTGGTGCTGGGAAGAAGCAGGAAATGGGCAGACAGCCATGCGGGGCTGAAGAAGAAGAAGCCATCACCACAGGGCGCAGGCAGCATGGCTGATTATCTGCTTTTGGATTTGAGCTGGCTACTCTTAGCAGGGCAACAAAGAACTCTCCTGTGATGTGAATGCTGGGAACTCTCTCTAGGCGCAGGTTGTAAATATGTGTAATTAAACCATATTTCATAAAAACACGGCAGTCTCTGCTGTGCCTAATTCTCCAGAAGGAAACACAATTCTGGGTCAGTGCCCAGAACCCCCTGGAATCTTCTTACTGCTTGGCAGAGATTGGGGGTTGCATGTAGCAGTATTAAAATATTGCAATCTAAATGCTAAACTTACTGCTTATGTTCCTTTAAGCTATAGGTTATCAGCAAAAGATTTGTTTTTAAACACTGGTAGTTTGCACATATATTTGCCACAACGTGGCTGGATTGAATTATGACAGGAATGCTGCATATACACCTATTTGTAAACTGAGGTCAATCAATCAGTTTATTATTACGGTCATAGACCACCAGTTGTTTGAGGTCCTGTATTATAATCAAGCGGTATATAAATCTTGTAAAATAAATAAAATGAGGAATCCAAGCATCAAAGGTTTTCTCTAGAACAGTAGCTGTTACTTTTCCTTCCCGAGTATGAAAGACCTTGAGTGCTTCATAGCCTCAGGCAAATGAACGTGAAGGTCTCCTTTATGAATGAGTGAAAGATAATCAAAACATAGGGTGAGATACATTTTTTTCTATGTCGTTCTTGAGGGGGTTCTTTTTGGGGTTTTTGAAGGAAAATAATAGCAACCAGGCTTCATAAGGGTTGATTCAAGGAATGATTCCTTGTATCTATGTTTCACCTTGGTTAAAGATAATGAAATAAAAGTAAAAATATGGAGAAGGGCAAGTGAAGAGACAGGGAAGGAAATTATGAGACTCCTTTTGGGGAAGAAGAGATGTGGGTCTAGAATGCAGTGTGTGGTTGAGGGGGTAGTCTTAGGATAGGGGTGGGGAACCTCAGGCCCAGAAGCCAAATGTGACCCTCTCTAGGTCTCTCTATCTGGCCCTATGGAACCACCCACTAACAGTGTTTCAGTCTTATCTAGATTGAGCTTCAGTTTGTTGGCTCTCATCCAGCCCATTACCAAGGCAAGACAAGGGTCCAGCACATCCACTGCCACACCTGCAGATGTAAAGGAGAAGCAGAGCTATGTGTCATCAGCATCTTTTCCAAATCCAGGGAGGGCTTCTTAAGGAGTGGTTTTACCACTGCCTTCTTCAAGCAAGCAGGGACCACTCCCTTTCACAAGGAGGCATTAATCACCTCCCTGCTAGATTTTATAAGCCAAGAGGGACAGGAGTCCAGAACACAAGTGGTTACCAGGACTGATCCAAGCACCTTGTCCACATCTTCAAGTCTTAACAACCAAAACTCAACCAACACAGCAGGACTAGAAAGTGCTCTGGACACATTGAGATTCATCTGCTGAATCAACATTTGCGGAGTCAACATCCCAGTGGATACTAGCAATTTTATCCTCAAAATGCTGCACAGAAAAGTGACAGTGAGCTACTGTCGGTTCTTCCACCTCCTTCAGTCCAGACTACAAAAGGCCCCACACTACCTGGAAAAGCTCTTCCAAACAGCACAATGAGGATGCAATGGAGGGAGCAGAGTATGCCTTGATTGAAAGCAGAATGTTGAAGATGAGGAAAAACTACATTTTTTGCTACAAACATGTTAGTGCTGACACAATCTATACCACCCTTTGCTCTTCACAGCCCCTGTCCCAGATCTATTTCACGCTCCATTTCATGCAAACTGGGAGAAAGACTCCCCCTTGGCCAGCAGCAGAACAAGTAAGCATTGCCACTAGCACAGTCCCTGATTGGTGGGCACTGGTGTTAGTTCAAAAACACCAAACTCCTCCCAGCAGATGAAAATGTGAGGACAGTGCACCTCATGCAGGGGTAGGGGAAACTGGTGGGAATGTTGTGGGTGTGTCTGCCATTTTCCAGCCCACCATTGTATTTTCCCATTGCATTTTTCTCCTCCCTTTCTGGGCTGAACATGCATTGGATTCAGCAATCATTCCGCTGGTGTAACTGAGGAGCATCTCCAGTCTCAGGGCAATGTAGGTATAGGATTGCTGTATCTGCTCAGTCCTGGCATTTTATTTTGCCTACTTTTATGACTAAGACTCTGAGGGAAAATAGTTTCTATTTTTCTGGGCCATCAACAAATTAGTTAGTGAAATTCTAATAGAGCATTTCAACATTCCCTATAAGTGACATGAATATAAGCCTCTCTTATTAATTGTAGCTGATTAGCCACAAGGCAAACATTTAATTAAACCTTGGGAGACAATAAAGTGGCACATAAATTATCCATTCAGGAGTACAAAGGTCTTTACTTTTCATTAAACATAGTTTAACCAATAATTACACATCTTAAGCTCAATTTGTATTTTAGCAGGATTGAGGACAGCATCCCCCTCCATGGATTTCCTGTTGTTGTTTTTGTCAGTCATGTATTTTTTCATGCTTTTTGACTTGTATTTATTTAGTCAGTTATTCATGTTATTCCCCCAATTATCACAACTGTCAGTCAGATCGTGGATTACCACGTGACTTCAAAAAGCTTCCCTCATTTAAAAAAAGATATAGGTAAACGATTAACAAGCCCTTTCATATACTCAGAGGTAATGTAGCACAGGTGTGATATTAGATGGATGTAACCATAAAAGAAAGATGGAGGGCACAAGGAGAAGGGGGCGACAGAGGACGAGATGGTTGGATAGTGTTTTCGAGGTTACCAGCATGAGTCTGACCAAGCTGCAGGGGGCAGTGGAGGACAGGAGTGCCTGGCGTTCTCTGGTCCATGGGGTCACAAAGAGTCGGACACGACTAAACGACTAAACAACAACAACAACAACAACAACAACAACAACAACAACCATAAAAGATTTGTCTTGATTAATTTAAACTCTTTCAGTTCTCACCTATAAATCGCAGATCTTTGATATGAGGAATATAATTGTAACTTGACTTCAGACGGACTAAAGGTAATGCACATTTGATTGCAATTTTTAACTGTGACTGCTCAGACTCCGTGAGTTGCTTAATCATTTCAAACTAAGAAAGTAAGACTAGCAACAAAATGTTGGGAGTGTGGAGTGTTCCAGTTCAATGTGCAAGTCAGTTATGCCTTCTTACAGGTTACTACACCTAGAGGTGCAGCAATAAAACTGTTAGCACATTTGTAAAGCTAAGCAGGGTCTGGCATGGTTTCAAATGGGATGGGGGACTGTGTGTTGAGATTCCTGCAGTGCAGGGAGTTGGACTAGATCACCCTTGAGGTCCCTTCCAACTCTATGATTCCATTTCTCTACTTACTCCAGTTTCCATTTTCCCCTCACCCCAACATACTTAATATTCCATACATACTAATTATACTCAGACCTCCAAAACAACAACAACAACAACAACAACAACATTTTTTGTTCTACCAGACGTGCCGGTATCTGCCTTTTATTTTTCAGTAGCCCTATTTTGGCTGAATAACCATCATGGCCTATGTTCAGAGTTAGTACAGTGGTACCTCGGGTTACAGATGCTTCAGGTTACAGGCTCTGCTAACTCAGAAATAGTACCTCGGGTTAAGAACTTTACCTCAGGATGAGAACAGAAATCATGCGGTGGTGGCATGGCCACGGCAGCAACGGGAGGCCCCATTAGCTAAAGTGGTACCTCAGGTAAAGAACAGTTTCAGGTTAAGAATGGACCTCTGGAATGAATTAAGTTATTAACCTGAGGTACCACTGTATACTGCTTTCGCTACTGGGAATTTTGCATCTCTCCATGTGCACAGAGAGAAGTGCTGTTTACTTCACCACAGCATCCCGTGTCTCAATGATGCCAGTAAAGTGGTCACCAACAGCCTGCAGGGAGGAAATGTGGCAAAAGAGGCAGGAAATTTTCAGAGAACAGACAGGAGAATCCTATAGATGTTAGAAGCTCTCAAGGCGGAGGGAGAAGAGAATAGTGACAACCAGAAGGAAAGCCCACAAAGTTGCTATGGGAAGATTATATAGAGCCTGGCAGAAGCAACAGACACTTACCTTGAAGGTTTTGCTAGGAGAGTGTGACAATAGACTTCAAAAGAAATAGGAAATAAATCAGTCTGTTAACGGGTTTGGGCCTATTCACTCTAACTGCTGTCACTCAGAAAGGCCCATAAATATAAAAATCAGAGCTCCCAGCCTGGTCCCTGAGTCCCTAAATTCAGAAAAGATGCTGTTTGGATTTTTTTGCCCCCTGTATTTTTTGATCTATGCAACCATCTTTTCTTTCCTATTTCTTCAGATGCGGCAGTTTCTAGGCTGAATGTAAAGGGGTCAAAGTGCTATCCATGGATTGCATTGAAAATTGAGCACTGAAGCTTTTAACAGCATGCGCATCATCCCACTTTTTTTCTTTTCTGTTCCACTTGCTGAAAAGCTCATACATTGTTTTCCCACTGTGAGGTGATTTTTCAGACAGGCCCCTCAGTGTGGAGATCCACATGGGACCTGTGTTTTTATGAATGGGTTAACTCCGGGCCTAGCCCCCCCCCTGCATGCAAATGTAACTGTTCAAAAATTTATGATTGGCCACTGCTGTAGGCATCGGGATGGAGGTGATAAGGTTTTTTTGTTTTAAAGCGGAGTGCATTTTAAAAAGGGGGTTTAAAATGTTGTTTTTGAAGAACACTGCAAGAATCAACCAGAAACCATCAAATAAAAGCAAGCAAACCAGAGCCAGCAAGGCACATGCATGCGCGCGCACACACAGCCCTGAATACAAAAGACTTACACGAGTGCTTCTGAAGTTAAATGTAGGTTGCTCCATTCATGTACAAAGATACTTAGATGGCAAATGAAAACTAGCTGCTGTGAAGCACTCACATTCATATATAATTGAAATACCCAAGAGTAAAATACTCAAGCACAATAGATGACAACTGATAAAAACAAGGGAAGGACTTGAAAACAAGATACAAAACTCTGGGGGATTACTGAGAATTTTCTAACACAAACTGTAGAAACTTCAATAGCTACATCTAAATTACCACATAATAAAAAACTGAAACAAAATAAAAACAGTTGAACTGCTGAAGCTGGCAAATTAGTGGCTGTGCTTTGGCATACAGGAGAGGATCACTGTGCCAATTCAGAGAGAGAGAGAGAGAGAGAGAGAGAGAGAGAGAGAGAGAGAGAGAGATAACAGTGCTATGACTTTTATCTTCTGCCACTGGGCTAAGGAAGGGACAGCGTACTTGCTTCAGAGCATATATTCTTTATCCCATAATCCTGCTGACTCCTTTGGAAGCAATACACTGTAGAAGCTTTGAAATCTCAGAACTGAGTTGTGGAAAGGGGAGTTATTCATTGCTATATTATCACTTCTTAATTCTGATGTATAAAATTATTGCCGTTATGACATATCTCTACGGCCCTTTATAGTTCATCAAATGCATTTACAACATCATTCATCTGTAATAATTATGTGGGATAGAACATGGCAATCCTTGTTTTACTGACAATACAGGGCCTTGTCGAAAGTCTACATCGGTTTTCATCTTGGGCAGCTTTTTGCCCTTGCAGGACTTCTTGGTTTTAGCATTCATATGGCCAGTTTAAAACTTCGGTATCTGTTCTCAGGGACAACAATTCTGACCACCCTCCCAACTTGCACACTGCATAACTTCTGTATGAATGCAGATGGGAGCAGAATTCCAGTATGTTCAAAAAAACCCCAGGCCAACCCAAGGTTTGAATCAATTCTATCTGGCTCAGCTGGGATTTGAAACCAAGGTTCCATTGCCAAGGAACAGGAACAGAGTTTATCCATTGACTATCATTTTGTAATGAGAAGTAGAGCAACCTTACCTTGTTTAGTTTTATTCTGTTCCTTTTTGAAGACTGGCAGTCAGGGATGTGACGTGGTTCTGCTTTGCCCTAACCTGTCCCTTTATGATTACCAGATTTTCTAATTGTAAGGTAAAGGGGCCCCTGACCATTAGGTCCAGTCGTGGCCGACTCTGGGGTTGCGACGCTCATCTCGCTTTATTTGCTGAGGGAGCCGGCGTACAGCTTCCAGGTCATGTGGCCAGCATGACTAAGCTACTTCTGGCCAACCAGAGCAGCGCACGGAAACACTGTTTACCTTCCCGCCGGAGCGGTACCTATTTATCTACTTGCACTTTGACGTGCTTTCGAACTGCTAGGTTGGCAGGAGCAGGGACCGAGCAATGGGAGCTTACCCGGTCATGGGATTCGAACTGCCGACCTTCTGATCTGCAAGTCCTAGGCTCTGTGGTTTAACTCACAGTGCCACCCGCGTCCCTTTTCTAGTTGTAGGGAGTGGTAATTAACACTTTGACAACCCCTATCTCCCTGCTGTTGACAACTGAATCAATTCATCCTCTAGCCCCCAAAAGGTATTATTTCTATTTTCCGGGCTGTGTGAAGTTCCTGTGGTTGGCTGCTCAGGACCACCTGTGAATCGGTCCACCTGGTCAAGAGTGGACTTAAAAGTGGCATGTTGCCAACCATCTTTCGTGTCTCATTGTGCAGATGACTTTGCAGGATGCTGTGTTACAAAGAGACCAGAAATCTATTTGTATGTAGTTGCATAGGATAAATGGACCTGAAATGGACCTGAAAAGTTCTCTGCTATGCATTTGAATTATGGTGCTGGAGGAGTCTCTTGAGAGTCCCATGGACTGCAAGAAGATCAAACCTACCCATTCTTAAGGAAATCAGCCCTGAGTGCTCACTGGAAGGACAGATCCTGAAGCTGAGGCTCCAATACTTTGGCCACCTCATGAGAAGAGAAGACTCCCTGGAAAAGACCTTGATATTGGGAAAGATTGAGGGCACAAGGAGAAGGGGACAACAGGGGACGAGATGGTTGGACAGTGTTCTCGAAGCTACCAGTATGAGTTTGACCAAACTGCGGGAGGCAGTGGAAGACAGGAGTGCCTGGCGTGCTCTGGTCCATGGGGTCACGAAAAGTCGGACATGACTAAACGTCTAAACAACAACAACAACAATGCATTCTCTACTATGCATTTTTCGTTTTGCTCTCTATGGACAAAGATAATTGTAAGAGCATCGCTGAGCTGCATACCCCTTCCTTCAGAGAGAGTGTTACCCCATCTACAACAGGCAAAATCTGGACCTAGGAACTGCGGTGCTTGCCTTAGCAGGTTTCAGCTTATCGACTCTCAGGTCATCCATATATTGGTACTAAAGGTCTGGAGCAGGGTGCCTGCTCACTCTATGGGCTCCCTGCATGATTTAGCACCCTGTAAACTTAGGGTTCTAAATCAACAGGGGGAGCCAATGTATGTTCAGCAGCTTCCTACCTTCAGACCTTAGGTGGGGATAAGTGAGGTTGGCAGGAGGCTTGATGGCAAAATGGCAGAGTCCCAGGAGGTAATCTCTTGTCATCAGCTCCCAATTGAGGAGAAATGCCAGTTGTTCTGGGCTACCAAAGTAACAAAGGAATGATCCACAAGAGGCTGCTATAATACCCACACCCACCCAATAGGGCTCTAGCTCAATGGTAGAGCATCTGCTTTGCATGTAGAACATACTATGTTCAATTCCTAGTACTTACAGGTATGGCTGAAAATATCCCTTGTCTGGAATTGAAGACAGCAGCTACCAGTCAGTGTAGACAATACTAAGCTAGATGGACCAGTGGTCTAATTTAGCATAAGACAGCTTCTATATTTTTTCACCCAAATTACAGAATTAATGGGATTAGCTGCATTAACAGTAGCAAGTCTAGCAAAGTTTGGCTGTGTGACATCACTTTCAAAATCCACACTTTTATTAGTGTGACTTGCTCAACAATGCGACACTCTTTGGTTGCATGTTCATACAAGCAGCGCAATTTGTTTCTGCCTGCTAATAATTATGCATAGCTCATGCTGTGTTTATGGATGCTGTGTTTATTTCTGTAATTGCAACATGCACTGAAATTAATTATGTTCTAACCTCTGGAATCTATCGGCCAACTGTTGAGTCTTCACTTAATTTTTTGTCTCTTTTCTTATCCTACCCTGCTCGCCTTTTGATGTGTTTTATCCTCCTTGTTTGGTTTCTCTGTGGAATAGTCTCAGAATAATCCTGCAGTTTTCTTTTATGACTGAAACTTTGCATTTTAACAGTTGTCTGGAGAAAGATCCTTCCTTGTGAAATATCAGTTTTAATAACCAGAAAAGAAAAATGCCATAAATCTGCACTAACCATATAAAGCTGAAGTCTCTCAGAGACTGATTAACATTGAGACTCTACACAGGTTTTTCAATAATTAGAGGATGTGCTTGCATGGAACCGTGGCTGCTCTGGCCTTGATGCCTTTTCCCTGGGCAGCCTGCAATTATTACAGCCTACAGTACATTTCCTGCCTTCCCTGCCTTCAGCCCCTGATCTTTTTTTGGGGGGGGGGCAGGGGCAGGGGCGGGGTGTGTGTTAGGGTGTTAAAGAGTCTTTTAAATTTATACAATCTTGTCACCGCATGTCCTAATGTTCCCTGTTTTTATTTTCCTCTGTTTGTTCAGGAACAACAGCTGGTGACGGCCTCTTTTCGCGTAAGATTGCGGCCACATCTTTGGTTATATTAACATAGCAGATGACAGCTTTACATTATTATATGCCTAGATGGCCCACAGCAGCCTGGTTCTCCTTTCACTGGGCTCCAGTGTACAGCCCTAACTCAAAGCTGCCCTGTAAGCATTCTCCTGTATTAGCATTACATTTATTTATTGCTCTTGGATTCCTTGTGCCCCCATGTTTCATAAATAACAAATTAGATAGAGGTAGATCTTGGCATTGCCTATGCTATGTGAACACATTTAGAAGTGATTTCCCTGTGTCATGCTAGTACAAAGTACAGCCATGAAGCATAGTTTCAAAGTGCCAAAACTTCAAATTAGATGCTTGCAAGTTAACTTTCTCTTCCGTTTCCAGGATAGTCTGAACTAACCGTGGCCTTTCTCAAATGGAGGCTCCCACCCCAACATAACTTAACCGTGGATTCATTGGTGTAAGATATAGAATCTCCTACTATGTGCGGGAGAATCTCACACTGTTCTAAAATTGGAGTGTCCCCAAGATCAGTAGTGAGTGGACGAAGTAAGGAGGTTGGAGCAGTGGTGGATGTGGGGCTCTCAGGTCCCAGTGGCATCCTGTGTGATGCTAAAATTTGGCGCCCCTGCCTCTTACGCAGCATTGCTGTGGCGCCCCCTACAGAACAGCGTACGGGGTGGCTGTACTGGTTGAAACTTTAATTTGATAGTGGTTTGGGGCAGGGGAAATTGCATGTGAAAATCATGCTCATTCACAATTATTCATTTTTTATTTACTAGATCAAACTTTTACCTTCTTGTCATTTTGTGATTGACCATGCCATCACAGAGGCCATTTTGTGACACACCTCCTGCTTTCCAAAAGGCCAAATGTGTCAACGTGCACACACAGGAATCCCAAAGCATTCTTTTTAGGGACACACACACTGTCAAGTTGGACCCACTATATTATATCTGTCACAAACTCAGTGTTTTTCGGCATTGCCATGCTTATTTCCTATTCCGTACCAGGAAGTTACAAAAGTCTATACTTTTACTTCACAGGTATGAAATAAAAAAAGTATTTTCCACCCTGTGCAAAAAGCACATAACCATCTCCTCACACGCAGACACTGTAAAAGTGAGACCTTGGTGTTGAAGTGTTTGCTTTGTAACTTCCTTTCTATGTGTGCTCAGTTTACCAGTCAAAACAAGTTTTTGATCATTTCACCACTGTCTAACAAATGTGAAGCTGTGTTCTTTGGGATCCATACATCATCCCAAACAATAGAAAACAAGTCTTGAAGACTCCCCCCACCCCACCCCCGGTGTTAGTGAAGCTGTCAGAAGCACAAAGAATGCCATTTTCTTGAAAAAGAAGAGACTCTTCTCATTCTCCTTCCAGTCCACACATTTCTAAACTTCCTGTTATGTGGATTCTCCCATGACTGGTTGCTGATCACTCACAGACCTGTTCTGAAATTATTATTTTTTTAAAGCAAGTGTAGGCATGTATCAAAGCCTTCAACACGAACCTGAAAGTTGCAGTGCTACACTGAGATCATCAGAGCTCTCTGTTTAAATTGTCAGAGTATATTTTCCTTTGATTTACCAGTTTAGTTTCATGTCCCCGAGAACAAAGCTGCCATCCCAATTACAATTAATAGTACCTTTCTGTTGTCTTCACAGGGGAATCAGTGTTTCCGCCCCCCCCTCCACACCAATCTCTACAAGTAATCAGTGTATAGCATTACAGACTCCTCACTTTCCTGAGTGGTGAGAAGTTTAGGGACATTGCCACAAGATTTAGTTTCCTTTGGATGGCAGAGAATTGGAATCTTGCAATATCTGTTTTATTTCCAAACACACAAGCAAAGAACAGGGGACACAAATAGGTTCTGGAGCAGATTTGGCTTGCTGTGTCATCCAAATCCAGTCGTGGTTAAGCTCTCTCCTTGCTAACCAGGTCTTGTGGGAATGAATAATAATAATAATAATAATAATAATAATAATAATAATAATAATTTATTATTTATATCCCGCCCATCTGGCTGGGCCTTCCCAGCCACTCTGGGCGGCTTCCATAAAAACCAAAAATACAGTAAAATCACACGTTAAAAACTTCCCTGAACAGGGCTGCCTTAAGATGTCTTCTGAATGTCAGGTAGTTGTTTATCGCTTTGACATCTGCTGGAAGGGCGTTCCACAGGGTGGGCGCCACTACCGAGAAGGCCCTCTGCCTGGTTCCCTGTAGCTTTGCTTCTCGCAATGAGGGAACCGCCAGAAGGCCCTCGGCGCTGGACCTCAGCGTCCGGGCAGAATGATGGGGGTGGAGACGCTCCTTCAGGTATACTAGACCGAGGCCGTTTAGGGCTTTAAAGGTCAGCACCAACACTTTGAATTGTGCTCAGAAACATACTGGGAGCCAATGTAGGTCTTTCAAGACCGGTGTTATATGGTCTCGGCGGCCGCTCCCAGTCACCAGTCTAGCTGCCGCATTCTGGATTAGTTGTAGTTTCCGAGTCACATTCAAAGGTAGCCCCACGTAGAGTGCATTGCAGTAGTCCAAGCGGGAGATAACCAGAGCATGCACCACTCTGGCGAGACAGTCCGCAGGCAGATAGGGTCTCAGCCTACGTACCAGATGGAGCTGGTAAACAGCTGCCCTGGACACAGATTTGACCTGTGCCTCCATGGACAGCTGTGAGTCCAAAATGACTCCCAGGCTGCGCACCTGGTCCTTCAGGGGCACAGTTACCCCATTCAGGACCAGGGCATCCTCCACACCTGCCCGCCTCCTGTCCCCCAGAAACAGTACTTCTGTCTTGTCAGGATTCAACCTCAATCTGTTAGCCGCCATCCATCCTCCAACCGCCTCCAGACACTCACACAGGACCTTCACTGCCCTCACTGGTTCTGATTTAAAAGAGAGGTAGAGCTGGGTATCATCTGCATACTGATGAACACCCAGCCCAAACCTCCTGATGATCTCTCCCAGCGGTTGCATGTAAATGTTGAAAAGCATGGGGGAGAGGACAGAACCCTGAGGCACCCCACAAGTGAGAGCCCAGGGGTCTGAACACTCATCCCCCACCACCACTTTCTGAACACGGCCCAGGAGGAAGGAGCGGAACCACTGTATAACAGTGCCCCCAGCTCCCAGCCCCTCAAGACGGTCCAGAAGGATGTTATGGTCGATGGTATCAAACGCCGCTGAGAGATCCAGCAGAACTAGGAAACAGCTCTCACCTTTGTCCCTAGCCCGCCGGAGATCATCAACCAGTGCGACCAAGGCAGTTTCAGTCCCATGATGAGGCCTGAATCCCGACTGGAAGGGATCCAAATGGTCCGCTTCTTCCAGGCGTGCCTGGAGTTGTTCGGCAACCGCTCGCTCTATCACCTTGCCCAAGAATGGAAGATTTGAGACTGGGCGATAGTTGGCCATTGTGGCCGCATCTAAAGATGGTTTTTTAAGAAGCGGTTTAATAACTGCCTCTTTCAGCGGGTCTGGGAAGGCTCCCTCACGGAGGGAAGCATTCACCACCCCACGAAGCCCATCGCCCAGTCCTTCCCGGCTAGCTTTTATAAGCCAGGATGGGCAAGGATCCAGGAGACAGGTGGTTGGTTTCACTCGTCCAAGCAGCCTGTCCACATCCTCGGAGGTAACAGATTGGAATTGATCCCACTCAACTTGACTAGACAGAACTCTAGCACTCTCCCGCCCTGGCCCTGCTCCCACGGTGGAGTCTACTTCTTCCCGAATCTGAGCGATTTTATCTGCAAAAAACTTTGCAAAATCATTGCAGGAGAACATGTGGCCCGTACTGGGCCCCGATGTTGCAGGTGGTTCCACTAAATTGTGAACCACCTGAAAAAGTCTCCTGCTGCTGTTTTCTGCAGATGCAATAGAGGCGGTGAAGAAATTCTTCTTCGCCGTCGCTATCGCCACTTGGTAGGCTCGACGTTGAGCTCTAACCTGTGTCCGATCAGATTCGGAATGAGTTATCCGCCACCGGCGCTCTAGCCGTCTCAAAGATTGTTTCATTGCCCTCAGATCCGTGGAAAACCATGGGGCTCTCCGGGCTCCATGCAATCGGAGAGGGCGCTTCGGAGCCAAACAGTCAATAGCCCTGGTTAACTCCGCATTCCAGTGGGCCACCAGGGAATCAGCTGAAAGGCCATCAACATGGGATAAAGCATCCCCTACCACTCTCTGGAAACCATTTGGATCCATTAAGTGGCGGGGGCGGACCATCCGAATTGGTCCCACCTCCCTGCAGAGGGGATGGGTCGCAGAGAAGTCCAGTTGCACCAGGAAGTGATCTGACCATGGCACTTCTTTTGTTTCACTTTTACTTAGTGTCAGATCACCAACATCCATAGAGGTAAACACCAGGTCCAAGGCATGTCCGCGGCTATGGGTTGGGCCAGACTTATTCAGGGACAGCCCCATGGAGGCCATGCTTTCCACGAAGTCCCGAGCTGCCCCTTGTAAGGTCGTGTCGGCATGGATGTTAAAATCCCCTAGGACGACCAAGCTAGGTGTCTCCAGGAGAACATCCGCCACGACCTGAAGCAGCTCGGGCAGGGAATCCTTGGTGCAGCGAGGGAATCCTTGGTGCAGCGAGATCAGAGAGCAGTAAAGAGGCTGCAAGCTCCTCTCTAGGAGCCGTCATATTCATACGGTCCTGTTGTGCCATATGTGAAAACCAGGCTGTTGAAATCCATGGTTGGGAGGGATGTAAGCCTGTAAATATACAAAAAATGGGCATGTAATCTGTGATTTATCAGTGATGAATCTGTGGTTGGGTGTATTAATGAACTGGATGAAGGTCAGGAGAGTGAAGCTCAATCCAGACAAGATGGAGATGCTATTAACAGGTGGCTGTTTTGCCCAGGTGAGTGATGTTCAACTAGTTCTAGAGTGGGGTCACATTCTTCCTAAAGCAAAAGTGGCTGTTCTGTGGCCCTCCAGATAATGTTGGACTATAATTCTCATTATGTCTGACTGCTGGCCATGGTAATTGTGACTGATTGGAATTGGAGTCCAACAACATCTGGAGGACCACAGATTAGCCACCCTTGCCCCAAGGAACCAGGTATATAGTCTGGTCATGGTCTTTGATCCACCATCACTGGAGGAACATGGTACCTCCATGGCACAGAGAACCTTTTACCAGCTTAGGCTGATGCATCTGCTATAGTCCTTACAGTGAGGGAAAAAGGTATTTGATCCCCTGCTAAATTTGCCTGTTTACCCTCTGACAAAGAAATGACCAGTCCATAATTTTAATGGTAGGTTTATTATAGCTGTGAGAGACAGAATAACAACAGGAAAACCCCCAGAAACCCAGAGGACAAAAGTCAGAAATTGATGTGCATTATAATGAGTGAAATAAGTATTTGATCCCCTATCAACCAGCCAGATGACAGGCTACCTGGTATCTTCACTGTATGTAACGAGCTGTAAGGGAGAGGTCTTACCTGTAATCCCAGCTCATTACGGTACCTGTACAAAAGACACCTGTTGACAGAAGCAATCAATCCAGCAGATTCCGAAGTAGCCACTATGACCAAGAGCAAAGAGCTGTCCAAGGATGTCAGAGACAAGATTGTAGACCTGTGCAAGGCTGGACTGGGCTACAAGCAGCTTGGTGAAAAGGTGACAACAGTTGGTGCAATAATTCGCAAATGGAAGAAACACAAAATAACTGTCAACCTCCCTCGATCTGGGACTCCATTCAAGATCTCATCTCGTGAAGTTTCAATAATCATGAGGCAGCCCAGAACTACACGGGGGGAACTTGTCAATGATCTCAGGGCAACTGGGACCATAGTCACCATAAAAACAGTTGGTAACACACTACGCCATGGACTGAGATCTTGCAGAGCCCGCAAGGTCCCCTTGCTCAAGACAGCACATGTACAGACCCGTCTGCAGTTTGCCAATGCACATCTGAATGACCCAGAGGAGAACTGGGTGAAAGTGTTGTGGTCAGATGAGACCAAAAGCAAGCTCTTTGACATCAACTCAATTTACTGTGTTTGAAGGAGGAGAAATGCTGCTACGACCCCAAGAACACCATCCCCACTGTCAAACATGGAGGGGGACATATTATGCTTTGGGGGTGTTTTTCTGCCAAGGGGACAAGACACCTTCACCGCATCAAAGGAACGATGGATGGGACCATGTATCTCAAATCTTGGGTGAGCACCTCCTTCCCTCAGCCAGGGCATTGAAAATGGGTCGAGGATGGGTATTCCAGCATGACAATGACCCAAAACACACGGCCAAGGCAACAAAGGAGTGGCTCAGGAAGAAGCACATTAAGGTCCTGGAGTGGCTTAGCCAGTCTCCAGACCTTAATCCCATCGAAAATCTGTGGAGGGAGCTGAAGGTTCGAGTAGCTACACATCAGCCTCAAAATCTTACTGACTTGGAGAGGATCTATCTGCAAAGAGGCGTGGGGCAAAATACCTCCTGAGATGTATGCAAACCTGGTGGCTACCTACAAGAAACGTCTGACCTCTGTAATTGCCAACAAGGGTTTTACCACCAAGTACTAAGTCATCTTTAGTACTTAGTACGTTAGCAAAGGGATCAAATACTTATTTCACTCATTATAATGTACATCAGTCTCTGACTTTTGTCTCTGGGTTTCTGGGGGTTTTCCTGTTGCTATTCTGTCTCTCACAGCTACAATAAACCTATCATTAAAATTATGGACTGGTCATTTCTTCGTCAGGGGGCAAATGGGCTAATTAAGCAGGGGATCAAATGCTTTTCCTCTCACTGTACCTAGATGAGGATAGGTTTGGTTATCTATCCCCTGGTAACTACTGCCTGATTAGATTGAATAAAGCAAACCCATGCAACATAGCAGGGAAAGTCAACAATAAAGTATGTAAAAATTGTGCAGCAAAGATAAAACTGGTTAAGTTTTAAACGGAGCAGATTAAAAGGCACAGGAAAAAAAGGAAGACCCAAGCCTGCTGATGAAATATCAAGGAGCTTGAGAAAGTGAACTTCTCTGGGGAGTGTATTCCATAACTTTGGGGAGGTCACCACTGAGAAGACCCTTTCCCCAACAGCCACCCACCACATCTCAGACAGTGGGGACAGCACCCAAAAGGTCCAGGTAGGTGCATGTGGAAGCACAAGATACTTGAGATACTCGGATCCCAAGCTGTGAAGGTCTTGTAAATGTCAAAACCAGTATTGGACTTGGGACCGGAAATGGACTGGGGGCCATGGAACTGCCATATGCTCATACCACCCACTCTAAACGTAAAAGAGACCCCACTGCCTAGTCTAGCACTGATCGACCCACAGTGACTAACCACATGCCAAACAAGGCAAGAGAACAACGGCTCTCTCTCTCACCGTTGTCCCCTAGTAATCAGAGGCATGTTGCCCCTTATGCTGGAGGCAGCATGCGGCTTTCATGACTGGTAGCCTAAGTTGGTGGACATTGTTATACCTTCTAGCCATGAATTCTGTGTTTACCCACGTGCTGTGTGAATAAGTAACTTCCTCTTGTCTGCCCCAAGTCTTCTACCATTCAGCACCAATGGAAGCTTCCCTTGAAATGAAAACAGGAGCTTCTGAGAGACCATTTTTAATCAGGATTGAGGCAGGGAGAGAAAGAGTCAAACTTTTCATTCTCACCCACCCTCCCCATTGTCCCAAAACAGCTGAAATATCCCTTCAGCTGCTATTTATGTTACCAAATACAGACGTCATTTCAAAGGTACACATGATTCTGTCAGTTATAATGGGGCCTTTCCTTTTAAAAATAGTTGCATGATGTGCACCCAATTCAATGTATGCTTACTAAAAAGTAACCCCTACTGTGCTTAGTGGCACTTAGCCAAGTCAACAGGTCACAGTACACCAGACGGAATACATGAGGACTTTTTCTGAGTACTCATGCATAGGATCAGTAAGCCAATAAAGAACCAATTTGCTCTGGTTAGAAGTGCATTCCTCTGCATGTATGCTCAGAAATTTGATCAATGGTGCTTAGTCCCAGATATATAATCTTAGGCTTTTGTCAGCTTTTTATAAAACTGTATGATATGTGATACAGCACCTATTCAATCAATAATTTCTGCCTATTTCTGTTAGGTTGTGTACACTTAAACTGCACACAAAATCTGAGCAAGCTTTGCCACAGTGTTTTGCAAATGACAATGCATATCTTTCAGATAACTACAACTAAATAATCCTTCGATTTCCTCCTTATCACTGTTAAATGAAAAGCAGAGGTTATGTTTCTGAATACCACCTTCTGCACTGCAGAAACTGTACTACATAATGAGAAGAGCTCCGATACACAGACTGCTTTTGGCAGTCTCTAGCCTAAGCTTTGACTGAAAAATCAGTGCAAAAGGTCATCTAATAATAAGTTATTCTGTTTGAGCCTGGAGCTTTGAAAAGGGGGCTAGTCATGAAACATAAGGTCCCTTCGAGTGCTCAGTGATACAATGTAAATAAAACATTGGGGAGCAGAAATACAAGTGGAAAGATCATTGGAGATGAGAATGAAGTGGGGTGGGGAAGGAGGATAGGGGAAGGGAAGGATAAATAAAGAATAAAAGTTGTTTTGACAATTACTGGCAAAATTAGGCACACACACCAGTAAGGTGCACTTGACGAGTAGTGAAACCAAGTAAATTCTCTTTGCGGTACACTCATAGTTATACAAGGCTGCACACTGACTAAGCCACAATGTGAACAAAACTACCAACACCACATCTTCACGTTTCACACGACATAATCTTCATTTCTGTCTTTGGCAGCAAAATAAAAATAAGCATCTTGATCATAGTAAGTATGAAGTTTCAACACTTGTGATACTAGTCTAACTTTCCAGCTCAGGAGTGCTTTACACATTACGATTTAATGACACAGGAGTGCGCCTGAGAGTCATTCCTGCATCTGAAAACATAGCGTGGGGGTGATTAATATATTATCGGTCTCAGAGAAAGACGTGTGCTGTGAAGCCACTTTTGGAGTCTTGTAGCAAATCCATCTTTCCCCAAACTATTACAACTTGTGTAGTTAGCATCCTGATATCATATTTTTAATAGAATTGATTTGTAGTTTTGTCCATATAATTAAAACCAATCATTTTCATGTGATGTTTTCTGATATAGAATGAATGCTCACACAATGGTGATGCAGAAAGCAGGCTTCAAGTCAAGTGATTTAGTTAAACTAATATTGCCAGGTGTATGAGACCAAAGGCAGACTGAACACTTTTCTAGTGCTCAGGTTCTATGCACATTAAATACTGCTTAATTTGGCTGTGCACACCTAGTGATTTTCCACTGCTCATTCACCCAAACAGGCCTTTGAAGCTGTTATCTTTGACAGTGATTTTGATTTCTTGGGGTAGAATCCAGGCTGTTCTCAATACAGGGGGCAAGAATTGTTGTCAATGCTGAGGGTGCCGACTGGCCGTTCAATAGGGATGGTCCTTGGATGTAGCAGCAGCATGCTGCTTGCTCTATGTGATGAGCTCTTTGAATCAGGGCAATTTTTTTATTTTGTATATTGACAAAATATGTTTAGAATCTTACTGGGAAAGAATTGTACACCACAAGTGCAGAGTGCCTTTCCATTTAACTTATTTCAGTGGAACACATTATGCTCTGGTGATTTCTAGGTTAGATTATTGCAACATGTTATACATAGGGTTGCTTCTGAAGACAACTCAGAAACTTCGGCTGGTGCAGAATTCAGTGGCCACGTTGCTAACCTGGGCAAGACGGATTGAGCATATATGCCAATCCTGGCCCGACTGCACTGGCTGCCAGTTAGTTTCTGGGCCCAATTCAAAGAGCTGGTAAACCCTTAAATGGCTCAGGACTGCAGTACTTCAAGGACCGCCCCTTCCCATATGAACTCACCTGGACCCTATGATCATCATCTGAGCCCATTCTTTGTGTGCCTTCTCTGCAAGAGGATCACAACATGAGAATGGGCCTTTTCTGCAGTGGCTCCCCATTTGTGGAATGATCTCCCCAGGGAAGCCCCGTTTGCTACATACCTTTAGGTGCCAGGCAAAAACATTCCTCTTCTACCAGGCCTTTGGCTTATTAAACAATTGAGGCCGTTTAAACTCTCTCTCTCTCTCTCTCTCTCTCTCTCTGTATGCACGTGTGTGTATGTGTAATTGTTTTTGTTTGTTACTATGTTATGCAGTTTTATGTTTCTTTATTGTAAACTGCCTTGTGATCCTCGGATGAAGGGTGGTATAGAAATGTATTAAATAATATTTTTCAAACTTGGAAATACATCCTGGCCATTTTTAATGGGTGACCCAAAGTATGCATGCAGAGGCTGTTCTACTTGCCGAAAATCCATCTCAGGTTACACTAAAGAAAACTATTCCCATCTTGCTCGCCCTTGATCATCTCTGTCTTTTTGCCTCAAGCACTCTTTCTGATTTTTTCTCTTACCTGTGTTTTGTATTTTTCATCTGGGATGTTTCTGTGCCCAAAGTCACTTGCTTTCAGACACATAATGCTTGTGTTCCTAATGCTTAGCATGAACTAATTCAGGTGGGTCTTCCTATTTATTCTCCTTTGTATGGCTTCTCTGTTACACAGAAGAATCTCACAGAGAATTGATAATGCCAAGTGTCTCACTCCTTGTTAGGCTATTTCAACTCCAAACCGTGGCTCTACACATAGATTCATAAAACTCACCCTCTGAACTTACAGGCGATTAGTATCGAAGTCTTCTTATGATTAAATATGATTAAGTGTAAGATGAAAAAGATTTTTTTTCTTCTAGTGTTGAAAGCACTGAAGAGGCATTGTCTCAATAGTCCTTACAACCACTTTTCAGGACAGTTTTGTTGCTTTTATTCCCATGTCGCAGATGATCCTGAGACAGTGTGGTGTTATAGTTAGAGTGTTGTACTATGGCCTGGGAGACAAGGGTTCAAATCCCTACTCAGCTGTAAAGTTCACTGGGTGACTTTGGGCCAAGCATTGTCTCTCTGCCTAATATACCTCACAGGGTTGTTGTGATGATAACATTGGGAGGCGAGAACCATGTACACTGCCTTGAGCTCCTTAAGGTCATTTACGGTGCAATCTTATACATGTCTACTCAGAAGTAAGCCCCACTGAGTTCAATGGGCAGATCTATATAAAACTGCATTTTTAAGACTGAGTTCATGGGTTAAGTGAGATTTGAATTTCACAGAGTTGCCTTTCATTTAACTTACTTAATATATTTAGAGGGATTTCACAGACCATAATTCATCCCCTTTGCTTCTACAGTATAACTGTACGGTGTGTGTATATAATATCATCATCTTATTTGTACTGCCTTCCGCATCACTGTTGTATGAGCACTCCTGCCAATCACTCTAGGTGGCCCATTGAATGTCAGCGACTAAGAAGGCCTCTCTCTGTTCCCACCTTGCTGATTTAATTTGGCAACATGGAAGTATTCTTAACAGTTGTGATTGCACAAACAAAGGGAGGCAGCCTTCTCAGGTGTTTATAGGTCAAATTTATCACCCTGTTGTACCAATGTCCAGTATTTTATCAAGATTGTACCAATGAGTGAGTGCATTTCAATGTGGAGTTCAGAGTATTCAGTCTTATGCCAGTAAGCCATTTGATTTTTCTAGCATAGTCAGGTTGATGTTTCTGATTACAATACAATATTTATATCCAGTATGTTAGATAAAATAACATAATCTTCCTAGTCTGTGAATATTTTCCATTTATTAATTTTATTTATTTTACTACCATGCTAAAGCTAATATATCGGTTGAAATCTCAACAGTATGCAGTAGGTGTGAATTATAAAAGCAATCTGGAGCAAAAGTAGTTTGCTGCACATAGCCAAAATATTTTCCTAAAGAAGTGGGAGGCTGCTCATATTCTGTTCTGCTCCTGTAATACTTGTTTCTCCTCTCTGGTAGGGATTGGTCCAAGTGCTGATAACTTTTTGGTAACACCTTTTGGGTAGTCCAGAGGCATCTAGACTAATCTGATACCTGCTTTCTCCTTACTCTGGCCGAAAAGGTGACTGGCCTGTCAGAGCTGAGAGCTCTGTTATATGCTATGTCATTATATGCGGGAATTGTCCCCTTTGCATGTATGGGTGCAGAGATCTGCAAATGAAAACCCATTTATTCTCATGGATAACACTGGCTAGATTAAAGACGGCGGTGGTGATGATTATGATGATATTTTTATTATTTATATGCTGCTCATTTGCCTGGGTTGCCCCAGCCACACTGGGCAGCTTCTAGCAATATATAAAAACACAATAAAACATGAAACATTAAAGGGTTGCCTTCGGATGTCTTCTAAAAGTCATATATTGTTTATCTCCTTGACAACTGATGGGAGGGTGTTCCACAGGGTGGGTGCCAGTGAGAAGGCCCTCTGCCTGGTTTCCTGTAACTTCCCTTCTTGCAGCAAGGGAACTGCCAGAAGGCCCTCGGAGCTGGACCTTACCTGAGCGATAGAGTGGAGATGTTCCTTTGGGTATACAAGGCCAAGGCTGTTTAGGGCTTCTAAGGTCAGCAAAATCAAATTTCTTTGTAGGAAACTCTTGATTTTCTTTTTACTGGGTTCCTAAGATCTGCTTGAACTATGGTTTGAAACATGGTATCTTCTCTACATTTTTATTAAAGGTAGAATTATAACATCTAACTATAAAGTTATTGGTGTCCTTTTCTGTTTTTGTTAACCACAAATTATAATCTGCAGTGATGTATCTGAAATTCCTTCAACTGAAGCTGGTTAAGTCAATGTACGTACTTAAGGTTTTTGAGCAAAGAATATGTATTAGTGGGATAAATGGGTTAAGCCTAAATTATCTGGATAACAGCACCCTTTTCAGCTCCCCACCCCCAATACTTTTTAATTATAAATAGATAAAAATCATGCCTGATTTATTTAACCTTCCTCAGACTTGAATTTTGTTAAGGTTAGAGACATTTGGGAAAAAAAACCCTGAAGAAATGCAGCTTAATGCATCCATTTAAATTGCCTGAGAGGAAACATTGCATAGAGTCTTTTTAAAGCCTCTCCCCCTTAGGCTATTAAATAAGAAACTGGTCACTAAGTGCTGGTAAGAGCCTATTTCGGTGGGATTATGCCTATTACTAGGTATGCAGTGGTTTATGGCTACATTTTGTTAAAGGTATTAGGAAATGAAATACGGATTACCTAAACTGAGTTTTTTTTGGGGGGGAGGTGATACTTTCCCCCAGGAGGTTAATAATTCTTCCCATTTATTGGATCCAGCTTATTGGGTGTACAGGATGAATTGAATTAACCTTGCCAAATGTAATGATCTGTGAAACATGCTTTTGTTTTACAATTTGACTCCAAACCTACAAAAACAATTTAGTGCAAAAATGCTCTATTATGATAATCTTTGGTTAGATCTTTATTGTGCATTCAGTGCAATTTACACATGTCTCATTGGAAGGGAATCCCATTGAGTTCAATGGGATTTTCTCCCAAGCACAGTGGTACCTCGGTTTAAGAACTTAATTTGTTCTGGAGGTCCGTTCTTAACCTGAAACTGTTCTTAACCTGAAGCACCACTTTAGCTAATGGGGCCTCCTGCTGTGCCGCCGCTGCATGATTTCTGTTCTCATCCTGAAGCAAAGTTCTTAACCTGAGGTACTATTTCTGGGTTAGCAGAGTCTGTAATCGGAAGCATCTGTAACCTGAAGCGTCTGTAACCCAAGGTACCACTGTATGTGTGTGTTTGGCTTACAGCCTTACAGTTCCATTAACGTTTACAAATCTGCACCAACTATATATTTTCTGTAGTTAAGGATAGCACAAACTGTTAAACAAGCCAAGCTACAAACCTGATTTTATGGTAAACTGAGACGGCTATCCTACTCACAGCTACACAGACATTAACCACACTGACAAAAGTTTTCATGTAGTATATGTTTCTAATCAATGGAGTTAAGAAAGGTGAAGCAGAATTAGAGTAGGAGGAAAATGAGAGAATTCTAAGAAGTTCAAAACTAGAAAAAAGTGGCATGGAAACACCAGACATTCGTGGGTTGGTTGGATTTCCTTTCCTTCCAACTTACCTGCATGTAATATTTTGGCAGCTTAGTAGTATAAATGATGTGACTGAGGTGCAGTGCAATGTACAAATAAGTTATTTGCATGGGAAACATGTTTTCCACTTCTATTCTGTCCTTTCCTCTACCCCTCCTCTTCTTTTTATTTTAAAAAAACTAGATCAGAACATATCATTAGCCATGCTTCTTAGTGAACCTGACTTTTCTCAAGAAATTTACATCTTTCTCTCATTTTCTGTTAAGGTTTCTTACTCTGTTTTTTCACCTAAAGAATTATAATGAGGTAGAGTGAATGAGATCTATGGGGAAAGCAGTGGACCTAGAGACTAAAGGTAAAAGGATGATTGATGGTATGAAATTACCATAAAAGTACAATCAGGATCAGATTTTAAAATGAATTTTTAAGCAGCCTAAGAGATACTCTTTGATTTGTAGTCTAGTGGAATGAATAATGTCTCATTCAGTGAATAAAGTTTCTCACTGTGTGACTTGAGCTTTTTCTGATCCTTCTGACTGGGTGTAAAGTGGAACCAAAGCCTGAAGTGGTTTTTAATGCTGAAAATATCAAACACAGTGTACCTAATGTCAAAACCTGGGCATAGGCATAGAGGAGAGAAAAATAAATATGAGGCAACTGTAGGGTTAGAAACAAACAACAACACTGCCCTCTATGCTAGGTCATTCTTGATTGGTATAAAGCATTTCAAAACCTAATGGAGAAAAAGGGTCAGGAGGCTACACTGTCAAAGTAAAGGTGAAAACAAATCTTAGAGTAGCGTGCAAGTCATGTATTCATGAGTTGACAGAGGGACACATTAAAGCCCACTCGAGTGCATCAATGTGACTATAGTGATAGTAAATACTGAAATTCAATTCAATACCACGCATAGTCATATACACTCCCATCTGCAATGTCCAGCTCTATGATAAACTAAATATGTAGTACTACGAACAGAACCAAACCATATTTTTGTTATTGTGCATATGTTAGTTTGAACAAATATGGATCTCTCTGTAACAATGTAATACCTACTTAGAAATAATAGGCTCCATTGTTCTAAGGGTACTTACTTTGAAAGTGTGTATAAGATTGTAGTCTAGGTTTGCACAGTTATTTTAAACAGAGATATTCATGCTAATGAAAGACACACTTTTCTTAAGAACTAGTATAATCATATTTTGTATTTCCCTTTTTAGTATATACATTAATATAATGCTTGGAAAGAATTATTGATGTTGTCATACATGATATCCTATCAATTTAAACAAACAGGTTTTGAAATTTTGAATTCCATATAGCATTTTTTAAAATACAGCTGTGATGAATTTTTTTTAAATGGTAAAATATAAATCCTCTTGAACCCAGTAGATTGATGGGGTGAAACTGGCTAAAATCCAAGTTTTTCTATAGGTTATAGGTCAAATTGTTACTTGATTCCCAGTATTAATGAAGAATTTAGCAGCAAACAAAACTTAGGCATGAGCAATTATGTGGAGGACTTAGGCTAACAGTACTGGATTTTTTATTTTATTTTAACTTTTATTCTAGTTTGGCATGAGGAAATTAAAACCAGATGCTTTAATTGAGTTGAACATTAATTTTTTTTAACATAAAATCTTTTCTGTCAGTTGCTTTTTATGACATTTTCCATTTTTCCTCCCTGCTGACAGTTCCCATAATGACTTTAATCATACAGTCTGGGGAGTGAAGATGTTATTGAACAGCAACCATCTCAATGGTCAATGTCAGTGTCACTTTTCAGGGAGCAGGACTCTCTGAGCATCAAGGAACGACCGCAATTCTAACAGCCTCCTAGAAAAGTGTTAAGTGCATTAAATCTCTGTCAATCACATTTTTTTTCACTTGCTGGCCAAATTATTATTATTTAGCTGAATATATTCTCTGGCAACTTATTTGTGGTGTCCTTATCTGTGTACCTTATATGACTAATGATGATTGTTTATGGAGAGCTGCCTGTCCAATTATTTTTGAAGGAACACAAGAATGCAGAATGACTGGAAGCATCAGGTTTTTGCCAGAGAATGCCTCAGGTAAGAGGAGAATGGCTAGAGGCTATAAGGAATCACAAGAGACAAGTCAGAGTCGTAAATTGGGAAACTGACATATCTCATCTAATATACTTGCTAACTAGGCCTTTAAAAACCTTGACGTTTAACTAAGTTTGTGGAAAAGTTATGGATTTTTGTCCTTTCCCATTGACTATAACTCATTAATATGATGAACTGAGATGTTTATAATCATTTTCGACATTAGCAGACTAATCTATGGAATGATTTAGTGTTGCGGTTCAAAACCTTGCACCCGCAGAACAGCTTACATAGATTGCATCCATTTCAAAGACAAGTCAGTCAAAAATGATACTGCACATTATTTACCGTTTTGGTTCCTCACTGTATGGAATAGCATGAAAGACTTTCATCCTGTACAGGCATTTGAATGATACTTCAGAATCTGCAGCCTGTTTGGAGCGGACCGCAATGTGAAATAAAAAGAGGCTGCCAGTGGTTTAATTAAAAATAAAAGTGTAAAACAGAAACTGGGAAGTTAATATGCTTATTTAATAGCACAATTTAAATGTATATTAGAAACTTGGGCTATGAACAAATAATCCCCATATTTCCATGTTTCTCGTTAAGTTATGCTTTGTGATTAGAAGTACTAAGAATGATATATAACTTCCTTAGAAAGCAAGGATGCCCACTAAAATATGAAAGATGTACAGGTCTATGTAAATAGTATAGAGCAAAATAGCTGTAGTATAGTTATTAAAAATCAAATATTTGCAGGGGGTGCTGGAAAGATCCAGGGGGTGGGAGTAGCCTTGGGAGCAATGGGGGGGTGTTGAATAAAAGTAAGGGGGTGGTGGAAGCATAAAGAAAGAAGAGAATAAAATTATGAAAAACCATTCAGGCACATTTCATCTGTTGTGTAATGATGCTTACCGCCAGGTCAGGTGCTGTTGTGGGGTGGCCACACCTCCCCTCCATCTGGCAGTCATGCTGGAGCCAAGGGGTTTTCCCTGGCTTGGGCGAACCCTTTTTGGCTTCATCCAGGCCCAAGAAGTGGATCGCAGCTTGCCTGCCTGTTTGGCCAATGGCAGGCTGGCTCCAGCACCGGCTCTACTCCTGGGGCGTAATCAGACTCAGCTAGCAGGCTACACTGTGGGTTTTAGTTTAAGAAATAATTTTATTATTTCAAGCTTCAAGGTGTCTTATTTACAACAGCATCTTTCTTTACTATGTTGCAAGACGCAGGTAGAAATACAAACACACTGCAACTTTCTGTTTGCTTAAAGAAGGTAGATTTCCAATGACAGATGCTGAAAAGGGGGCAGTAGGGCAAATAAGTTTGGGAATCTCTGGTCTAAATAATTTAAATGATTATCCTTGAGTTATTCCCACTGGACAGAGCTGCTACTAGGATTGTTACTAGATATCTAAACAGTCAGGGATATGAGCATCTGAATCACTGCCCTGTTGTTGTTTAGTCGTTTAGTTGTGTCCAACTCTTCGTGACCCCATGGACCAGAGCACGCCAGGCACTCCTGTCTTCCACTGCCTCCCACAGTTTAGTTAAACTCATGCTGGTAGCTTTGAGAACACTCTCCAACCATCTCGTCCTCTGTCGTCCCCTTCTCCTTGTGCCCTCCATCTTTCCCAACATCAGGGTCTTTTCCAGGCAGTCTTCTCTTCTCATGAGGTGGCCAAAGTATTGGAGCCTCAGCTTCAGGATCCAGTGAGCACTCAGGGCTGATTTCCTTAAGAATGGGTAGGTTTGATCTTCTTGCAGTCCATGGGACTCTCAAGAGTCTCCTCCAGCACCATAATTCAAAAGCATCAATTCTTTGGCCATCAGCCTTCTTTATGGTCCAGCTCTCACTTCCATACATCACTACTGGGAAAACCATAGCTTTAACTATACAGACCTTTGTTGGCAAGGTGATGTCTCTGCTTTTTAAGATGCTGTCCAAGTTTGTCATTGCTTTTCTCCTAAGAAGCAGGTGTCTTTTAATTTCGTGGCTTCTGTCACCATCTGCAGTGATCATGGAATCACTGCCTACTCCCATATAAACTTGTTTTATGCTTTTCAATCAAGGCTCTGATCCAGGTGCTTTCACCTTCTGAAGTGAGGGGAGTGTCTATCAAGAACGGGGCCTTAGAACAGGCAGCAGAATTTCCTCACCAGAGACATTTATCAAGGCACCATCTTTGCTTTCTTTAAGGCACCAATGTTGGCCAGACATTTAGCAGCATTTCACTGGTTTTTGTTTGTAATTTTGAAATAATTTATTTTGTCACATGATTTTAACCTAGCGCATGATTACGTTGACTCCCATCCAGGGCACAGGCTCCCCCTCCACTTTTACTGATTATTTTTTACAGAAAAAGCAAATTATGTGAAACGCGTCTCATGCCTAGTTTGACTTCAGTAGGACTCAGAGCATCATCCTACACAGTTACTCCCTATTAATAGAGAGATAAAATTTTAGTGATAAAATTAAAAAATGCTCCTTATAAATTATTAGCTTTCAATATCTGAGCCAGATTCACACCTATTTTGACTACACTGCTAATGTTTTTCCTTTGGTTGGCACTGCCTTTCTCCCTTTGGTGCACACATAATAAAACAGCTCTGAAGAGAGAACCATTTTATGTTTCTTCAGTTACGTCTTTTGTTACTTCAAGACTGTAATTTAGATCAAAGTAGTTCTTAATGGCATTTATTATTTTGTTTTTTAACTACAATTAATTGGCTCCTTTAAAAGGCAGCTGAGAAGTCAATTTCTTCTCCTTGTAGTGAATCCTCTGGGTTTAATAATTTACTGTTATAAATGTCTTTCTCTCAAAGACAATAATCTTTACAGATAGCATGAACAATTATTTTTTACCGTGCGTGTCAATACACACATGCATTGTATTTCCATAGTGTACTGCCAGAAAGTACCTTTAACACTGCTGAAGATCTGTAAAAACTTCATACTTGGTAGCTCATATTTTATTGGAAACAAAATACATGGATTTATTTTGTGTGTGTGTGCATCTGCATGTGTGCCCACGCATGGGTGTAAACATATGTTTTTAAGGTAGGTGGGGAAATTCCCTCTTTTAAAAGGTTTCCAATGATGCTGTCCCATGCCCCCTTACCAGGGAGTAAGTCCCATTGAATTCAATGGGGCTTACTGTTGAGTTGACTTGTATTGGACTCTGCTGCAATATTATTTAATAGGTTGTCACCAGACACCATTATATCACCTTGACAACATTACTTGTTTGCTACAATAATGCATGATGTGCTATATCCTCACTACCAGTCAACAAAACATAAAGCAAAATAAAGTGCAATGATGTTCAATTTGGGGCTATCAGATTAATGTGATGTGAAGCATTCCCTGGATTTATCTGTACTTACAAAAATGCTTCTCCTTCCTGAGCAGATGTATAGTACTAGGTTTCAAAATAAGAGTGCAGTTTCAACATAGGCATTCTCCTTTTAGCATCACTGGTAGCTTGAACCCAGCAAGCAGAGTTGGAATTCTTCCCTAGTCAGATAATTCTCACATGCATTTCACCTTTTAATACTCCTCTCTCTCCCCCCACCAACAGCACACACCAAATGTACACACATTGTGTTTCTATATGTCAGCTGACCATGTCATGAGATGCTCCAGTAGGTCAGCTGCTCTCCAACATTAATTCACCTGATATTTCTACAGGTCAGCTATTCACATGAATGCCTCACACATACATAATATTCTCACAGGAATGATGAAGGATGTGTACCAGGCTATTCAGCTCTCCACTGAGAATCTCTCTTCTTATCCATAACTGTTAAGCATATTCAGTCAGGAATCTTTGGTGAGATGCTTCGTTGAAAGCTTTTTGAGAGTCCAAATACACTAGGTCTAAGGACAGTTTAACTGTTGCCCAATTTTATTATGTAAATTAATTTAAGGATTTTGGGGGGATAGAAAGCCAGTGTATAAATATTTTAATTAATAAATAAACAACATATATGGAGGGGTGAGGGGTAAACTTGTTTCCTTGCCCCTAATGACTGTAGTCCCTGAGAATGAAGCCTTTTTCTGTCTACATAGCTGGGTCCTGAGGTGGTGGTAGTTGTTGTTTTGGGCCACACTGAAGTGTGTCAGAATGTTGGGAGGGTGGATTGGAATGTTGGGATCTTACCCTTTTATTTACAGTAGACTGAACACAATTGGTGTCAGAGGCTGAAAGCAGACGACCCATTTGAGACGGGATGAGATCACTGTTTCTGATTCTGTATTAGGTTATGTCTTCTACATAATGTCTTTCATTAGACATTCACTTCACACATTCAAACCTGAACAACTATTATTTGCGGTATTCATTCCTTTCTTAATCAGTCCAAGCCCTTCTTTTGTGGGATAGCCTGTTTAAGAGAAATAATTGCCAAACTATGATATGTGATAGTATTGTTACATGCCACCCTAATCTCCATAGTAGTACAAGATTCCAGGGGTTTCAAGCACTTAGTCCGTTCATCTTCCCCAGTGAGCAGTGTTGCGAAAGGCATCTGGGACGTCCCACTGACCTGGCTGGAGGGTGGAGGGATGCCACCCGTGTCATCGGGACTCCTGGACACGTCATGCTCCCGGCTGACTAATCGGCACAGCCATGGCGTGGCCTCTTGCTGTTTAAACTGTGGTGCAGCTGGGGGGGGGCATTCTCCTTTTGAGTCCATGTGTTTATTATCTAAGAGAACTCCAGGGCCCGGGGATTTGCCATACAACCTGGGGTTCATGTTTCCTTTTGGAAATGAGGCACAGTGGAGACCGTCGTGTCTCTATGATATATGGCTTATGTACACATATATACAACAGGACGCGGGTGGCACTGTGGGTTAAACCATAGAGCCTAGGGCTTGCCGATCAGAAGGTCGGCGGTTTGAATCCCCACAATGGGGTAAGCTCCCATTACTTGGTCCCTGCTCCTGCCAACCTAGCAGTTTGAAAGCACATCAAACTGCAAGTAGATAAATAGGTACCGCTCCGGCGGGAAGGTAAACAGTGTTTCTGTGCGCTGCTCTGGTTCGCCAGAAGCGGCTTAGTCATGCTGGTCACATGACCTGGAAGCTGTACGCCGGCTCCCTCGGCCAATAAAGCGAGATGAGTGCCGCAACCCCAGAGTCGTTCGCGACTGGACCTAATGGTCAGTGGTCCCTTTACCTTTACACATAGATACAACCTGAGCCTCCAGCTGAGAGGTCACAGCATTCATACTCCAAGAGGTTCTGGTTTCTTCCATTGCCACAGCAGCCTTAGACTTAAGCAGACCCCAACCACTGTTTTCAAACATTGCTCTCTAACTCTCTCTCTTCAGCCCACTGCTTCCTAACTCTGTTGCTTAACACCTAACTGCCATTCTAAACTCTAACCTCAAAACACTGCCATTGATCCTTTGTCATGCTAATAGATCATTACCCCAGGCTAACACTTCACTGCAGGAGACTAGTCCTGGCTTAACTTGCTTTTGACACTTGGTTTAACTGGCTTTTGACACTTGGCTTAATTAAAGGATTAGCAAGGTCTAGCACACGGCTTAAATACACACTCCGTCTGCTTACCCAGTTTCAACACATAAGCCTTAATAAAACTTGAACGTTCACTGAACCCAGGATTTTAGGGGAAGCCTAACACCCCACAATCTTATAACAGTATATTTTCAATGAGTTCTGAAGAGATTTAGGTACCCCCCTCCCCACCTTCAATCTTTTTGGGGCAGGAAAGTAGTTTTTTTTTTTTAAAAAAAAACCTCTCTAATTGTCAGCAAAAAAGCAAGGCACAGAAAAAAATAAAATACTTAGCTCAGTTAAAGGCAGAAAACATATTTGGCAGAAACATCATAAACTCCAGCTCCCCTGTACCTGCCTTAATGGCTTATTCACCACTGCCTATTCCAGCTGCAATGAATTCAATATGGCTGTTAAAAGAGCGATCCCTTCCTCTTTTTGGAATGAGGAGATGAAAACATACGCATTTATTACTGCTCAGTCCACACATTTCTCAAAGTGTCTCTTGAATCGCTGATATTTTTGGTTTACCCGTCTGCAAAAAGGCGTGTGTGTCACATCTCGTTGGCTTTTATTTATATAGCAATATGGGAGGGAAAGGTTTCTGAATGCTCACAGGATTGATAGGAATTGGATTTTACCTCATTAGCAACAGGGGTGCACTTCATGTGTATCCTGCTTAGCTGCTGCTGTTGCTACCTGTCACTGGCAGTCTAATGTGTTTTTAAATAAACCATTTGTAGCTCTGGCAAGGAAATGTGAGAGTCAAATTGTGGGGTGGCTACTCATCTGCTCTTGCTTCTTCTAAGGGGATAGGGGACAGGAGGACTTGTGCATGACCAAACAAAGAAAACAAGCACAGGGCACAGACTTGCATTAAACTGGCACAATAGGGAAAGAATATATGTAATTTGAATAGATATACAATTCACTGAACATAAGAAGAGCCTGATGGATCAGGCCAATGACTCATCTAGTCCAGCATCCTGTTTCACACAAGCTGGCTGTGGGAAACCTGCAAGCAGGACCTGAACACAAAAGAACTCTCTTTGCAGTTTCCAGCAACTGGTATTCAGAAGCCTTACTGCCTCTGCCCATGGTAACCGCTGTCACTATTATAGGAAAGACAGTGTTCAGGTGACCTGTGTGCCTGCACAGTCAGTGCTCTTCAGGTGCTAATAGGGTTGCTACCTTTGTTCTGGCAAAATACAGGACGGGACGGTGTAGGGTGGTGCGAATGGTGGAAGATTTTATTATTATTATCTGGTGCTGAAGTTATTTCAAAGCAAACCATTACAGTGGTACCTCGGGTTACATACACGTCAGGTTACATACGCTTCAGGTTACATATGCTTCAGGTTACAGACTCCCCTAACCCAGAAATATTACCTCGGGTTAAGAACTTTGCTTCAGGATGAGAACAGAAATTGTGCTCCGGCGGCGCGGCAGCAGCAAGCCCCATTAGCTAAAGTGGTTCTTCAGGTTAAGAACAGTTTCAGGTTAAGAATGGACCTCCGGAACGAATTAAGTACTTAACCCGAGGTACAACTGTACAATCTATTGCAGCCTTACAGGATACCCCCTCTGGAATTTGTCACACACACACTCTATCTGTGCTTAGCTAACCCAACACATGCACTTGGAGAATCCTTAACTTGGGTGGGAGAGAGAGAGAGGACTGGATTGGACATGTGGGCCATTGCTTAACCATATCTGCTCTGAACAATGGGAATTTGTGATCACATCCACATCATTTGAAACATTATCATACCACTTTAACAGTTATGGAGAATGCTGGGAAATGTAGCTCTGTGAGGTCAGAACCCCCATGACTGTTAAAGCAATACAATACTGCTGTATGGTGTGAAATAAGAGTAGATTCAAATGCACCAGAGACCAAATTGCAAACATGCGCTGGATTATGGAGAAAGCTAGAGAGTTCCAGAAAGACATTTACTTCTGCTTCATTGACTATGCAAAAGCCTTTGACTGTGTCGACCATGGCAAACTATGGCAAGTTCTTAAAGAAATGGGAGTGCCTGATCACCTCATCTGTCTCCTGAGAAATCTCTATGTGGGACAAGAAGCTACAGTTAGAACTGGATATGGAACAATTGACTGGTTCAAAATTGGGAAAGGAGTACGACAAGGCTGCATTTTGTCTCCCTGCTTATTTAACTTATATGCAGAATTCATCATGCGAAAGGCTGGGCTGGATGAATCCCTAGCCGGAATTAAGATTGCCGGAAGAAATATCAACAACCTCAGATATGCAGATGACACAACCTTGATGGCAGAAAGTGAGGAGGAATTAAAGAACCTTTTATTGAGGGTGAAAGAGGAGAGTGCAAAATATGGTCTGAAGCTCAACATCAAAAAAACGAAGATCATGGCTACTGGTCCCATCACCTCCTGGCAAATAGAAGGGGAAGAAATGGAGGCAGTGAGAGATTTTACTTCCTTGGGCTCCATGATCACTGCAGATGGTGACAGCAGCCACGAAATTAAAAGACGCCTGCTTCTTGGGAGAAGGGCAATGACAGGCCTAGACAGCATCTTGAGAAGTAGAGACATCACCTTGCCAACAAAGGTCCGTATAGTTAAAGCTATGGTTTTCCCAGTAGTGATGTATGGAAGTGAGAGCTGGACCATAAAGAAGGCTGATCGCCGAAGAATTGATGCTTTTGAATTATGGTGCTGGAGGAGACTCTTGAGAGTCCCATGGACTGCAAGAAGATCAAACCTCTCCATTTTGAAGGAAATCAGCCCTGAGTGCTCACTGGAAGGACAGATTGTGAAGCTGAGGCTCCAGTACTTTGGCCACCTCATGAGAAGAGAAGACTCCCTGGAGAAGACCCTGATGTTGGGAAAGATGGAGGGCACAAGGAGAAGGGGGCGACAGAGGACGAGATGGTTGGATAGTGTTTTCGAGGTTACCAGCATGAGTCTGACCAAGCTGCGGGGGGCAGTGGAGGACAGGAGTGCCTGGCGTTCTCTGGTCCATGGGGTCACGAAGAGTCGGACACGACTAAACGACTAAACAACAACAACAATCCATTAATTGACAGGATCCCCAAGGATGCTGTACAGGGAGCTGTCTTCAGGCACCAGGTTTGTTGGCAGACCAGCTTTGTGTTACAAAGAAGTCTGCAAATGTGATGTGAAGGCTGGGAACATTAACCTTGCAGTGTGGGAATTCCTTGCAGATGGCCACAGCGCCTGGAGACAGACAGACAAGTTGTGTATTCACAGCAGTGACCAGCAGAGGAATGATCGCTGGGAGGACTGCAAAAAGAAGAAATGCCATTGTGCATCTGTAGCAGCAAAACCGGACACCTTCATCTGCCCCACCTGCAATAAAGCATGTCTCCGCAGCCACAGCTTCCGCAGCCTCCGCTATCCGAGTCTCCGCAGCCTCCGCTATAACTTTCCTACGGTTTGACTTCACCCCCAAAGGCACACTCTTCCACTGTCTCCTGAGACAGACGGATGCCAAGAAAGGCCATGTCTTTGTTGGACTGTGACTGTTGAGGGTGCAGGATCCTAAGATATTGGGGAGCTAGATAAATGATGAGGTGAGTGAGTGAGTGAGTGAGTGAGTGAGTGACACACACACACACACACACACACACACACACTCATGAGTCTTCTAAACCATTAATCAATGCAATGGCATGTAAGAATTATGCTTTCCATGCATTAGATCAGAGATGCTGTGACAAGGCAACAAAAATTGATTGCAGCAAATATGGGACAAATTCATGCAAGATGTCACCCCATTGACAACAATGCTAAGGATAAATTTAGCCCATTGCTTTTACCTTGAAATTGTGCTGCAATAAACACTTTTTCAGGGACAAGGAGGAAAGTGCTGGACTTTTAAATCTGTCTGCGTTAGTATTATCCCTTTCATTTCCTATTTCCTGTGGTAAGCTGTGGGATTTTGGTCTTTGAATTAGATACCGTTAAGTGTAAGCTTTCATAACACATTCTCTTTGACTGCACTATACACAATTGTATGCCTCACTTTTTGATTTATAAAATATGCTTATCAGATTATACGAGCACATACAAAATAAAAATTCATTACACAAACGGAGATGCTGTCTTCCTTCTTTAAAAAAACAACAACACACATCTCATCTTCAAGTCAGAAGAAGAAGAAGAAGAAGAAGAAGAAGAAGAAGAAGAAGAAGAAGAAAGCATTTCTAGGCACTATTTTGAGGTTCAATGCACAAAATTAGAAATACAGTCTTGGAGCTCAAAAGGTCTGTGACCTCAGTTTTACCTGAGCATTGACAGGACTAAGACATATTTATAGAGACCAGTGAAAAGCATCAGCAGCCTGACACAACAAGGGTGTGGCATGAAATGCCATTGATGCCAATTCCCAGGAGCTTCATAACTGCCCTTTAAGCATTTAGGAATGTGCGACACAATCCTCATTAAGGGCCTGCGACCTATTATGTCATCTGGAGAACTGTGCATTGTACTCTATGTATTGACCAGGTGGAACGTGTACAGAGGAGGGCAACCAAGATGATCTGTTAGACAGGAGAACGGACTCCCTCAGGAAGTGGTGGACTCTCCTTCCTTGGAGGTTTTTAAGCAGAAGTTGGGTGGCCACCTGTCATGGATGCTTTAGTTGAGGTTCCTGCATTAGCAGGGCATTGGGCTAGATGACCCTCAAGGTCCCTCCCAACTCTATGATTGTATTATTCTATGTTTCCCTGGCATTGCCAGGCTGAGTTGGAGCTATGCTGGTCTGGCATAGCAGACTGTATAGGTCCCATCAGGCCAGGGATGGAGAATGTTTTTCATCTCAAGGGCCACATTCCATTCCGGGCAACCTGAGGCCACATGCCAGTGGTGAGCAAGATCAAAGGCAAAAGTGGACAGAGCAACAAATGTCAATGTTACTTTTGTACAGTAGGCGAGTTTCCACATGCACACACCTCTCTGTCTTCCATCCAGATATCATGGACTGTTTGGATGCAGAGGAATGGTGGGAGAACCCAGCTGGGGGAACCATCGAGGGAGGAAGGCTCAGAGCCCACAAACTGGTGGTGGGGCAACAATGAGTGGTCAGAGGGAGAAGACTGAGAAGACATGGTGTCAGAAGCTGAAGAGGTAACAGAGCTTAGTGAGCTGGGAGAATATGTGGCAGAGAGGAGTCCAGAATCAGAAGCAGAAGCTGAAGCAGGGGAGGAGGGAGGCCAAAAGGCAGAGATGAGTCAGGCTGGCTGAGTCACAGATGACTCCACCTCCTGTTTTGATAAGCTTTCCTCCCTCCTTGTCTCCTACAACCAGAAGAGACATGAAAAGGGCATAGGAGAGATTGGCTTCATGCAGCCTATGTATCATACTCAATCACTGGATTACACTCAGCACCACTGACATCGTCAAAAGTATGTTGCTATCAAGGAATTATGGGACGAGACACTGAATAAATCATAACCAACCCACACCTTGTCAAGGGCACAGGATACGGCATGGGAAATGGATTGGTATCAAAATTGTTAATCAGTGGCATCCATTACTGCACAATATATATATTTTGCACAATTAACCCCCCCCCCCAATTTCATCCCCAAAGTTGGCAAATTGAAGAATTCAGACTTTAAATCCCATACCTGGCAAAGACAAAAATGGATCACTATGCAATTAAACTGGTTTTATTCTTAATGAATAGTGTAGTTATACCAGGGGATCCTTGAAATATCAGAAACTATGTTTTTCTTCTCCCCACTCACATCTCATATATTCAATTTTAAATTCAAAACTCTGCCTATCTCCCTCTTTCTCTTTCTCTTCCCCTTCTCCCCCTTTCAAACACATACTATGTTTGGTTTCTAAACAAACAAACAAACAAACAAACAAACAAACAAACAAACAAACTGTCAGTCACTATAGCAAGCAATAAATACCCTTTGAATTTCTCTGGCCAACTGCTACAAGTTGCAGGCAGCGGAGGGTGGAGATGGGGAGAGGAAGCTGAGAAAATCACAGTGATGACTAGTGCCCAGAAGTAATAGAATATTTACTTGAGTAGCCTTGCTGAAGGTAATTCTGAAAAGAGTAACCTAGAAATTTCCTAGTTATCCAACTTTTCAAATTGCATATCCTTGCTTATGACTGTGAGCAAACTATACAGCAGAAGTGCTAATTAGTTTGCCACATTATCCTCACTAGGTCCAGAGATTCTAGGGCTGTCTTCAGCTGCATTCTCCCAAAAGGGCCAGAGAGAGAACAAAGTACATTACTACGCCTCATCCATCGTAATGTACAGACAAATAAAACTGAAATCATGTACCGTGCGCCCTTTAGGTTACTTCCTTTTTCCAGGTGGCACTGAGCACCAATCTCTGAGGTGCAGTTCTTTCTTGAAACTGGTAAGAGACAGCCTTTATCAAAGATAATTGAAACCTGGGTATAGAATTGTTTTTTTCCTTCCTGAAGTCCAGATGTTTCTCTGTCTTGGTGGGCTGAGTGTGCGACAAAACATGCGACAGAACATGTTTTTCACATGGAATGTTTCCCCATCCTTTTCTGTGGCCATGTCTTACTAGCAGGAACATAGAAAACTACCATATATGTTACTGAGTCTGATTATTAGTCCATCTATTGTCTACACTGACATAGAATTGGCTCTTAAGGGCTAAAGAAAACTCCAGCGGGTGCAGAATGCTGCGGCAAGACTCCTTACAGGGTCCTCGCCACGGGATCACATTCACCCGGTGCTATACCAGCTGCACTGGCTCCCAGTGGAGTACAGGATCAGGTTTAAGGTGCTGGTTTTAACCTTTAAAGCCCTATACGGCCTTGGTCCCTCGTACCTACGGGACCACCTCTCCTGGTATGTCCCACGGAGGACCTTACGGTCTTCAAACAAAAACAGCTTGGAGATCCTGGGCCACAGGGAGGTTAGGCTGGCCTCAACCAGAGCCAGGGCTTTTTCGGCTGTGGCCCCGATCTGGTAGAACGCTCTGTCACAAGAAACAAGGACCCTGCGGGACTTGACATCTTTCCGCAGGTCCTGCAAGACAGAGCTGTTCCACCCGGCCTTTGGCCAAGGCACAGCCTTACCCCCTCCTCCTGTAATCCTCATAGCACTCTAGCCCAATGGTTGCCATTAATCTGATTTTGAATTGATTTTAGAATGAATTGATTTTAGAATGTATTTCAATTAATTAAATAATGTGATTTTATGTAAACTGTGTTATTTTTACTGTTGGTAGCCGCTCTGAGCCCGGCTTCGGCTGGGGGGGGCAGGATATAAATAAAATTTTTTATTATTATTATTATTATTATTATTATTATTATTATTATTATTAAAGAGGGGTCTTTTCCAGCCCTGTCTGGAGATGCCGGGACTATTATCCTTCTTAAACCGTCTTGCTGACATGGTGCACTTGAGCACCCAATGGCTCCACCTCAGTGGAAGCTCTAGCTATTCCCTTCACTTCAAGTCCCTCCTTGAATGGGGAGACAACAGGGAACCAGGGGATTCTGCAGACATGAGCCTTTCCCAGAGCTCCACAGGCTCTCCTGGACCCAGAATCTCCCGCAGCTCTTCTCTTGCCTCCTTCTCTGACTGCCCAGTCTCATGATCCTGACCCTGTTCCTCACCCACTACTGCCAGCTGCAGTACGGGTGGCACAAATCCCCACAAATCACTGACTCCTTCCCCCGGACAATCCTACCCCCAGTCTGCCTCCTTTGCCCACACATTCCTGCGCTGCTTGGGTTCCTGCCCATCCCTAACATCAACCAGCAGAACTCTTCAGGATAGTCCATAGACTGTTTACATCAGTGGATGGAGCCTGAGGGCCCCCAGAGACCCTCTGTGAGTTGTTTGCTGATAGGGATGGTGCCAGCCGCCTTGGAAGAGATTATAATCATTCCTGAAAAAGTCCACCTTGAACCCATTGGTATTTAACAACTGCAGTACAGTTGCAAATGCCCCCTTTGGGGGCAAAGTACTTGAGAGAGTCATAGTAATGCAGCTGCAGACATTCCTCGAGGAAACTAGTAATCTAGGCCAGTTCAGACCCAGGTTTCGTATTGAATCTGCCTTGGTCACTAAGATGGATGATCACGATTGGGAGATGGACAAGGAGAATACAACCCTGTTGCTTTTACTACATCTCTCATTAGCTTTTGTTATCATCAAACATGGTATCCTCCTGGACTGTCTATGGGAGATGAGTACTGGGGACACTGCTCTGCTGTGGTTCCAGTCTAACACCACCACCACCTCCAACAACAACAACCTGGGATCTTTGTATGCAAAGCAAGTGCTCTCATAGCTTTCTCCTTGGTCTAGAGTGTTGCCATCCCCAAAATTGTGTCCTTTAGGTATCTTGGTCTATAACTCCCATAATTCCTCACTACTGACCATGTTTGCTTGGGCTGAGAGGAGTTGGAAGTTCAGCAACATCTGGAGGGCACCAGGTTGGAAAAGGCTGGTCTAGAATTTGAACAGCCCATCCATATGATCCCAGTTCATTCAGTCATTATTATTGAATTAATTATGAATTATTGCCAGACTAATCACCACTCAGCCTTGAAGCTTACTGTGCAACCTTGGGTTAGTTACTGCATCTCCGTCTAACCTACCTCACAAAATCACTGTGAGGATTAGATGAGAATGGGAAGAACCATGTATGCCACCTTGAGCTCTTTGGAGAAAAAGGCGGGATATAAATGCAATAATTAATTAATTAATTTTAGGCCACCCATAACAAACAGTTATCCAAGTGGCTCACAAACAACATAAAAACCAATAAAAACAAAGCATCAGTACCAGGAAGACAAATAGCAGGAAGCATATTTTCTGCAGAGTCTTTTTCCCTCTGCCTTATAAGCACAAAGGAAGACTGTCTTGTGCAAGAAAATCCGTGAGAAAAGGATTAGGGCAGGTTCAGGAGATTTGATTCCCTGTCTTGTGCTGCTTTCTGGACAGAAGCTCAGGCACAATAATGAGATGCTTCTGGGTAGGTGTTTACTCTGAGATCAGTGCTCCTCATGCATGCAATATTTTTGCAACATCCAAACTTCATTGATATCAAAATGCCAGTCTGTTTTCCCACCACCGCTATTTAATTCAAATTTATCATTTCTGCGGAAAACCAGTAAGTTATTCCACAACACCACCTGCTGCCAATGACCCATTTGTGGTATCTCAGTGACCCATTTGCAATTTAAAGTCTTTGGAAGCAACCTAATCTTCCTCAATAGATTCTCTCCTCCCCACACACTCAGCTACATTTGAGAGGTTACTTCATGAAGTCATTATCTCTCTAAACTTCTGGGCCAAGACAGGGAAGGAGACTTCTGCTTCAGGGGGGACCTTTCAGAATTGTGACATTCCAGCAGTTGGCACAACTGGAGCTACTCACCCCTTTGCACAGCTCATTAGATTCATGTGGGGCAGACCCTCAGAGTCAGCAAGCTTACCTTTTCCTTTGTGAAGGAAACGCTGTTCTGCCTGAGCTTCCTAAGGCAGCTGCCTCATTATCTAAGGAGACAGCATTGCCTATGGTGAGGGAAGAACTCCCTGAGGATCAGATGACAGGAGGATAGAACTGGCTCTCAGGCACTCCTGAGATGCTTCAGCTGCTGCCTTGAGAGCCAAACTGGTGGCATCCTAGTCTGCACAAGCCGTGCTAATTTGGGTCAATAAACAAAAAGGAGGCTTTCAGAGTGAAAAGTTGGCTCCTACCATTACCAAGTTATCCTTGGCAGCTGGTTGATGCTTCCCTAGGGTGCTGGAAAGTAAATCAATGGTGTCAAGGTGCAGCAAGGCATCAGGCATGGCTGTCAGAAGGACTATGTGGTTCAGACCCTAGGGAAGGACCCACCATTCAAAAACCCTACTTCTGATGCAGGGAATCTCACTTGTCTGATTATCATGGGCAAAACTCTCTTCAGTTTGACTTGGAGTTTTGGAATGTACGAGTTTTCTCAGTGAGCGTTCGGTGGGGGGAAGCTTATCAAATTCTGTTGGGTTTTTCGTTCATTTTATTATTAGCTTTTTCTAAACTTTTAGGAAATGGGGGATGGGATAAAACTGCTCACTTTTAAAGGCTGTACATCATTTGAAGGAATATGTATGGCAATGGTACTTCAGTGAATTTGATCCTTTCAGGGCTGTTAGTTCACATAGGAATAACCTCCACATTTTTAGTAATAGCAGACTCTGCCCACTTGCAAGACACAGAGGAGCAGCAAATCTGTCCTAAGCCAAGTGTCTCCATTTTGTATTACTCTCTCTCTCTCTCTCTCTCTCTCTCTATATATATATATATATATTAATACTTTTCATTGTGTTATTCCCTTATCCTTTCTCCCCCTTGCAGACACTTCAGCACATATATCTGATGCTTGGTAAATAGATAATCTTGAATAGAACACAAATTATAGTTGCAAAGGGCCTGGTGACCTATTGCTAGCCAAGGACTATTTATTTATTTGAATCTATATTCCACTTTGCGTGGACAGGCGGAGTCCCCAGATCCCGAGTGGTCCCCCCCCGTCATGTGGAATAACAACTCTAGACAACGTGCTATGGGATTAAATTGGCCACAACTTTATTAAATTTCAAATGTGGGTAGACCTTGGCTCAGGCATTGGGCGTTCTCCCTCCCTAGTCCCCAGCCGGGGACCTAGGGAGCATCAGGGTTATCCATTGTGTGTGGGGGGGATGGGCCGGCTCTGGAGAACATATGTTCAAGCAGAGATAGCCGCCCCCGTTACGCCGCCGCAGGGGAGAGCAATGATGACCTTTCGGCGTACGGCCAAAGCCTCCCTTCAAAAACCCCTTTAACGGGGAACCCTGGTATCGCCGCCGCAAAGAGGAAGATGGACTAAAGGATTCCGCCCAAGGCCTGATACCGCCAAAGTTGTGACGTTTGCTACGGGAAAGGTGAAACCTGCCAATGCAGGGAAATTCCTTTCCGGCCCTTTAACAGCGACCTTATCGTAGCAGCGCCCGCATACCTGTGGAGACAGGTTAACCTGCAAAACCTATGAAGAAAAGTTAACCTGCAAAAGAAGACATTAACTGAGGGTGGGTAGGGTGGGAGAAGCTCTGGAGCCAAGTGAGGATTACCAATTAAGATCCACCCTCTATTGTGTGGGCAGGTAATCCCTCCCCTTACCTGGCCTGGTTTCCCTGGCAACGCTTCCCCCAGGTGGGATTGGACAACTCACTGGGGTAGGTGGGGACCTCCAGGTATCCCACCTGAGGGAAGGCAAAGCCTATGCTGATGGGGCCACTCCAGATCCAGGGCTGCACGCATCCACGCAAAAGGCGCCCCCCGTTTTAAGTGGGGAGCGGTCATTACCACAAAGGCCCTGAGCAGGCACTACATTTAATCCAAACAAAAGTGCCATAGAAGTATCAGTAATATGGAGTTTTGAATAATTCTGTGGATGTATTTTGTAAATTAAGGTTCGTATTGTCTCTTAATTTCTAATTGGTGCTAAATTCATTCTGGGTATGGGGAGGCAAAGGTATCAGGACCAGTCCAAACTCTTCATGTAATCCCTGTTATCAAGGACTCCATCATTGCACTGAGAAGAAAATATAGAGCAAACACCAAACTTGCTGCAGTGGAAAAGCCAACGTGGAGAGAAAATATGAGACCACAAAATGCCGCACAGAGTTGGCACAACCATAGAATGATTGCATTACACAGACCAGACGTGATGCTACAACATAGCACACATATCGTCAAGCCCATCCCAATACATTTTGTAGCCTGAGGCAAAGGACAAGACAATCTCTCTCTCATTCCATATAAAAATAAGTCAACCAGATTGGCAGTTGAACCTTATTTCAGCTCTGGTGACAAGGCAGACCTCTCTCCTGCACTTGAGGGAAGCAGGCTAGCTTAGGGGGTACAAAACCTCCAATATCTCTAGCTACCTCACTATGTCTAAAGGTAGGGACCAGCCCTACCTATCCCAATAAAAAGAAGAAGCTGGCAGAAGGGCATGGCTCTACTTTTTAGAGACGACGGAAGGAAAAGAAATACCAGTTTTGAAAAACGGAAAGTCAGAGTGTATATGTAGCCCAATGACAATATAAATGTATGATGAAAACCCTATGAACACACAACCGAACAGTCTAAAATAATAATAATAAAAAAAACCAACTTGGAAAAAGTGGTGTTAGACTTACAAAAGATTTCCAGACATGTCCTTTGGTGGATTTCCCAGAGCAGACATTTTGCAGTTATGGAGAAGCCACTCCAAACTCCCCTCTGCACATCTTTGTGTCAGGAGCTCGTCCTACACTCGAGTAGGACCCTGGTAGAGTCACATGCCCGATTGGCATGTTCTCTCCCTCCTGGTTGTTCGTTTGGGAGCTTCAAAAGCTTTCTTCAGCCCAAACATCACAGCAACCGATGCCAACAGACATCAGCATACTTAGGGATCCGCAGAGTCTTCGCAGCTTGCGTAACAGACCTCAGCAACTCAGCATTTTGTTTTTTTAAAAAATAATTTTTATTAACCGGCCAATCAAATCAAATCAAATCACATCACATCACATAAATTCTGAATTACAAAGCCGAATTTTAAATTTTGTTGAGGGAACCCATATTTCAAGATCCAAAGGGGGATTCTGATCATCTTCTTGCCACTGCGTTAATGTCCAAATCAGTCCAAACAAAGTTCATAATTCTATCCAGTCTTATCTTGCTGTTTCCACATCACATCTTGTTCATATATTTTCTCTTTTTTTCTTTATGATCTCTTCTGATAGTCTCCTTAAGCCGATAAATACCAATAATAATCCTGTGTGAATTTTTCCGTTCTTCCAATCCTCAAATCGAGATGGTTTCCATATATCATCGCCTTCATAGATAACAGCGCTCTTTCCATCATTAATTACAGAACTGTCGTTCTTAAGTCCCACTGAGGAGTTTCACCCACAATATAAAAACAGCTCTATTTCTCTATTTCTCCTCTTAAGTCCTCCGACAGAACTTCCCAATATGGCGACGGAATTTTTAACTGCGTCATTCCGAAGCCCTTATACATTCCACGCTCTTCTTAAAACATGCTTTGGTTCGAAAGTTTATCTCCACACAGCCTTAAATCCACAGCTTAAGTCCTTAAAATGACATTTCTGACTTGTGGGGGGGGGGGATTCTTGTTTAATCACATAAGGGAAAGAAAGAAAAGTTTTTTCCCCCTCCCCCATCAGTCCCTTTGCCATACCGAGTCTTGGCGTATCTTATCATGATTTATACTTGTTCCTCCGACTCGTCTTGTTTTATCAGAGATCTCTTCTGTTAGCAGTCTTTACTCCCCCTTCTTCCTTGAGATATGTGCATTCGCTTCATCCAAATTGTTTCTTTTGAAGTTCTTGCAGCTAGTGGTGCGGATCAGAGACGGCGTCCAGGAGCGCCGAAATCCCACAGGAGGGCATTGTGCCTAGTGCCCCCATCCCCACAAATTCGGGGGTGGTATAGGGCACAGCAGGCAAGGGCAGTCCCCCACCACAATCCTGGGGGGGGGGTAGGGAGGCTATTTACTCCCATCACAGCCTCCAATTTACCTCGTGTGGGTCGGAGAGATGTTATTGTCAGCCATCTTCTGATGTGCCCCTAGTGGTCCCCCCCAACTCAGCATTTTGGCTAATCTACTTTACAGTGGTACCTCTGGTTGTGAATGGGATCCATTCTGGAGGCCCATTCGCAACATGAAAAGAGCGCAACCTGAACCGCCGTATCTGCGCAGGTGTGTGGTGTGATTTGGCGCTTGTGCGCATGCATGAGCGGCAAAACCCAGAAGTTACTCTTTCCGGTACCTCCAGGTCACCGCAGGACGTAACCTGAAAGAACGTAACATGAAGCAAACGTAACATGAGGTATGACTGTATTTACATATAAACACACATGGAGCACTGCAACATGGCTCCCTCTTTCTCTAGCATCAGACAGCAAAGAGAATGAACAAAGGACAATAGTCCCACTTCACGGAACACAGTAACACAAACATCCTGTCTCCGTCACTTCCCACTCTGTGGAGTCAAAACATACACCGTCATGTGATAGACAAAAATCCCATGACTGCAGACACGGGGAATGAATCTTCAACACTTTCCTGCCCCAAAATGGCACACAGATGGCATTACTGAGTGGTGTGGTGGTGAGGTGGATTAGTAAAAAATGAGAATTAAAATTAGAAATGTTATCATCAGAACCAACTATTCCTTTCACACTAGAGCAAATCCTCTTAAACTACTCTCTGTTAACTCATAGCCTTTAAGGCAAGGCTGGGGAACCTGCAACCCTTCAGTTGTTGCTGGACTCCAACACCCATCACTCCATGGCCACTGGTCAAGGATGATGGGAATTGTAGTCCTGGACGGTCAAAGGTCCCCTGTTCCCCTGCTTTAGGGTCATCATGTCCTTGCATGTTTTCTACCTTGACCCATATATTGTATGAAAGGCTATAATAAAAACAAGCTCAGCTCTTCCCGAATTAGAGAGGAGGGCTGAGGCCTATGTTATCGCCAGTCAGAAGATTATCTCTTCTTTTTTGGTGGAGCTTCATGTTCTTTATAGAGCCTGTGGTGAAGCTGTCACTCTCAGCCACACTCAGAGGCTTTTTTTTTATTGTCCCTGTCAGTTAGCAGCCCAAGGTTACTGCCAGCTCTCTGTCAGTGCTTTGATTTTTGTCAGCTATGGCCAGGTCCTTTTAGTTATCTGCTATCTTTTCAGCTTTGTTCAGCCTGAGCTCTACTTGTCTACTAATTAGCTCTTTGGAGATTTCCCTTTTAAAACTCACTATCACAGAGGACAGGAACCGTTCAAAAGTTTTGTGCTTCATAGAAATTCCATATTCATCCACATCCCATGCAGCCATCATTTTAAAATTAAAAGTGGCAGCTCAGGCCAATTTAAGGTATATAAGCCACATAGCCTACGTGTGTGTGTGTGTGTGTGTGTGTGTGTGTGTTAAAAAACCCAAAACCTTCAAGGTTCTTGATCAGGTATGGAGATGAATATCAGAGGCATCAACTGGGGCTTCCATCCCAATGACCAAGGTGTACAAATTAAAAAGAAACCATATAACTTATTCACATTTTCTTTATCTTCTGGTGTGCAAATATTGTGCTAGCTGAATGTAAAAGTAGCACAACTTTAGGGTACAAAAAAAAAAAAAACCAACCACTGTAGCAACATCAAGAGTGGTCTTACATCTAAGGAGGGCCCTGAGGATGTCTTTGTTGTCAACTTCAGAAGAAAAGAGAGGAACAGAAGAGGAAACTGGCAGAAGGAATGGATGCCAAAGAGAACTCAAAGGATTAGGTCCGGGTGAGGTGATCGGTATTCGAAAACAGTCTGCCTTCTGGCTCTGATCTAAGGGAATAGGCTGGCAGCCAAGCCAGAGGGCATAACAGCACAAACACACCTTCAGCACACTGCTGGAGGCTTGCCTCAGTGCCTTAAAAATTGTGCTAGCAATTAGAAATCAAGGTGCACAGCAGCACTGGGCAAAAAGAAGGGGGGAAAAAGAAAAAGGAGAGAGGCTCTGTTTATAAATAAAAGCCAGCTTTTTACATAATGCCCTGACTATTTTTATCTTCTGCACTGCCACTGCCACCACGATGATCACCCTTTTTTGTCACTAAATGACTCTCTCTGCTGTCGCCACCCCCCCCACCCCATGGCTAATTCACTGATGCTGCAAGTTGCGGCTACATTGCACTTACATAGTGTTAATGCCTGGAAGATGAAAGTGAAAAACCTTTGAATATATTAATGCTATAACACAGATGTCTTACTTTTCAGGCTCTTTTTTTAGAAATATGGTGCGGTTAATAATGATGCAGATTGTGCCGGATGGATGAGCAGATGAAACAGGGGAATACAGATTAAATAAAAAATTTCTTCAAAGCTCAAGTTGGCTTCATAATTTAACTTCCCTACTTGTCAGGAGAGCAAGCTGTTAGGTGTAAACCATAGATCGTCGCATTGTTCCAAAGCATCTGGGTGTAAATGAATAACTTGAATCTAAACAACACTGCCACTGTAGTTCAGAGAACCTGAGATATGGATACTTAAAAAAAATAAAAATAAAATGGTTGGCTGCTCAGCTCCATGCCTGCTAATAATTAGACATAAGGAATAGTTTTATAGAGTCAGTCATCTCTCATTCAGCGCTTCTTCAGGCTTAGACTGCATGATCACAGTCTTGCTCTCAGGTGCAAACATTTTCCATGAAGAGCCAGCAGACCAACAGCCCTGCTTGCATTGTATACATTGGGGCATCTTCTGGATTGCATTGCCAGATGGAGATTGGAATAAAATAGATATGGGGGTCATCTTGGCATGCATGTGTGTGAAAAGGTTCGATGCACATACCTAATCTGATGCCTATTCACATGCAGATCCAGCCCTTCAAGTTTGACAACAGAAGTGGAAAATGAACCTCGTTTTGATTCATACCCAATCCTCCTGCTGTCACTTGCAGTGCGGCACTGAGCATCACTCGATGCTGAGTTATGTGCAGAGAAGACGCATTTCTGGATTGGCTCTTCACAGCTGCATCTGACACAGAATCATAGAATTATGGAGTTGGAAGGGATCATGAGGGTCATCTAGGCCAACGCCATGCATTGCAGGAATCTCTTGCCCAACATGGGATTTGAACCCATGTCCCTGAGATTAAGAGTCTCAAGCTCTACTGCCTGAGCTATCAAGGGGATGTACAAATGGAGCATGTGAAGCATCACATGCATAAAATGCATAGTACACTAGTGCTCAGGGTGGATATTGTAAGGAATTTGGCTAAGTAGTAGGAGAAGCTTCCTAACAGTAAAAGGTGCTGGGCAGTAGGGTGAATTGTCTTGAGAGGTTCCTTCCTAGGGATGTGTGAACCTGACTATATTGGTTTCTCTCCATTTATCGTTTTTCTAGTCTTAAGTTCTCTTTATAATAGTTTTACTTGCTTGGCTATAAGTCATAACAAAACATAAAGAACATTCAGAATTGAGCCACAATTTTAGCTGGCTGCAAATTTTGTTGGCTGCCAACACAAACAAGGAAACAGGCAATGTACTGTAATACAGTTTTCAACGTCAAGAAGCAAAAAACACCCGAACTCACTAAGTGTGACAAAACTCTTCCTGAAACCTAACTTGGACAATTATTCTTCTCCAGGACCTTTATAAAAGGACACAGAGTAATGTAGTGAACAATATCCTCTATAACCATTTCACGGGACACACAAAAGAGTGGCTCCAAGGGTAATTTCTTTCAAGAAAAGCAGATGGCGTAACATTAAGTATTAGTTCTGTAAAGGCATTCCTAAAAGGTAAAGGTAAAGGGACCCCTGACCATTAGGTCAGTCGTGGCCGACTCTGGGGTTGCGGCGCTCATCTCACTTTATTGGCAGAGGGAGCCAGTGTATCCGGGTCATGTGGCCAGCATGACTAAGCCACTTCTGGCGAACCAGAGCAGTGCACTGAAACGCCGTTTACCTTCCCACCGGAGCGGTACCTATTTATCTACTTGCACTTTGATGTGCTTTCGAACTGCTAGGTTGGCAGGAGCAGGGACCGAGCAACGGGAGCTCACCCCGTCGTGGAGATTTGAACTGCCAACCTTCTGATCGGCAAGTCCTAGGCTCTGTGGTTTAACCCACAGCACCACCGGCATCCCATAAGGCATTCCTACATGGAGCTAATTAGATTCAAACAGTGAGCTTTCTGATAATCTGGCTTGATACAGGGATACAGCCTAGAAAGTCTAAATGAATGGATAATTAGCAGATCAGTCAATTAAGCCTTCCTTCCCATATAGGATAGGCCTGAACTGTCACTTAGCCACTGACTAGATCTTAGTTCACTATCAAGATCTCTGGCACGTGTACCTAAACCAGCTAATCACCTTTGAAACTTTAAAGGCGTGCAATGGCACAATTAACATTCTGTTATTGAAATATAAGACTTGGACTAGTATTCTAGCCCAGCAGAGGGCCAACCACTTCTGCACTAATATAAATGGCAGGATTGCCAACAAGTAAAGTCAATACTTTATTTAGAAAGGAGTTCTGAGCTTTCTCTAACTCCTGGAATAATGGTTGGCTGAAACTTCAGAGCTCTACACTGAATACAATACAGTCATTTTACCAATCTCTTCACATTTTATTTTTTTAAAGGTCTTCATAAAAAATAGTGCAAATGTCTCCCAATATACACATATTTGTATATGTATATTTTGCATATATTTTGCATAATGTACACATTTTTACAAATAATCAGAAAGAGGAATGGACAAATGAAAACATGCAGTACATATAGCACCTCCCTATGCTTTTTGTCCCTATGCTTTTTGTCTGTGGCTTCTAGACTAGGCTGTGTTGCCTCCATATTTGCGATACCAACTACTACTGAAGGCTGTGGCAAAACCCAGTCCTCCTGGGGAAAACCATAGTCCTTTATAGAATATGTAAAACTTAATCATATATTTGTGTAAATGAACCAATCCTTCAAATAAAGGTAAAGGGACCCCTGACCATTAGGTCCAGTCACGGATGACTCTGGGGTTGCGGCACTCATCTTGCTTTATTGGCTGAAGGAGCCGGTGTACAGTTTCCGGGTCATGTGGCCAGCATGACTAAGCCGCTTCTGGCAAACCAGAGCAGCACACGGAAACACCATTTACCTTCCCGCCAGAGCGGTACCTATTTATCTACTTGCATTTTGACATGCTTTTGAACTGCTAGATTGGCAGGAGCTGGGACTGAGCAACAGGAGCTCACCCCGTCGCGGGGATTCGAACCACTGACCTTCTGATCGGCAAGCCCTAGGCTCTGTGGTTTAACCCACCGCGCCACCCGCATCCCTTATCCTTCAAATACCTGAGTGCTAAAGTATATGCCCCACTCTAACCTAGCCTTAAGAAGGTGGGCATCCCTTTTCCAAAGCCTATGTGTCTAACCCCTCATAAGCCAACCCAGCCTTACAAAAAAATTAAAATCTTGTGAGAATCTTGTGAAATTGGAGTGCAAGGTATATGTATAACCTTCTCTGTAAAGGACCCAACAGTGCAGAATATTCTCCTTTGTAAGAGGCCTACTGCACATGATTTAGAAGTCATCTTCCTTTTAAAAGAGCATTCACTGACTTAATATAATTACACTGAAGATGAAATTGTATTAGCAATATGACTGTGATTATACATCAATTAATTACCATTCATATTTTTGTATTATCGTAGCTTTAAAAATATTACGAGTTACTTTCCTCCTCTGTAAACAGATGGATATGTTTCAAAGATAACTTCGTAAATTGGCCTGTCCTAAGTGTCTAGAAATCCACAGCCTTATTTTTATAGCTATTTATTAATGAATGAGTTGTTTAACTAATTAAAAGGCCGTTCGCCAGGAAAATCTGGCTTGAAGTTGAGCATCTATAAAAACAATATTCCCCGCCCCAATTAAGGAAAAATATCTGAGTATACTCAAACTACCAGATTCATCCTTGATAACACCTTAAGGCTCTAAAGCTATCCCACATACATTTTCCTGTAAGTAAGTCCCATTGTACACAGTACAATTTCTTTCTGAGAAAATGTGTGGAGGACCATGCTTTCCACGTAGCCAAATTCAGAAGAAAATCTGTATGTGAGTCATATCAGTATTTCCTCTTTTGGAAGCTAATGAGTTTGGTGGTCTGTTCATGTTTGGTTCCGGACAACTTTTGAAACATAGTTTTATTCTAAATAATGGACTAAACTATGAGTGAGGTGAAAAATATAATTAATAACCAAGCAGGGAATGTAAAAATGCAACTTCTCTGTGCCTTAAAAGCAATGAGCAGCCTACCTGGTCCCTTTTGGGCTAAGCTGTTTGATCAGCTTCCGTCAGTCTCTGTGGATGTCCTTATACTAGTCTAATTGAAGGACCCCTGTTCTCTTTTTATTTTTGCTCTATGAAAAATGCATTGGAGATGTCTTATAATGAACTTTGATATGGTGAAATGATAATAATGTCCTAATTATATATAAAAATGTAATTACACTTGCTACTATTATAGAAAAACTCCCTTTATAATGAAGTGTTATGTTGGAAAAAAGATTTCATTATAGGTGGATTCTTTCACTTGTTAATTTGGCCTCTGATTCATCACTTTAATATTAAAAAAAAATCTTTCGAAGTTACTTTTGATGTTTCTCATTTATGGTTCATTGCACGGCACTCACATCGTAAGATGCCAAAACGGCAAACTTTTTAAAAGATATGTGTAAGACGAACCTGCTCTTTCTCTAGAAAGATGAAGAAGGAAAGACTCTCACTTCTCTAATTTCTTTGGCAAAAGTGTTCTCTGATGGAACATGGAGCTATATAGATCTGGAGCAATGGTCATACTGATTAGTCACCTTCACTCAAAGCATTTCCCCAAGGGCCTTATTGAATATTAAGACTATTGATTGAATAATTAAAGTCTACACAGGGAGCAAATATCAGGATAAATGTGATGCTGTCACAGCAAAGGGGGAAAGGGAGAGGCTTTATTGTCTCTCACTCTGGAATCATCTAGCACAACCTTCACCAATCTCTTACTGTCCAGATGTTTTGGACTACAGATCCCATCAGCCTTAGCCAGCCACCGTGCTGATGGAAGTTGTAGTCCAGAACATTTAGAGGATGCCAGGTTGGTGAAAGCTGACCTAGTGTGACTGTTATTTTGGTATTAAATAATCCATGGTTCCTTTGCTGGACTATAAGACACATCAAATGCAATGTGTGCCCTTTCTCAGGCGTTAGTTCAGTTAGCTTTGGTAACAGACTCATAGTTGACCTAGCACCAAAAAAATCCCAGGTTTGCCCTGAAGATCTGTAAGATTTGCAAAGCCAGTCCAGCACTCCTGCTGGTGTATTTGTACTGTGCTGACCTCTCCACTGCTTCACTTCTGCAGCTCTCCCTCCTGGTAAGCATAAGCGATTTACCTGCTGGAAGCTGGCTTAATAGCTCCATCCTACCTGGTGAGCCACTTCTGTGAGTTGTCCTTGGTTTGTATAGTCAAGTAAAAGTAAGTAACATACAGTTTAGGCATGTGCATTTGTTTTTATTTTTTATTTTGCTGACTTTGTGTTTTATTGATGTGGGCAAGTTTAAGGGTTTTTCAAAATAAAACAAATACATTAATCAGTTGGCTAGGACAGTACCAGCAGTCTCAGCACCATCTCCAAGGAAACTTTAGCTCCTTGGAGCATCAGTCTATCAATAGTTGATAGTCATGGTAGGTTTAGACTACCTTCAGGATCAGAGGCAGCTGCTTGGGTTGACAGATGGGACAGTCCTTTTGCACTAACAACCTGCTTGTGGGTTTCGTGCAGGTATCTGCTTGCTCACTGTGAGAACAGAATGCTAGACTACATAGCGGCTGGGGTAAACCCCGGCAGATGGACGGTATAAATAAATCAACATCATCCAACAGGGCTCTTCTTAAGTTGCTATAGTCATAATTCAGATATGCATGTGTATAATGGAAACATTAAGGGTACGCATCAATTATGTCTGTACTCTCAATCACAAGATGAATCAGGGTGATTCTGGGAAGATTTTCACATTTCTGAGTTCACTTGTGCCATTAACAAGATGTCTCTTGAGGCACATCAAGGACTCTGCAAGTTTCTTAGTGGCTCTGAGGCCTTGGCTCTACAAAAATGGCATGACTGTGTCCCTCTCCTGCCAGCTGAGATACAAAAGCAAACTGACTGCAGAAGTACCCAGAGCTCAAGAGGGGAGGTGTGGGAGAGTTGTGGGGGGTGTCTTACATTTTGATGAACAGGTCCAGCTTTTAATCACAACGATTTATTTCCCCAGGGCGTGCCAATCACTGTGATTTGGGGAGCAGCTTTAATGCCTCTCCCTATACAAGTCAGTGGAGAAATTTCAATTGTATCCCCCAAACTCCTTCCACCCTGCTTCCCTATGCAACAGAGAGATCTCCGTCCAATCTCCAAAAATCTGTAAGGGGAGGGATGTAGAAACCCACCTACCACCAGACATTAAAAGGGTCTTTGCTTGGGGGGTGGGGAGGGTTCATGTTATTTTGCCAACATCTCTGCTTCTGATTGTTCTTGCCCCAAATGGTAAGGTATGCCTTTGCAGGACAATCTCTGCATATATCATATCAGAGTTAGGCAAGCTTCTTCTGCTCTGAAGGTACAACCATTCCTGAAGATCAAATTCTGTCAGAGAATGAAAAATCCTGGGTGTATTTGCCTACAGTTTGGCAGGCTTAACCCATGCTTGCTACAGGAGCTCTGTGCCTGTAAATTCCACCAACTTTGACCCAAAGGGAAGAATGTTAAAGCCATTTTTAGATTCCCCATTATAATGAACAGGGAACAGAGCTTCATTTCATACCGAGCAGCTTAGAAGATGCAGCACAGATCAAAGCAGAAAGGGCACAGAACAAAATACAGACAGATGCAAAGCAGAACTTGGGGTTCTTGCACACCCTAAGCTCTAAATATCGAACCATTGGTGTGCAGCCACGCACCACAGGAATTTTTGCCACACCACCCTGTTTGTACTGCCATAGCAAAACTTACTACATGATTCTGCTGAGTTTCACCTTGGCAGTACAAAACTTAAAAAAACAACCAACCTATGGAAATGCATGATACAGATGGTTTTACATGTGGCAGCTTCCAAATAGTTATAAGCCACCATGCCCAGTCAGTCAGTGTAAATGAGGCATCATACTGTGAGAAATAAAAACAGGTTTCTTTTCATGCCACTCAAGATAATAATGTTCTACTGTCCTGCAATGACCCAAGGCTTTCTGTAGCAGAAAATCAAAATTAAAAAGGCTAACCTCAGGGGGTGGGGAGGAAGCCATAGTATAGTATTTTCTTTAGAAGGCCACTGTAGCCTTCAGCTTTCCTTTGGGTGCTCCCATTAGGGTAATGTACTTGTACAACATGCACACATACACAAACACCGATGATACCACAAACCTTTTCTCTATGAACTAATATTTTTCTCTGCTGAAGAATCAAATATAGGGACAATTACAGCTCACATTCTTTCTTCAGTTGCATCCTGATGTTCTGAATATACAAAGAATTCCTTGAATTTGCAGTATCAGCTGTGATACACCAAAGCTAAGGCATAGTAACTGAGGCAAATGTGGATCAAAGAAAAAAAAAAAGGTCGCTATTATGAGATATCCATACCAGCGACAATTAGAACGCCTGTGGCTCAGTGGTACAGCATTCGTTTTTTATGCAGAAGGTTGCTGGTGGAATCCCTGACCTCTTCAAGTAGGAAAGGGAGAGAATCCCTGCCTGATACACTGGAGAGCATGTTGCCAGTCAGTGTAGGTCATACTGAAGTGGATGAACCCATGGGTCTGGCTCAGTATAAGGCAGCTTCCTATGTTCCTATAAGAATAACACATAAAACATGGACAGGGCCGTCTTAAGCATACCCGGCGCCGTGGTGCAAAGCTCCCTCTGATGCCCCGCCCTGTTTCCCAGAGTTTTTTAGGGAGGATGGTGCTGCTGGCGGGGCTGGAGGAGGGGGGCAGTGGCTGGAGGGCAGCTCCTCCGGCAGGGAAGAGGCAGAGGCTGGCCGTGGCGCCTCCCGGTTCAGCTGGCTGCTTCGTGCCACAGTGGCCACAGCAAATGGAGGCTCCGGGCGCGGCGCTGCTTCGGCACGGCATGACGGAGGTGGGTGAGGGTGGCAAGCTGATGCCGGGAGGCGCCGCGTCCAGCCTCCGCCTCTTCCCTGGCGCCCTCCGGAACTCAGCGCCCTGGCCCCCTGCACCACTAGCCTCTATGGGTAAGACGCCCCTGAAAAAAGATTCACACAAACACACCAGTAATCCATGCTCTGGTGGCCTAGCATTTGGATTACTGCAATGGGCTTTGTGTAATGCAATGCCCTTGAGAATGATTAGGAAGCTGGTGCAGCTAGTACAGAATGCTGCTCCACAGTTATGAACTGGGGCAGCTACATAGGATCATGTCACACCAGTCCCAAAACCACTGCATTCATTGCCTGTGTGCTACCAGGCTCAGTTCAACATATTGGTAATGCCCTAAGTGCGTCTGGTCCAAGTACAGTGGTACCTTGGGTTAAGTACTTGATTTGTTGTAGAGGTCCGCTCTTAACCTGAAACTGTTCTTAACCTGAAGCACCACTTTAGCTAATGGGGCCTCCCGCTGCCGCTGCGCCGCTGAAGCATGATTTCTGTTCTCATCCTGAGGTAAAGTTCTTAACCTGAGGTACTATTTCTGGGTTAGCGGAGTCTGTAACCTGAAGCATATGTAACCCGAGGTACCACTGTATCTATTTTATTTTTATTTATTTAAACATTTATAAACCACACTTTCACAGGAAAGATAACAAGACGGTATACAACTGAAAAAAACACACACAATGGTTTGTCACAGAGAAACAATTCCCCAGCACATTTAACGGACTACAGTTCCCAGGATTCTTTGGGAAAGCCAAAGATGCTAAAGTGGAATAAGAGTGCTTTAACTGTATCGTGTGGATGTAACTGAAGCCTGAATCCAACCTACTCCCTTTATAAAAGAAAACCTAGTTTGAGAAACAGAGCGTTGAAAACCCATCCAATGCTATGGCTCTTTTGAAGAAAACATTTCCGATTTCCCATACTATGTAACTTGGGATCACGTACTACTAAATTATTATACTAAACTATAATAAGTTGACAGATTAGAGAACTGGGCCAAAACAAACAAGATGAATTTTAATAGGGAGAAATGTAAAGTATTGCACTTGGGCAAAAAAAATGAGAGGCACAAATACAAGATGGGTGACACCTGGCTTGAGAGCAGTACATGTGAAAACGATCTAGGAGTCATGGTTGACCACAAGCTTGACATGAGCCAACAGTGTGACGTGGCAGCTAAAAAAGCCAATGCAATTCTAGGCTGCATCAATAGGAGTATAGCATCTAGATCAATGGAAGTAATAGTGCCACTGTATTCTGCTCTGGTCAGACCTCACCTGGAGTACTGTGTCCAGTTCTGGGCACCACAGTTCAAGAAGGACACTGACAAACTGGAACGTGTCCAGAGAAGGGCAACCAAAATGGTCAAAGGCCTGGAAACGATGCCTTATGAGGAACGGCTAAGGGAGCTGGGCATGTTTAGCCTGGAGAAGAGGAGGTTAAGGGGTGATATGATAGCCATGTTCAAATATATAAAAGGATGTCACATAGAGGAGGGAGAAAGGTTGTTTTCTGCTGCTCCAGAGAAGCAGACACGGAGCAATGGTTCCAAACTACAAGCAAAAAGATTCCACCTAAACATTAGGAAGAACTTCCTGACAGTAAGAGCTGTTCGACAGTGGAATTTGCTGCCAAGGAGTGTGGTGGAGTCTCCTTCTTTGGAGGTCTTTAAGCAGAGGCTTGACAACCATATGTCAGGAGTGCTCTGATGGTGTTTCCTGCTTGGCAGGGGGTTGGACTCGATGGCCCTTGTGGTCTCTTCCAACTATATGATTCTATGATTCTATGATTCTAAGTAACGCTGCCAAGTGACCCAACTTTTGCCCTTGTCCCAGCACATTTACAAAATACAGTACCTACTGTAACTCACACTCCGTTGAAAAGGTTTAACCCATGGATTCCTTTCTTACCTACTTTCAGAAACTCACAACATTATTCTTGTTGCGTGTACTACCGACTTTTTTTTATCCACTAGTATGGCACTTTGAATCCTAGTCTTTGGGGAGTGCTGGGAGATATTTTAGCATCTAATTCTTCAAGTCACTCATTAGGGTGATGAAAAGCGCATGATGAAGGGGCAGTGCGATGTTCGAAGAGCTGGGGGTTCCTGTTGCCTTGAATTATTCACGAGTCAATATTCCAGTGGCCTGCTCCTGCCTGCCTGCCTACAGCAGGTGGTACCTCGCCGCCTTTCACTTGGAAAAGCATCTGCTTGCTCGGAGCCTCCCAAGAGCCCGCTAGAGTCATTTGTTCGATTTAAGACAGACACTGTCATTATTCTGTGCAACACTTCACAGAAATAGTTCCTACTAAATGCCTGAACCATCTGAACAGCACCAGGCGAGCTGCAGGCCTCATAAATAATGCATCCATGCTTATCAATAGATTTAGACAACTGGTATTTAGAAGCTTCTTCAGAAGGAGTGGTTTTTTCACACCAGTTAGCTTCATTCTGTCAGTTCCTTGATGTAGACATTACATCCAACTGAGTTCTGAAAGCCAGAGGTGCAAAAATTGTGTTTGAGCTACTCCTTTCCTTTGGAGCACTGTTTGACTGATGCAACTCTTAAGATCCTTCCTTCTGTTGCACTTCTTTTTCTTCTATTTTCCTTTTTGTGTGTGTGTCGGGTAGGGTGTGCGTGGAATGATAGAGATTTTTTTTCCTTCTGTTTATTCTTTAAAAAGGGGAACTTGGCTCTTCATTTACTCTGAAGCTGTTGCAGGTGGGTCTCCTTTCGTAAAGTTCCTGGACGCATTTTAGAAGGTATACATTAAAAAGGAGGCTACGTTGCTGCTTCACTAAGTTCATCCACAGATGAGAATTCATGCCAACCCTGCCATGACAGTAAAAATAATAATGTAGAGGTACAATTATCTGGAGTAAAAACACAAGCCTCCATCCTGTGGCAATTATACATGGGTAGGCCTTGGCAGGCAATGGGCCTTCGATCTAAGGAGAAGGGCTTTTATTGGCTAGTGTGGTAATAGGACTAGCCAATGACAATGATCTCCCTATTCTCACAATTAGATGCCTGGGACATTTGGATAATTCCCACCTATGTATATAGGGTCAATATGAAGTTCTTGAAGAGAGAGCTTCCCGTAGCAGTTAGTGAAGGGAGGACGTCAGTGTGAGCCTTAGAGGCCTAGGAGTAAGCATGTCTGTTTGTGTTTGAGTTTACCTGAAATGCCTAAGAAAGACAGCCCTGCTGGGCAACAACAGCCCATCCTCAAAGCAAAACAGACCTGTCTTGCTGAGGAGGTGAGAGCAGTTTCCCAGCAAGCAAAATGCTGTGGAATTGAAACCCTCCCATGACAGGCCTGACTGCAGAATAACAACTAACTGGATGTCACACAGCAACACAATGTCCTGCAGGAAAGCTATTATTTAGGGAAGACCCTTGAATGCTGCCTTGAATTCCGTGGTGGAAGAAACACATGTGCTATGAAACAATAATTGGCAAACTACACAGAAGGCTAGAAAGGGGCATGTATTCAGTGGGTGCACCGTGATATTTGTGTGCAATTGACCCCCAAAGATGCTGACATTTACCCCTCTTTTTAAAGTCTCATCCAATCCAAGACGCGCACAACAACATGGCACCTGCTTCATCGATTCATTGTGCAGAATTTGGCCTCAGCGGATAGCTCAATCTTCAAACATCTTCTGTGAGAATAAATACCTGTAGGTGGAGACTGGAGACATAGCTGCTACTATGTCTATGCACACAGTAGAGCTTTCCTTTTCAAGTATCTGCCAGAAGCACTACACTCAGAATAACTGCAATGCCCCAAGGACAGAATTCTAACATGGGAAAGACATCTATTATTTCTGATTTTGTTAGAAAGATAAAATATTCTCTCTCAATTGTTGTATGCAAATGTATGGCATAGGTGGAAATGGCATGAAATAGTTTCATCTATGGCTTTATCCATTTTAATTTTTTTTAAAAAATAGAGAAATGAATGTTCTCACAATCAGAGTTGCAATATAAACAAAACACTTTGCAAAGGCATGAATTGATGGTATTGGCCTTCTTTGTATTCTTAAGAAGTAGGCTCCAAAGCAAGTGTAGCACATCTCCTGTACTCAAAAGCATTTTATGGATGCATAAGCCAAGTATCTGAGTTTAAAAGATCAGAGGGGTTAGAACAGTAGTCTTCAGCATTTTGAGACCCAGGACCCCAATCTACAGCCCCATTGTACTACATGGGACCCATTTAAAATTCCTTAAAATACATGTCACTCATCTTCTTCCCTCTGTTTATATCAGGGCAAACCTAATTCCTTCTCCTCAGGGAACCCTGGGAACTGCAGTCTGCAGGGAGGGAGAGCTTTCTTTAACAGAAAGTTATAACTGCATAATAATGCATACGTTACTGAAAATACCACATAAAATTGCATTACATCAGGAACAATTCTTGAATACATCTCTGCACAGAAAAATGTGTATATATGGCCCCTAAAAGGCTGAGGAAGTTTCACAAGGATTTTCTTTAAAAAAGATATCTCAAATTGATGTAGAAATGGTGTGAACGTAATATTGCGAAAATGAGAAACTGAGACAAACCAAAATTGACAGATTCATCTATCACTATTTACAGATTGATGTGCGCAAATAAGTTCTCAGTAACCAAACACTGCTGTTCCGAGCCAAATAAGGAGATCTTCCCTTGCTAGATCAGAAATTGTAGGCAGAAACTAGATGCATGAAGGCATGTCCAAATGTCTCTGCTGTCTATGCACATGACATTACTTTCTTCTATGGGTGTACACTGGAATAGACACCACCATCCACATTTGCTGCTACAAGTTGCAATATTTTTAAGCACAGTGGGGGATGCATAGTTGGCAAAATAAAATCTACATGTAATACTACAGTGCACACAAATCATCTGGGGAATAACTTTTTCAGAAATGCTTTCCTTTGTCCTCTTAGGTCCTGACTTGCTTGTCATAGTTTGTGCTACTTGATGTGCTTTTGCACATAAGGGTGGAAGTTTGCTGACCACAATAGGCCATGCATTAGTGGGAAGCAGCATCTCTGACTTCACATTCCCCAGTGTGAAGAGCAAAGGTTAGAATCATCCGTATTGGCTAACAAGAAGCTAAGTATATCAGGTGGTTTGATTGGTAAGCTTTTCTCTCTCTTTTTTTGGTCATGCTGCAGCTCACCATATCCTGGGCATTTCCCAGCTTTTAATTCTTTATTGGATGCAAAAGAGGAACAGGCTTGATCCCTTGGGGTAAAGACAGACGGAATCCTGAAAGTAGTTTGAACACACATTCTCTGCTCTGAAAGGTCAGTGAATGTGTTTTCCTTCCAACCACTTTCAACACACATTATAATGCATATGTCTTTCTCCATGCTTAGAGTCTTACATCCGCCTTCACCCATAGTACAAGAAGCAGCTCCCATAAATACCTTCCAAACCTGGTTTCCTCTTGAGCTTGCCACTGAAATGTGTATCAGCAAATGTTGGTTCACATGTCAGTCTCATCACTCTACTATGCATCAGGCAGCCTGTCCTCCCTCCCTCCCCTCTCTCTTTAAAAATAAACAAGAAATGGTCCGGTGGCACCTTGATGGCTAGCATATTTTTAACATGATAAATCTGTTTCTTATGCCAGCTCCAGTTTTGAAGGGATCCTCAGCAAAGTAGCCTTATGTGAACCCTCTCCAAGGTTGGTGAGCCCTGGCTGTAGGGTTACCTGTGTTGGAGACAGAGGTTTGGAAGAGAGATTCCTAGTCTTCAGTAGTAGAGTTAAGCACAATGGTGATTGCTCCAAGAACATTAAAACTCCGTTAAAATTCCATCTGTCCTCATCTATCTGTCCTCATCTACAAACGTTCATCTGTCCTCATCTACAAACATTCCCCACACAAATATTTAAGCTAGGATAAATCATAGACACTTAGTTTTCCAAATATGTGAAGATTTTACTCACAGCGTTTCCGAGTTACAATTTACAAGTCTCCAGCTGCTGGCAGTAAAACAAAGACTGAAGAAAGGTCCCAAACAACTTAAAAGAAAAAGTACTTGGTTTCCTACCAAAGGCTGGAAAAGCTCTCTTTTGGAAAGATTCAGTCCACTTGAAGCTTTATTCTGAGCTGGGAGCCAAGCCGCATGGCTCCTTCTTCACTTGTTCCAGGAAGCACAAAAAGAAAAAGACTGAGAAGGGGGTGGGGCAGAGCCTGCTGAGAGTCTGCTAAGCCTCACCCACTTGCAACCTGAGCTCTGGGCTCAGGTTAACTCTTTTTATGTACAAAAGTGTGAGTCAGTAACACACAATTACAACAACCTGGTAAGAGAAGCAGATAGCCATGGTGCAGGCACAACATCAGTGTGGTGCAGGCACTGCAGATTGGCTCTGCTGCTGTACTCTGCAATGCGTTGACCTCCCAGCCAGCTCATCACTTTCCTCTTAGTAAGTCAGTGACCCTGTGTGGCGTTTGCCCTCCTAGGTGGGTCATAAGGAAAGGATTAAATGAGTGTGAAGTGATTGGTCAGTGGGAACCCAAGGGGAGGAGTTAGAGTTAGAGTTGGAGTTGTTGGGAAGTCAGTTGGGAGCTGGAGAAGAAAGAGGGAGGATAAGTCTGTGGGTTGGTCTGGTTTTGATGTGAGAGAGTGAGAGAATCTGTTAGGAGGAGTCAGATAGACAGCTGGGATAATCAGTTAGAAGTTATTAGGAAAGTATAGGTCAGTAAAGAAACTAAGATTAAGAAACTGACCAGAAAAATTATCCAAAACCATAAACTTGTTAATGCTTATAAAATAAACTTGCTTATTTGATTTAATGTTAACAACTGTCTGGACTCTGTGTGTACCCGAGAGAAAGGGGTTGATGGCAGCGGGGAAGCAATCACAGTGGTGGCACAGGGATCAATAGACCGTCAAACATCCGGGGACCCTGTGTGATCGCCACACCCTTCCATTGGGAAACCTGTTAAGCAGTACCAGCCTACCCTACCTTGATAACTGCAACTGTGTCAAAATACTACTTTTTGCATTTCCTCTAAAAGCTAGCCAGTCTTGGCCCTAACATGAGACACATAGAAGCACTTGTCTCAGGTGACAGATTGGGTTGAAGGGATGAAATGAGAAGATACACCTGTGACTACTTGATAATCTGTTAGAGAAGGAAGAAGGAAGGAGTAAAAGGCCGGAACTATATATGTGAAAAACTATTGTGGTATAACTGATGGCTAAGTGGGAGAATCCAACTGTGAGAGAAGACTGGATGCAAGAAGGAGCCAGAGATGGAGAGGAAGGGCTATAGCTCAATGCTAAAGCATCTGCCGGCAGAAGGTCCCTAATTCAGTTCCTGGTTTCTCCAGGTAGGACTGGGAGAAAGCCCTGTTTGAAATCCTGGAAAGCTGCTGCCAGTCAGGGTGGACAATATTGAGGTAGATGGACCAATGGTTGACTTAATATAAGGCAGCTTCCTATGTTCCTAACAAAGCCAGATTTGGAGACTCTCTAGAGGAAAATTTGCAGAGTACTGGACAAAAAAGAAGCAAAATATCATAATGATTTTCAGAAAGCTAGGATATTCACTGGCCCTGTGAGATTCACCTCTCCAGTCTAGATATAGTGTGAAGATTCTGTCTTGGTGAAATACTTTCTTTGAATACTTCATTTTACTTTCATTGTAGTCATTGCCATTCCATATTCCAAGTTTCCCTCCTTATTCAATGCAGAGCTGTGAAAACACTCTGACAAAATAAAACCAGGCTAATCATTTCAAATTATTTTACAGGACATACATCTAATCGTATCTGATTAAATTAGCAGTGGTGTCAGCGACCAACACATTTGGTAATCAATGTAATAGTTTAGTAAAATATCATTCTCAGCAACGAAACGGGGTGGGGGTGGGGGATACACTCTCTCGGAAATAATACTAGCGTAATTCATTTCTGAAAACTATGGAGACCTCCTGGATGAGGAATGTAGTTATTAAATGTAAAAGTGCACGATATGCTGTAATGAAATGTTTGTGCTGTACACTTCATTAAATGGTTTGCAGGCCACCTGGGAAATTCCGTCTCTCACGCACAAAGCAACAATGTTTATACATTGTTATCACTAGAGGGAGTGCATTGAGCAACCCTAAAAAAAGAGCACGGATTGCTTCATAAGTTAAATCTGAGGAGGAAAGAACAGCTGCAAGCAAAAATCTGTTTAAGGCTCCATTCCAGGAGAGAGGAAGCGGTGTTTATTCTGCCACAAGAGGTGTGGCTCTTTATTCATGACTGAGCACTTAATGCAAACAGGAATAAGATAAATTAGGAGCTCTGAAGTTACTTTGGAATGATGGAAATTTAAAAAGCTGACATTCTGCCTGCAAGCTTATGTCCAGGTTTTTTTTTATTATTATTATTAAAAAGTGTCTGTCATACAAGATACCAAACAGGTTAAAAATTCAGAGAGCTCGGTAGGGGGTCTTCCTGAAGAATTCAAAGATCTGATCTGATGACTGTTTTGATTTACAATATTTAAAGGTAGAAAATATAGGGAATAAAACAAAACAGAATTTCACATGAACTTCAGAGGGGGGTCCTGGACTATGGGCACGTTACCTAGAATAAATACTCATGACATTTCCATGAACATTTCATGAGCTCATCATTTGCGTAAGGAAATCTGCTTTAATATTTGAGGAAGTATCTTGAAATGGTATTGCTTGCCGTACATGTTTTACAGTTTTAATTTGCTCTCAGCTATTCTTTATGTCAGAGTTTCAGCCCGTTGCACACACTACTTTGAAGACAAAAGAATTCACCAAAGACTCAGACTGTCTCACATCCTGAGAAGTTCTCTCCACACCTAATCCTTGATGTTTGTTAAGAAGCCATGCTTTCTCAAAACGAAGATGCTAGCAGGCTGTAGGTGTTATGCAGTAATGAGTATTTATAAGGGAAGATGAACATAGTTCTGTAGAAAATTAATATGGAAAATATATGAATTGCAGGAAATCTTTCATTCTGTAGAGAGAAAAAATATGTTTATCACACAATGGAGCTTATTAACTTTAATACTTTTTTCTCCAGGCACAATACTTTCAATGAACATTTATGAATAACATCGTATGAAATAAAGTTTTGAACTCAGTTATTATCTGCCAAATAACCACTTTACCTGTTCGTTTTTAAAAAATACAGTAAGAGGTAATTGTTTTAATCCAATTCCTTAAAGCCTTATTCTAGATAGTTATTCATTCCTTAATAATAAAATTACTGATGTCAACAATCATTTGCTTAAGGAACACTCTCTTACAAGTGATGAACTTATACTGCAACATTATTTGTGCCTACTCAGAAATGTCCCACTGAGTTTAGAAGGGAAGGGCTTGCTTCAAGGAGAATAGGATTGTAGTCAAACAGTGGTCTTGGGATCTGTGTGGACATGAGACCTGTTTGGGTTGGTAGCAGGTCTGTGGAATTATTCCACTGACATTTTAAGAAGGCTTCGAACAACTATTTTTTCCACCAAAGGGAACTTTCTGTAGGAAGCGCAGTGTCAAGTGATATGGAAGAGAAATTTTATTCAATATACATTTAAAGCCAAATCTATCAAATCTACACTTTCCAACCAATGTTTATAAAAAAATACATTATATTATGAGGAATTGCTTGCAAAGAGGTATACATTGGTCAAAACTGCATATATTTTGTTTATTACCAGAAATTGCTGATGAGTATTTTTATTTGATTGGCAGTTGCTGCAAAATGTGAACTAAATATTGAAAAAAACTAGAAACTGGGAGAACTGACATTGACAGATCTATATGCCCAGACTTTTGATATAAAAATGAATCAACGCTTCCAGTCAGGTCAGAAGCAGGTTTGAGATGAGTGTGCACATTGGAAGATAAAGTCACATTATGCTAGGCCTTTTAAAAGACCTCAAAAGCACTAAAAATCACCAGTGACATCATTGGCAGAGAAGCCTCTGTGGTGAATGTGGTCTACGAGAGAGGGAGCAATCCTTCCAAGCACTGTTGGCTGCTCAGGTTCCATAATGACAACATGTAGGTATGGACTTGGCTGCTTCTACCTTATCCTAGCCTTTTCTTAGAGCAGGTTCACCATCTCAATTCAAGTGACTTTTTAAAACAACAAAACCAACCCCACATTCTTTTATTTCGTATCATTTAAAAGGGAGCTCAAGAGCTCTGGATGCTAAAAAATATTAATGGGCAATTGAGCTAGACCCAAAGTGAACATAAAGGGAAATTGATTTCATTGAGGTAATGTTTTATTTTTGCAATTAAAGGTGTGCATGAGGGGATAGGAAAAGAGAAAGGTCATTTTGGGCAATTTTGGAATTATCTTTTTCATTTTATTTTTATGGGTGTTGGCTTTCTCTGGAGATAAGCTTGCTTGAGTCATATTGGGGCACTGCATGGGTTCAAAGAGCTGGCTATATAAATCAGAACACACAACAACAGGCCTATCCTTAATGAAGATATGTCTTTATTTTCAGTTCCTATAAAGTTCCTCCATTTTGTGCACATTTAACATCTTTAGGCAAAGTATGCATGTCAGGTAACTTTCAGTAATACTAAGCCCATGGGTTGTATCTAATGTTAGTCCTACTCAAAGTAGACTAACTGAAAACAATGGACATAATTAAGCTAGGTCCATTAACTTTACTGAGTCTGTTCTGTTTATAGCTTAGTTGGATAAAACTACATGAGACTATCCTCCACTGGGAAATGTGTAGTAGGAGGAGTCAACATAATGCCCTCTAGATATTGTTGGATTAAACTCCCATCATCCCTGATCATTGACCATGGTGGCTGGAGCTGATTGTAGCTGGAGTCCAACAACCTCTGGAAGGCTCCATGTTTGCAACCCTTGGAGTATAGCACCTTACCTAGTTTCAGCCATCCTTTTTGGTAAAATCAGCTTGCACAAATGCCCTTTTTGGCCCAAATAAATATATATTGTTGCACTTCAGTCTAATCTCTGAGCAGTGCAAGATTCCAGGGTCTGTGCTTCTTTTGGGGAATGAAACATAGTGGAGACTGTGGTGTCTTTATGCTATCTGGTTTATTTACACTAATATAAACCCTGAGCCTATGGTAGAGAAGTCCATAGCATTAAAACCCCAAGAGGGTCTTGTTTCTCTCATAGCTACAGCCCTGGATTCAAACAGACATCAACCAATGTGCTCTGGCTCTGACCCTCTCACCACCCTGCAACTTTTTATCCCCCGGTTCACATCATAGCTAAACTCAACTCTAAACTCTGGCTTTGTCTTCTAACTTACTCAGAGCTGGAAGAGGGGCCCCACCCAATTACTGTCTGGCACAGAGCCCCTTATCCTTGGCTTTCTTAATGCCCCATTCACTTTCCTTTGATATCTTAATGGCTCCCCTCCCAGGTGATTACCTCATCAGGAAACTGGTTTGGCTTATATTTGAACTCCTGGCATTTAGGGGAGTTTGGCACCCACAAACCTATAACAATATGCATATGATTAAAATGAGAAGCATGACTACTGCAGTGTGCGAAGTAAAAAGTTGGTCATTTTGGAAGGACAGTCCATAGAAATGTTGCTATGTGATTTGAAGAACTCATTGAAATCATGTTTTCTGTTCCTGTGAACAGCTTTGGTGTTTTAATATGTGAGCATTGCTGCTTGCTAATCATCATTCTTGTTTCATAGAAACTCATCTGGTCTCTCCTTTTGCAGACACATCTTCTCTCATGCCAAAAATAATAAAACATTAAAACCAGTGGATTAAAGTATTAACATTTTAACATGCATTAGAACACAGGTTGGTATGATGTCATCATGCAGAGACTGAAAATACATAAAATTAAGTGTTTCTCATGTGTTATTCTTTTACTATGATGCGCATACACTGCAATGATTTGTCCAATTTATTGCTGCTCAGCAGTGATCTAAGTACTCAGGAAGGGAACTTCTCCAAGAGAAATAAAGAAATCCTGCATGTATCTCACAGGCAGATTACCGTCTCAGACACAGATGTCTGCTGCTACTGTAGCCCATATGTATAATCAACAGGCCTCCTCACCAAGGGGCAGCCATGGGAAATGCTGAAAGCTATTGAAAATTGTAAGCTTTCAGATTGTATTAGGACTTCCATTCACCAAGGGCCTTGCTACACGTACCAGACATAATAGAAAATCCATTTTAATAGTCCTAAGGCTCACATTTCCACCTGTCAGATTAGACAATGCAATGCTGTTGGAAGAGACTGTCAAGTAATCCTATCATAATATACAAAATTATTACAGAAATGGTAGGTTCTTTGTGATCCCACAATACTCTTTATTCAGAGTCCATAACAGAGATGCTGGTAGCAAAGCTGTTGTCTGAACACCCTTTACAACAGTCAGTTTGAGAGTGCTGTTCACAGAGAGCAGGGATGCCAAGAGCATCTCTCCCTGTCTCTCCCTCCCCCCCCCCCAATTTACTGACAAGAACTGCTTCTTATGCACATATATTAACTTAACCTAGCCTACCACACTGGGCTGTTACCTTATAAACTCCAAGCCATGATCAGGGTTTCTGCCTCCATTGCCATCTTCTGGTATTTATCCACTGGGCTGTTGAAAATACGAAAGGGGGAAGGGTAGGAAAACATCCACAATCTTGAGCTCCTGGGTGGAGAATCAAAATACAAATCTATGCCACACAGTTAAACTGTGGGATACACTCCCACGGGAGGCAGTGATGGCCATAGACTTGGATGACTTTAAAAGAGGGTTAGACCAATTCATGGAGGAAAAGGCTATTAGCCACAATGGCTGTGCTCTGCCTTTGTGGTTGGAGGCAGTATGCTTCTGAATAATAGCTTCTTGAAACCAAGGGTGCCAACTATAGGGGGCTCTGGGTGCCTGAGCAGCCACAAAAATTTTGTTGTGGGTGCTCAGCACCCATACTTCACGGTCCCCGATGCAACTTCTGAGGTCTCACGAGGTCTCGCAGTCTGACTTCTGGTGCCACCGGAAGTCAGGTTCCAGCGAGGTGGGGACATGACATTGTCACACTGCACATGACATCATGATGTCACACACACTGGGCACCCATAACCGGGCCCCGTTGGCTCCCCTGCTTGAAACCATAGGCAGGGAGAGTCCTGCTTTCAAGCTTATCATAGGCATTTGATTGGCCACTGTGAGAAACAGGATGCTGGACTAGATGGGCTACTGGCCTGATCCAACAAGGATATCCTTATGCTCTTATGCAATGTCATTCACTGAGCCTGTGGCAAAGGCCATAAAAAGTAGTCTTCTTGCTTTAATTGTAGTGTTTCAGCAAATACACAAACAAGCAAGCGAAAAGTTTGCCATCTGAGTCTCTGAGTGGTGAGAGAGTTCATGGGTTCCTCCACTAACCCAGGTTTGATTTCCTTGGAATGAAGGTCAGAGAAGGGTGTAATGTCTTTAGGATATGTGGTTTTATTTACACATATGCAACCTGAGCATAGGATGGAGGGGCTCATAGCATTATCACCACACCTCAAAAAATTTTGTTTCTTCATTGGGTTCCAGAGGAGCCCCAAAGCCCTGCTTAGGTTCAGCACAGATGTGTCCCTCTGTCTGCAGCTTAGAGAATTCAGCATCCAGCTCTCTCACACAATAATGCTGGCCATTGTTCTTCTACCTACCAGCCAAGTGAGGGGAAAGGCCCAGCCATTTGTTCTATGGTACAGAGCAACTTGTTTGGATATGCTAAATCATGTTTTTTAACTAGCCACCCTAAGCCATTACCTTGACAAAGGAAATGGTTTGGCAAACTTCTCCTTACGCATTCTACCATTGGAAATAGATGATCACAGTTTTGGAAGGGGACCCAGGGTTTCATACAGACTGACACCCCCCCCCCCATAACAGCATCTAGGGAAACTGTAACACTGAAAGACAGTTCTGTGTCACTTCCATGTACACAACTGGAAGTGTCTCGAAATAACTCTTTCAGGCACGAAGTTGCATGCTGTTCTACCTTTCATAATGATGCTTGCCTTATTAAACCATTGTCTTTCACAAAGCACAGTACCTAACGTTGTCTCCCGATGTCAACAATTCATGTGATGCAACTTGTAATATTTATTATCTGCATCATATATTGAACAGGCCTCCTTCAGTCATCGAGACAAAGAAGGAACTCTGCTTCCCAGGTGCTTCTCTCTCTTGCTCTCACAACACACAGCAAATACGTTCTACAGAGCTCGTCTATTCAGCCACCTCCCCAATCCAAATTTATGTGATCCTACCCAGAGGCCAAAGGCCAGAGGAACCTGCAGGGATAGAGACAAAATAAAAATCACAGAGGGAATCAAGAGCTAAATCGCTTGGCAATGTGACATCCCCGTATCATTGTTCATTGCACAGGCCCATGGTGGACAGAGGCATGCTATCTTGGCAAAGCATTAAAAGCCAAGAGAGTAAATTGATTTAATCACACGAACATGAGATGAAACTGAATGACTTGTGAGAGCCCCAGGACAGAGGAGAAATACACCTGGTGAATCACAATTTAGATTTCAATGAACATGAACTGCCAAGTTCTATATTTATATACTGTCTCTAGTATCTACAGTCTATTACAGGAACAGAGCTCACCGTATGCTTCTTTTAAAAATATATATCAAGTTCCTGTTGAAAGCTGAAATAGCAAATCAGGTCTATAAAACTACTGAAACAGATCTGATGGTGAACATGACTTGCTCTGCTTGAATACACTCATAGTGACCTTTGAAATTTGAAGCTTTACTTAAAAAGCAGCTCTCCATGCGACTGCCCTGGTTCTAATTAGTCAGCATTTCCCACCATGATTCTGTTTTTCCCAGAGTCCATTATTCAAATATTTTAGTGTTAATTAATTTGAATCTTGGTTAACTGTATAATTTAATTTCTCTCCAGCTGACTGGGTTGCATAAATCAGTTATTTTCATTACTGCCGAAATGAAATGTGATATATTGAGTCAGGCTTTGAAATAGTTTGGAAACCTCTCAAGAAGAGAACAACAAGTTTTAAGTTCATGCTAGTTGGGTTCTTTATCCACATCACTTTCTGCTTGCTTTTGGTGTTTCAACAACAAATGAATAGCTTTGCTTAAAAATATGTTTTATTCTAACTAAAGTAACCCACAGTGCAATCCTATACACGCACCCAGAAGTAATTGCTATCAAGTTCAAAGGTGTTTACTCCCATGTAAATGGCTATAGGACTGTAGTGCAACCAGATGAATGCATAGAAGAACTGACAGCGTCTACAGAGAAGTAAGTGACTGAATTCAGTGGGTGACTGAAGTTTGCTGCCAACATTTCACATAAAAAATTCTAGCAGCACTAATCATATCAGATAACAATGTTTGTGCTGCTATTTCATCACCATGTGAGCACATGGCTGCTGAATGGATAGCAGTGCCCAGCATGGACCACTGCCACCATTGCCTGATCCTGCATCAGGTGTTGCGATGTGCTCAGCAGCTATGTGCTTGCAAGATTTGGAGGGAACAGCCTCCATGTCTCTACCCACACAATAAAAGTGTTAGGATTTACCTTCCATTCAGCAAACATGCAGCAAACCCCTGTTAGCTCTGCTTCTGAAATCAAGGTTTGTGAGTGTATACATGATGGAGCTGTCAGGGTCAAAGTGATGTCCAATCACTTTGCCTTGACATTTATCAGTTCCCCATTGCTCATTGCTACTCTCTGAAACTCTTCAGCTTGTTCCTATATATCTGGGATTATGAACAGGGCTTCTAGTTCAACTAGCACAGGCTTGGATTGCGGAACAAAAACCCAACCACTATGTACTATAGCCATATATATGTCTGTTCAAATTATCATGTGATCATTTGGACATGTTATATAATCCGGCTTCCCTCCAAATGGTACTTTATTTGGTTAGATTCAAAATATTGCTCAGGAACTGCAGAACAGCTGTATTTTGTTAATTCTTGCTATCTCGGTTGTAAAGAATGAATCTGTTAAATCAAAGTGATATTTGTAAAGTTCTGAAACCATTTTTGGAAGTGTGTGTGCATGTTTTGTTGTGTTTTCCTAACGAATGCTAATCTTGTTACATGGTATAATGTCATTATAGAGGAAACGAGATTGGGAGTGGGCAGACAGATAGAGAAAATAACATTGAGTTAACCAATTTGACATCACGGTTTGTGCTGTCCATTCCCTGACAACCAAACAAAGGAAAATGAAAGCTGATATGGCTGTTCTGGTAATGTCAAAAGTTGGCATTCTTTAGTGCTCTTTAACATGAAAGGAATACTTGTTAGAATAATGATGAAGGCATGGTGGGAATGATGTTTTTAATCTGCCTGACATTTAAATCAATGATCCATACAGACACAGATACAAATCATATAAGTGTTTTCAAATATGCACACCAAATGGGCCAGTCTATAATTTTATTCGCTCCTGACAGTCATGCATGCACCCAACTCAAAGCTGAAACTTCTCTCTCAGCTGCTACAACACTGACCCCACTGAAAGGGCAGAGCTGAAGATGTTGTACAAATAAAACTATGAAATTGGTAGCCTCTCTCGGAGTGTGAGCTGACATAATGGGCCAATTTTCTTTCCCTTGGGAGCAACCACTCAGTTTGCTAGCAGGACAAGTGACCTGTAGGAGAGGAATCCAAGGCTAGATATTCCGCTTTGCTATAAATGCCAGCTCAGGTCGTAACTTCCTACTGCAAGTCATCCTGTTAATGACCACATTTTTCAATTTGAAAGGGACGGAGCACTAAATGAAGTGATGTACAGCATGTTGACAAGCATAATCTATCCTGCATGCCGCTTACTGTGATGCATGGATTGGCTTTGTGTGTTTTGAAGAACTGTGTGCAAGATGGGATATATGCCTCAAAGAGCTATGCAAGAATGGCTATTGAACCATTCATGTTATTTCAAAATGCACCACGATCTAATTCTGTTGTCCCCCTGCCACAACCTGCTCTTGGTAAAGGGAAGAGAACCAAACACGTTAAATACAACCACACATTACATCACTACATCACAAATTATATTTTGTTGACGAATTTCCCTCTCCTCATGTGCTTTAGCTAGTTCCAGGTAGCACGTACATTCTCAGCTTCTGAAGAGAAACACATCTCCCCTAGTGTATGCCTTTCATGTGTTTGGAATACATGCAAGAAGAGTTCTTAAGATGTCACTATTGGGTAATACACAAGAATTGTGCTGCTCTTGCAAATGGCTTGAGACTAGGAATAACTCACCTTCAGTTCAGCACAGAGCACATGCTTTGAATTCCAAAGGGACCAGGCTCAGTCCCTGGCATCTCCAGGCAGGGGTAGAAAAGACCTTGTCTGGGACTGTAGGGAGCCACAGTAAGTCAATATAGACTGGGAGTCACCAATGTAGTGCCCACAGGTGCTGGTGTGCCAGTCAGTACCTGCTATGGCACCTATGAGAGGTCTCAGTAAATATTCCCTCAAACATCTGTAGTACACGAGAAACTGTTAGCACTTCTACTCAGTTCCTGTTTGCACTGGGTCGCCATCTCCTGCATTGAAGCCATGCCCCACGGCAGCCATTTTGTGTTATGCCACACTCCCACAGCAGCCATGATCTGTTATGCTCACTCCACAACAGCCATTTTGTGTCCTTCCATGCCGCTTCAGCAGTCATTTTGTGATGGGCACTCTCTCAAAATTCCAAATGGGTCCATAGACTCAATAAGGTTGGCAAGCTCTGATGTAGACAGTGCTTAGCTAGGCAGTCCAATATTCTTACCCAGTATTACAATGGATCCCTACATTCCTATGCATCATTTACCTCATGACCATGGAGCCAGCTATACATGTTGCTCTGTGCACCACAACAGATTAATAGGGTGCAGGGCTATATTCTGTTGCTTTCACGGTAAAATAGTATTTGATAAAATCCAAATCACCTTAATTCCGTACTTGATGGGTGATTATTTTCCTTACCCAAAACATTTGTTCGCCCTGATACAGCTTTTTAAAGCACAGAATTGTCTCATTTCTTCTTTTAATAGACTCCGATATATTGCATGTACTCTGAGTTGGTTGGTGAAGTAAAGAGCTGCAAAGGCACTTGGCCAAGAAAACTGTCTGTCTCCTTCCTGTGCCAAGGATATTAGTCTCCTATTTACTGTGCTTTTATCTATGTTTATCCTGCGAACAAAATGAATTTAAATATCTCTATTTGTTAGTACTTAGACTTCCTTAATTCTGTTTCATCCTATATGGCTTCCTAGAGAGGCCCATTTTCTTTTCAACAGGAGTGTCATAAATAATTGCAGATGGACAAAAATGCAACACTTGAAGTAATGTGGGCAATGCCTAATACACTGGAGTGGGAAAGGCATGGTATTTCCCAGCATGAGCAGTTATAAATTAAAATGAATATTTGTTTTCAGAAATCACTGACAACATTTTCTCACCACTTTGCCCGGCTGCACTCTACACTGTTTTTGGCAAACCAACCAAATGGTCAGTTTAAAGCAGACAGATTTATCTGCCATAAGGGTTTGGGGAGACTGGTCAACAAAACAGATATCAAATGCTCCCTAAATATGAACGATTGCAGCTAGGGGTGAAAGGATCTGACAATTTCAGGCCACTCAGATTTTTATTTTCCCCATCTTAAGTTCTCTACATTTCTGCAGCCATTTGCAGTTGTTGTTTTTTTAAACCAACCAAATCCTCGTGAAAATTTGCCTAAGAAACACATTTTTGTACGCAGTTTTGATAAATGATTTTGCAAGTAGATTACCATAATACTGTGTATTTTCTCTATGTCATTTTCAGTAATATATATAAATTTTATTCACACATTCCCCTATTATATGAATCTTTGGAAACATGGTTTACAAATAAGTACAAATAATCTGGTTCAGATAAGTGCAAGTTTTGAAGGCTGTCTGTGTGTTCAGTTCTCACATTGTTTTGGAAAGTTGATAAATTTTCCTTAAAATGCAAAATCCCTAATTGCAACATTAGGCTATGTTCAGTTTGTAGAGCTGTGACTCCAAACTGTTCTGCTTAAAGCTGTCCCTCCTTCAGGCCTGAGAATGTCTTTAAAAAGGAAATAGGTTCACATAGTACTCTAGGTTAGTTACCTTTCATTTCCAGAATGTAGCTCCCCTGGTATAGAACTCTCATGAAAATGAGACAATATATCAACTTTTGAGGAAAAGATGCTGAGTTTTAAAAAGAATATGCCTCTGGCAAATTAACGTCAAAATCTTGAAACAGGAATAAACACAAACCTATATGATATCTTCATCCAATGCAATTTATCATTGCCAGTCATTTGTTTTGCCTAGAGTGATAGTTTATTTTTTAAATAATATTTATAGACCACTTAATTAAAAAAATCTATGCAGTTTACATAAAATAGTGTAACAAAAAAATTGTTTAACAAAATGTAACAATCACTTAATCAAAAAAACCACACACAACTAAGTGGTTTACATGAAATAGTATAAAATATTTAAGTCAACAACCTTTAAAAACAATTAACAAAATATAGATCCCATCAACAGAATTTAAAAGCAACTATGCATAATAAAAATACATGTTTTAAAATTCTTACTTGTATTTCTTGTTTATTTGTGGTATGCTGTGCCTACCTACTAAAATTCATCTTATGTTTGTTCGTTTTTAAATACAGCAACTATTTAGCTGTGCTAGGGAAAAAAAAGTCAGAATTTGGTGTCAGCTATAGGAAAGCCAGGGTAGGGAAAATAAACCATCTTTGCTGTCTGTCCCTGAGTGATGCATTTATTTCTAAGGCAGCTATGTTTTTCTGATAAAAGTTTCTTTTATTATAGTTGGTGAGAAAGTCGGACAGCACCATACCAGTTCATATGGAGTACTGTGTTTTTTGCTCTATAAGACTCACTTTTTCCCTCCTAAAAAGTAAGGGGAAATGAGTGTGCATCTTATGGAGCGAATGCAGGCTGCGCAGCTATCACAGAAGCCAGAACAGCAAAAGGGATTGCTGCTTTCACTGCGCAGCAATCCCTCTTGCTGTTCTGGCTTCTGAGATTCAGAATTAATTTTTTTTCTTGTTTTCCTCCTCCAAAAACTAGGTGCGTCTTGTGGTCTGGTGTGTCTTATAGAGTGAAAAATATGGTAATTGCACAATACAGGCCTCAACTGAGTGCTGGATCACACAGCTAGTGGGGCAGTATGGAAAATGTCTTTTTCTCATGCCATTCCAAGCTAAAAAAATACAAATAAAAGGGAACTTCAGTAGGTGTGATTTGAGTATATTGTAAGTGACACCTGCTGAAATTCCCTTTCTACACATGTATTAAAGGTGCAGGTGCCCTGCTCTCTGTGTTGGATCTGGCCACTCTATGTCCAGTTCATAGAATCACAGAATTGTAGAGTGGGAAGGGGCACTGAGGTCTAGTCTAGTCTAACCCCCTGCAGTGCAGTTGTCCAATACAGTGGTACCTTGGGTTAAGAACTTAATTCGTTCTGGAGGTTCGTTCTTAACCTGAAACTGTTCTTAACCTGAGGTACCACTTTAGCTAATGGGGCCTCCCGCTGCCACCGCCGTGCAATTTCTGTTCTCATCCTGAAGCAAAGTTCTTAACCCGAGGTACTATTTCTGGGTTAGCGGAGTCTGTAACCTGAAGCGTCTATAACCCGAGGTACCACTGTATGGGGATCGAACATTGGTGTTATCAGCACAACACAGCAACTGAGCTATCCAGTACATATATATGAACCTTAAGACTTGCTGTGCCAAATATATAAAACAATTGGAAGGGCGTATACATCTATGCCAGAACAATGTCACAAAATGCATATATTAGTGTTACAGCCAAGTTACACTGGAATTGTAACGGTGTGTTAAGGCATGGGAATGTGGAATATTAAATAATTGAGGGTGGGGGTAGATAGGCAACGGAAGCCTAATGGAAGGAAAATGTAAAGATTCTCTCTCTTTCTATTTCTCTCTCTCTCTCTCTCTTTCTCTCTCTCACACACACAACCAACTGTTACTTTTAAAAAATCAGGTGTAGTGGAATCAAGCGTCACTGTAATTGCTCTTCTCCAGAGTCAGCAGAAGAGAGAGTCGACTTCTTAAGCTCCATGGAATATGGATCAGTCCTTGTTAGCTTTGCATTTTGCATGAGGGCAGTGTAAGAGAAAATGTGGGTGTGTAAATTCTCCAAATGATACAGAATGCGATCACCTCTATTTCCCCCCCCCCCAAGCTCCCTGGCATCTTCTTCCGAGCATTAGGATGAATCAGTAGGTGCCACAACTTTTCCGGTAAAGTGTTCAAATGCTTCAGGTCTACCCAAGGCCAGAGTTTAGAAGTCATTAGGATTTAGAAGTAATGCATGGATGCAACTTAATTGCACTTTATTATTATTATTATTATTTTAAAAAAGCCCAATAAGTAATAGTTATAACACACATGGCATTTCTCATTAAACGTGGTTAAAATATAAAAATAATTTCTCATGAACAGAAGAATCTACATTTGGGCTGTCAGGCTAAGCAGACATTCTTTTACAAGTAATTTTGACATGGAGTTTTATTATATATATTTATTTTAAACCTGCTAATTTTATTTCTACTTAAATAATTTTAAGTGAACTTGTTTTTAACATTTATCTGTATTTTAATGAATATTTTGTATTGCTTTATGTAAACTGTTTAGAGGGTTTTATCGATTAAGTTTTATAAAAGATTGTGTTTTACAGTGCTTTTTTTTGAAAAAAGGTGGTGGCATTCACCATGAAGTTGTCACAGTAAGTGCCACACTTTTAACCCCCCCCCTTTTTTAAATGCAAGTGCTGCTTGTGTACCCCCAAGGAAAAAAGCCCTGCTGTTTTTTATGGTTTTGTGCTATTTTTTGTGCTAGTACTGCTTTCGTATTGACTCTTTTAGCAGCTTGTTGCTTGTATTTGAATTTTGTTGATTTTAATTTGTGACCTGCCTAGAGGACATGGTTAATTGTGTGGCATATAAATGCCGAAAATAAGTAAATAACATCTTCCCCAAGACACAGAATGAAAGTGAGGATAACACACACACACACACTGAATACAATTTTGCTTGAGTGTGATCGGAGGCTGACAATGCCTTACTTGTTGCAAGAAGTTGAAATCTTACCCATTTTTCACCAAGCCACTGATGTAAAACTTTGTATTAAAACATGGGAAGCAGCTAACCCAACCTTTAGGCCAAATATCCAAACCCTTTGCTTCTTTAGAGTTCTTTAGAATCATGGGCGAAAATTAATGGCGGGCAAAGAACTAATGTGTACCAGAAAATGATTCATCCTCTCATCCTTAATAATGAAATAATAATAAAAAAGGGTAGTCAGTGCTGCGGAGTTGTTCCAGCAAGCAGGTCTCCAGGAACTTGGGTTCCCTACAGAATTCCCCTTGATCTTAAAGCTTAACTTGAAACATTTATATGCACAGAGCACCTGACCAAAAGATGTGGTGGAAAAATACTTTTATCACATTGGCTGTATATCTTTCTTAAATAATACATCCCTGCTTTCTTCCCTACTGAGAAAATTGATTCTATTCTCTATAATTTGTGTGTGTGTGCGCGTGCACTTTTATAAAAGTTTTTAAACATCAATACAGTTTTGGCTATCTTCTCCCACTGTGCCCTAATTCCTGGAAAGATGCTCAATCAGAACATGATAACTTTAGCCAGGGCAAAACCTTTAAAAGAAAGAAAGAAAAAGTATTACGGCTAGGCAAATGGCGATTTGTTCTTAAGACCATTTTGCCATCTTGACTGCATATAAACAGAAACTGCTGCTTGTGTACTGAACTAAGGGGAATCCAAATTGTTCAAGGAATCCCAATACTGTGCTCAGAAAATCCAAATTCTATGGGCTGGCTAATTTATGCTGATTCAAAATGTTTCTTTGTGTTTACTTCTTTCGATAATTTCGCATCCAATGACCATTTCCTGGCACGTCAAGTAAGTCAAATTAGATGGGTGTCCAGCTATATCACTGGGACTAGACACATCACATCATCACTCAAGAATGTCCCCCATTGCTCGGGAATAAGGCATATCTGGGTATTACATTATCTGTGTTAAAATCAACTAGTGTAGGAAGCAGGGGTGGGGTGGGTGTCTGCAACTAGTGTCCAGGTCATAGTCCCTCTGATTTGTGATGCTGTAAAGATGGTTTCTAAGTGCAGCTGGAGCCTCCCCATGACCACGAACCAGGCTTCTTTCTTATTACTTGGAGACATTCATCTGAATGCATTTAGAAGCTCTCTTCAGACCTTTGCACTGCTCCTGAGAAGGTTAGAAGTGAAGTCAGTGGGAACAGGGACACTGGGAGTGGGTGAGGCAGTACACATGCCCTCATGCCAGGGCATTGATTTTAACACAAATGATGCAACATGTGACTAGAGCTCTTCTAGGAATCTTCTGGGGGAGAGATCAAGCTAGGGTAATAGGTTATGACTCTGCTACCTTCCAATTTCCCTGGAGTTGATTGTAACCAAGACCAACAAGGCATTTAGATGCATTGAGTAAAGCCCATCAGAATCTATGTTGACCAGTTTAATTAATCAGAAGTTAGGTTTGTCTATAAACACAAGGAACTGAATTCAAGGAAACAGAGGTGTTTTCTTAAAAATTACAATGTTATTTTAATAACATAATTACAGTTATGAAAATACATACAAAAACCTTACTATTAAATCATCCTATATTTAAACCCAATATGTATAGGATAGAAAATATGCAATAGTTGAAAATTTCAACTGTAGCAATGAGTCAGACTTATATCAATAAAAATAATATATACAGTTTAAAATTACATTCATATTTCAGATTCCAGTGATTTATGAACAAGCCTATCTGCTGTACATTGTCTTTTAAATCTCTTACAATATGTAAGATTTCTTTACAACGTCGCAATCCAAACTTGCTCATATCAGGATGATTTTTCAAATATAGAAAAGCTTCTAATATTTGCCTGAGTTGATAAAGAAGTACAAAGATAACTCAGATCTTACACAGTACTGGAAGATCAATAATACCAAACAATTGATTTGTGTTTTGAAATGAAAATTCTCTACCCTTCAGAAGATGCAGAATAAAAGCCCAATTGAACTCAGTTGAAGAGCCTTAACATAATAGTTAATTGCACATTTATAGCTCACTTGTAAAATTTATGCAATGGTGTGACTGCTTCAGGTCACAAGGTGGGGTGAAACAAAGATTAACCAATCGTAGCAGGACACACTTTCCCCCCTTAAAATGGAAGACAGATTAGGGTTTGGGAGAAAGAAAGGTTAACCAATCATAGCAAAATGTATTGCATAAGAAGGAAGCAGGGTTGGAAGAAACAAAGGTAACACAGAGCACTACAAATTATATATAATTTCTTCACTTTAACTTCTTGCATTCCTGACCCTCCATGATATGGTCGCAGGCAGGGAAAAACTCATCTGCAGAATGCCAATGGAGAAGGCTAAGATTCTCTAGAAACCTGGAAGTCTGTGTGGGGTTTAAAAACAAACCTTTTGTTTATTTTGAAAAGCAGTCATCCACTCTTAACAGGATTAACAATTAATTTTTACATAGCATTTTACCCAAAAAATATATCACTGCATCAAAATTTTCATACTATAAATGCTGGAAACTATTATGGATTCCCGTTCCTTTCAACTGGGATCTGCATTCATTTGCTGTCTCTAATGCCTTTACTCTTGACCTTTTTCACTGCAGAGCAAAGAGCAAATTGCAAAATGAGGACATGGGGAGAGAGAAAAACTGTGTTCCATTAAAGAGAGAAAGTGGGGGGAAAGGTTAACATTGGTTTGCTAAAAAAAGATCTAAAGCCTTGACTCTGAAAAATAGGTTAGGATCTGAGAGTGGAATCCATTTCACTCTTCCTTGGACAAACTCTGGTGTAATTCCTTCAAGGTAGCCCAAAGATGGGACCCAACTCCACACCCTAAGTGGAACCGCTCAAAGTAACAGTTGCTGGAGATGGTATGGAGAGTTAGGTATGTTTATTTTTCCATATGTGGTAGACATGTCTAGTGATCAAAAAATATTTGGGAAAATATATTTCGTGAAATCCAGCCGATCCTTGGACAGAATTTAATGCCTGACCAACTCACGGCATTGCTCTCTAGATTTGTTGACGAGGGTAAGATTGTTGTTGGTTTGTTGTTGTTTTTTTTAAAAAGACCTGTTAAGCTCTTTCTTTGCAGCAACATGCATTGTGGTGGCTCATAATTGGAAGCAGATTAATGGAAACTTGACTGAGCTATGCCCAAGTTTGGCATGGATGGAAAAATTGACAAAGTTAAAATCCAACAAAGATACATTCTGTGCAGAATGGTTGTGACCTCCAGGTATATATCAAATAAAAAGAATGATGGGAGCACATGCTTCTACCATATTGTCCTTTTCTTGTCTGATTACATAACATGCCCTTAATACAGCTATTTTTTGTTTATTCACCATAGCATACTGAAACATTTTTACTGAAAAAAAACCCCTTCTTCCATTTTCTTAAATGAAAAGATTTTCTTGGTTTCGTTTTTACAAGTATATGTAAGCTCCATTTTCCTTTATTTATACATTTTCTTGTTATACCTTACATATATGCTTTATCTTGTCTTGATGTACTTATTTAATTTTGATGGCATGTTGCTGTATATGTCATTTCTTTCTGTATTGAAAATTCCAGTAAAAATATATATATATATATATTAAAAAAATTAAAAGCATGGCGTAGAAACCTGTTTAACATGGCAAGGAAAACAAAATGTTTCAGCTTTATTTGATTTTTGTACATGACATATTAATATTGAGTTAATAGTTATGAGCATCCCTTTCCAGAAAGGATCTACTGTATTAGAATTGTTAAAAAGTGCAGTGATGGGTAACAAAACTGGAAAAACTATTGTCAGAGCACTGAGGGCAACTGTCTTTATAGATTAAAGTGGCCATGTAGCCGTCATTGACAATCTACTGAGGTCTGATCAACAGGTACTGTTTGTTGTTTCTTCCGTGTGTCAGTTTAGATTGTGGCTGCTATTACCAGGAATTCACTGCACAGCTTCCTTAGTAGGAATAGCCCTAACATTAGGCAGAGTGGGGCATCTGCCTCAGGCGGCAGCTGATACAAAACAGCAGCAGTCCAGCCACCATTCTACCTGAGTTATCAAAGAAAGATTCAACAGCCAGTTGGATCAAATTCTGTACAAGGAGAGAGAGAGAGAGAGAATCGTCTTTTCCTTCGCTTCAGGCAGAAAAAAAATGTACGGTGTTCTTCCTTAAGTTCCAAAATGTCCTGTCAGAGGAGGTTGAGAAGTCAACATCTCTGGATTTCAAAAAGGATGTAAACATGTTTATTATGTCAATAATTAGTGCTGTGATTTGTTGTTAACTGCTGCAACCTGTTAGGAAAAAAAGTGTAGTGTTTAATTCGTTTATACAACAAAAATACCTCAGATAGCTGTTAACAGTTCAGAGTTGAAATGAACTTGCTCCTAAAGATGCTTCTCAAAAATCTCCTTTGTCATTATTTAAAATAAAAATACTATCCACAAGTCCACTGGGTGCTCAAATATTAAATGTCACTATTTTAGGCATCCAATGGTTTTTTAATTTCAATGTTTGATATATGGCAGCTGATATTTTCTCCATACCTGGGAGTTGATCTATAACAACATAACATTTCGTATTCGTCAATCTTGACAGCAGACATGCAATGGTGTACCACAGTGGTTTTCAAACTTCTCCATTTCAGGAAAATGTTCCACACTGAAGATTGTCAAAATCAAAATAGTCAAGAAATGTCCAAACGAGTCCAAAGCAATAGAATGTATAATCCTGAGCTGAAAGCATCACATTCAAAATCCGTATTTGGCACTGAAATTTCTAATTCAAAGTTGTGAATAGCAAAGTGGGAAAATGGATGAACTTCAAGTATTTGTGGATTCTTGTGTCAGTTCCACGTGAAATGATTACTAGGATAATACCATTCCATAGTCATTTGAATTCTAGTAAGTAGATTTCCCAGTATCCAGGTTACTTAAAAGGCTCCTCAGATGTGTTGGAACCTTCTGTGGGATCCCAAACCTCTTCCTTAAATGCCATCATGGTTTCTGTTAGACTGACTCCTGACACCCACAGTGATACCCAGTAAAGAAATCGGAACATGTTCCACATTTTAAATGCCAGAGTTATTGCTGGCACTGTGACAGGCCAGCAGGAGCAGGCTGAAAATACCTCTCCAAGTATCAATTAAGAATCATTTCCCATATCAGAATTGTTATCATTGCTTTAATTTTGTACTGATTGGTTCCACTTGTTTTGTAGTTCCACTTGTTTTTGTGATGCATGAAGAATAATCAGTTTATTTTCAGGTTTCGTTATGGGTTTCAGGCACACTTATTGACAATTTAATCCCAAGAAGACAACATTACAGGAAATATTACTAGCCTGTTACCTATGTGCATGAAGTCATGTACAATATTTTTCTCAATTGCTTCACTGTTACATTAAATATAATCTAATATACTATTGTGTATTTCTCCACAGTTATTTACAAATACACATTTCGGAATATAATAATGATACTCACCGTAGTCAGGAAACCAGGAATAATCTTTGTTCTTCTACCATATTAAGATCTTCTGAAACTTTTACAGAATTACTTAGCAAAGACCAATAGTGACATCCAGTGGTCATTAGGAGCACATCTACAAACTGCAAACAAATGTTGTGCATTGTATTCTAACTTGAAACAAAATAATTGCAGTGTTCTGGTGCAGAAAAAAGGGACATGAACACAATACCCTGTGAAAAGAGAAGGACACCCACAGTTTTGTTGCATTTGGCACAATATTTTTAAATAATCCCCAAGACATGCAGGATGGGTGCCTAAATGCTGGAAAGCAACAAAGTCACAATGAGGTTAAGAATCTTGAAATCAAAGAAATCTCCATGGGATCATGGCTTACAAGCCTTTTTAGACCAAGCAGCCCACAGATTGGGAACATTGGTAAAACATGAGAAGGAAGACAATTTTATAGATGTGATGAGAGGCAAATACTTAGGGTTGTATACCAGCTGAGGAGAGAAGCACCTGAAAAATCATTGCCTTCTGTTAAAAAAGTTTTACCTTTCCCCCTATGTTTAATTGGCTCTTCCAGTTTCCAGAGCCAGAGGTGCTATAGTCACATAAGGGTGTGGGAGACTATACATGAGAATAGCCTTATTAATGTTTTACATTTTGTTCATTTGTACATGACTGAGAACCATAATAAACAGTTCATAACAAAACAACTTCTATGACCTTGCTTGCACTAATAGGACTTTTAATGTGTGCTGTACTTGTTCTTTTTAAGGAGATGCAAACCATCTTGACTTATTCTGTGTTCAGTGTATCTTTGGACCAAACTACACATTGCCTTAATGATGTGGTTTACCCTTTAAAGCAAAGAGGAGCTGTTGTCCCCAAGGCAAGTATGCAGACATGGAGGCCCTGATCCAGATCAGGACCACAACATGGAACGAGAGGTTAAAGCCCACAGTTTCCAAGCCGGGGTCCCAACCTGTTTGTAAAAAGAAAATATTGCACTTACATGATTAACAGAATGTGTAGTTTGGCCCTGTGCTGTTGGAAGCTCTTCTGGGGATGTTACCTATGAATTGAATCTCTCCTTAGGAGGACCAGTGCTTCTATTGCACAGAGTGAGGCAGAGCTACATAGCAGATCTCACACTAATACTTGACTTTTTGTGTGTGACAGCACTCACAGGTATGAAGTACCACCCCCTCTTTCCCTGCTTCTTATGGCAGTCATTTTGCACTAGCACCTATGACACTTTCTGCATATAGGAGTTCAGCATCTCGTTTTTTGTACCAATCCGCCCAACTACATGCGCGCGCGCACACACACACACGACACAAACAGATAGACAGACTTTAGCAAAGTTTCACAATATGTACTTGGAATCTATGCTATCACAAAACAAACTCCAATAAGCTAACAAGCTTTTCCTAACTTTATTTTACCTCTATTCTATGAAACTGAAGGTGATTCTGCGTTCTTGTTGGCACTGCATTAACCAATGCAATTATTTTGCAAGTGTTCAACATCAATTACATTCTCTGTTTTGCACACGGCTTCCCCATTTTATTTTAAAAACAAAAGTGTTAATGGGGGGGAGGCATGGGGTGTGTATAGCAGAGAAAGTAGAAATGCTTCTGGCATAAGTCAAGGTTTTAGCCTGCAGGCAAAACATGAAATAGCTGTTAAATGTGAGGGGACCAAAAGGAAAAAGAGAGATAGTAAAAACAACCATCCCAGGAACCTCTGCTAATGACCACCATTTGTCCTCCTGTGACATGTTCTGTAACTAATAGCACATGACAAAGTGTGTGTTATGGGCTTTAAAACTGGAAATTGAGGGACATCCTGGTTGGAAGGCTAAGTGATTTTAGTATATGAGTGAATTTACGATGAAATCATACAAGGGTCTGAATCAGAGATGGGGAACCTGTTTCATCACACGCAGCTCCCTAGAATACCAGGGGCATCGTGGGCCCCACAGCACCAGAGACTGCGCTCAGGAGCCCTCCTCACCTCACCATTCCACAGCAAGGCAAGAGGATCACTGAAAGGATCACCTGCTAACATGCTATTGATGGCCAGCACTTGGACTAAAATGAAATTATATTTGTCTCTGTGTCTTTTAAAATTACTTCTAAAACAGAGCTAGCTGTTTTCTCACTGCCTGAAATTTGGGGAGTGGGGGGTGGTCTGATTCCTTGGCAGGATGTAGTAGAATGCTCAAAAAGGCCAATTCCCAGGAAAACAGTGAGTCACAGAAGCAGAAAAGCAACTGAGTTTTTCATTGGAATCAGTGGAAGACAACAGATTGGAACAGCAAAACAAATGAAAAGCTAATACATGAAGCAAAATGAACCTGGTTTTTAAGAGCTAAAATATGAAGCAACTGAGGCTTAAAACGAATGGAAGAAACAAGTGTACTTTTTCCACCATATGTATATCAATTTTCTATTGCCTCTGGAGACCAAAACCTAACTTGTTTACTCACATATATTCTTAGATCTATAGATCCTATCAGCAGTACTGGCTATAATTGTTTCTAGCATCTCAGGTTTTTTTATTATCAGTGTGATCATCCCAAATCCCATTTTGTCCTCCAGCCCATGCATAGGAAATGCTGGGGGGGGGGGAACAACTGAGAATTTTTGGGAGTTTTACTTTGGGGGAGTTAGTCTCACAAACTACAAAACCCACCCTTCTCTCGCTCTCCCCCCCCCCGTCTTATAGAGGGGGGTCACAAAGTTGTAGTTTACTGTTCAGTGTGCTTCCTGGCTTTGCTATAATATTACTTCTGTTTGGCTCAAAGAAATTTCACAAGATCCTATTACAGTCCAGTGAAAAATATTCAGTATAGTACCACATTTATCCCGATAATCTAAAACAGAGGTTCCCAACTGTGACCACCAGTTTTCCATGAGCTTCATCCAGGTGGTCCACGATGTGTCTGTGAAGAACAGCAGGAGCAGTGGCTGTGAATGGCTGGAGTAGCACTTTAAATATTCACCTTGATTATTAATTTTATATTGTAATTTTTATTATTATGATTTATATATAAATTCAAGTTGTAAGACAATAGAATACAATGCAAGAAAGAAAAGAAGCAAGAAAAATACAACGAAAAACCATGAAGCATTTAGCACTAAGTGGTCCATCATGAACATCAGGAATTTTTCAATGGTCCATAGGGAAAGAAAGTTTGGGAAACTGCTGGTCTAATATACAGGCAGTGACCAAATTGTGTGGAGTGGGAGGGTTATGTTCTGGAGGTTCTCCATGCAATCAAAGGGGCAGGAGGGCAGCGCTACTGCAGTTGCCATTCCTGAAATCACATAGCTCTGCCCTGCCTTACCCTGACATCCAGGTCTGCTAACCAAAAACCTACATGTAGGCTCCTCTCAGAGTAGGAACTTTTACATATAATACATAAAGGCAGCTACTGACTTCACGCTATAGTTCATTTTGGAATTCGCTTCCTGTTGCATCCTCTTTATCAAGAGCATTTTAGGCTGATTGAGTGAAAGTGTCTCCCTTTTTAAAATGATTTGTTTACTACCATTTGCCAGGCAAGAGTTTCCCACAATCTCTCACTTTCTCTTCATGCAATTTTGCCATCATTCCAGATATAATATAAGGGGTTGACAAAAACAAACAGCCATGCAAAAACTAGGCGCTTAGCCAGACATTTTAAACTTTGAACTCTGCTAAAAGGGTAAATGTTTCACACAGCACAGCCTCTCCCTTCTTCCTCTTTTCCTCAAGCTACACAGAGTTTTGTCAAGAAACGGACTAATTAATGTCCTGGATGGAACAATTTCAGCAATAAATAGTATTCCTGGAAAGCTCGGGTTAGAATAACTCTGATTAGTATCTTACTTCTAATTAAAACAACAACAACAACCCAAAGTTTCTACTCCAGGAGTAGCCAACACAGGCCACACTAACACAATACAGTCAGCTCCATGTGTGTGTGTGTGTGTGTGTGTGTGTGAGAGAGAGAGAGAGATCAGAGGCATCCATTAAATTCTGAGCCAGCCCCACTGCTGTCATGTGATGGCATCAAGGCAGGACCAAGGTTGTGTCAATGGAACCACCACTTTGTTAAAGTCTTGTTGGGCAGTGGCTGAGGTCAGGATTGCATCCTAAACCTTGCCCTGCATGGATATTCCAGTCAAAAATTTCAGCCCAATTTTTCTTACTTTTGACATTTTAAATCTTTAATGAGCTTGCTTACCCAACTGGGAAAATCTGTAAGTCAAGTAAGTATTTTTCAAATGTAAAGGTAAAGGGTAAAGGGTAAAGGGACCCTGACCATTAGGTCCAGTCGTGGCCGACTCTGGGGTTGCAACGCTCATCTCGCATTATTGGCCAAGGGAGCCTAGTCATGTGGCCAGCATGACTAAGCCGCTTTTGGCAAACCAGAGCAGCGCACGGAAACGCTGTTTACCTTCCCGCCGGAGGGTACCTATTTATCTACTTGCACTTTGACGTGCTTTCGAACTGCTAGGTTGGCAGGAGCAGGGACCGAGCAACAGGAGCTCACCCTGTCACTGGGATTCGAACTGCCGACCTTCTGATCGGCAAGTTCTAGGCTCTGTGGTTTAACCCACAGCACCACCCACGTCCCCCTTTTTTCAGATGTATATACAGCTATTTATTTAATGAATTTCTACCTGGCCTTTTTGAGAAAGCTTCTCAACAAAGAAGCTTACAACAACATTTAAAGCCACAACAATATTAGAATATATAGTAATGAAATACTAATTCCATTACTACTCTAATACAAAAACCAGCAGCCAGCATGAAGCAATATAAACCTTCAGATGGCAATTGACTTAGAATGTCAGTTGATAATATTTTACGTTATAATGGACAATAATGGCAAATTCTGTATGTCTGAGCCTCTGAATACAGTGGTACCTCAGGTTACATATGCTTCAGGTTACATACACTTCAGGTTACAGACTCCCCTAACCCAGAAATAGTACCTCGGGTTAAGAACTTTGCTTCAGGATGAGAACAGAAATCGTGCTCCGGCGGTGTGGCAGCAGCAGGAGGCCCATTAGCTTTCTAAAGTGGTGCTTCAGGTGAAGAACAGTTTCAGGTTAAGAATAGACCTCCGAAACGAATTAAGTACTTAACCCGAGGTATCACTGTACTCAGCAGCTACACGGAGACAGGTTAAATACATTGTGTAAATAGATACAAATGGCATGTAATTCTTTATTACTGTTGCAATGGCGAAGTGGATTTGTGTCACTTTTTCAAAAAAAAAAGAAGCACTTGGAATTGTAGACACAGATTGTTTCTTTTAGGAAGCACAAAAGAAGAAGCTTGTTTCAACAACATTCCTCCAGGAACTGAACATTCTAATGCCACGTTTTTCGCAGAAGAACAAAGACATTTGCCCTGTGCAAAGACACATGCCCCGAAGTGCTTCATTCTGCATTGTTTGGGCTGCATAAATGCTTGCTGTTTTTTCTAAAAGGCTTTACTGCCTGTTTGAATCTCATATGCTTCAAATGGGTTGTGGTTACCGTACAAAAATGCTGGAAGGCTGAGCAGTGGTGCTAAGGAGTGTCATTCAGCCAACTGACACTTTCCCTTCCTGGGTTCTCTACGAGAGCAAAACTGAGATCATGGAGGAAAAAGCAGACAGCCTGGAGTCCTGGACCATCCCTTGAAGTTGTTTTAAGTAAGAAGACAGAAGGGCTTGACAGAATCAAGCCAGGTTGGTGTCCTATTTGCCCACTGGACCAGCCCCCATTGGTTCTAGGCACCCCACAATATTATGTGTGTTTCCATCAGTATCTCCACAATCAGAGCCAGGTGATACAGGGATCAAAGTAGGCAACACCAGGAATCCGCTCCGATTAAGTGAATCACATTTACAAAGTAAACAGCAGCCACAAAGATAGACTTTCCTTCTAATGCAAATAGAAGACGGGGGGGGGCAATCCAGATTTATACCACGGGGGGCGAATGGGTTAAAGTGCCCCTTTCATGTATCACGCCAGGTCCCAATCCAAAGCAGGGCCTCTTGAGCCTGCTTTTAACTTTAAAAGGAGCCACTCAAATCTAGTTCAATCCTAGCTTGAGTGTTCTAGTGGGTTTTGTTTTGATGTCCTTCCAAGAGATAAAGACTCGTAACTTTCACAGCCTTTCCTTCTGAAATATCAAAAGAGCCATCCAAGCTCAAAGCAGATCAAAGTTGTCTTGTCTTCCGATATAATCCAAAGGCATTTTCAACAGGAGGGATTCATCAAGTTTCCTTTATGTTTAAGGAAGACTGAACACAGGAAAAACAGAAATGGCGTGATTACATGCTGATAGATCATATCCACCAACAAACAGGAGGCACAAGAGTTGTGAGCAAGCTTTGCAGAGTTACATAGCTGTAGTAAGTACATAGAGTGATGACAGCAGAACAACATGTGCTTAAAATCAGTCACATATATTCTTTCAGCAGGACCAGCCTGAAATATTTTGCTGACTGAGGATGAAGGGCAGAATCCTGTCCCCCCCATTCCAGATGAATCTTATTTCACCACTGGCAACAGACCAGCATCTTCTGCTCTGCACGAGGGTAGCAGTTTACTTAGGATATGTAGAGCAGATCACAGAGAACACCCAGTCCCACATCCCATCTCCCAGCATCTACCACCTGAGATAGCTGCCTCACTCTGTCAAACAGTAGGGGTGACCCTGTCTAAGTTTATGCCTGGGCAAGCCGTTTTTCACTTGATTTATGCCACTTCTGTGCTTCACACTTTGAACACAATGTACCTTGCTCCTCTCCTCTGCCACAGGACAGTCTAGATCTGAATCAGGGGAGAGCATAGCTATTTTTTAAAAAAAAAAATGGTAAAGAGAAACAACAAGGAAGGGAAGTCAGATGCTGATTAAAGTTGCATCTGGTTTGGCAAAAAAATAAGCTTCCAAGGGGACATGGGTGGTGAATGGGACACGGGTTGCGCTGTGGGTTAAACCACAGAGCCTAGGGCTTGCCAATCAGAAGGTCTGCGGTTCGAATCCCCACGACGGGGTGAGCTCCCGTTGCTCAGTCCCTGCTCCTGCCAACCTAGCAGTTCAAAAGCACCTCATAGTGCAAGTAGATAAATAGGTACGGCTCCGGCAGGAAGGTAAACGGCGTTTCCATGTGCTGCTCTGGTTCGCCAGAAGCGGCTTAGTCATTTTGGCCACATGACCTGGAAACTGTACACTGGCTCCCTCGGCCAATAAAGCGAGATGTGCGCTGCAACCCCAGAGTTGGTCACGACTGGATCTAATGGTCAGGGGTCCATTTACCTTTACCTTCCAAGAGACAGGGATTGCATTTATAGGCAACCTCCCATTTATGCACGTTTCAGGCATGCACCACCGCACATGTGCTCATTGCCACGAACCGAATAGTGGCATGAAAGGGGAAAAACAGCCCTAAAAAAATGTGAAATTAGCAAAAATGGCACCAAAATAGTGTCTAGCAATCCCACAAGCCTTTGCAAGTGCAATCCCAGGAGCTTTTGCACTGACCTTTGAGGCCTGTGGACAATTGGAGTTTGAGCAAGGAGGTTTGGAGGGAGAGATTGTGGTGGAATTTGGTGGGGGGTTTTTTAAGGGTTTTCCAAGGGTTTCCAGAGGTTTAGAGGGTGCTTGCAGGCATTTTCAAAGGTGTTCCCAAGATATGCAGCTTCCTTTAAATGCTCGGTGCCTTGAAACATAACCCCTGCATAAATGGGAAGTTGCCTGTAAACTGCTGAGGAGGAGAATGAATGTCTGTGGGAGAATGAAGAAAGCTATCTATCACACAAGGAGGCACGCAGTTAAAATTCCAGTAAAGAACTCTGCCATGGTGTAGGATACATATATAACCTGATATACATAATCAGATGAACTGGCTGGGGCTGATGGGAGTTGTAGTCCAAAATATGTGAAGGGCAGCAGGTTGTCAAAGACTGTTAGAGAGTGAAGTTCTATATGAGATGTTGCCATTTGTGTGAAACTGGAGATTATGTATATTTCCCACAAATGACTCTACTTAATATAGAACAGACAGCCTTCACCACCCTGGTGCCTTCAACATGCTTTGGAATACAACTCCCATGAGCCCCAGCCAGCTGGAGGATGGTGATGGCTGAAGTATAAATACCTCAGAAATGTCCATTTTTTCTGTGCTGGATGTCATCTATAAAGCTCTGGAAAGCTTCACAGATCTGACATAAACAATTTGCGGGATGCCTAAGTATTTATCATGTTCTTTAAATTTTTATATTCCAGCCTTAAGGAGCAAACCAGTGACGAGCCTTGGCTAGGCTACATCACACTTTCCAATTAATATGGACCAGGTATGTGAAAGGTGAGCCACTTGGGATGCTACGATCCCTGAATAGCCCCAGGAAGTCTAGAATATGCCAGAGGGGAAAGATACCTATATACGGATGACCTAAGGAAACCTGTAGAGATGTCTTACTGAGAAATAGGTATGTACATTTCTTTTGGATTATAATATCTGACTGTATAAATGCACTTAAATCATGTGTTGACTCTTTCCTGTGCATCTATAAAGACCTTGTTCTTTTTGACAAGTTCACCACAAATTTGGGTTCTCTTGATGGCTCCTCTGCCATGCAGTTTCCTGGACAGGGAAAGCTGAGTCCAGCTATTTAAAGCCTAACTTTCTGTTTAACGTTCCAAGCATTGATTAATTCTCACTTTTATTAGACCCTGTAATTTTAAGGAGATCTGCCCCATCCCAAATTAATAACATCATCATGGCTGATGCAGCTCATTGATATACAGAGGCAGAGCTGTCCCTCTTGGTGTAAGTTGAAGGCTGGAAAACCTGTCTCTGCATTTTTGGTCAGTGTTTTTCCTCTTTCATTGCAGCATGTCACAATCCAGCGATTAGGCCATGATGAAATTCAGCAGCCATCAGACAAAATGATTCTGTGGGTAGCAGATCCTTTGGGGAGAACTGATTTTGGCTGATAAATATAAAGAACTCCAGCTCAGTCTCTGGGCAAAATGAGATTGATAAATGAAACGTCTGTAGTGCACAGTGCTCACTTCCTGCCAGAGAAACACCACACTCCCCATTGCTTGTATTGTGATATGTCTGACTATGTTTAGCAGCGTTTGCCAGCAGGCTGCCTATCAGAAGGACCAAATCTGCCATTTAACACATTGGGTGTTCTGTCAGCACAAAATGCTGAAGCCGTTAATTGGCCTAGCCCAGACTGCTAATGTTCGAATCAAACATAAATCTAAGTAACTTAAATGAATTCAGACTGTCATGTCTACTAGACTTGCAAAAAAAACAGTGGTTATTTTTTAAAAAATAAAAAGGAGTTCAAATGACTCCAAACTAAACCACCACAAGTATAACCCTCTTCTTAGAGTTTTCTTTCATGATGTGTATTTACCATATATTGAGATTCATTTCTAAAACATATCAAACTGGTAACAGATTTCGTTATGATATAATTATGAAGTCCACTGATGAACCAGATAAACCAAATTTTGCTCACATTTTGAAAATACTGCATTTTTACAAAAATTAGCAAAAGATGACCAGCTAATGATAATAGGATCCCCCTTTTGTCTTTTGTCTTATATAATTTGTTGATTTGGAAGTCCTATTCTTTTTTAACCAATCTTTCATTTGGGAGATGACACTTTCTCCAATAGCATTGTTATTTTAAACCCTTTTGGGATTTGCGGACAGTATATGAATGTATGTCAAGGGTCTCCCCCCCCCCCGTTGTTTTTGGACTCAGAATCAGTTCAACAGGGTAAAACTAAGCAAAACAGAGCACCACATAACTTAATGAGCCTTTAAGATATATCCACATATACATACTAGACCACATAATTTAGAATGTTGTACTAATTATCCATCCTGTTCAAGTCTTCTGAGGACAATCTACCCATTATCTAAGAGAAGGGAAACATTTCAATGAAAAGTTTCTACATCTAAGCTGACACAAATGATCTGGCCTGGCACTGATCAGGATCACCAATAAATTATTTCAGTGGTTGGAAGGAACTCTTTAGTCATTGGTGAAGCTATAACAAATAGACAGACAATGTGGCACCATTTGTATAAAGGGCAGAAGTTAGGACTGCATTCATAGCTACAGTGATAAAACTCCCACAATCCTTTATAGTATCTTTCCCCTCCTGCTACAAAAATGTGTGTGTAGCTAATGCTAATTGAATCTTGGTGAATGGAAGCTAATTGAGAAGAATGAGCTTTTAACTATATTTGGACAGTACTTTTTTGAGTTATTATTTGCATGTGCTATTTATTAAGTTTGCATACCACCCTTCACCCAAAGATCACAGGGCACCTCACAGGGCACATGCAAAATGACAACACAAAATGCACAATAAAACAAAAATAAACTTATAACCTCACTCCTACAAACACATTTAAAGGGCCATAGAATGTTTAATCAGCCCAAGGCCTGGTAACAGAGAAACGTTTTTGCCTGGCACCTAAAGATATGTAATGAAGGTACTAGGCAGGCCTCCCTGGGCAAAGCATTCCACAAATGGGGAGCCACCACAGAAAAGGCCCAGTCTGGTGTTACCACCCTCCAGGTCTCTTGTGCAGAGGGCACACAAAGGACCTCAGATTATGAGAGCTGGATTCAGGTTGGTTCATATGGGGAGAGGCAGTCCTTGAGTTAAAAAGCAATGCATCTTTACTTGTGTAAAGTTCCATCCCACTTAGAAGTCTTCTTTTGATCGGGAAGCCTGCCTTATCAAACTTTCTCATCCCAAGGAGGCTGAATGGATTTAGAAGTCCCCTTCAGATCTTCCTTCTTAATGCAAAAGACTTTGCTTCAGACAGCCACACTTCTACTCACAGAGAATGATGGGCCCTTCTTAAAGCTTGCTTGCATGAGCAGCACCAAGTCCACCATAAGCTGCTGTGTAGAAGCATCCACAGACATGGCCACGGTGCATATAATATGCAGAATAATGATAGTGAATTGTGTTTTTAAGCCTCTAGTAATATTTCATTAAACTTCCTTTTTCTGAGGTCGTGCCCAGAATGCTATAGTATAGTGCTGAAGAGGGGCCATAGCTCAGTGGTACAAAATCTGCACTGCATTCGAAAGGTTGCGGGTTCAATTCCCAGCATCTCCAGACTCCCACCTAAAACCCTGGACTGCTGCAGCCAATCAGGGTAGACAATACTGAGCTAGATGGATCAATGGTCTGACTCAGTATAAGGCCACTTCCTATGTCCATCCTATTTCTTATATTAATAGGGAAAGAGAACACCACATTTCAGAGATTCTCTAAGACTACAAGTGACCAGAAAATTATACCAACAAATGGAACACTGAAGAGTACTTCTTCAAAGCATGTAGGGTCAACTAAATACATTTTGCTGTCTGAGGCAGAGTAACAAGTTACGCCCTGTCCCTTTTCCAAGTCAAGGGTGCATAAAACCTAAGGCTAGCCAAGTTTTTTTGCACCAAAGGCAGAAAATTCCACAAGTGTCTGTCCCCATTTCCTTGCAGTAGCAATATAACAACAACAAATTAAACCATTAGCAATTTTTTGCCCTTCCCTGATGCCCAAAATCTGTTGTCTGAGGCCACTGTTTCACTCTGTCTCATGGCAGGGCTGGCCCCGAAAAAGTGCATTCTTAGCTAGTTAGGGAAATCTGGGTGCATTTTTTCAGAAAGCGTCCGTTCACAATTTCTTTTGTTATTATTACTGTTTTCATTTAAACTGCAGTGGATTCATTTCCACAGTGTGATGATTGCAGAAGACAAATAAAAGTGGAACTGTAAGCAGGTTAAGTTACTGGCTTCAGATTACTGAAATAGCAAGCAAGTTTACTGCAAAAGAGACATCACCGTCTCATTTAAAAGGAAAAGAAGAAGAATAAAACCCAGATGGCTCCCTGTCCCATATTTAAAGTTTTGAAAGAGCTTGGCAGATGCTTCCTGAGGCTGTAGATTCCTTATTTGGAAATAAAATGGTTCACAGAAAGCAAAGGGGGGAAGGGGGAGGGAACATCTTCTGAGAAGACTCAGACCTTGATAAGTTTGAGTTGTCCAGTGTCCTAGCTAGAGGGGAACATGGTGATGTGAGAGTTGATGCTACAGTGAAGAAGTCAGAAGTTATTGAATGTTTGGTACTTGGTGTTTGCTTCTTATGAAGTTAAGAGGACTTGCCATTTTATAAGTGCCTGCAGCTCCCCAGTCCCACTTACTGGCACTGCATGGAGCAGGTGAAAATTGTAACGGGAGCAATTTTTCATAGTTTTCTCAGTAACAAACTATTAAACAATGACCCTGTATTTTGTTCTTTCAAGGTAGTTTTTAGTTCTACAAAAATGGGGACTTGCAAGTTAAGTCATGGCAGCCAGGGAAGGTACGATCTGGGTTGGAGTGCTGGTAAGGAAGAGCAGTAAGCCACACAAACACGGCTCAGGCTGCTAGACATGCTTGTTCATTGAGATAATTCATGAAGATTCCATAGCTGGTGGATCATCCAGAAGACTTACTGCTGGCTTGCTGCAACTTTGGGGGTGTTTTTAAAATATAGGGCAAATACCAATTCTCAATAGCCTTATATCAAGCATAGCACATGCAACATTGCATCATAATTAACTTACTAATTTGCCTAGACCCACACAGATAATAGTGGCACAAAAGCTACATATTTAGAATTGTGTCCAGTTAGATTTGGAGGTGGCCAAGGACCCTTTCTTCCCATCCAGTTAGATGTTATGATAGGCATCCCTATAGGATGGCTGTGACTCCTATTTTGGCAATAAAAGGGTTTTGTAATGTTTGCGCATTAATCAAGGTACCACCTGCTCGTCCAAGTGCTTGTCCATTCAAACAAACACACTAGCCCTATTCAGATGACAGTTAGGTAAAACCAATGGGGGAAAGTGGCAAACGTGTCTTACAATTTGTATGCATGTAAGACTCTTTACAGACACATCACCTTGCCAACAAAGGTCCGTATAGTTGAAGCCATGGTTTTCCCAGTAGTGATGTATGGAAGTGAGAGCTGGACCCAGTGGCGTAGCATGGGTTGTCAGCACCCAGGGCAAGGCAAGTAATTTGCGCCCCCTAACCCGTGGATTTGCGCACCCTAACCCTAACCCCCAGATGTTGCGCCCGGTGCGGCTGGCCCCCCCTGCACCCCCCACGCTACGCCACTGGCTGGACCATAAAGAAGGCTGATCGCCGAAGAATTGATGCTTTTGAATTATGGTGCTGGAGGAGACTCTTGAGAGTCCCATGGACTGCAAGAAGATCAAACCTCTCCATTCTGAAGGAAATCAGCCCTGAGTGCTCACTGGAAGGACAGATTGTGAAGCTGAGGCTCCAGTACTTTGGCCACCTCATGAGAAGAGAAGACTCCTTGGAAAAGACCCTGATGTTGGGAAAGATGGAGGGCACAAGGAGAAGGGGACGACAGAGGACGAGATGGTTGGACAGTGTTCTCGAAGCTACAAACATGAGTCTGACCAAACTGCGGGAGGCAGTGGAAGACAGGCGTGCCTGGCGTGCTGTGGTCCATGGGGTCACGAAGAGTCGGACATGACTAAACGACTAAACAACAACAACAAGACTCTTTACAGACTGGGTACCAACACCTGAAGACCGAGGGACTGGAGCCAGTGGTGTAGTCCCATATCCTTCCCCATACAGTGGTACCTCGGGTTACAGACACTTCAGGTTATAGACTCCGCTAACCCAGAAATAGTACCTTGGGTTAAGAACTTTACTTCAAGGTGAATACAGAAATAGTGCGGCGGCGCAGCAGCAGCAGCAGGAGGAAGCCCCATTAGCTAAAGTGGTACCTCAGGTTAAGAACAGTTTTAGGTTAAGAATGGACCTCCAGAACGAATTAAGTTCTTAACCAGAGGTACCACTGTACCCATCTTGCTTTTATCTGAACTGCTGTCTAAAATAAGACTAATAAGCAATCAGGAAGCTTCATGAACTTTGCTCAGTGTTTTTCATTAGATACTTTTGTTATACAGTAGTGTGATTTAGTGGAAGTAAAGACCAGTGAAGAAGCCAACATTATTACTAAACTAGACTGGCAGTTGAATCATACCCCAACACTGGTTGACACGGCAGCTTCCTCCACTGTATCTGAGGGAAACAGGTTAATCTAGGGGGCACAGGGCAGGCCATACTGCAGATATAGTCCTGTTCTCCAACACCAGACTGCCATTCCTCAATACTCCAACATCTGCCACCCGAGGCAGCTGTCTCACTCTACCCAGTGGTAGGGCCAGCCCTGTTGAAATTTGAGTAAGGGCAAATCTAGAACCCCGGTAGTTGTTCATTGAGTTATTCTAAATAAATGATCTTTTGCGATGAGGCTATACAATGTTTCCTAGGATTGGGTCATTAAACCAAACAGGTGTTAATCCAAAATACTATGAAAGAATGCAATAAAAACAAACTAATTGCATCATGTGTTGCTCGTTGTTGTTTGTGATCTCAAATGGTGTCTAAAAAAGGACAGCCTCTCTCCCATTCTGCCCAGGGTTATTCTGGGTTATTATTATTAATCACTGCATAGGATAAAATAGCAACTATAAAAGCAAAATAAATCACAAAAGACAAGTGCAAGGAGTCCACACAAGAAGATATGAGGCTCTAGTCCTCTCAAACTGCGGAGTTGTAATTAAATCCCTAGATACACCGAAAAGAGTAAGAAATGTGGACTTTAATTGCAGAGGCTTTTAAAGCAGAGTTTTTACTTTTAGAAAGTCACAGCATGGTACAGCTGAAGATCTTAATAGAAGGAAAGATGAAAGGTAGAGGAGTTTCAGTTTTATAACTTCTGCTTTATAAGATGCTGTGCATTAACTGTCAGCCTCCACAATTGTGCCTTTTTTTTTGTTCTGTTTTTCTTTCTGGATTAGGGTTTTTTAAAAAAAGAAAGATGGACATACCACAGTTATGCTAATCATGAGTGGAAAATATGCAGTGAAATGACAGGATAGGATTAATTTCATTTCTTTATTATATTTCAGACCCTGCCCCATGTTATCATCACCACAACCTGAGGTAGGTTAGGCTGAGAAATGGCACCTGACCTACAGTCACCCAGAGAGCATCATCATCATCATCATTATTAATTAAATTTATATACCGCTCTTCATCTGTAGATCTCTGGGTGGTTCACAACATAAAAGTACAAGATGAAAACACTACTGCAACTTGTAATCCATTGGCCCAACTGTGGCAACAAGAAATGGATGGAATGCTTTGTTGTTTGTAACAGATTCAGTTATAAAAAGGGAAAGTCTCCTCTTCGCAAATTAACACCACACAGAGCAGCTAACACAAGTTGTAAACTGTCTTACTTAAGTGGTCACTATGAAATATATCAGAAGTTTGTATGTTAGAAACATAAAGGGGGGGGGGAGCAATGACTAAATTGTTGAAGGAGTTAAGTATTCCAGCACTTTGCAGGAAAATGAACACCCATAAGAAATCCAGATCAAAATGTGCTGCCTGTCTGCTAAAAGTATTGTGTAAAAAAAGTCTCCCAAAATATAAGAGAACCATAGAAACATGGATCTCCAGTTCCACTAGGCATGACATCAGTTTCTTCCCGAAAACAACAGAATCCTTTCCATATTCTTTCTCATTGAAACAATATGCCAGCATAAAGGGGCCTCTTCTCACCAAAGCCATCGCTTGGAGCAAAATGGTAATTAAAAGCAAGCCTACCTTTCTTCTCCATCTGCCCAGCTTTGCTCTTGAAACAAACCACTTATATTTACTTGTTGTGTAAAGTGTTTTGTTTATACTGTTCAGTGTGGTTGTGTGGTGCTTTTTATCCTCTTTCTTTTACTTTGAAAGCTTAGGTAATGTTTTGGGGAAATATGTATCAAAATGGTTAAGACGCGAGTCCAAATGCCAAAAAGAAAAATATTTAGCTGCATATGAAAATCAGAAAGTTATGTTTTTCATCTCTTCCAGAGACAGGAAAAAAGAAGTCTGGCTTCACTCACTGACAGTAAGTGGGTGCAAATCCCCAAAAAAGTTAGACTCGCTTGAAATCCTACTAAGCAGAAATCTGGCATTGAGAAAGTCGTATGTGATTTCAAATATGAAATGGAAATGCACCTAACTTTCTATCCACAGGGGGCCCTGATCCAAAAGTTTCTTGGGTTCCATATTCCATATTCCAAGCCATGACTGTTACGAGTGCTTTAAATGTAGTGTTAATGAATACTCTCCATGCCTAACCCCATTGTGTAAGATGAGCATTCATCACCTGTGAGGTTCAGGAGGAAGTTGCTGCTCAACATGGTGTCAGGATCAGGAAGGAATTCAGCCCACTTCATCAAAGGCATGAAATGTTCTCCTGAATTAGAGGTTTGCAATGCAGGATAACCCTTGAATGTTCTGATGAAGTAGACTGTAGTTCACAAAAGGTTTATGTCGTAATAAATTTGTTAGATTTTAAGGTCTACAAGACTGTTTGTCGTATTTCCTTGTCGAACCTCCTTCTTGATTACCCCCTGGAAATGGTTGTATATGGTTTTTATCATTTTTGAAAATGTAAAACATAACAAAATAGGTTCATTCTCTTTTCACATTATATAAAGTACCAGCAGCCTCATTCCTTGGGTTACTAAGAAGCCTCCAAATCAGTGAAGTTTTGAAATGTGGCTAAAATCAGCGCAATCTGAAATGTCCAATTTGACATCTGGATCCAAAATAGCATTCAATTGCATCTATACATAAATGAAAACCTGCTCCAAGCATAGATGAGAACCTGCTCCTTCATCTCAGGAGCCATCATACAAAATGGGGAACAAACAACCAAGTTTCCAAAATATATAATAGATGGAGTTTTGGCTGGCTTTCTCTCTTTTATTTCCAGTTAAGAGAAATCTTATACAGCCAGGAGTGGAAATCCGAGTCACACCACGGAAACATTTTCTTTCTGTGGCCTAAATTACTTTGTCCTTCCTTCATTTTCCAAACAGATAAGTTCTGACCACCAAAAAATTGGCAGCAGAGCAAATCACGAACGGGAAACAATCCACTTTCACAGAGAAATGAAGGAAAACTGAACTGTTGCCCTTTTGCAGTATATTTAATCTTTACTAGATATTACAAATATTTAGTCAGAGAATCCTGGTGTTTAGCTGAACTGCCCATCCAAGAAAAATTAGGAGACAGTAATAGCTATGTGGTTTAATCCCACTCTATGTACTTAGCACTTAAAAAGAATTTAAAGTATTCATCATTGCACAGGAGGGGAAGGCAAGCAGGTGGGTATCTATCCATGTGTGTGTGTTTGTGTGTTCACAAAAAGGCATCTCCGAGCCATATAAAACTGCTTGTTTGATTGCAGTTACTCTGGAGATGAAAAAGAAAGAGTGCTAGGACTGAGGGAAAGAAGTGGGGGACACACACATGCAACTTGCTGCAGTGCCAGTTCCCAGGAAAGCTTTGCTGAGCTATTGGATTCTCAGGTGCTACCCTAAAACCAGACAGCATGAAGACTGATCGTTATGGACTTGTGTTGGCAAGCAGGCACCGCTCATTTATAAATAAGAACATAGTGGTCCCTCTGGCAGAACAAAACTAAAGGGAATGACAGGATGTTACTAAGGGAAAGTGGCTGGAAATAGCTACATTTTGTGAGGTTCTTGGAGCTGCTGTTTATATTTTGTAAGGGGCCTTTTTTTAAAAGCCAAAAGATAGGAAGCATGTACATCATATACACAGCATAGTGAAAACTCCTCCTGTCTAGAGTAAGAGATTAAGAGACACCCAACATCTAGCTTAGGTGTGGGCCACATTTGCACCATACTTTTAAAGCGCTAATTCACCACTCTAGTCATGGCTCCCTGTATTCCCCTCACACCCTATTCACTTTCCCTGAGTGGTTTAACAACCAATCCCTCTTGGAATAGTAACTCTGTGAGGGGAACAGGGATCTCCTAACATTTCTCAGCATCCTTAGCCAACTCCGGTTCCCAGGATCCTTTGGGGGAAGTTATGACTAAAGTGATATCATAGTGCTTTAAATGTATAGTGCAGATGGGGACCACAACTAGTCTAGATGCTGAGTGAGATGGGGGTGGCTCCTCACCTCTAATACAGCCATGGCCTGTGTCGGAATTCACAGTGCCCTGAAGGCTGACAACATTGCGCAGGAAGTGGAACAGAAAGATTCAAGTGACACCATTTTCAGCTCCCCCCTCTGCAAATTGTGGTGACAAAGTGTGTCCATTGTATACTATAAGAAATGGGCTCACATCATCGGCTATTGCAACACCAGCAAAAGCAATGGTGACTTTCATTTCTATCTTTTTTTCTTTTTCTTTTTTTAAAAACACCTTCGCATTGTGATATCTTGAATCCCCTTTCCCTTGATAAACTGGTAGCAGGAACTTGGCCAGACCAGATTCTTCAGAGATGCCAACAGAACAGCCATTTCTCAGGAGTGGGTGCTTTCGAACACTGAACTTTTGCGGAAGGGGAGGAGGCATGGGAGGTGGATGCTGATGTTCTGGCCCAAATTCAGACTTACGATACCAACATGCTGTGTCTACAACACCGGCCTGAAACGGCATCTTGTAAAAGAATTCAATAGCTTCTAAATCAGACAGATGCATATCCTGTACATATGTACCCTGCAGACACTTTTCTTTAAAGGTGTGTTTGTGCTGGATGTTGTGGGAGCTCCAAAGTCCACTTCTAAGCCACTTCTATTGCCAATCCCAATGGATTCTTCATCCATAAACAGCACTCTTGAGCTACTGGGATATTTTCTTCTTCATGAAAGTGTTCAAGTTTGTGAACAGATTGTGTCCCGCAATTCAGGCCTATGTAGCCTTGGGCTACATATTGTGAGGTAATGTTTTTTTCTACCTGCCTTGCTTCACCGTCCAGCCCTAGGTGCCTTCATAAGGGAGCTGTTTCCAGAGGAAGAGCTGTGAGGAGAGGGAGACTCTGTTTGCCATCAGCGGCTGGTTGGTTCCATCTTTGCTGCCGCACCTCCAGCCTGAGGTACCTTCAGAAGGTAGTTGCTGTAATAAGCATTATGTGGATGTGTATTTCAATAAGCTGAATAGAGTGAAGGTTATAAGGCATGGGGTGTGGAGAGAGTTTCTGTATGAACTTAAAAGTGCTTAGTTTATTTTTGGGTTTCTATTTTGTTAATGTTGTTAATATTGTTTTATATATTGCAAATTGATTTGTTAATCACATGATATGACTTTTGCTTTAACTGTGATGTTCAGCTTATTGTTTGATTGCTGCTTTGTTAACAGTGTTTAAAGAATGTAATTGTTTCACTGATTGTTAATTATTCAATATGTTTTATGCTGTATTTGTGATGTTCTATTATGTTCTATCATGTTATTGTTTGTAAGCTGCTTTGGGATTCATTTGAATAAAAAGCAGCATAGAAATATAAAAAATCAAATCAATAGTGAGCCTCACTGCTGAGGAGGAGATATAAATCTGGATCCAGCACTGGCAAATTACAGGGCCCTGGTCCCCGAGTACTGGACACACAGCAACAGTAATTTTGTACACATAGAGTTAGGCCATTTTTAAAAGCTGGATCATTGTAAACTAATTAGAATTCCTACAATTATTTTTAAAGGTAGTGTTTTTAAAGACTTAAAAAAATTCAGCTACCTGGCATATAGTTATTTTTTGCTACCATTTCCTAAAGAGCCACGATATTTTAAAAAGTTGTACATCAGTGCTATAGACAATTGTCCTTCATTGCTTTGAGAAAGGTCTATGGTACTTTTAATCATCTAATATGCTCCACTGCAGGAGAACACCCTGGAAATGCCTTTCCCCATTTCCAGGGTGTGTGTGTGTGTGTGTGTGTGTGTGTGTGTGTGTGTATGTGTTGCTGCATGTGCTGTGTGCGTATGCATTGGGTGTCAACTGAGTTACATTTCTCCCCAAGGTGTCATGGGTACTTGTCTTACCAAATTTGATAGAACTGACAAGTGTTTTCATGTAAGAGTGGGAAAAGGGGAGGGCAATGTATAACTCCCCATCACCTTGTCAAGCTGAGTGAAGGCAAACTCCAGCGTATTCCTTCACAAGTGATGAGGTGTTCCGGAGTCATTAAAAGTCATAAAGTTAGACTGCAACTATGCGCCATGCATACAAGATGAAGTCAGCCAGGGCTGTCCTCCTTGTAACAGGTGAAGGCTCCTCTTCCATACTCTTTCAACTCTCAGACTGAACCACGGGATCCGGCTGAGTTGGAGCACTTTCTTTGCAATGCACTTAGGAGTTTTCACGAGAGCTGTAAGTGTAACTTTGGCCTGGCTTTCTGCCACCTGTCTCATTAAGCAGGTATCTAAGGGCCTTTTCACACACACACACACACACACACACAGTCATTTCCCAAATATCTGACACTGCTAGCCTACTGTCATTTATTCCTGCTGCTTCTCCCTTCATAATAACATTAAGTTTCTAACTAACAATGATAAATATCCATGGAGAAAAACTGGTTTCCTCTTGCTTGTGATGGCCTTCTCTTCTCATTTCTCCAAGGTAAGGAACATAGTTTTATTTTTGCAGTGATGAAAGGGCCTAACAAAGGCAAAGCAAAACTTTCAGAGTGCTCAGGCATTAGTGGGCCATACTAATGTAGACTTATATGAAGAACAATGCAACCCTGCTCATGTCTGTTCAGAAGTAATAATAATAATAATAATAATAATAATAATAATAATAATAATAATTTATTATTTGTACCCCGCCCATCTGGCTGGGTTTCCCCAGCCACTCTGGGTGGCTTCCAACAAAGATTAAAAATACATCAAAATAAGTAAGTTCAGTGGGATTTAGTCTCAGTTAAACAGGTGTAGGGTTGCAGTCAAAATGCAGTTTGACTTCGTTGACTTCACACTGCATGCTTAAAGGCCACGCCTATTTAACTGATAGCTTCCTATAAATATTGCTTGGGAATTCTAGGAAACAAACAAACAAAATGAGTGCAGTTTTAAAATCAGGGCAGTTTTGAAAGGTTTATTCTGCCATCTTGTTTTAAAACAGTGTCAGGTTGCATCCAAACACAGGGAAACCTGTTCCTTGATCTCAGGAACCATCATGAAAAGTCTAGTTACAGTATCTTAAAAGGTTTCCAAATGCCAAACAAACAGGTCAACAACTTTCCTAAAATATATATTAGATTTTTGTACAATGTATTTTTGGCACTTTCTTCACAAACTGATTTAGCAACAGCAATGGTGATGGTGATAATAGCCATGGATTCAAGAATATGCAACCAACTGATGTACTAAGGGGCATAAGAGGTGCGTCCTGTTTCACTGCATGAGGTGAGATGGGAAGTGGAACCCTGCTCTTACATGCCATCTGCTGTGCTACCACCGCCACTGGCACTGCTGCCACATCTCTTGCCATGCAACTTCCGCTGCTGGGGGAGAAGCAGCACAGGCATCAGTGCCAATTTATGATCTTGCTGAAATCTAGTGAAATCTCTTGTGCTCTGTGAGATTTCTCCGGAAATTGGTGGCAGAAGTGGCAAGGCACTCACAGGGGCACCACCTCGGGGGCTTCCGCCAACTGAGATGGCTGCTTCACTCCGCTTCATGAGTGGGCTGGCCCTGCTAAGGCCTGTTTCTCATGACATTTGCAATTGCAAGAGACTAATGACTTCTAACTTGTGGCTACCAAGTTGCATGCGTTTAGAGCTAAGGTAGAGAGAAAGCAGTGCACTGCTTTAGAAATCACAAATTGTTTATCTGTCTGCCTGCTTAATTTGCATTAGTAGGGTTTTTTTAAAGCCCTCTTTGTTTAGTTTTACAAATTATTAATTTTGTGTCGTGTTAAGGCTGAAAGCAGCAATTCACTGATTAAATCAGTGTGGTGGTATTTTGTGCAGCAGTTTTAACATTTGAAATCAATAAACCACACCATTTGGCACAGTCCTCAGGGCTTTTGGTGCCAGGGTGGAGATTTTCCCTGCATTTTGGAGCAACCATGTGAATTCCAGCTGTTCTCCATCACCTCAGTCATATGGAAGTTATTTGTAGCAGGTTCCCCGTGGTGGCAGAATTGTATGGAGCCTTTAGTCCTTGGAACAAGAAGAAACCTGCTGGATCAAATAGAAGACAAATATAGCCCTACATCCTCTTCTCAGAGTGGCCAAGCAGATGCCCATGGGAAGGTTGCAAGCTGGACTTGAGCACAAACTGCATTCTCCCCCCTTCTGATTCCCAGGGTCTGGTATTCAGAAGCATACTTCTTTTGACAGTGGAGGTGTAACACAGCTACGTATATTATGGATAGTATCCACTGATAGCTTTCTCTTCCATGAATTTGTCTAATCCTCTTTTAAAGCCATCCAAGTTACTGGTCATTATGCTATCCCAAGGGAGCAAATTATTCCGTAGTTTAACTACGTGCTATTTGAAGTACTTTCCTTTGTCTGTACTGAGTCATCCGACATTCAGCTTCATTGGACGACCCTGAGAATGAGAGCATAATGAATGATGGTTATTTAATTGAATGTCTGTCTCTGGTAGCTTATCCTGCATCATCATCATGCCTGGGTGAGTTTTCAACCTCTTGATGATATCTTAGATCACAGAAAAACATGCGACAAGCATTGACCAAAAAAAACCCCTTAGCTGTGATGGATTGAAAATACTGTGTGAAAAATTGTGTGAAATGTGTGATAGACAACATTGGCACTCTTCTAGAAAAATAGCTTCATTCCCACTGTTGCCTTTTGAGGCATATGGCACATGTGCATGGTGTCATCATGCATAAACAGGAAATTAAAATAGTAATGCCAGCACAAGTTGTGAATAAGTCAGAACACATTTAAAAGAAAGTCCCATTTATTCAGCATGTGTTCCGCCAGTAAGTGTGATTGGGATCATGGTTCAAATCCATTTGAAATCATGATTCAAAATCAATAGCATGTATAGTCCCTCTGGCAGGGGGTTCAACATCATTGCAAGCTACTTTGTGTTTGCACAAAGTCGGTCCTTGGTTCCCATATCTAGTGTGAGGAGGGAGGTGCATGTTGTGTTTCTTGGCAGTCCTCACTCCTGAGACAGAGCTGCTTTTATTTATAGGAGGTGCAAAGCCACTGCTTCCCTTGATGCTCTGTTGAAAAATGCAGGCAGCCGTTTATTTTAAGCCACATCCAAGATAACAAAGTGACATTATCAACAGTGCCACCACAGGGCAGCTGCATTTATTTATTTATTCAATGGGCGAAAGTGTTACAGAGATGCAGTGAACCCTCTTGAAAAGCTAGCAGTGCATAAGTGGCCCAGTAATAGAATTACATGCAACTGTCTTCTTTGCACACTCTTGGCCCATGGAAGTGCTGCTGACAATACTTTAGTCTCACAGATCTTGACATAACTGCACCAGTGTATATGTCTCTGCTTGCTATAGTTGGTGTTTTATCTCTTTATATAGTACCAACAGGGGACAGCAGTGCAGTTGTAGAGCACATCCATCAAGTGCAGAAGATTCCTCCAGCTGAACGTCAGAGACCTCCAGGTCCTGGACTACTGTTGCCTGTTAGACAGACAAGTTCTGGGCCAGAAAAACCAAACATCTGATTCGGTGTAAGGCAATTTCACATACTCAATTTGCACATTAGAAAGTCATTCCTTCATCAGTTCTGCTACTGCCATGCTAAAGGTAAAGGTAAAGGTACCCCTGACCGTTAGGTCCAGTCGCAGACGACTCTGGGGTTGCACACTCATCTCGCTCTATAGGCTGAGGGAGCTGGCATTTGTCCGCAGACAGCTTCCAGGTCATGTGGGCAGCATGACTAAGCTGCTTCTGGCGAACCAGAGCAGTGCACGAAACACTGTTTACCTTCCTGCTGGAGCGGTACCTATTTATCTACTTGCACTTGATGTGCTTTTGAACTGCTCGGTGGGCAGGAGCTGGGACCGAGCAACGGGAGCTCACCCCATTGCGGGGATTTGAACTGCCGACCTTCTGATCAGCAAGCCCTAGGCTCTGTGGTTTATACCACAGCGCCATCCACACCCCTGCCATGCTACCAGGGCATAAATCAAGCTTTGACTAATTACATGTGAGCCCAGGTTTGTGGTTTGTCTCACTCCAAACAAACCACAAACTCACTGTTACCAAGTTTTGCTTCCATTCGTGCTTTGTGCGAAATTTTACCCTTGTGCACTAGGCTAATTTCTACACCCTTGTGTGAATTAATTGAAACAAAACATGTTTTTTTATCTTACTTGTAATTCTGTACTCAAAGCAAACACAAAAAGTCAGTTTGATCATTTTTTATCTTTTAATGATGCAATCGTTATGTCAGCAGCTACTGTATTGCATCAGATTGTAGAATACTGTCTGACCGCCGTAGTGTATGATGCAATCATTACATCAGCAGTTACAGTATTTCATCAGCTTTTGATTCGACCGCCGTTCGAGATGGATGTGACACCTAGGAAATGTATGAAGATTGTAACTCTGCACAAACACACAGCTAAGACGTATCGAGAGATTGCTTCAGTGGTTGGTGTGAGTTTAGCAACTGTCAGCCGTGTTACCAAACTGAAGCAGGAAACCGGATGGGTTTCTCCTAAACGTAAAGGAAAGTGTGGTCGTAAGAAGAAAACAACTCCTAGAGATGACGCTTTCTTGCTTTGACAAAGCAAAAAGGATCCCCGCAAGACGAGTGACACATTGAATACGGATTTGAAGGAGAAAGGAATCCAAATCAGTTCCTCTACAGTTTGCAGGCTCCTTATTGCCGTCAGATGAAAAGCCAGAGACCTGTCAATAAACAGCTTTTAACCAAAAAAATGAAATAAAAGTGGTATAAATGGGCAAAAAAGTACAAGGCATGGACGAAAGACCAGTGGAGAAAAAAATTTGTGGGCTACATGCAAAAGCTGCCTCTGTGCTGTAGACTATACAACTATGGAGAAGCTCATTCAGGCGCTGATTCAAGTGTGGTACAGGGATCCAAAAATCAACAGTGAATGTTTGAAACTAGTAGACTCCATACCAAACCATGTTCAAATGGTACTTAAAAATAGCGGAGGTCATATCCGTTACTAATGTACGTATATGTGAGTTTTGTACATGTACATGTTAGTTTTGTACAATAAACTACTAAATTCATTGTTTGTTTCAATTAATTTGCACAAGGCTGTATATGCACCTCTTTCTGTCCTCCATCCAGACAAGCAGAGTTCAAGGATACATTCCAGCCAGGCAAAAATATTTGATGTGTGAGGCAGGACCAGTGAGAGGTGTGGCTTGGGAACACTACTGACCAGATACAGAGGCCTGGAAGGCCACATTCAGCCCCTGGGTCTGAAGTTACCTATTCTCATTTTAAATAAATAATGTTTAGACATACTGCGGTACAAATTTGGAATTTTAGGTCACTTTAAGCAGCAGTGTTGTACTGCACATTTCCAAAGCTGTCTTCTGCCATTCTGTGGGACATTGCAAGAGTTCCTAGTGTTACACCTAAGAAGAGATCGCATGCTGCTCCTATAGCACCCCTAAAAATATTAGTACCCCATGAGGCAACTTCAGTGATGTGTATTAGGCCACCAACATTGGTATTAATACAAATATTTGCTTCTGGTGATTCACTTACCTTCATCCAATATTTACCCCTAAGGAATGTTTTCCAGCTTAGACTATGAGCCTTTGCTGTTGATTTAGGAACCAGATTCAATTAGGAGCCCTGCTTAAAAAGCAGTCAAGCAGCAGCAGCAATGCAATAAAGGGGGGAAAGGCTGTAAAGAACGCTTCTGAGAAAAGTGTAAAAAAATACTGTAGAATCACAAGAACAGAATGTACGACATGTAGGCAAGTTGGATGTGAAAGTTTAAAAGGCACCCAAAGTCCTTTCTCTTCATGACACTTAAATTGCAAAAGCCATCTGGTCTTGAATTACATTGACCACATAAGGACAGATTATTTATTTTTGCTGCAGACTAATTGTACAACTGAGGGCTCATCCACACTTCTGTTTGTACCATGATTCTAAGCACAGGTCTGTGATAGCTAGGCACGGGTCTGAAAGTGGGGGGTGGGGGTGGGGTTTGGTTCCACCACCTTCCCCAGGAAAAACTGTATAATCCTGATCCAATTCATCACAACGGGAAAGAAAATGGTATTTTAAATGGCTGTATCCATTTGTCTGCGGTGGCCCAGGATCTATATCCTGCAAAGGAAAATTCATGGTTCTCATGAAAACATACCTCCAACATTTCTCCGATGAAAAATAGGGATGTCCTACCATACCTTCCAACAGTTCTCTGATGAAAATAGGGACGTCCAAAGGAAAAGTGGGACATTTCATTTGAGAACCAGCCTCTATCAAACTTTTTTTGGATAATGTACATATTCTCGTCACTCCCATCCAGGAATACCAGCAAGATTTCCTGGGCCCAGAACACTGTATGTGAGTTGACATCCAGCAGCATCAAGACAGCCTCAGGTTTCCCATCCATGGCTTACAGTGTCTGTAACTGTTGTGATTTCACCCAGTTTGAACACTAAAGAACATATGAACTGAAATGATTAAGTGGAGAGCTCATCTCTACTCTATTTCTTACTCATTTAAATAGAAGACTGCTTTCCTCCACCACCATTTTCCCATTTTCCTTTGGTAAAAGGAGCCTGAAGAAGCATCACTTCACGAGTTGCATCTTCAACAGTGGTGAACGGCAAATTATATCTGAAAACAAAGTTTATCATAATTGGGGCACTTGCAAAGTCTTTTGCTGCTGCTGAATGCTATATGGGCCCAAGGGGTATTGCATGTAGTACAAGAGTAGCAACTCGTAGTCATTAGCAGTGTTGGAGGGGGCTGATAGCTATCCTGTCATTAAAAGAATTATTGTAATTTTAACTGCAGCGTGACAGTCTTTTTTTTATAAAAAAAAAACCCTTGTCGTTGAATGATGAGCAAATCCCATCATGTTTCATTACTGTAAGGGCTGGTGTTCAAAACACTGGACCTTACTGTAGTCTGGTTCATCCTTATCACAGAAGATAGCCAATCCAGGCAATCTATCAAACCCTACCATAGATTGTTGGATTGGTTCCTTTGTTCTTCAAGGTTTTCCTTTAATTCCTGCAATCTTTTTTTTTTTTAACATGGCCTTTTGGAAATTTCACCTGTGTTCAGTAAGTAGCTTCCTAAAGACCTTGAGGCTATCTACCCTTTCCCTCTTTCAAGAATCTCTTCAGCCAACTAGCCCTCATGCAGGACTGACCCAAGACCTTCTGCTGCCTGAGGCAAACCAGAAAATGGCGTCTTCTGCCATGCCCTGTATGTCTCACTCCTACAAAACAGCAACAACAGACATTTGCCTAGCTGGGAGCTGGGGAGGCCCTTTCGTAGCTCTTTGCAGAAGCCTGAGAGGTTTTGGAAGATGGAGGTGCTGAGCGACATCCACAAAGGTGGCTACTTCAATGCTCCCCTCTGGTTTTCCACAGAATCTGAACAAGGGGAACAGCATTTTACCCCTCTCCTCCCCAATAATAATAGATAAAGGGCTGGTATGTGGCTGGACTTCACAGCTCAGATAAAAAATGTTCCACTCTATTACAAACTGAACAGTCCCTATGCCCGCAGGGGAAAAGGAGAAGCATCCATGAGAGAGGTGGCTGATGGGTTTGCGTGCCTGTTCAGTGGGCTGCAGCTTCCTCTTTGGCGCATCGTGGGTGTTTTTTTTAAACGATTTCATGTAATTGCTTAATAGATAAATTCACTTGAATGTTTTAACTTACAACTTCTAGTGAATCTTATAGTCTTTTTTTTTTTTTAAGAAAAAAAAAAACCTTAAAGTTAAATGAGTATCAGCAGGAATGAATCTGGCATTTCCATCAAGCAAGGAAGCCAGCCAGCCAAATTCTTTTAAAAACACAGTGGCAAGAATAGATGTTGCTACCTCTTTGAAGTGGGGATAGTCATTATTCTTCTTCCCCATTGTTCATCAGCGCTGACCAGATTTCAAGCTGCTTGGGATGTTAAATGGTTTCAATATATGGGTCTGTATCACCTGTATAGTTGAAAACAAGAAAAACGCTTGACAGATATTCATAATGATTGCAATTAAAAGGAAAGCAACCCAGTTTCTGATTAATTTGGAAACCAGGAAAAAGCTCGAAAAGATCTGCATATCATGATAAAAAGGTCATAGCAGGAAGGATTGCAGTGACTGGGTTGAAATGATTAGTTTAATCTACAAGCAGTTTGTAGCAGATTTGGGAAAGAACAGAATGTCCCTTGAAAAGGTTTGTGTAGCAAATGGAGTTCTGTTCTGAAGTTCAAGGTACAGCAAACTAAAATGGCCTCTGTAAGAATAGTTTCCTTTGGAGGACAGAGAAAACATCAGAGATGTATTGTGTTTTTACAAAATAAGAAGACGAAGAAGAAGGCTGTACATGAACTCAAGTTATCATCATGTTGATCCCAACCTAAACAAGTATCTATGCATACAAGAATCCAATACTGCTCCAACAAATCTTTTACTTATCATTGTAGCTACTGAGTCAGAAGAACCAGATATCTTCACTTCTCATCCTTTCAGCTGAAGGCAGGTGTGAGTTTAAGCCTCCTAATTGGTTGATTTTCAGCATTTGTATGCCATCCCATAACACAAAGTTTTCTGGGTGGCTTCCAACACATGGATATACATGGCTCCAGACTGAAGAAATTCCCTTGGATGGTCTGGAAGGAATCCTGGAGTTTCTGGGGATCCCAGCAACACCCCGCCCAAACTTTTGCTTCCTTGCAGGACAATAATTCCTGAATACAACTGTTGGCCTGAATCCAGAGGTCTCCTACTGTATATCAATTTGAATTTCTTCAATCCTAGGTGCTCAAAAGTTCAACAAGAAAATGCTATCTACTTAAGCTCTTTCCCCCCCTCTTTAAATAATTTTGAAATGATCAGCAAGTGTTGTATTCATGATTACAGAGGACAACACTGGGGACGCTTGCTATGTAACAAGACACATTCAAAATTGCCAAGTTATCCTCAGCCTGCCAAAGTACATGGCTGTGCTAGCATGGAGATAGTCCAAGGTTAGACATCAAGGAGTAAAAGTTTAATGGCCTACATGGCAGAGGCAGGTTGCAATGAAGGGAACTTTCCCTCCCTGAGCATTGTTCTCCAAATCCTGATCCAGAGACTTACAGCTGATATTTACATAAAACCAGATATATTAATTGCAATCACACCATTGTTTTGTTTGAGCATGGTAGCATTATATATACCAGTCTTTTTACAACTAGTTAAAAGAAAAATGGACATTTCATCCATTTTTCTTATTCTATATTAGCTTTCTTACCCTCTCCTCCAATGTCCTACTTCTCAGTCATCTGTGTCTCCTCAGTTGTTGTTGGGAGCAAGAAGAGCACAAGGTGGCCAATTTTCCAGTTCAGGAAGGATCATAAGTGGTGTCTTGTGCAACTTGTTAGACAACCAGTGCTTTGACATAACAGCTGCTTCTATGGAAGACAATTCTCTGCTTGTGTAAGTGAGATGTTTGAAGTTGTTTTCCAGGAAACCAACCAGCAGTTTTCACAGCCTGTTTTAAAGTGTTCTATTTTCACATTTCTTAATACTTTTTCTTTTCTACAAACCTCTTGTAGAATCTTATTTTCATAGCAAGTTTCCAGCTTAAACCAGTTCCTAAGTAGCAGAACAACTGACCCAGACTCTCCACTATACAACCCCATGGGCTGGAAACCACCATCACAAACAAACAACAGCAACAACAACAACTTCATTTACATGGTTAAACCACAGAGCCTAGGACTTGCTGATCAGAAGGTTGGTGGTTCGAATCCCTGCGACGGGGTGAGCTCCCGTTGCTTGGTCCCTGCTCCTGCCAACCTAGCAGTTCGAAAGCACATCAAAGTGCAAGTAGATAAATAGGTACCGCTCCGGCGGGAAGGTAAACGACATTTCCGTGCGCTGCTCTGGTTTGCCAGAAGTGGCTTAGTCATGCTGGCCACATGACCCGGAAGCTGTACGCCGGCTCCCATGGCCAATAAAGCGAGATTAGTGCCGCAACCCCAGAGTCAGCCACAACTGGTCAGGGGTCTCTTTACCTTTAAATCCCAAAATAGGCTTTTTGACTTCCAGGAAATGAAATCATGTTACTGATGCACTGTTGTTAAATTCAAAAGCCTTTCAAGTTGCTTCCATTCTGTTTGCTTGTACAATAATACTTTGCATCGTCTTAATCTGTATTTTAATTGTATGTATCTGGTGAACTACCCAGAGAACTTATATTATGGGCAGCTATATAAATTAAGAAAATAAAGCAAGAATTGAAATGAACAAGAATCTCAGGCCCTTCTGCAAAAAGTGACATGTGTTAAGAAAGAATGAGAGGCAACTTAATATTAAGAAAGGTGAGCTGATACAGAAATTTCTAAAGCTGTTTAGGATTTTGTGTAGGGTAAAAGAAGACCTGGATAATTATATATTAGTAGTAACCTACTGTTATTTTCTGTTCACCTATACTGTGGCTATTTGAAACAACCTACATGTGATGTTAAATGTTTTGTCTTATGCTAAATACTGAAAGCTATGTTTGCCCTTGCATACCTGTTTTACTTTCTAAATTTAGCTCTAAAATTGCACCACCCAAAGGTGCCAATGGCAGCTTTCCTCTCATGCCTAACAGCCACATCCAGTTGAGGAATGTGGCAAGTGATTGACTTTTGTTGCAATACAATCAAATTGCAGCCTATTCATCCTACTGTAGAATAAAATGGCCTTTGTGAAGGATTTTCTGGTTTAATTTTTGAAACAGTGGGGCATATTAGACGCACTCTTTCTTGGAATATTATACAACAAATATTGTACAGCAGAGCTGCTGTTGGAATATTTTTCAATACTGAAAGTTAATGATGGATTTCCTCCCCCTATTATTGGTACAGTATAATTAGTAACTGGAGTCAGAGAGAAGAAAAGGGATTTAATGTCAAGAATGCTGGTGCCAACTGATTTATAATAGTCCAGAGCCTGGCATGTTGCATTAGTTTCTACTTTTAATGATGCCCAGCAAAGTTTGTAGAACTATTGAGTAGATTCTTATAAGCACCCAAAACAGGCTCCCCCCCAACCCTTCCCCACCCTCAAAGAACAATTGAAATTGTTGCAACATGAGAAAAGCCATAACGGATTTAAATGATGTCTCGAGGCAATTGCACCATACAACTTTAAAAGAGGAATTGGCTAATTTGCCTATTAGTTCCAATGAAGAATGTCCTTTATGAGTACCTGTCTCTGTACGTCTTGTTCTTTCTCAAGCCCTTGCTGGCAAATTTGATCGGGTGTCTATGCCCACAGACTTTAAATTAAAGGACTTCTGGATCTGCCTCTGCAGCTGTCGCAGCGGTTCCTTTCATTGCCAATGGAAACTGCTGAATTCCTCGAAGGAGCACAGAGAGCAGCCCCAGAGTGACCACACACATTTCTTGACCAAAAATGGTCACTGCAGGAATGTTCTTCGTTCATTGATTGTTTTCACTCTCTGTGTGTTGCAACAGGCATTCTGATAGGAACACCATATGCAGGGTAAGTGGGATACAACATAATAAAATGCTGAGGTCCGATATACATATAGAGGTTCCTGCCATGTCAATGGCACAGACATTCAGATCACTGTCAGCCTTGCAGATCTGCAATAGAAGTGGGGTACCCTTCTCAGCTTTAGGACATCATTTCCTTCTGGCCAACCTTCCAGGGTTCAGATGCCAGTGGTGGGTGGGGCCTGGAACAAAAGTGGGTGGAGCAATGAATGTCAAGTTTACCTTCGTACAGTAGGCTAGTTTCAACACACACACACACCTCTGCATGCTCCATCCAGGGAAGTAAGATGCAACCTTGCCAGGTGAAATATACTCGGAGTCAAGTGTGGATTTCATGCTCTTTATTCAGCTCATAGTAGTGAGGAATGAAAGTTTCCCCAAAATATCTGCTTTATATACATTATTTACACAATGGGCCGCACGTGATTGGCTAATTCCGGGATTCTCCTTAGGCCAATCAGGTTGCGGATTCACTTCCACCTGGAGCTGGACTGGGTGGCTCCTGTGGACCAATCATACTGCTGCATTGTTCTAGGACCAATCAGACTGCTGTATTCTGAATCCTATTGTTCTAGGACCAATCAGACTGCAGTATTCTGAATCCTATTGTTCTAGGACCAATCAGACTGCTGCATTTTGGATCCTATTGTTCTAGGACCAATCAGACTGCTGCATTTTGGATCCTATTCAACTCAGTACATAACACCAGGCAAAAGTACCCAAGGTTATTGTGATGTAGGGCCAATATGGGGTTTGGCTGGGAAGGAGGTGTGACCAGGGGAAGGTCCCAAGGGCCAAAATGAGAGGCTTAGAAGGTCACCTTTGGCCCCTAATCCTGAGGTTCCCCACCCTTGGTCTATGAATCAATGCATGTTGAAGCACACCACATGTCTGGAATGTGGAGGGCAACACCATAATCACATTCAGTTGATCATATTGGCTTGAAAAGCCAAGATATGTGCAGGTCTTTTGACCATAGATGCAACTTTTCTTCTCTTCTCCATTCACACGAGCAAACCAAACCAAGAAATATCCTATTCAGTCCAGTTTCCTGTTTTGTCCAAACCAGGAAACTATTCTTAATGACTCCAGAACAAGCCAGAATATGAAGTCATGGTTTTGTACACATTTCATGGCTGGAGAACTGCATTGCAAAATTCAGAGACGTGCAAATTTCAAAGGATGGCTGTGTTTCAGTTTGTGTATTATTTCAGAAAGTGCAAAGTAAGTAGGTTTGCTTTTTAATATGAGCTGAATCGAATTTCTGCCCCATTCCTATGAGGCAGTGTAAGACTAACCTGCCACCTAATTTTTATTTATTTTTTAAAACACTCCACACAAACCCTTTGACAAGACTTAGTCCGTGATATTTATTGTTCTTTTTCTGCAGCACCATCCTTCCCTGACTGTTTGGAATAATATGAAAAGTTGTGTGATTCCTGCCCTAACACTTACAGGCACCAACAACTTAATTATTTAACAATTCCTGGATTGCTAATATTTCCAGCATGCGGACAGACATGGCTGCAAGTTCCAACCTGGGGAGTCGTATTACTGAGAACAGATTATTAAATAATGAAATACAAGCTCTGAAGAGCCTCCAAGATGTTTACCTTTAGGAATAAGACCAGCATTAAGAGATTTCTAATGAAATATTGAATGAATTAAGGGACTTCCTGTTTCTGTACACCGAGGTTACATTTAAATCCCCATGCTGCATTGCAGCCTTAGGCAACACAACTTTCCTTGACGTTCTGTTGCCTTGAAAATATAAAGTGAGTTGGGCTCGCTTTTTTCTTCTTTACATGAAAGAAAAGCAGGTCTCTTCTTTCCCCTCCTAACTCTTTCTCTGGGCTCCCTTGTTGAATTCGGCTGTGATGATTGAACTGAGAGCCCTGGGAAGGTATTTGCTTGACTTCTTTTGCTTTGTGTTCAGGCACTTGTTTCCCTCGATTGACGCTGAAGTGAACTTTTGTTTGTGTAGCCCACACCGGATGCAGCCCAAAGCAGAATCGGGTCAGGGAGAGCTTCGGGAATGCCAAAGGTCCTGACCACAAGGAAGCACAAAGAAAGCCTTGAAGCCTGGGAAGTATGATTGAGCAAGCCAGACAACATTGAGAAAAATCGGAGGCGGGTGGGAGAATATGCCATGGGACAGTATGGATGTGTGTACACACACACACACACACACACACACACACACACACGGTTGGAATATGGGAAGAATTCTGAAATTTATTATCTCCCCAAAACAACTGAAAACTTTCAAAAATATGAAAGCTTGCAGAGGTAAGGTCAACATGATAAAATGAGTGTTAAGTGGGAAATGACCATTCTGCTCATGTGTCTTAAAGAGTTCATCTGTAGTACTGCAGACTGGGTAATTTTTAATAACTGCAGAAAATACCCCACTGTGTAGTAGATGTTTACACAATTATTTGAATTGGTTTTGAGTGGAGCAGTTTGATTTCACAAACTTCTGGCACATTCATAAGGAACTGTGTTCTGTAGTGGTTAGAGCAGGGGTTTCCCAATATGTGGCTTGCAGACCAGTGCTTCATTCAGTTCAAAATCGTATAGCATCTAACACAGCGCATTGCAATTACTACAACAGTAAAAATAATAATAATAATCCATCAGTATCTTTAGTAATTTTCAAATGGTCCATAAGGGGAAATGTTTGGGAGCCACTGAGTTGGGAGTACTAGACAAGGACCTGGAAGATTTGGGTTCAAATCTCCTTTCAGCCACAAGGCTCTCTGGATTACCTTGGGCCAATCACTATCTCACATGGGTTATTATGAGGATCAAATTATGAGGATGATGGAAGACACTGCCTTGAGTTCCTTGGAGAAACGGCAAAATATAAGTGGAAAATGGATAAAACCAATAGCAGTTTATGCTTATAGCAACTCATTCATGCTATCCGCCATACTATTTTCCAAGATGAGAAATAATGGGCAAATTCATTAATCAGAACAGAATGGCTTCATACATCCAAGATGTGCCCTCTTCTATCACTACTTTATGGCCACATCATTATAACATAAATCATTCTTATGGTTAAGAACAGCCCTGCTAGATCAGACCGAAGGCTTATCCAATTCAGTGTCACATTTCCCACAGTGGTTAATCAGATGCCTCTGGGAAGCTTGCAAGCAGGACATCAGGGCAATAACCCTCTTTTCCTGTTGTTGCCTGGTTACTGCTTGGTATTCAGAGGCATGTTGCCTCTTATTCTGTAGGTAATATGAAGTCATCACAATTAGTTATCATTCTTTCCCCCTGGTTTGGGTTTCTTTTAGGGGAGTCACAAAATGTGATAACCCACTTAATCATATTATTTATCTATAACTCAGATACAGATTTTATTATACAATATATATGTGGGCAATCTGCATTTTGTCCCCATAATATATGTTTATTATTATGTTGCATTTTATTAATTAAAAAAAATGCATGCCCTATTTTTCTTTCACATTTCCTAAGATGCCCTTTTCAGATAATTTGCGTGCGGATCAAACTCTCCATAGGCCCAATATGCAAGGCAACTTTTAAAGCAGTAAGACAGACATTGATTTATTAGGGATACTTTTAGTCTACCTACCAAGGGATTGCAGGGTAGTGTACATAATAATAATAATATACAGTGGTACCTCGGGTTAAGTACTTAATTTGTTCCGGAGGTCTGTACTTAACCTGAAACTGTTCTTAACCTGAAGCACCACTTTAGATAATGGGGCCTCCTGCTGCTGCCATGCCACTGGAGAATGATTTCTGTTCTCATCCTGAAGCAAAGTTCTTAACCTGAAGCACTATTTCTGGGTTAGTGGAGTCTGTAGCCTGAAGCGTATGTAACCTGAAGCATATGTAACCCGAGGTACCACTGTATACAGTATTATAAAACCCCATTAAAACTATGAGAGGAATTCAAGGTTGTACTAAGGCAAAACATTCCATCTCTGGGCCCAGTGATTGGGAGTGCCTTTTACCAGCTTTGGTTGGTTGTGCAATTTTTTTTGTCGTTTTCTTTTTATCGTGAAACTGTTATGAGATATTTTATGGGAAGCAATTCATAAATGGAATTGAATGGATAGAAAGATTGATACATTCTGTAAAATGAACACCGTTGCAGATAAGCCTGTCTCTCTCTCTCTCTCCTCTGGTCACCATTTAACTATTCTCCTCTTGAAAGTGGTACCCAGAAGCGAAGAGCCTCCTTGGAAGATCTCAGAGCACAGGCAGACTGTGACATTGAGAGAAGCTCTCCTTCAGACATTTGGGTCACAAGCCATTTCAGGCTTTAAAAGTTCAACACATTTTCAACAGTGTCACCTTTAGAGTTCAGGAAATCCATTTTTTAATACAGTTCCATGCTTCTTAACATCACTTTCCCCCTACAAGTATAAAAATAATGTCACATTTCCTCCCTAATGATTGGTGGCTTAGGATTTATTAATATTTTATTCATTAAATAGGCGGCTGCTTTGTGAATTAGGTTTGAGTAATAGCTTCCATTTCATCCACACAAATGTTTTTTGATGTGAGTTTCCCTGCCCCTTTTCAAGTTCTTAAGGGTGACTAATGAATCATGCTTGGAAAACAGGAGTTGGAGCAGAATGATAATTTTCTGTAGCCAGCCTCCCTCTAATTTCATTCTGTGCAGTCCATTCATCCCCATCCCTACATACAAACCCGGGTTACAGCTCTTGGTTAATCTGGGGATAACTAAACCATGAGCCCAGGTCCAGGCAGCCCCTCAAGCCAAGTCATGGGTCAACTCAGTGGAAGCATCCTCTTCCCAGGCCTCTGTGGGGCAGTGTGAGGAAGCATCTCTCTTTGGGGCAGTGGCGGCAGCTTAGAGACCAGGGGCGGCACAACTCTGCAGGCAAGGAGTGACATAACTGGGTTCATGAGCCCCACAAGGGTGCCGCAGAAAGAATGTAGTTGGTCAAGGGAGCCGTGGACTCAAAAAGGTGGAAAACCTCTGTATTAGGTGATTCACAGTGTTACCACAAACCCCCGAAGCCCTATCCTGATAGTCCTTTTCCTTCTCTTCTTCCAAACTTACCTGGTGTCAGGGCCAGGGTAGCAACTGTGGCAGCAAGCTCTCTCATTATAGGCCTCTGTCTCTTTGTTGCTCTTTCCCTCTCTCTACAGTGCTTAGAATGCCACAACAGCAACGCTCCAAGGACAAGGAACCATGGGAAATGTACTTTTCCAGGCTTATAAGACTCGAGCTGGATCTAGACACACCAAAGAAGTGGTTCAGTTAAACACTTTGCAAACTTTGTACGATAAATCGGGTTGGCAAAAATGGAACTCTACAGCACCATCTGGTGTCACAGTGTTAGAATGCATAAACTATGCATATAAAGCGCTTTCTCTTTGCTGATGTAGCTGAGTCCCTGGTGAATGATATGTAAGGTTAGACCAGAACATCTATGTCCATGGACAGCTCTCTACCATACATGGCTAATTTCTGGAATGCATGGTCTTCTCAAACATGAGGAAGCTGAATGCATTTTATAAGTGCTTCAAATGGAGCATAATTATGTGACTGTGACATAATGAATGCTCACTGATCAAGATCATTATCATTACACAATATGAAGAGCTGGTAACGTTATTCTGGGATCATCCAACACAAATGTCTACCCAGGATAAGATAAAGGCAGGACAGGAATGGCAATGAGAATCACTACCTGATCCTCACCAATCACTACCTGAGAGTACATTAAGGCCCTGGAGTGTATGACACATGGCACAATCTGTTATAATTGCATTGAACCTGACATGAAACATAGAAGGAAAAACTGGCACAATTTGCTAGAAATATGTTGATTTGTGCCCCCTTTGTATATCACTGAAACTATATAAATATTTAAGGACAAAGTGCCCTTAAATTATTTTTCTTATTAATTAAGCAGGGTAAATAGGACCCCCCCCCCAAGTCTTTGCATGGATTTGGATGAATGCTATAGTGTAGAATTTAGAAGTATAGCTCCTGCTAAAATGACAGGAATAAGGTCTCTTTCTTCTCTTTTTTCTATAGATTTAGAGACGTGTTGATTTATCAGAATAATTGTTCCCATGCTTTCATAGTCAACAGTGGTCTAAGCTGGCTCTTCTGTTCACTCATTACTGAAGTCAGAGCTCATGAGTGAATTTATTGGGGCTTGGAAGATAACTCATTTATCCATAGTTAATATTTTTTTAAAATATTCTGTGGGGAAAAAGAGCTTATGATTAAATGATTTGTAACCAAAGTTATTTAATAGGCATGCCAGTCAACACAAACAATTTATCTTCTATCATAGAACATGTTAGGTCTACTCAGGAGTCATCCCACTGAAAACCATAGTATGATGAAACCAGAGTCAGAATTCACTGGATATCTGTCAACACTTACTCATCATAGGCACGTAATGCAATTTTAATATTTTGCTGGAAGCCACCCAGAGTGGCTGGGGAAACCCAGCCAGATGGGAGGGGTATAAATAAATTATTATTATTATTATTATTATTATTATTATTATTATTAACACAAAGGAATACAATGCACACATCACTTTTTTATTCTTGATTGTGGTCTTACTTCTCACACTAGGTTAAAACTCAAGTAACAATAAGAGCTCCAGTTTCACTTCCATGATTTGATTTCTCAACCACCCTTTGGTTTGCCACAGTACAGATGGAGTAGTTATCTTCCACCTAGCCTGTCCAGTTCACAAATCACTGCAAAATAATCTTTTCACACACTATCACTGACTCTGAGTCTTAACTATAAATGCAAAAGTTTTGGCAGAAAACCTAGCCTGGCCCTAAAGTCCCTGGTGAATTATGTTGTCAAAACAACCTCTAGTTTAGAGGAGATTTGTTCTTCCAATAAAACTATTTACTATTGGACAAAGTCCAGAAAATACAAAAAAAGGCCATCTATTTCCACAGAATAAAATAATGAAATGTTTCAATGAATTTATTGAAGTACTCCAGTGATAAAGACCTTTGCAAACAGAGTCAAGGGCACCAGCTATAGGAGTTGTATATAGCCATAAAAACTATTGCCATGTTTTACTTACTTTACACCAGCGTATCTTTGGCTGGAACAGCGTTGGCAACTTAACACTATCTGAGCCTGCCTGAGCCTGGAATAAGCTGGCTGAGCCAGAGATCTGCTGCATACGGAACTGCTCATCACAGCAGATCTTGCCATAGGATTTCCCCCTTTATCATGTAAATAGCCTTGCATGACTTGGCAGAAAGATGGTGTACAAATGCAATAATCAGTCAAAGCAGACCATAGCCCAGACTCTTAATAACCAAGCTGTCCTCTGTCTACAAAACCAACAGGGACATTGGCAATGTTATTTTGACAACAATGGTCAATTCAGTTAGCAACTAACAGTTTCCCACATATTTAGGCATTAGACATCATTCAGAGAAGAACTGGGGTAAAATTAGACTGCATAAATGGACCTGATCAAAAGTCTTTTTAAAAGCAAACAAATATCCCAAATGCAAACTAAACTGAAATAAAGAACAACCACATAGGAAGCAGCTGTGTCAGCCACCTCAACAAGGCCCTGCTTTTTTGTGTGTTTTTGTCAATTATTTTCTTTGTGAGAAGCTGCCCTGGGAAACCAACTCACAGAATGATGAACATCAGAACCTATACATCAGGTTCAGCCAAGTTGGAAGGGGAAGAGGTAGATCAGAGACAGACTAATTCTTTCTCTATTTTGAATGGGAAGAGGGATGGCCAAGGGGAAAGGGATACTTTTTGGATTGTAAGAGACCTCAAGTTCATGCCATTCAACTGACACCAAAGAGTCTGCCAAATGTAGGCAAGGACAAAAAAACCACAGCATCTACAGACGTATCTCTCACTAGCCCAAATTCTGGTCCCCAGCTATTACAGAATTGTCAGCCCAATTGTGGAGGATATCAGCTTGGGGAGAAAATGTTAGGCAAGATGCTGGCATTGATGAGACACTGCTGTCCCTCCTCACCACCTCCTGCAATGTAAAGTTGAGTGAATCTGTCAATTCCAGTTTCTCTCATTTTCACAATCTTAAGTTCAGTTTCTCCACATTTTTCTATCAGTTTGTGAATTCTTTTTGAAGTCCTCAGGAAAACTCACCAGCATTCTTAACTACATTTCTCCTAAAATACAGATTTTTAATGCAACGCTGGCTAATACACCTTTTTTTTGCAAGTCAATTTCCCCTAATATAAAAATATTTTTTGTATGTCACTTCCACTAAAATATGCATTTTATGCACACTTCCCTGTGTATATTCATTTTTGTACACAACACTGAGCTGGACAACTGCATTGCAAAATTCAGAGAAATTTCAAAAGATGGCTTTGTTTTGGTTTTGTGTCTTGTTTTGGGAAATGTGAATTAAGTAGATCCAATTAAAATGCAGACTGAATCTAATCTCCCCCCTCCCTGCAAGTGTAGTTTTCTTCTCTCCCCATTTCTTGGGAAGCGGGGGGGGGGGGTGCTTTGTTACTTGTGAGGCTTCTTAAGGGGTGCAGTAACACTGAAAAGTGTGTGTGTGTGTGTGTGTGTGCGTGCGTGCGTGCGTGTGTGTGTGTGTGTGTGTGTGTGTGTTGGGTTTTCCATCATGTGGAAAGGCACTTAATTGAGGAACAATATGAGACAAACCTTAGATGGATGCAGTAAATTGGCATATATAAGGAAGCACATATGGTTTTAATACACCAATGCAATGCAAGATTAAACTAGTGATAAAGAATCTAACATTCAGCAATTTTGTATCTGCCACAGACCTGCTTATAGAGAAATTTCTTCTGTTTCAGACATAACTATAAACAGATGCCTGGTGATGGATGGAGGGGAAGAAAGACTAGCCTTTAACCCTTCACTACTACATTTTTTTACAGGAGCTGAAGAAAGATGTGGATGGGGGGGGGGGAGTTCAACGGAAGATAAAAGCAAGAAAAAAATGTATAGGTTTTTGAGGGGGTTGTGATTCAGGAAGAGAGTATAAGTACAAAGATACACATCGAAACTCTCTAACTGGAAATCCTGTATGATTCAATGAGAACATTGTTAGGTAAATTAGATTTCTACTGTATGTTATTCTGTGATCTTAGATGTGGGGTCTAAGAACATAAGGTCTGAAGCATAGAAGGTCTTTAAGGGGTGGCAACTAGAGTTCTACCAATGATGGAATCAACTAAATAATCCAAGAAACAACCCAGACAGAACAAGTGTGATTTGTGTTAGGCCAGAAGAATAAATCCACAAAGGCAAAAAAATAAAAATAAAATCCTGATGGGGAGAGGATAAGGGCAGGAGTTGAACTAGATCAGGTGTGGGGAACCTCTAGGGGTTGCTAAACTACAACTACCATCAGCCCAGCAAAGGTGGCCAATGACACATTCCTGCCAGGCCAAAACACTTGAGGGGATCTTGGAGCAAGACAGGTGAAGTGTGTGGCTTGAGAAGGCAGGGTATGACCTAGGGAGGGCCCGATGCAGCCCTTCAAGCCTCCCCATTTGACCCATGGCATTGTTCCCACACTGCATCCCCTCCACAACCCCCCATCTCTCTCTAGGCCACACCCTTTACCGGCCATGTTTGCACTCACTTTGAGTCCAGGTTGTGATGTGTCCTTGAGCTCTGATAATGCTCACCTAGATGGAAGACAGAGAGAGAGAGAGAGAGAGAGAGAGAGAGAGAGAGAGAGAGAGAGAACTAGCCTATTGCACCAGGAGTGGAGGATCTCAATCCTGGGGGCCAAATGTGCCCACCCCAAACCTGTCTGCAGGCCATACCTCTCCCTAGTCACACACCTTGCTAGCCCTGCCTCACACTACCCTTGATTGATTGTCCCTGGCTGTCCTTGAACTCTGACAATGCTGCTTACTTCCCTGGATGGAGAAAACACAGATGGAGGTGTATGGCTACTAACCTGTTGTACAAAGGTAAACTTTACAGCCCACTTTTGCCTCTGGGCACACCCAAAGTGGGTCCTGAAAAAGATTCCTCGCCCCTTTAAAATAGCTGCCATCAATAACCAACCTGACTTTAAATATCCCCCACAACTGCCTATGAGTCAAGAATATCTATTTGTCTTGTGGTCAAGTTCTCAGAATCACCATTTGGCTTTTGTCTGCACTTTTCCTTCTCAGTTACTACCACAGAACAATATTCCATTGTTTTACTGACCAGGAATTAAGAGACTTGGACCTACCACCAACATTTCATTTCAACTACATTTATTGGGAAAGTTCTTTAATGAAAGCAATGCGAGGGGGGAGCAGGGAGGAAAAGTAAACAAGAATACGGCCTCTCACCAGATGATAGGCATAGAGTAAATTAAAACCAACCTTAACCCAAAAGGATCCAGTTACATCAGCAGTAACACTGAAAAACCAAAAGGCAGTATACATTTTCCTAGGTGTGTGTGTGTGTGTGTGTGTGTGTGTGTGTGTGTGTGTGTTTTCTAGGGGAAAGGTTATATCTGAAATGAACCTCAGATGAGGTTGCCTAAACTATAAATTATTTGCAGCAAAATAAATTTCTCAAAGTGGACTGTGATTTTTGTTGTAAGTAAATCAGATAGGAAAAGATTACTCTTTTGCTCCACCATGCAGCTCAAAATATGCTTATGTGCCATGCAGTAGGTCTGTGGCATCTTAAAGCAGAACAACATAGTACTTGTAGTTTCTTGATTCTTTCTGTTCCTTATACAAATTGCTGAACCTGCAATCTGAAGTGACAAATTAGGGGAAGAGGGACTTCTTGTCCACTTTCTTCTCATGCCACTTTTCTACTGCAAATCTAGCTCACTGAGGAAGAGATGTTAAGTAGCAACTTATTCTGATGACAACTTCTACAGTAAAATGCTTCATTTCTGTACAGTCTACACTGCTCAACTTACTTTGCTCTGAGTTTGCAGTGCTAAGAAAACAGTGATGGAGAACTTTGGTACAGTCATACCTTGGTTCTTGAATGCCCCAGAACTCATACGTTTCAACTCCCGAACAATAAAAAACCGGAGTGTGTGTTCTGGTTTTCAAACGATTTTCGAAAGCTGAACATCTGGTGCAGCTTCTGATTGGCTGCAGGACGTTCCTGCAGCCAATTGGAAGCCGTGTCTTGGTTTTCAAACAGTTCTGGAAGTCAAACAGACTCCTGGAACGCATTCTGTTCAAGAACCAAGGTACGACTGTACTAGAAAAGACTACTGTTGTTTGATAGTGTATGTGCAAACATGAGGCTACCCCAAGTGTGGGAAAGTTTCAGATTGTAAAATGCAAGGTGAGACAAGCACGGGAGAGATATCTCAATCATATGGAGCAAAGCAAAATACGCTAAGTGAATTTTTACTTAGGGAGATGTACATGTTTGCTTTAAGGAGAAATGGTTATTGAGATGCTAGAATTATCACTTCCAGTGGGCTTCCACCATTATGCAATAGGCAAAGTGATAAGAGATTGTATATTCTTACTCATCATATGATAACTGATAGCTGCAACTATCATATGGACATTTTGGGAAGACACTTTGGCCTCTTCATTACATCACTTTGTTTACATGAATTTTTACATAAATATTTATCTAGTCATTCTTATGCACTGGTCACAAAGTCAGAAAGCAATTTCCCCAAAGCCATATTTTGCTTCCCTGGAGCCCAGTTGTGTTCCTTAGTAGCAAGGACATGCTGGGGCAGGGGACGGCATATGTTGTTTAGTACCAAATCACAGAACCTTTGACAATCAACCAGAGTGTTTAAAAATTAGCTATTTCAATTATTCTACTTTCAGCTTTTATTTTACTTTCAGGCAGTTGCCAGAAATACAAAGATCAAGGTTCTCTCTCTCTCTCTCTCTCTCTCTCTCTCTCTCTCTCTCTCTCACACACACACACACACACCCGCGCACACACACCCAAACCCACAGAAACTTCTCTTCTTCTTTTAGATCAACATCTTAGATGAACATACAGATTTTACTGTGCACTTTCCCCATGCACCCACCAAATATTCCTGAGTTTCCAAGTTTTCAATTCAGCATGCCACATTTCCACATTGCTTTCAAAAAGCAATTCCAGCATGTGCACACTTTGCACACTTTCCCCTTGTATAGCCACTTTTGCACTACTTGTTTTGGTCAGAAAACTGCATCACAAAGTTTGGAGAAGTTTGTGAATTTCAACTGACAGGTGTGTATCTGTTCAAGAAGAATGAATGAGGCAGTTTCTTATTTAAATGCATATAAATTTAATTCTTCCCCTGTTCCTAGCTTCAGAGACTTATGGACTTTTAGCAAGGTTGTGTTGTGTGAAATGCCAGCAAATCAGAGCAGCTAATGTTTTCACTCTCAACTACAACAGCAGCCTTTAAGGCTGAAATACAGGGTCTCAAGCCAATCCATACTGAGTTCAGCACATTTTCAGCTGTCACATGAATGGCTCAGACTCTAACAATGAAGCAAAATATTACCCTGAGCTCATGAAAACAAACACCACAGAAGGTATAACTCAATGAGTTGTGAGTAGGCTCATGGGAGAATAACAGCCAATGCAAAATAATTAATGTTATTATTTCCAGGTTTATCTTGTTTTACAGGATTATTTTATTACTTCCATATTTCAGTAAGTGTATAAAAATTATTTGACCTTGTCTTATACCAAATTTGGCTTCAGGGGATGATTTATTTATTTTTTTAAATCCAGGAAATGAAGGTCCTCCGTAATGATGAGAGAGTGCAAGAAGCCATTGACGGTCAGTGATAGCTTTGGGTTAAATCCACATCTCACTGTGTCCAGATGTGATTTCAATTATGAATATTTATCTAAGCTCAGATAGAATGACCATGTGATAATGAATAGATAAATATGTTCCTAAATCAGTTCTGAGAAGAGTTCTGGGACGTTTACTAAAAAAGCAATTGTTCTGTGGCTTTACAACCCCAGATTCTTTTCTAAAGGGATTATTCCCCTGAACTCTGGTTTATTAAGAACACTTAAATAATTATTTACCATCTAAATCTGTGATAATGCATTAGTGCATTGTACAAGCTTTCTTGGTTCCATATCTAGCATGTGAACTACAGGAGCATAATCTTACCTGTGCCTTCTAGAATTGGTGCTTAATGTCACTTCACCACAAGTGTACCGGCAGCCAACACTTTGGGCAAAGTTCTTTTGTCAAAAAGTCATTGCAGTGCACTGTGGAGAAGATCCTGTGGTTCCCAGAGTGCTGATAGGACAATGGTGGGCGTGGGAAGACAAGCACTAGCTTACGTGTGGATTCATGTTGTTGAAATATCTGAAAGCGGGATTTTGCAACCACAGTTTGTTTGTGTTTTCTTAAATCCTCTCTTGAGATGTATTGGTTAAGGAATGGTTATTGTACAGAGGTCACAGAGCTCTCTCTGTATTGCCTTTTAAATCACACTGAATCAGGCTGCCACCAGCTGCCCCCATAGCAGAGCTGATCTGGGGATTCACAATGTTTCTGACTTGGGTAATAACCTCACTGGTTTAAGGGGGGGGGACAGTTTGGGGTCACAAGAGGAGTACAAGTGCATTACTGTGGCAAACAGGGCAGTGACTGAGAATCTGGTGCCTCCATCTCTTTTTTTTAAGAGGCCCATTTTTCAGAATCCCATGACGCTTGACAGTGAGAGAGGCAAGCAAAATATATCAAATATAATTAGGACAACAGTTGATTAGTAAACATATTGCACGCTTCCTCTGTAGACTTTATGCAAATACATACACAGAAACTTTATAGGGCCTACTGCAAGATTCTGTGAAATACAAAATTTCAGCATCAGCAAAAAAAAATAAAAATCCTTTGATATATTTGTGGCTATAGAATTTGTTATTGTATGCAATCTTACTTTGGGACTAGGTTCCACTGAACCAACTGGAGCTTACTAGGTAGAGACATATTGTAGGGATTCCTAAAGATCCTTAGCCATGGCTGAAATGTTTTGTCTTGATAACGAATCTTGGAAGATGGGCATTACAAAATATTGCAGCAAAGACTATGTCTGTCTTTTGACATAAGTAATGAAAACCACAAAGTAGGAGTTTACACGCAACCCTGCTTATTGCAAAACTACAAAAGCCTGGGACTTTTGTTTCTGTGTTGAATTACGGTGCTTAACTAGCTCCAAATGTGTAGGAGTCATGACTCAGTTCTCACTAATGTTTCACACACACACAAACCAAAGGAAAACAGTATGAATCCTGAAAGCTAAAAAGTGAAGGAGAGGCTAGTGTAAAGCAGATGTATTTGACATTATACCTTGAGGTTCTATTCTTTATCAGTGATAAAAGAAGCATGAAGGTTTTACAGATCTCATCAAAGACTGTACTTTTGATTACTATGCATGGAAGTATGGCGAAGCACAGTGTAGTGTTATGTTGTTGGCATCCGTCTGTCTCAAGAGACAATGGAGTATTAGAACACACTTTTTAAACATAGAAATCTCTGCAGGATGAATCCGTTCTTGGGAAGTCAGACTGGAACAAAGACTTAGGTCGTAACTAAAGTTCATGTAGCATTAAAGAACTGAAAGGAAGCCTGAGTCATCTATATAAAAATCCCATTGAAAGGAAGGATCATCTTACCATAGGCAGTCTCACAGATTAAGTTTCTCTATCTAAACCACAAGTGTGGCATATGTGGCAGTCCAATGTGTGACAGACAGATATTGGCAGAGTAAGGAATTTGAGTTGACATGAGCATGAGGGTTATGAATGAAGATACACTCATTCAGGAAAGCAAACCATCTAAGTCCAGTTCTACCTAAGGGGTGGTGGTGGTATTCCATCAAGCTATCCGTCAAGACCTCATAATGAGTAAAATCTGCCCTCCCCATCAATACAAGGAATATTATACTGTGTGCAACTGCATGCTTTCTAAAAGTCCCTTATGTTGTAGAAAGGAAGGGAGCGGAAATGGGAAAGTGTGTGTGTGTACTTTTGCATGCATACACAAGCAGCAGAGTCACGGTTGCTGAGAAGCTTGGTAGGTTTCTGGAGGAAACATCGGCTTTAGATCCATTTCAGTCTGGTTTCCGTCCTGGTTTTGGGACCGAAACGGCTCTGGTTGCCCTAACAGATGATCTCCGTAGACAACTGGATCAAGGTGGGTCAGGACTGCTGATCCTTTTAGATTTGTCAGCAGCTTTTGACATGGTCGATCATGATCTTCTGGACCACTGCCTCGCAGACGTGGGGATACAGGGCATAGCCCGTAACTGGTTGTGCTCTTTTATCTCTGGTCTGGGACACAGTGTGGCACTAGGAAGGGAAATGTCGTCGCGCCACTCCTTGGTGTGTGGAGTGCCGCAGGGCGCAATTCTCTCCCCGATGCTTTTAAACATCTTTATGCGCCCCCTTGCCCAGATTATCCAGAGCTTTGGGCTGGGCTGTCACCAATATGCTGATGACACTCAGCTCTATCTGCTGATGGGTGGCCACACCGACTCGGCCCCAAACACACTGACCAGATGCTTGGAAGCTGTGGCTGGATGGTTTCGTGGGAGCCGATTGAAACTAAATCCTTCGAAGACAGAGGTCCTATGGCTGGGTCGAGATGGCATGGGGATAAATGACCAACTCCCTTCTCTTGCGGGGGCCCAATTAGTGCCATTGCCTTCCATTAAGAGTTTGGGTGTAATCCTTGACGCCTCCCTTTCCATGGAGGCGCAGGTTACAGCAACAGCCAAGGCGACATTTTTCCACCTTCGCTGCATCAAGCAGTTGGTCCCTTACCTTTCCCGCCCTGACCTGGCTACAGTGATCCATGCAACGGTCACCTCCAGGCTTGACTACTGTAATTTGCTCTACACGGGGCTGCCCTTGAAGCTGTCCCAGAAACTCCAGCGGGTGCAGAATGCTGCAGCGAGGCTCCTCACGGGGTCTCTGCCATGGGAGCATATTCACCCAGTGCTTTTCAAGCTGCACTGGCTCCCGGTGGAGTACAGGGTCAGATTTAAGGTGCTGCTTTTGACCTTTAAAGTCCTTCACAGCCTAGGACCCTCGTACCTACAGGACCGCCTCTCCCGGTATGCCCCACGGAGAGCCTCAAGGTCCAGAAATAGCAACACCCTAGTGGTCCGGGCCCTAAGGAAGTTAGATTGGCTTCAACCAGAGCCAGGGCCTTTTCAACTCTGGCTCCGGCCTGGTGGAACACTCTGCCTCATGAGACCAGGGCCCTGCAGGATCTGATTTCTTTCTGCAGGGCCTGTAAGACAGCGTTGTTCCACCTGGCCTTTAGCTTGGAGCCAATTTGATTCCCTCCCTCTCTTTTTTCTTTTCCTTCTCCTCCTGCGATGAGGCTACATTTTAATAATTTAATGTCTCAATATTTTAATGTTGTATTTTAATTTTGTTTTTAAGTTGTAATCATTCAACTTGTTTTTATTATTGCTTGTAAGCCGCCCTGAGCCCGGCCTTGGCTGGGGAGGGTGGGGTATAAATAATAATTATTATTATTATTATTATTATTATTATTATTATTATTATTATTCCTGTAATCCAGATTCTACCAGAAGTACAAATCCTTCTGGAAGATTGTCACAAACCATGACCTTATACCTGCATTACAGGAGCATGATAACATTATTATAACTGGAAATACCAATGCAGCTGATTAGGATTAAGGTGCAAGGGTGAACTGGCCCTTCTTCACATTCATTTTAAGCACTGCTTATATAATAAAGGTAAAGGTAAAGGTACCCCTGCCCGTACGGGCCAGTCTTGACAGACTCTGGGGTTGTGCGCCCATCTCACTTAAGAGGCCAGGGGCCAGCGCTGTCCGGAGACACTTCCGGGTCACGTGGCCAGCGTGACATCGCTGCTCTGGCGAGCCAGAGCCGCACACGGAAACGCCGTTTACCTTCCCGCTGGTAAGCGGTCCCTATTTATCTACTTGCACCCGGAGGTGCTTTCGAACTGCTAGGTTGGCAGGCGCTGGGACCGAGCAGCGGGAGCGCACCCCGCCGCAGGGATTCAAACCGCCGACCTTTCGATCGGCAAGCCCTAGGCGCTGAGGCTTTAACCCACAGCGCCACCTGCGTCTTGCTTATATAATAAGGTTTACTAAAAGGATCAGAATACTTATAAACATTTGACATTTTATTAGATAAGCATCCTAATCAGGACTTTTTGTGCTCACCCCATTAACGTTCATTGAAAGTTTCCATTTCATCAGGACTTTGCTTTCTATTACCTTAGTTGATTTTTTTTTACTTTGCATTTTTATGTAGACTTTTAACCAATATCTAACTTTTCAACTAAAAATTATATTGAGTAAATGCATTTTGCCATTACGCGATATGTTGAGAGGTAGTTTTCACATTTCAGTTAATTTCCATTAGAATGAATATGGCCAATTAATTCTCATGATCCCTGCTTAAATCAAATAACCATTGCACCTTATAAAATTAGTAACACATGACTTACCAATATTGGGGTTGTACTGTGTGGGGGGGGCTTTAGATAAAGTCCCAAATCATGCAGTCTCCCTGAGAGAGCCTTGCTTAGTGAACAAAATCTTAGCATTGCAATATTGGGGGAAGGATCATTAACATCCAGAGATAAATCTCTCAAAGCTAAAGTCTGAAAGGAAATTAGGCAGGAAGCTCCTAAGGAAAGATCAAGAAATGAGGGTTGTATGTTCCCAGGACCTAGGGTGACTCTGAAATCAGACAGCTAAATTGTAAATAGCTATGTTAAATGTGAACAGAGTGGCTATAGAAGAACAGGAGACAGATAGTGCAGTTGCTCTGGCAAGAAAGAGAAAAGCACTGTTTCAGTGCCATTATAAAGAAGAGCTAAACTGGCTATCTTCAAGTTAAAAAGAAGACTGTTTATGAACACAGACAAGAAATTATGGTCTGAGATCCATATCAACAGTACTCCCCATTTTTCACTGATTGATGAGTTAATGTTACAGACTCCCATCATTTCTCTTCTCTATGGACTTTTAGATGTGTATTCCATCTTTCCAATCCCCTCAGAAATATGGTATGCAAGTACAAAGGGTAGATCAAAAGGGATTTATGGAAGCTTTGCTATGCCTGGAAACCTCATTAGTGCCCTGTGTGAGAATCGTTTATAAATGGTCATAAACCTTTGAAGACACCTTCCATTCTTCATCAAGATGGGAAGATCAGACCACTGCCTGTCCATGTCATTTTTGCATGTGCCCATTCTTAAGACTCTTACATCCTGCTCTGCATTAATCTGCAAAAATAAATCTATAACAGTTAATCTACACACAAAAATAGCATTTAAATACATGTTGAGTGTATTTTATTCAAAAAGAGACATTTTAAAACACATTTTGATATGTTTTTTGAGCCAAGAAGTTCATTGCAAAGTTCAAAAGTAGTAAGAAATCAAAGGAATAACTACATTCCAATCTGCACATTGGTTTGGAAAATATAGCTTAGTACATATTGGAATACACAAATTCCAAATTCCTCAGGCATCCTAATGATGTTGAACTTATGTATCTATGTGTGGAATGATGATGATGATGATGATGATGATGATGAAATGTGTTTTATTACCTTCACCGAGTGCTCTCAGGTGTACTTTACATAAAATATTAACAGTATTTCCTGCTCTTCTTCCCATAAGAGCCTAGGGCAGGCTTCCTCAACCTCAGCCCTCCAGATGTTTTGAGACTACAATTCCCATCATCCCTGACCACTGGTCCTGCTAGCTAGGGATCATGGGAATTGTAAGCCAAAAACCTCTGGAGGGCCGAGGTTGAGGAAGCCTGGCTTAGGGCATCTAACAATAGCCAAATATAAAATCTACATAAGACAGTTATTAAAACCAATATATTAGTAAAAAAAAAAAATACAGGGACGCGGGTGGCGCTGTGGGTAAAACCTCAGTGCCTAGGGCTTGCCGATCACATGGTCGGCGGTTCAAATCCCCGCGGCGGGGTGAGCTCCCGTCTTTCGGTCCCAGCTCCTGCCCACCTAGCAGTTCAAAAGCACCCCTAAGTGCAAGTAGATAAATAGGTACCGCTTTATAGCGGGAAGGTAAACGGCGTTTCCGTGTGCTGCGCTGGTGCTGGCTCGCCAGAGCAGCTTCGTCATACTGGCCACGTGACCCAGAAGTGTCTCCGGACAGCACTGGCCCCCGGCTTCTTAAGTGAGATGGGTGCACAACCCTAGAGTCGGACACGACTGGCCCATACGGGCAGGGGTACCTTTACTTTTTTTAATAGTAAAAATGTAGTTGAGCAGATAGCAGGAGAAGGATCTATTTTGCATGCATAAAGTTTTGAGAGAGAACTTCATGTGAAGGCAGCCCTGCTTAGGGAAGTTTTTAATGATTGATGTTTTAATGTATTTTAAATCTTTTATTGGAAGCTGTCCAGAATGGCTGGGGAAACCCAGCCAGATGGGCAGGGTAGAAATAATAAATTAGTAGTAGTAGTAGTAGTGGTAGTAGTAGTAGTACAATGGTACTTCGGGTTACATAGGCTTCATGTTACATACACTTCAGGTTACATACTCTGCTAACCTAGAAATAGTACCTCGGGTTAAGAACTATGCTTCAGGATGAGAACAGAAATTGTGCTCCGTTGAAGTTTTGGTCTTCTTGGTTCCTGAGCTTTCAGGTCAGTTTTGTCATTTCAGCATAGTCCAACAGCTTGGTTTGTCATTCCTCTCTGGTATGGACTTTGTCTTCTTTCCATCTCTGGGCTTATGCATTGCTGTTGTCACATACATGAAAAGTCTTTTCTGTTCCTTTGGAATGTTGGTACCTACAACTCCTAATAAAAGGCTTCTGGTTTTGTTTGTTTTTACAAAAGTTATTTTAAACAGTTTTTTCAATTCATTATACAGTAAACTTAAAGGGCTATCAGAATTGGGTAAGATCTCCATTTACTCCTGATAGGGAACAGCTTTTGAGGCCCCTAGCCATAGTAAAAATTAAACACAATGAGACATGAAAACAAAGCAAGGCACCACAAAAGGAGAGTCAGTGAGTGAGTGAATCTTTATTGGTAAATACAGGAAAAATGCTAACCTATGTACATTACAGGATTATGGTAAGAATTACTGAGATGGTACCCACAGAATAGGGAGGGGGAGTAAGTTCTAGAAATGCTACACATTATTACACATGCTCAATCCTTTGAGGAAAATATTGGGAGAGCTAGTACATCTTTTGTTTATCTTTATGTTAGTCGTATATTTATATTAGAAAATGTCTTTCGTGAAGTTCTCAGACTAAAGTGCCAGTTGGAAACCTGAAAAGCAGTGAATGGGGGGAAATATAAATGGGCCATTTCCCACATAGCACTAGAATTTCCCAAAGGAGTCTTAAACATGTGTTGGCTATAGTAAATTATGTGTCAAGTTACAGGCCAGAGATTTTCACAAAGTGTTCCTATGGACCACCAGCTGCAAAAATTACTGTGTTCATCGGATTCACAATTAACTAATAAAAGCACTGGTCATTCCCAGAAATCCAATAAGAGAAAATTACTTTGGTTGTTGTTTTTAAAGTAAAAAACCTGAACATCAAAATCTAAGGAACCATTTGCAAAATGTGTTTTAAGGCACATAGCAAGCAGACTTGCACTGAGTCAAACCATTCTCCCCTCCAGCTCAGTCGTACCTGTCACTCTCAAGGATTTCAGATGGGACCCTTTCCCAGAGCTTCATGGCGATGCCAGATTGGGATCTTTTGCATGCAATGAGTTACAGCTCTTCCCACAGTGTTCTATGTGCTGTGTATTTACATTGAGGAATGGAGAAAATAGAATCTATCATGCCTCATCAGCCCCCAAACCACCCTGCAAGCAGTCTGACTTTCTGAGATCGCCCCTCATGCCTTCCCAGAGGATGCAGGAGTCAGCAGAAAGGGAAGGGAAACTGTTCAAGAGGTGGCATGAGCCATCATTTCCTGGGGTGTATGCATTATATTAGAAGGCTGCTGGTGGCGCTGTGGTCTAAACCACTGAGCCTAGGGTTTGCTGATCAGAAGGTCTTCGGTTTGAATCCCCACAATGGGGTAAGCTCCCATTGCTCGGTCCCAGCTCCTGTCAACCTAGCAGTTTGAAAGCATACCAATACGAGTAGATAAATAGGTACCACTCATGCGGGAAGGTAAACAGTGTTTCCGTGTGCTGCTCTGGTTCGCCAGAAGCAGCTTAGTCATGCTGGCCACATGACCTGGAAGCTGTCTGCGGACAAAACGCTGGCTCCCTCTGCCAGTAAAGCGAGATGAGCGTCGCAATCCCAGAGTCACCCGCGACTGGACTTAACGGTCAGGGTCCCTTTGCCTTACACATTGTATTATAAACCTTCAGCCTGTAATATTTTTCTAGAAAAAGTGGTGCCTGAATTCACCATGAATATCTCCCTTGTTCTCTTAGAATGGCAATCTCTTAGAATCACGCCCACTTGAGAGGTGCCAGAACTGAGTTCCGGAGAGTTCCCGCTGAAAAAAGCCCTGCCTTCAGCTCTCTGAAAAAAACATGCTCTCCAGCTGCAGTTATCCGTCTTCAGTGCTTATTTGCCCACTAGTCTTTCTTTACAATCAGTCAAATCACGCCCTGGTCCTATTTTAGCTTTTATGATAATTCCATAAGTTTATTTTTAAATGGAATGGCACACTATCCCAACTCCATATATAAAAAGTTGTGGTTGTAATGTGTGACTGTACTTTAAGAAGACCACTCTCCCTCCTGAATCTTTCTGGCTTTGTTTTTCTCCTTGTTGACTTGTTGGCTTTCAACTTTCAACCATGTTCTGATATTGCCTCCAGACTGTCAGCATTTTGCAGCAGAGATTCAAGTGCATAGCAGAAATTCAGGCTTCTGTAATTAGGGTGGGTCAAAGAACTCTCTTGTCCTGGTGGAACAAATCCACTTAAAAAGAAAAAGGATTTATCATGGTTAGGAAAGTGGAGGGGAAATGTGTGGGAAGAATGAATGATAAGAGGAATATGAATAAACACCTCAGAAGAAATTAAAATGAATTAGGGATGAATTCTCATTGTTTTATAACTTCCCTGCAAACAAATCAGAAAAAAATGTCCAGTAAAGACCACACAGAGTCAAACCTGTGATGTTATCAGAATCTGCTACTTCCACCCCAGTTCCTCCGATCTAACTCTCCAAGCTCTTCCCACTTCTCATCTGAGTCTAGCCTCCACCCATGACTCCTGTCAAAAACTCATAACAGGAGGTGATGATCGAGTGTGCACAAGATGTCTGATACCCCATCCATATGGATGAATGGGAAAAATTGTGGGAAAAGGATATAAGGTTCACAGCTTGCTACACAATAAGGGAAAACTTAATGAAGATGATGTATAGGTGGTACATGACCCCAAGTAAGCTATCTAAAAACTATAAATTAAAATCTAATACTTGCTGGAGATGCAACATAGGGGAAGGAACAATGTTTCACATGTGGTGGGGATGTGAGAAAATAAAAAAGTTTTGGAACACCGTATATGACGAACTCAAAAAGATGCTTAAGATCACATTTGAGAAAAAACCAGAAACATTCTTATTAGGAATATTGTCAGTTGATGTTCCTAATTATAAGAAAAAAGGTGTTACTTTATGCCACAGCTGCTGCCAGAATGTTAATTGCCAGGAATTGGAAAGAGGACATAGTCCCCTCTAAGGCAGGCTGGCAAAACAAGGTATGTGAGCACGTTGAACTGGCTAAGATGACAGCGGTAATTAGAAAACAATCAAACCAGAAACTTAGAAAAGAATGGGAAAATGTAGAAGAATATATGATAAAACATTTTTCCAAATTTAAACCCTTGGTATGTATTGACTAAACTTCGCAAAGTAAGTTATTTATTTGGTACAAAAATGATAACAAGATATACAACACAATAGAAAACGAAATGTAAATACAAGAAGCTGCAATGTGGTGGTGGGAAGTCACTGGGGAAGAAAAGGTAAACAGGATATGGATTGTTATACATTAAATATAAGTGAAAATATGGATGTGAATTTGTAATTGTATAATGAAAGAAAACTTAGTTAAAAAATAAAATAAAATAAAACTCCTAACAGACAGTCCCATTTAAACTTTCTGTCTGCAGGTGTGTTTGGATTCAATCTGTCACTCTGCATCAATGAGGCCCTTACTGCTTTCATAATTTCCATAACATAGACCCCAAGGAACATTAGCTGTGGGGTCATCTGCTCCCAAGTGGGAGGTCTTCAACTTGCTGTAGCAATGGGCAAGCTGAAGTCCTCCTTCTCATTAATAGATCACTGGTGAGGGGGGAAATGTCTCTCAGCAACCATGTAGCAATACGGGGTCATAATTATTTTGACCCTAATGAGACAACAACAAAGGCCTCTTTAATGATAGACATGTTTGTTTTTTGTCTTTTAAAAAACCTCTTTGAAATAAAGGATACTCCCCTTCCAGCTGTGTAAAATTCTGTGTGCATCTGTACAGGAAACCTTTGAAATATTAAAATATTACCGCATGGACTAAATAATGCTTGTTTCTTTGCCAGTGTCTAAATATTTGTCTTCTATCTCTCAGAAAATTTAGGGAGGATTGTCTTCTGAATGCTTAGGTAATTCTAACAGTGTCTTACTTAATTCCATGTTTCCTTGATTCATCTTAATACGACGACTACTACTACTAACAATAGTAGTAATATTAACCACATTTTAAACCCTCTAAACTGAAGAGGTTATCTGCATGGTTCAAGCCTTTCAGTTCAATCAACTATTACAAATTATAAAAGTGGAGGAATTGCTATATAATTAGGATGGCTGTTTATGGTTGCTGCTGCTTGGTTTTTTGTTTGTTTTCTTCCATTATGAAGATTAAAAATTCAGATCTTCCTAAATCAAGAAGATCTGTATTGTCAGTATAAAATCTGGGCAGGAGAATGTGTTTCTTGCGAGGTATGATCTGGCCAAATTTCAGAAAAATCTGATAAAGAATGCTTGAGAACCATGAAGAAGTGATGTATGAATTTTTTGCTATGAGGTGCTGAAGTCTCTTATTGTAATCCACTGTGTGCCTACTTTTTAAGATTATGTTTAAAAATAAATAAATCAAGGATATTGCAGAAGTCTAAAAGCCAGTCAGCTAGCCAATCTTAATTGTTTCAACCATGAGTCACAAATGAGAACAAGGAAATCAAATAGTAAATGACTAGTAATAATTGCAAAACAAAATATTCACAATAGCAATACGATCTAATTAATTAATCATACTACTGCTGCTGAAATGGGTGGCTAAGAAATTAAGGGGGGCACTTTAATTTTCATGCTTTTTTGTGCATGAGTGAACAAGCAAGCTGCTTCGGCCTTCACTTAACCCCAAGGGGTTTTGACCATTGAATATTTGTTTTAAGAGCTTTTACACGCACACCCCACCCCCACTCATGTTGTTCTCTCAGAGATTTATTTTCTGTTTGAAAGCCAGACAAATTAAATTGTACCGAGTCCAAAGCACAATAAATTGTGGGAGAGTACAGGATACACATGGGCGAGCACTGCAAATTTACCCACCATTAATGGTCACTGTCAGGCCCATGCCCCTTCACAGGCCCTCTACAGCGCACTGACAGTGTGAGTTTTATTTTGCTTGACTGTCTGCCAGAATAACAAAAATAGCAGTGCGCAAAATGTTTTTACTGCTGTCAAGAAGACAGGGTTGGGGAGGTGATGAAGCCAAAGAATAAGCTTGTCCAAAACAGATATTTGTCCTGAATCTTGATCAGAGGATCGAAGGAACAAAGAGTCAACAGGCAAATGCAATGGTACCTCTGGTTAAGAACTTAATTCGTTCTGGAGGTCCGTTCTTAACCTGAAACTGTTATTAACCTGAGGCACCACTTTAACTAATGGGGCCTCCTGCTGCCGCCGCACCATCGTGGTGTGATTTCTGTTCTCATCCTGAAGCAAAGTTCTTAACCCGAGGTACTATTTCTGGGTTAGCGGAGTCTGTAACCTGAAGTGTCTTTAACCTGAAGCGTATGTAACCTGAGGTTAGGGTTGCCTGTATACAGTTGCCTCTTGATGGCTTTTCTTTCCCAGCTTCACCAAAGCATCTCTAGGAAACCTGGCATCATGTCAGGCCCCCTCAATCAACAAGAGAAGATGGTGCCTCTGGTTGCCAGTCAAATCAGACCATGCTGAGCTGTATGGAGCAAGAGTGCAATTTAGTACAAAGCAATGTTATAATGAGGGATGCAGGTGGCACTGTGGGTTAAACCACAGAGCCTAGGGCTTGCCGATCAGAAGGTCGGCGGTTCGAATCCCCGCCACGGGGTGAGCTCCCGTTGTTCGGTCCCAGCTCCTGCCAACCTAGAAGTTCAAAAGCACAAAATGCAAGTAGATAAATAGGTACCGCTCCAGCAGGAAGGTAAACGGCGTTTCTGTGTGCTGCTCTGGTTCGCCAGAAGCGGCTTAGTCATGCTGGCCACATGACCCAGAAGCCGTCTGCAGACAAATGCCATCTCCCTTGGCCAATAAAGCGAGATGAGCGCCGCAACCCCAGAGTCGGTCACGACTGGACCTAACGGTCAGGGGTCCCTTTACCTTTACCTAATGTCATAATGTGTCAGCTTCTGTTTCTCTCATGATTGGCGGTGGGGTGTGCTTCTTATATCAAACTACAATATGGTCATACCCAGGTGGGTCACATTGGGCAGACAAGTATCTATAGTCAGGGCTTTTATCCCCAGCCAGAACCTCTCAGGTGGGCGCCATTGCCATTATAAGAGAACAAGGGAGGCATTTATGGTGAGTTCCAGCACTTCTTTTTATAGAAAAACAGCACTGCAGCCAAGTATGTATGGTAAGGAGTTCCCCCAGAGACAATTTCAGAGTTGGCTATCTTCTCCTTCTTTGGCGATCACTCGTAGCTGAGTAAGATTGTCTTCCACAAACATGGTTTTAACAACGAGTCCGTATGTGACTGTGGAGGCCAATTCTGGATCCACATGTCCTTCCACATTGGGGACATTGGTTTCTGGGCAGGAATTGATCATGGTGTGGATTTGCCAAGCGTGCCTTCCTCTTAGCATGTTTCTCCCTTGTGTCCTGAGTTAGAGTGTCTTCAAAGCCCATGACACCTTTGGTAAAGGCTGTTCTCCAGTTGGAGCGCTTGCAGGCAAGTGTTTCCCAATTGTTGGTGTTTATACTACATTTTAAAAAATTTGCCTAACAGACAGTCTTTAAACCTCTTTACGCTTTCCATTTTTAAGTTCAGAATAGAGTAGTTGCTTTGGAAGACAATAATCAGGCATCTGCACAACATGACCAGTCCAACAAAGTTGAAGTCGAGGAATCATTGCTTCAGCACTGGTGATCTTTGCTTCTCCCAGTACACTGCTATTAATTTGCCTCTCTTCCCAAGTGATGTATAAAAAAATTTTTGGAGACATTGTTGGTGAAATCTTTCGAGGAGTTGGAGATGGTGTTTATAAGTAGTCTCTGTTGTGAAACAAAGCATACAGTAAGGTTGGTAGTACAATAGCTTTGTAAACAAGCATTTTGGTTTCCCTGCGAATGTCCCGGTCCTCAAACACTCTGCACTTCAGTTGGGAGAAAGCTCCACTCGCAGAGTTCAGGCGGTGCTGGATTTTGGCATCAATGTCGGTCCTTATGCAAAGATAACTGCCACATCATAAGGACAGTGCATAAGGGACAAGATAAGATTTATAGCAGGCTGTGGTCAAGAATTCTTGGGACATCCTTTAAAGTACAAATGCTCTGTAAAAAAAAGAGAAGATACTCTGTTAATGTCGAAGATGGCAGAACTTTTAGCCTCTCTGAACCAAAGCTGGACTTTCTCATCCTCCAACTGAGTCTGCATGTATGTCTGTTGGTGGGATATCGCAGGTGACTAATAACACAAAACCACAGACAACCTTCTTTATTTAAAGCAGCCTGACTAAGATTAAATGAGCCTGCTGAAGGATATCATAAGCCCCAACCACTTAGTCACTTTGGGTGGATTGTCTCAACATGTATGACAAAAAGCAGAGTATATCCATTGTAGTCAACATTTAATGGGGACGTTAACAGTAGTAATAATTTCTGGCCACTCAAAGCTATATACTTCCCAGAAGTGTGTTCACATCCTGAATGATAACATTATTTGTTGTTACTCTTTATTTGTCTTTTAAAAAATACTTGTCCTATTAAAGTCTAGCTCTCTTAATACAGGCACAAGGGAAAGGGTCATGAGCCAGCATAGAGGAGGGTAAAAGCATGTTTATTCTCATTCCAGACCATCATATGTACAGTTTAGAAGTGTAAAGGAAAGAAAGCTTCATTTGACATGAGTTTGAACTGCAGCCTGTAGCTGGGCAAAGCAAATCAAACTTCCTATTTTGAAATAAAGGTGGATTGTTCACACTGACACCAGTAGTCTGTTCATTATAGAACATTATTGAACTCATTTATGCATATGAGAGTTCATAAACTTATGATCAAGTTAATCCATGCAAACTATTCTGAATAAAATACCCCCCCCCGACTTATGCTTGGTTTTTAAAAGTAAAGGAGCTGTGAAATGGCTAGGAAAGTGTCCAGGGCCGGGTCATGGTTGGGCTCAAAACATTGTGGGAAAACACGTCTGGATTCAAATAAATATACAAATACAAATTGCAAAGCTTGAGAGCTTCCCCCATGAGAAGGAAATCCAGGTCAATGTCAAGTAAAATGAATGACTGAACGTGCTTAGGAGAAGTATCAAAATCCTGAAATGCATTTAAATCCATTCCAATGTTGTTCTACTGATCTAATGTAAGGAAACATGTAAAATAAGAATGAAGACAAGACATGGTGACAATAGAACGATTCTTCCCAAGCTTACTATGTGTATGTGTGTGAGGAGGTGAATTTTGGAGGGTTGAAGAGCATTATTATTACAGTATTATTATTCCACCTTTTTGCCAGATTGGGAATCAAGACTGCTTACAGATAAATATACAAAAGCACAGATAAAATAGAAAAAGCTAAAAACATAGGAAAGATAACCATTAAAAAGTAATTAAGCACCAATAGAATTTAAACAATATTTTTAAATTATTAAAAATACAGGTCATAACAATAAAACTTAACAATACCAGCCTTTTCCTTTAAAAAGTTAGTTTCTAAAGGCCTGTTGGAATAAAAAGGACTTCACCTGCCAGCAGAAAGACACGAAGGAGGGACCAGCCCAACTTCTCTAGGAAGGGAGTTCCGAAGTCTGGGAACAGCCACTTGAGAAGGCCATTTTCCACATCCCCACCAAGCGTACCTGTGAGGGCTGGAGAACCAAGATCTTCCCCGAAGATCTCAAAGCCTGGTCAGGTTTGTATGAGGGAATGCAGTCTTTCATATAGCCGGGACCTAAGCCATATAGGGCTTTATAGATTATAACCAGCACTTTGAATTGTGCCTGGAAACAAAATGGTAGCCAATGGAGCTGTTGTAACAAGGAAGTTGTATGCTCCCTATAACCAGCCCCATTCAACAGTTTGGCTGCAGCTCTTTGAGCCAGTTGGATTTTCTGAGAACTTTTCATAGGCAGCCCCACGTAGAGTATGTTATCGTAATCCAAATAGCATTTGTCTCACAGAGACAAACACCACCTGACTTACTGGAATATTTCATTCCAAGTAAATATAGATAGGTTTACGGAGCCTAGGATAAAAAACAGAACTAAAGGTGGCAGATTTTGCAATCGAAAAATGCAACTTATCTGGGATGTAAGTTTTGAATTCTGGGTACTATGACAGCTATGGCAAGTCTATCTAGGTAAGAAATTAACAAAATCAGTGAGAAATGCAAAGGTCTGTGTAGAGTTATGACTTTGTTCATTTAACACATATACGTGCCTGCTGGATGAAAAAGTAAAAAAAAAAATTAATCAGAGCACAATTCAGCCAAGAAGACTGGAACGCTTATGTTTTGTCTGAGAATTTAAGGATAAAGATATTGCACTACTCATGCCATACATCTGTAGCAATAAGCAGGCCCAAAGGTCAAACAACACAGCCAACTTTTAATATGTATTATATTCATCAGAGTTGTGGTCTGTTTTGTATTTCTCTAGCATATCAATCCAAAATGTTGAACTATATATCACAATGCAGATACGTAAACACTTTTCTTTCATTTTAATTTACCCAATCAAAAAACAGTTAATGTAAGAGAGGACAATCAGGACTGAGATCACAGCAGAGGGATGGAGTTAATCTTTTTCTCTGTATCTTTATCCCGATAAAAATTGTGTATGTGTTGCTTTTATTTTTCCCAGCAAGAAAATGAACATTCATATACTCTTGCTGTGCTGGGGTGTGTGTGTTTGATTTTAACCAGGAAAATAGTGTGGGGGTTGCTGCTGCTCATTGTTCATTATGGTCGTGATCAGGGCTCCCACTGGATATTGTATTTCTGAGAGAGAGATACGTTTAAACGTATTTGTTTTGTGTTATTTGGCTCTAAGGACAACTACTTTGAAATAAGTTCCATGAGAACTTCCTTCAACTAAATGTGTTTTGGATGAGGGCGTAAAATTGGAAGTCTGAAGACAGATACAGTTTCAGACCTGCTTAAGTGTTAATCTTAAAAGCAAATTACATAACCCTTAAGACTACGAGTCTTTCTTGAAACTTGGTTGGTCCTGTGGGACACGCTGCTTTTTACAAAAACCACAAGCTTGAACTGGTAACGAATGACAAGAAAATGCAATGATAATCTCCAGGGAGAGTGTGACTGTTATCCTCCTTCTCCAGGTTCCTGGAATATGCAATTCTCTCCACCAGTCCAGACACATGAAATCAGACAGAAATTGCACAATTAATGCGAAATTTAACAGGAAGAGGCAAACTTTTCTGATACAGGATTGGAAAGCTTGAATCAAAATGTAACACGCCTCTATTGCCATTGCTTTAAACCTTATAAAGTGAAACCACATAGGTAATTCAGGCTGGTTATATGACATCTGTTGTGTGCATTACTAAAAAGGCTACTCAGTCCTGGACAATGGAGTCCCAAACATAAGTTTTTATTCTCCAAGCTATATGGCCACTATCTTAAATCACATTATGAAGCCATGTGCTTCATATTGGTTTCTGTAGGGCTGTACAAATTTCATTTTCTCAATTTTCCAGTTTCCATTTACACATCAAATAATATACATGTTATACAATATCAGGAAAGCTGCTGGTGAAAATTTAATGGAGCTAGAGTCCACTATCCCCACCACCTGAGGAAAGTCTGTTCCACTGTCTAACAGCTTGGTACCATCAGGAAGTTATTCCAACTGCAAAGTGGAAATCCCCTTTCTGGGAATTTGAGTCAATTTGTTTGGATTCTGCCATCTGGAGCAGTAGAAAACAATTTGTTCTGTTATCTGTTTTGAAATGTTTAAATTAATTTAAATGGCCGTAATTTATTTTTTAAAAATTAATTACACTGCCTGAAGAGCTTTAGGATTTAGTGTAAGAAAGCCTGTGCTGGTTGGGTCTTGGAGCTATGCTGCTGCCAAGATCTTGACACTGAGATCAGAGATACCCTGACGGAATGTTTTGTCAGTGAATTCCTGCTACTGTCCCATTTCACCAGCACAAGAGTGGTAGAAATGGGCATGATCAAGAGTGTATCAGGGGAAGAGCAGGGTTAGTCTGAATCCTGTACTCTCTTGGACTTGCCTCCTGACACCTCTGCTGATGTAACATTATTCTGGAAAAAGAGGTGGTGTAAGTTACACTCAATAGGGAGTCAAAACATGCTGTGAAGCAGGAAGAGTCTAGCTAACTCTGTACCCAACAACACCATCCCCCCCCCCTCCACAGACTATAAACCCATGCCAGGGAGCCCTTTATGTATATGACAGGTAGGCCTGGATTTAGGTTTGATGAGGCCCATAGCTACTGAAGGTAATGAAGCCCTTTATATGTCCAGCTGTCCTTTGTCAACAATAAATTGTCACTGTTTTTTGTGTTGAATATATGCTATATGGTAATTTATGGACCTAATAGGTATCTAAAGCCATCTGCATATAAAAAAATATGTACATCATAGGAGCCTACACAACACAAAACACTTGCTGTATGTAGGTTTTATTTTGTTTATTTTTTATCTTATATTTTGGAAATGCACATCCAGTTGTTTTTTCCTTTAATTTTTGGGGGGCCCCAAGAAAGTGGGGTCCTAAGCTATAGCTTGTTTAGCTTATACATAAATCTGGCACTAATGACAGGGCACTAATGACATGGCATGAGGGTATTTCTCTTTTGTCTCATGCCACATAAAGTACTTACATGGTGCAAATTGTGGAGAAATGACACTTTGCATAAGAAGAGGGCACTTTGCATGGACAGCCCAGCCTCAAAACATGTTCATAACAGCCATCTTCTCAGAACTTTCCCAGTCACTCTTTCTCTGACTCCACATGCATGCTTGCGCACACAGCTTTCTGCTTTTGCTTCTGTTGCAGCATGCCTCCCTGTAAAAACCAATGGAGGAGAGCACACAATCCAGGGGTTGCAGAGCAATGCATTTCCTACATGAGAACATGCCTCGTTTAAGGCAGCACCCACCAGGAGAGGGTCCTTCACTAATCTTAATATGCAGGCAGGTTGACACTTTAAAAAGACTACTTCTGTTCACCCAACAGTCTTCAGTTATAGCCAGGCATGAGTTGATCAAGCTTGGAAGAAAGGAAGACAAGCTTTTATAGAGAAATTCCTGGAGGATAAGACTAATGGCGACCATTAGTCATTCTAGTGTGCCCCTGAATACTAGCTGCTGAGCATCCTGAGGAGGAGAATGTTATTTCATTCAGGTCCTGCTTGCCTCTGCCCTTTGGCATCTGGTTCACAGTGTGAGAACAGGATGCTGCAGGCCTTTGGTCTGGTACAGGAAGGCTCTTTTTATGCATCTTAAAAAAACCCACATTGGAATAATTGGTTTGGAAAAGACCTTTTCTGCTCTTCAAATGTTTGCTTTTTCTCAAGACGACCAGCTCACTATTGAATAAAGAGGTTTTGACTTTTTCCATCAGTTCATGCCAGGAGCCAGTTGTAGAACATATCCTAATAATAGCAATCGTAAGGCTGTTGGTGTGTGTGTGTGGTCATTTTGCATTTCTGAGAAAACAAAGCTATTTTCCCAATGTTATAAATATTTGATGTCAATTCAGTATATCTATATTTTGGGCAATGTTCTGCGAAGCATGCCAACCCTGGTCATGAAAGATGAAAATCCTTATGATGAGGGGGAGGAGAAGAAGAGGAAAACCCATCAAGACAACATCGAGGAGAGAGGGGTCTGTTCCAGCATGTGATACAAAATGTTTCTTACCATTTTATAATTCATTTCCCCCAAGGTTTCTTTGTTTTTGTTTAGAGATTCTTCCCGTTCCCCACTTTTCATTTTAAAATGTGGCTGGTTAAAATAACTTTATGTTGTGTAGAAATCAGGGGTTGGCGTCTCCTGTTAATATTTGGTTTTGTTCATACTGTACTTCCTCCAAGGACTTCAGGATAGTATATACGATTCTCTTCTTCACGCCCACAACCCTGTAGGATATGATAGGCTGAGAGATAATGGCTGATTGGTTCAAGGTTACTAATTCATGGCTAGAGGAGATTATTTGCCTTGTGTGTGTATGGGACAACAGGAGGAAAGCAACCCTTGTAAACCCATATGATGGGTTCCACGTGACTTGGATTTCAGAATGTATTTGGAAGTGTGGAGGGGAGTTACTTCCCCCTGTGTGTGCTGAAAGGGGACTCCTCTGCAAAGTGACAGACACACATAAGCAGCTTTGATTTTACTTTTCTTCTGCTTTATTTGAATCTATCAAACACACGTTTTCTGAAACAATAGGTGAACTAAAACTCCAGCTGTCCTTCAACTATTGCAGCTTATCTGAATTTTTGCAATGTAGTTCCCCAACCACCTTTGTTTGCAAAATGCACATATTAGGGGAAAGTGTGCATAAAAATGAAGATATTAGTGAAAATAGCATACCAAAATGCATTCTAAGGGGAAATTGCTTGCAACAATGCACATGTTGCTCAAAACTCCATATTAAAAAATGTGCTTAAGATAAATTTGAGTTAAAAATTGTAAATTGCTGTAAAATGGGGAGAACTGAATTTAAGTTTGCGAAGATAAGAAACCGAGAGAACCAAAATGGACAGGTCCTTTCTTCCCTAGTGACCACATATGCATGTCCAAAAGAGAGATTTGTAACTAGCATCTCGCAGGTAGGAATGGGACAGTTCAACCTGGAGAGCTGCTACCAGTCAGTTTAAACAATACTGAGCTAGATGGACCATAGATTGTCTTATGTTAGCTCATAAGACAAAGAAGAGACTTTAAGATATAAGTACTTGTGTGGGTTACCTTAACAATTGGCTACATGGAAATGAGCGGTAACAAGAATCAGCATCAGATTTCTACACTCCAGTCTTTGATCGCTGAAAATAAAAAGTGTATACCACATGGAATTCACTTTAAAACCCATGCCAGAATATAAACCATGATCTGCCAACAAAAACTGAGTGGGGGGGGGGGGAAATATGTAGAGGAAGCAATAAAAATAACAGCGTCTTCTGCCCAGATGGTTGCTCCCCCACCCCACCAACTCTTTGACACAAAGGAATTAAATTGTTATTAATTGAAGCAAATTTTATCTCCCTGTCTCATAGATAGTGAAAGCATGCTTTCAAGTTTCAACAAACCGTTATGGTCAGAGGCAGGGAACCTGTGGCCCTCCAGATGCTGTTAGACTACAACTCCCATCATCCCCAGCCATTAGCCATGGTGGCTGTGGTTGATGGCAGTTCTGGTCAAACAACACCTGAAGGGGCACAGGTTCCCCATCCCTTCTTTAGACGATATCCTGGGGCCTTCAGGTGAATGAGCAGTTTAAGGAAAATATATGTGGAACTTCAGCACAACCAGCAGCAAAAATGACAGCAGTTAAAAAGTATCAGCAGCACTTATAGCACCATGTCAGCAACAGATGGTTGGAGCTGAAGCCAGATATGGCAACTGCTGGTCCATCTTAATAGTAATCCGACTAGTACCATCACTTGGCACATGTGAAATTCTGTGATGTATTTTGCCCAAGCTTCTGTTTGCTGCCCCCTCATATCAGTTAAAGTGAAGGCTAAAATATAGCCCCCTCTTTCCTTTCTCTCCTGCTGCAATCCACAAGCCACATGCTTCTAGGCAATTTGATTAAAGCCCCAATTAAATTCAAAAGGCAATTGTAAAATGACTTTTGTGTGGTTCGTGACTCACTTCTTCTCTGACACAGCACAAACTATGAAAATGTTTTATAATATGCTTTTTAAAAAAAAAAATTAGGCACAAACCATGGAAAATGTTTTACAATACCTTTTTTATTTCTTTATTTCAGGCTGCCTGTTTTTAACCAGTTGAAGGACAGTGCTAATGTGGAAAATTGCTTAACAAGCTATTCCATCCACATACTGCTATCCTCACTTTATATTTAATCACAACTGTCCTTTTGTTGCTGTGAAACAGTGTTTTAAGACCATACGATTAGTTGTGCAAGATCAAGCCAGTGATCCAGTCTAGCATCCAGTTCTCATAAGGGCCTAGCAGATGCCTATGGGAAGCCTTGGAAAACCAGCCTATAAATATTTTGAATAAATAAATATAATTTCAAAAGGCATTTATTGTGTGTGAAAACTATTAACATCAATCACTCGCAAATATTGTGTTGGGTGACATGTTTGGTCACATTTTAACAGCTCAGAATTAACGTATGTCACTAAATTGTTGGAAAATTCCAATTCATAGCTTGGAAAAAAGTCACGTTTTGTTTTTGAACTAAACTACATTACTCATCTCTGAGCATTCCACGTGGACAAAAAGACAACATACATTTCAGGCACCACAGACAGGCCTTATGCAGAGAGGCTGTACACTTTCCCTTGCTTTCCTAATTCTACATTTAATATTTCCACTCTATAGAAGTTCCAAGATGATAGTTTCATTAATGGCTCGGGGGAAATCTATCCCTTGGAAGAAAGGAGAACAGCTCAAATTTTATCGTGAGAAAAATATTAGAATACATCTATCCTTCAGCAGGTTTGTAACATAATTTACACTGCAACCCCAACCAACAGAAACAGTGTCGTTAACTTTCCATGTTATGCATGACCTACTGAAGATTTATTTTCATTTAGAGATGATTAAGGAAGCGGTTTATGAGAAACTTGAAATGTCCCCCCTCCCCCCATTTCTCTTTAAGGAAGTACAATGTGATGTATAAACCAAGTCCTTCAAAGAACATATACCCATTCTTATTTATGGAGCATCTAGTGCAGGCACCCCCAGACTCAGCCCTCCAGATGTTTTGGGACTACAACTCCCATCATCCCTAGCTAACGAGACCAGTGGTCAGGGATGATGGGAATTGTAGTCCCAAAACATCTGGAGGGCTGAGTCTGGGGGTGCCTGATCTAGTGCATACCCATCCTCAGTACTGCCTCAGAGAACAAATGGCCTCTGGACATTTCCTGAAAACGCTGAGGTTGCTGACTGAGCACCATCTGCCATTATGATGCCTGACAATGTAAGAAGTTGAAAGAAGTGAACAATCAACAGAGGTAGTGGTGGAGGGTGCCATTCCTCTCCCAACTCATTTTAGTGAAAACATTTCTGAGAGCTCTTCAGATTAGAAAATGGATGCAGAAGATTCTGCAGGATCATTCTTATGAAGGGTGACTCAGGCACCAAAAACATGCAAACAAAACATCGTTCTACTTCCAGGGTCATCCTTCCAGTTTCTCAAGGTCTTGTATTGCTATTCCCCATCACTTGTTGTCCCTGTTAATGTGGTCTATCTCTTTTAGATCACAGTATTGCTTTTTGTATTCATAGGCAGGGCCTGGATCAGGTAAATTCATGTTGGCTGGTACGGGAAACGTATTCTGATTGGCTGGAGAGTCTAGTCACTGGGCAGTCAACTGTGTTAGAATAATGTCACTTGGGAAAACCGGTGATACAGGAGCCAACTAGGGACTTCGCTCCCTCCCCCCATAAAATACTTGAGGGGACCCCTGCCCGGTTGATGAGCATTGTCATTCAAATGGCGTACTTGCACTGTGTCATGTAATCAATTACATGGTGCAGGGCTTACCTGCCCCCTCCCAATATTTTATTCAAGTTGGTACCCCTGATCCTTGGTGTGACAACTTTAATTCCGGGTGAAGTCAGAAGAAGGAAGCTGGCGACTGTGTTTGGCTAGGAGGCTGCCCTATGTAAAAGTCTTACAGCAAGGTAACATGAGCAAGTTTTTAAAATCTTAGTACAACTGGGAGAGCTTTGGCATCAAAGGCAGATTCTACGGAGTAGTTGGACCACATTGTAGCGTGAATAAATTTGGTCGAGGTGGCAGTTTAGGGAATTTGGCCTGAGGTAAAAACCACTTAGTGGTTGGTGTCAGAGGCTCTTGAGTCCTTAGAAAGGGTTTGTCAAGCACATGTTGGACCCCAAAGTACATTTCAGTGTTCCCTTAATCAACAAAACGTAACCTTTAATGAACAGTCTTTGTTAATAGTTCCTGCTGTCCCTCCGGTGTGGGTGTCAATCTGATACCTAAGTCTTATTACTGAAAGCTACAGTACTAGGCTTTAAAAGCATTCTTGGGGAATGGGGGGCTGCGAAGGAAGGTCACATTGCAGAACTGCTGTGGCAGGGAGCCCCACAGACCTTGAAACATAACTAAAGAAGTACAACTATGAACACTTGTATTTATAAAAAGTCGGTTGGAGGGAACCATTCCCCTCTATTTCCTGGTACCTATCCCTTTCCCACTCAGGATCCACTCCTTGCTTTTTATTTTTAGGCATTTGCGGCCCACTTTTGTTTCAGTGAAGCCCACCCTTGGGAGCATTCGCCGCTCCCAAGCTTTCCTCATGGGCAGATCCCTAAGGTGGTGGGATGCCTCATCCTGGTTTCTCAAGAGAAGCAGCCCCAGCCCCTCCTCCTGTCTAGGGAGGAACTGCTTAAAAAAACCACCACCCTTAGCGTTCCCCCCACTCATTTTTTCCCTTTTATTTTGCTGGGGGCGGAGGAGGCTGTCTTTGAGGTTGCATGCTCTTCTTCTGAACATTGCAAGCGTCTGGCTTTGGGGGGGGGGGGGAGAGAGAGAGAGTCGTTCCCCCTCCTCGGAAACGGGGGGGTTGGGTAAAGGAGGGGGCTGATCCGACTTCCCTCTGCCCGGAGGTGGAGAGTCGGAATCCCACCCAACCAGACGGAGCCTGGAGGATTTAGGAAGCCTTCGCTAGGAAAGGGATCTCCGAGAGGGAAAGCAGCCAGGGAGCAGCTTCCTTCCAACTTTCGCTGCGCGTCTCTTACAAAGAGCTTCCCATGCGCCCCGCTGGACTCGCGGCGGCGGCGGCGGCGTCTTCCTCGCCTCGTCCTTTTTCTCCCGGGCCGGAGCCACGCCAGACGTCGCGGGCGCGCAGATTCCGCGGGACAAAACGGTGGGTGGACCGACGCCGCGTGGCTGATCGTCGGGGATACTGTACTTTTTTGTTGTCTCTCTCTGCGAGGGAAGAAGGGAGTTTGGAAAACCCGGGGACGGGGAAGAGGGATGAGAGTTGGCCTCTGGTTCTTGGGTGCAGGAAGCAAGCGGTGCTCGTCTATTCCGCTCCCTCCTTTCTCGCGTGCGCGCCCTCTCTCTTTCTCTATTTGTAGGGGAAAGCTCCCCTACACAAGCAAGTGCTGGGTCTTTGCCCGAAATAAGGCAGGGAACCAGCCATAATGTGAAGCTGCTGCTTTGCTGGAGGAACAGACACGGAAAAGGGGAGGGGGCTGCTGCTGCTGAACCCTTCTCCCTTCTCCCTCCTGCCGCTTTTCTTTTTTAAACATCGCTCCCTGCCAAGGGTGCCAACTGGAATAAAATATGGGGGGGGGGGCAGGTAAGCCCCGCTCCGCATAGTCGATCACATGATCACACCATTTGAATGCTAGTGCTCATCAACTTCTTTTGGAGGGGATCCAGTTCCCTCAAATATTTGGGGGGGGGGCGAAGGGACCTCAACCCCTAGGAGTTGGCTCCTACGCTCCCTGCTGCTTTCTCACCTGCAGGTGTGCGATCCCGGGTCCCGTCTGCTATCGGCGGACACCGCCATCGCTTGGAAGAATCTCCACGTAAATCCTTCCAAGTAAACCCAAGTTTAGCACGAGCAGATCATAAAATCCCGTGTGTGTGTGTGTGTGTGTATTCCATTCAGGGCACATGCTGTGGCAGAAACTTCCGTTCCTTTGAACTCAATGGCCCATGTTGGATGTCTTTAGGCTTGGTTGTATCACTGATGTCAGTGTTAGTCATGTCAGAAGTAAGGCTGTGATCCTAACACACTTAATAACAATAGCAATACTGAATTCTGTTAATAGGGTTTGTTTCTGATTTGCAGAAAGCTTACAAGGGGGTTATATAACGTCAGCTACTTGTTGAGCTTTCATTCTAATATGTTTGCTAGGAAGTTGGTGTTATTGTTATCTTACATGTTTCGGCGCATTTTCCTATCACTTTCCTTATTGCAAAAGTTTTTAAAAAGAAGATAAAGGAATCAAGTTTGTTGTGCGAGAGCACCAAATCCAGTTTAATCACACAACCTGCATTTGCTGATATGTGATTGAATCTCAGCCTCAAAATAGCAACAATCTAAAGTGCCCTTTGCCATAATATACCCAGACCTGTAGTGCTATCCATTTTTACTTAGAAGTGAGTTTCATTCAGCTTACAGGTACAGTGGTACCTCGGGTTAAGTACTTAATTTGTTCTGGAGGTCCGCACTTAACCGGAAACTGTTCTTAACCTGAAGCACCACTTTAGCCTATGGGGCCTGCTGCCGCTGCCACGCAGCTGGAGCACAATTTCTGTTGTCATCCTGAAGCAAAGTTCTTAACCCGAGGTAATATTTCTGGGTTAGCGGAGTCTGTAACCTGAAGCGTATGTAACCTGAAGTGTATGTAACCCGAGGTACCACTGTACCTGTCCTCCTCTTCACTGCCTGCTTTGTGTACAGTCTGCCTGGTGAAGGGTTCTGCAGAACTTGAAAACTTGCCCGACTTTTGGGACGTTCCAGTTGGTCCCAATAAAAGTATTGCCTAACTGTAAATTTGGGGAAGTCTTTTTTTAAAAAAATGAGTCAGTAGATGAGCTAATTGAAATCCTAAAACTTTCATAAAATCACAGAATTGAAAGGGGCCTTGGAGGTATCCAGTCCCACCACCTGCTCTGTGTGAGTATGCAGTGCAGAATGCAACTACACGATCTCTGAGAAGCGGCTGTCCAGACTCATATCCATCAAGTGAATGAGAGATCATCACCTCCCAAGGCAGCCTTTTCCATTGCCAAACAGCTGTTAACAATTAGGAAGTTTATCTCCATGTTGAGATGAAATCTGCCTGCTCGCCATTTCCAGCAATTTCAGCTATGACCCTGGTCTGGATTGGGGTCCTACACTGGCTGTTTGTGAAAGAAAAACACAATTAGTGCAAAGTGTAGTCTTGAGCCACAGTCTAGCCGAAATTTAGCACTTAACGTCCCCCAGCTTCTTAATATTTTTTTTAAACGGTAATTAAAAGACTATTGAAATGAAGGCCAAGTGGAGAGTGAACCTATGCATGTTTACATGTTAGTAAGCCCTGCTAAATTCAGTGGGACTCAATTTCAAGTAAATGTGGGTGACCTGGTTGGATTGTACACTGAGCTTCTCCTCTCCATATTATATTCTGTGTTAGATACAGAGGCAGTTATAGTTCTACTGGTAGATCGTACGCACTGGTGGCGGTGGCAGCGAGATTTGAAGTAGACTAGCAAATATTTTGATTCCCAGTTTTTTAACAATGGCAGCAAGAAATTGCCACCACCACCCTACTGAATATGTTGCCACTGCTGTTGTTATTCATACTCATACTCCCTTCCTTCCTCATATAGTCTCAGGATGGGCTATAGAAGTATCAGAGTAATAATAAAAATCCATTAAAGTCATAAAATTAAAACCACAATGCCATCAATAATAACATTAACAGAACAGCAGTACTGTACAGAGAAAATGAAGAAAGTGGGTGGGTGTGTATGTGAGGGGGTGGGTAAAACCAGGAGTGGGTTTTTTGTGTTGGAGGACTGTGAGTTCAGTTCAGTTCAGTTCTGGTTCTCGGGGGCAGGGGGGAAATCCTGGGCTCCAAAGTCTTTAATTTGAAGACTATATCAATTGCACCATTCTCCAGCTGGTAGATCTCGGTGTTCTATTAACAAACAAAGTCATTCCTAGAAGCCTAAATTCCCAGAGGCTAGAGAGTCCTGTCACTACTTCCCCCAGATGAGGCATCATGACACATAGGATGGGAATTACTTGGTTTACGTGCTTCTGATCAGGACTTTGCAGCAGCCTTTATGGCTTGCAGTAGCTTTATTGCTTTGGTGATTGTTGACCCTGTAGAAAAGAGACTTGGGTATTTCTGATAATAATAAAAAAGTAGTAGTAGTAATTTAAAATTTTAAGGAAAGTAGTCTTGCTTATGTTCCAACAACCAAACATTTTTCAGCATCCAGTATGCACACTATTAATTTTATAGCTGTAAGTTCTCGAAAAATCTCTAATCATACATGTTTGGATTTTCCTTACTGATTTCAAAGCAATTTATTTCCAAAGAAATATGCTTAGGGAAAGATGGGGCGGGTTTAACAAAAGCAAATGGAAGTTGTGTAAATAAACAGAGACTGATTTTAGAGGAACTGAATTTACCTTCACAAACATTTGTTTAAAATCAACCATTTAAATAATAAACAACCCCTCAGTTCTGAATGTATTGAGCTGGATCCAAAGGTGGTACGATTAAGATAGATCTGTCTGCTTCTGCTTTTTATTTTTTAATACCTTTCAATACTATTTTACGTGATTGTATTTTATTGTACATTTGTTGCCCTTGCTCCTTCTTTGCTGCTTTGCTTATAGTTTTATAGAATGGCTGGATATAAGTTTACAAATGAATGAATGAATTTAAAAGTTTAATTTGGATTTCTGTCTAGAATTAAAAGTTCGTGAGGCTCTTAATCTCAGGGTTGTGGGTTTCGAGCCCCATCTTGGGCAAAAGATTCCTGCATCTTTTCTAGATGACTAGATGACACTTGTGGTTTTTTCCAGCTCTGCAATTCTATGAAAATATACAAATAAATGTTGCAGTTTGCCAATATTGCAACATAAATATTACCTTCTTTTTTACTGTAGGTGAAATAAGTCCATCAGCTACTATTGAAATACAGAAGATTTCCCAATACAGAAGATTTGAAGATGGAAGCGTTTCATTTTGAGATGGTCTTGGTGCTTCTCATAACTGGATTTGTCATCATTGATGGTTCTGACATCTACCAGTCAAACCTGACTAACCCTGTCACAACTTCCTCTGAAACAGAATCTAAGCTGTTCTTCCCTACCCATAAACCCAACCGCACCTATATCTATTGTTCACAACGTCCTAAAATTATGGACACTTTCAAATACATCAATACAGCAATATCCTGTGCAGTGTTCATCATTGGGCTTGTTGGGAATGCAACCCTGCTGCGGATTATCTACCAGAACAAGTGTATGAGGAATGGCCCCAATGCACTGATAGCTAGCCTGGCCCTGGGAGACCTCATCTATATAATCATTGATATCCCTATCAACATATATAAGGTAAAGCACCACAATGTTTACAGTTTGTGCACTCATTTTACAGTATGCAGAAGCTGACTTGTGGAGAGCAGCTGAAACACTGATGCGAAGGAATGGGTGGGCCAGACAGATGATGCCCCTCACTCCTTTCAGCATATAAATATGTTCTTCTTGTTGTTGTAATCCATTAACTGTAATGGCTTGGGGAGGACAGGTGAGCATCGACAGCTAAGCTCCAGGCATTCATAGATAATAAAAATTACCCAAAACTAGACAGTGCTAGACAGTGGAAGCATGTTTCTCCTAGATCTCTGTGGTTGATCATCTGTACACATTAGGGGATGGAGGCATTGTTTAATGGTCAGCCCATTCCCCCTGCCCCAACTTGGCAATCAGATTCTAGAAGGTGTTGCTGAGGGGCTGCTATTGTCATGCCATTTGTGTCACAGTATTCACTGGCTGTTGTATTTCTCCCTTGTGCTATTTAAAAGCCTTTGTGAGATGGCATCTGTAGTGTTGAAGTTGAGTGCTGTCTTTATGTGGATGACTTTCAGCTCTATCTTACCAGATCCAGATGCAGTTGTGGACATCACAAACCAGTGCTTAAAATCAGTGATGGACTAGCTAAGGGAGGCCATGCTACTCTCTTTCTCTCACACAAGGCACACAACCCCTCTATTCAGCTGATCTTCCCAGAGTAGCTGAAGAGGTTTATTGCCCAGCTTTAATTTTGTTTTCCTCTTTGCTGTCACTGTCAAAGCTGGTCTTGGGCCAGAACAGTGCTGTTTTTCTAGAAAAAGAGGTGCCGGAGCTCACCATAAACACCTCCCTCTTTCTCTTAGAATGGCAATGGCGCCCACCTGAGAAGTGCTGGAACTCACCTGAGAGGTGCTGGATTGAGTTCTAGCGAGTTCCGGCTGAAAAAAAGTCCTGGGCCAGAACAAAATGGCTGCCAAACTGAAGGCTAGCTGCTTCTGCTCTACAGAATTTGAGGTGGAGGTCTTCCACATCAGATGTTCCCTGACCCTTTTAACTAGAGATGTTAAAATATCTAGAGATGTTTTATCCAGAATCTGGGATCTTATGCTATTAGCCCTCACACTTCCCTTGCCATCTCTGCTGGCATTTAGGCACTTTGTGAATTCTGTCCTGTTCTCCTGAGTGTTTAATGGCTCTTTACTTCCTCATTTTATCTTCTATTTTTATGGGGGGTTTTTTGCCTTTTTATCTTTTTGATTGGAATTGTATTTAGTATAGTTAATTATTGTAAGCTGCCTCCTTGATCTTTTATGGTGAAAACCGGGGAAGAAATGCCACCAACAAATAAATAAAATTCCTGCATGGTGTCTATTTAAGAAACATCACATCTATGTGGAGAGCAAACCTGCTCTGTTTTCTATGCTGGGCTATTATGAGATCCCACACTAAATGAGAACATAGTGACTGCACCTTTATCATAACACAGGGGGAAAACCAGCATACTCCCACTTGTGTAAAGAGTATAAAAGCAATGTAAAAACTGGGATAAGGAGAAGCTTTAGCCTCTCGCTATACTGGGCCAAATTTTTGAGATGGGGATCAATTGTATTTCTGCGGATAAGGGAGACTATATAGTGTGCCACTGAGGTTGAAAAGACCATGATGGTCAAAACAACAACAATAAATGAAGAGTGGTTTAGAAATAATAATAATAATAATAATAATAATAATAATAATAATAATAATAATACCACCACCACTGGGAGATTCATTTCATGGTATCTTTTTCAGAAACTTGGCCAAGTAAACTATAGTGATGCATGATGAGAATATTCTCTACAAGACAAAGTAACACTTCCAGATTGTCAGAATGAATGTGTTGGAGTTCTGATTTATGATGTGGTGTTGGCCATGACTCAAGTTTAAAACTGTAGGGAGTGCTGGGATCAGTCTTAGTCACTTTGGATTATGTGACAGAATAATAAACCCGAATAAACCACTTTCCCCACTCCTTTTAGTCTTCACTGAAGTTCATGAGCCTAATGGTTTTCCTACCACCCTTCCTAGTATCGCAAAATGATGGTTATATCTGTGTGTAATATGGCGTCTGTTCTTGGTGAGCTTTTAGTTGTAATGAAACTACAGTTTCTATACATGGTGTGCAGATGCCTGGCAATAATCAATCTCCGGGCTTTTTTAACTTCGTTATGAGTGTGACATCTTGAACTCCTTTAAAGGCATGTTACAGTTATGGCACTGTATACCATTGTTTAAGTTTCTTTTGCCCCATATGCAGAACATCAGAGGTAGTAGCCTCAGGGCCCTGCTCATACACACATGCTGACAAGTAGATAATTGAATGTGTGAATTGACTCCACTGAAAAACAGTGTGCGCTTGGATTATGTGTGATGCCACGTTCAAACATGCCAATTGTCTCTCGACAGTGTGGTCAGCATGCTTGTGTGAACCAGCCTGTGGGACGAAAATAGATGTGATAGGGGGAGCCACATGTGTTTTATGCATGTGTCTGATCCATTCATATATGAGTGGGAGGGTGGCAATCTTTAAGAGAACAAAACACACACACACACACACACACACACACACACTTTCCTTGCCTTATCTCACTGCACTCCATTGCTTTAAGCAATTTCCTCCCTGCCTGGCTTATGTCCAGTTATCAGAGATGGGCTGAGAGAAAGCTGCTGAAAGCAGCAGAGTGCAATAAAGCAGGGGAGAGGGGTGGAGTGGGGTTCATTTCTCTCCTACCCATGTTCCTGCCCATAGAAAAAGGAACCTTTCATACCCTTGCTCTAAATGTCCCATGTGGCATGCAGGGATGAGGGAACTGAAAATAAAACTGCCAGTATAATAATGCAATTATACAATGCTATTGTAGAGTTGGAAAAAAAGTTCAGAAAAGGGCAACCAAAATTATCAAAGGGATGGAGCAACTCCCCTGTGAAGAAAGATGCACGCAGAAGAGGCCCAGGTTCAGTTCTTGGCTTTCCAAGTAGGGCTTTGAAAGCCCCTGCCTGAATTCATAGAGCAGCCCTGCTGCTCAGTGCCGTATTGAGCTTGATGAACCAACGGTCTGACTTGGTACAGGCAACTTCCCCTGTTTCCCTAATTTACCACAGTATCATATACATGTTTATTTGGAAGTAAGTCTCACTGTGTTCAGTGAGACTTTCTCCCTAGCAAGTGTGTTTTGGGGCCTTTTCTCCTTAAAGCATTCAAGTTTTAGAGGCTGGTGTATGCATTTTATGAGCTGCTTTGCAAGTTGTCCAGCAATAGAAAGATTGACACGTTAGCGAGGAACAACCAGCCCATGCGTGATGCTGCCTTATATATCTTCCCTATTTAGCCCAGTATTGACTCCTCTCATCAGCAACACCTCTTGAAAGATTCAGATAAAAAAAAATATTTCTAGCCCAGCAGACTTTTTTGTTTTTAAGTGGAGTTGTGAAGAATTAAATCTAGGAGCTTCAGCAGGAGAAGCATGTTCTCTATCACTGTCCTCTTGCCTCTTAAACGTAGGACTCTTTGGGTGGTGGAAGCATTTTTCAAAAAACAAAAAAACTATGAACTTTCACATTTTAGTTGAGATTTTATGTTGGAAAAACAGACTTGCCTTTCCTAAAAACTGGATTAAAATCTTTCTGTCATTATTCCAGAATTGTTTCTCTCTTCAGTCCAATGGATCTGGTTATAAAACCATTTTTTTCTTAGCGTTCTTTGAAGATGAATTGAGTCCTAACAGACGGATGCTCTGGCATTAGTACAAAGTTTTGGTTTTGTTTTGAATAAAATTTAGCTGTAAATGGTTTGGGCCAGACTTCCTCCCACACGGTCTCAACCACAAGCCATGCCGATCGCTCACAGATCACTCCCTGTCACTTTCTCTTAAGTTGTGAGAGACAGAGATTGTCTGCATGTACATACACATAGTGCCCATGTATGTCCAAGCCTTAATTTTCTCTAGTTGTTGAGTTGAGTTGAGCATGTGTGTACATATACACATTTTTTTAAAAAAACAACAACACAGGAATCTAAGAAAACAAATTGTGGGCCCTATTTATCTTCTAAAGAAATAAGGCACAGAACAGAGCTCTGCAAGTGGAACCTGAGACAAAATTTTGTTCAGCCAATTTTGTTCAAGCCCTTTTCCAGGATACTTCATTCTGTGTCCCACTTCTATGGTTTTCCATTTTTTCATACTCAGCATTCTACAACCACTGACTATTCTTGTGCCTCAATGGGGTTTTTGGAGGTGTTTTCATTCCCCCCTCCATACAGTATTTTCCTCCTAAAGCTTGCTTGTACTTTTGCAAACCTTGGAGGTCCTCCAAGCTTACTGAAACCCCCTCTTTGGAAGTTGTATGTAGATGATGTTGTTTTGGCTACATAAAGATCAGCACTTGATTAATCTGCTATTAGTATATAGGAAGACCACTATCGGTCAAGCATCAGCCATTATGCATCACTATTAGTATACAGGGTTGCTGCTATCAATCAGCTTGTTCTTTCAATGTAACATTTGCACATTCCTTTAATCCAGCCAGTATATGAGCTACTATGAATGTATAATTCATTAATCAGCATTTCTGCTTCCATGCAAGGGTTATATGGCCCGTTCGTAGTTACACAGTGCTGTTCAACTGGGGTGGGATGAGAAACTGGATAAATGCAAGAATGTTAATTGCTTGGCCTCTACTACAAAATGCAGGTGGGGACAGAAGCTGTGCCAAGACAGCCATAGCTAGTAGCACTGCAGAGTCTGCAATATACACTTTTAGGATGTTTGCATTTCCTGTTGAAATGTTCCTCTGATCACTTCCTCCAGCTCTCAAATTGTTGGTCAGCCAGAAATTCCACTTGGGAATATTTTAACTGATTCCAAGAACGAGATACAGTCCACCTTTTACACCAGCTGATAAGCATATCGGGAAGAAGGATGGATTTGCTATCATTCTAAATACGTGTGTGTGTGTGCGCGCGTGCGCGCACGCGCAAGTATAATGTTGCATGAACAGAATCATTAGTCAATGGGGTAGAGTAGACATATGGATCCCAGCCCAAAAACATTTACATGGAAACAATACAAATCCAGTTGAATTCCTTGGTTGAATGTGCCTGTTTCCATTGCCACATGGCTAGAAATGTGCTCCCTGGTCCACACCATGTACCGCCAATTTGGTTTGTGCATTCGAAATGTACACTGTTATTATGCCTTCCACGCAAATCACCCATGTTGGATCATTGCCAGTAACTACCTCATATAAAAGCCTCCTGAATGGGTCGGTGCATAGTCGTTACATTTTTTGTGATATATTCCAAGGGAATCGAGATTGCCATTATTGGGAACTGAATCCAGGACTAAGTGGTTCAGTCCAGAAAGAGAACTCCTATGTTCCTTAAATCCATGCCATCTTAATACCAGCAGAGTTTGGAAGGTGGCTGTGTTCCAAAGCCAGAAACTTTAACTGACCATGTTCAAAAGTAGCATGCACCTTCCAAAGCATGGTTGGAAATTGATTTCCCTCCTCTGGATCTTACGGTCCATTTTTAATCAGCATGCTTGCGTAGATGTTAAAAGCATCTTGCACAGAAGCGTCTTCTATACAGCAGTGCAAGAACGGTGCCAAAAAAAATTATAAATACCACCAAGTAAACTGAAGCCCACTTGGTGACATTTAGAAATCATCCAAATGGAATGTTCTGTCTTGTTTATTACGGCTTCACAGGGTTGAGCGTGGAAAACGCAAGATTAGAGGGAGGGGATATTCAGGAAGTTGTGGCTGTCTGGTTAGTTTTCTTGAATTACAGCAGCAGAGTATTGAAATCTTTCAAAAGTTTCTGACTTTAGCATACAAATATGTGGACAGAATTCCACTCTTGTCAGAGATTGTGCTGCAGATTTGCCTTGAAAGACAATAGCTTTGAAATCACAGTAAGGCTGGACAGTACTGAACAGTAAACCTTCCTCCCTTGTGAAGCTTTTAAGAGACCAGGCCCCAAGGAGCTATTCACAAGAGAACTCTGCATCCATTTGGCATACACATGGAGTGTACAGCTGAACTGGCCCTGTATCTGCCATCTGCACAAGGAATATTTGGGAAGAAGAAGAGCGTATACATGTACAGCTGTAAGCACAGAGCTCCTTCCCTGTTGTGAATCCTGCACATTCACAGAATCACAGAGTTGGAAGGGACCCTAAGGATCACCTAGTCCAGACCCCTGCAACGTTGGAATATTCAGCTGTCCCACATGGGGATCGAACCTGCAACCTTGGCATTATCAGCACCATGCTCTAACCAACTGAGCTATCCAGTGAGCTCAGTTAAGGCTTCCCTTCCCAAGGTTCCACTCAGTGAGTGAACAAAGCAGGTTGAGCCAGAAGGTGCACTCATATAATTATCTGGGAGCCTGGCATAAATATACTGTACTGCCTCATACACATGGGCAATGTCTTCTATACCGGGGTCTAGGATTACTGAAACCACACAGACTGCGGAATGTATCATCTGTAAAATGTATTTGATACATCTAACTGTTCAAATGTGACATGTGGATGGATCTAGAAAGCCAACAGAGTTTGAAGGCATAGGATCTGACATCTGTTTGCAGACTAAATCAGATGTTATCCTTGAATCCTTGAAAAAGCAGACTACAGAAATGTATTTGCTCTCTGGTGTCAAATAGGGCCAAATCAGATGTTTCTTTAATAGTGAGATTAGTAACCCTATCTGTATTTTATAAAAATTAAATTCCAGGACTGAGAGGGCCCATTTTTCATTAGAACTGCAGCCTACAAGCGTCTTTCAAATTACGGTATTTCTCTGTGCCAGTCGTGGTGCCCATATTGTTCCAGCAGGGGCCCCTTCGCGGCAGATCTATCTATGGTGGGATTACAGTCAAATTTAAGATTGCCTCCCAGCATGGTATGTCACTCTGCAAGTCAATGCAGTGTGTGTGTGTGTGTGTGTGTGTGTGTGATTTTTAACATTTTAGCCACAAATGTATGTTGCCCCACATTGGAGTGTTATATTGAGGCCAAGGTGCACTGTTTGAGCTTCATCCCAAAGTACTGGAAGTTCAAGAGAAAGAGGACGTGTGCTGCCCTCTTTGTCACTGCTCTGTGTAATATGCCATCTCCGTTTTCTAATGATATTGGATCCTTTTAGCTTGCATAAGCATATCTATTGACATCTGGGAGCAATTCTTCCCACCTTTTGATTAAGAAACTGATCATATCCTCCCCATCAACAGATTTTTTTCCAGACCTCTTATGCAAATATTCCTTCTTTGCCTGTCTTTCCAAATAATAAAACTTAAGCTCCTTTATTTTGTAAGCTTTGATCACTGTTTACACTTATCTCTAAGGATACAATAACTTTAGAATCCACTTCCCCCACTTCATTATTGAAGGTGCTGATGTGAGCTTCTATTTTTTTTAAGCCCCCTGCCTTTTTTTAATAGCAGAGCCCTCGGTGACTGTTTATGTGTGTGTGTGTGGGGGGGGGGGTCATTTCCTTCAGTTTGTCTATGGTGAAGCATGCAGCATCAAACCTGGCACCTTTGAGTGTGTTTGCGGAGGCCAGCTTTAAAACTGTTTCCTTGCTGACTGAAAGTAATCAGTGAGGTTGTGTTCCTTAGCTGGCTGCACTCCCTCCATCATTCCCTGTCTCCCAACTCCTGAACACCTGATTGGTGGTACAGGGTTTCAGTAGCTAAGACTTAATAGAGTGAAAGACAGAGCAGCTAGATTATTCAACCATTCTCTGTTGCACACACTTGTGTGTGCCCCAGTTTTACATGATTTTAGACTGTTTCTCTTAAAGCGGTTAAGCTGTTTTTAATGTCACTTTTTATATGATGAATTCTTAATGTTAAATAGAAAAGAAGTATATACACATTTCAAATCAATAAATGTAGGTGAATCCCCCTCTTCATTGGGACAACCTGGGATCACCTGATGACTTTGGAAAAACATACACTTTGATATGGAGAATGTTAATTGGTTGCGAGGACAGGCAAGGTGAGATTCAGGTATGTGTTCATTTTTTCCTACACTGCCATTTAACATTTCCCATTATTTTTCTTATCCATCCTTTAGCTTCATGGTCAGTGGCCCTTTGGGATGTCTCCTTTTGGGCAGTTTCTTTGCAGCTGTTTTCCTTTTCTTCAGAAAGCATCAGTGGGAATCACAGTCCTTAACCTCTGTGCTCTAAGCGTGGACAGGTAAATAGTTCTACAATTTCATTCTATGAACAATTTCCCCTAGAACAAGAATGAAGAGAGTCAAAAAGTAGTGTAATGACTCTGGATTTTGAAAGCTACAGAACTAATGGCTGTTTATGATATTAAGGCTGGATTGCTAACCCCATGTACCTGGGAGAAAGCTCCATTGATTTCAGTAGGACTTACTTCTGAGTAGACAGGATTGCACTGTGGCTGCTTGGTTTTATTTTAAGGTTAAAGCTTTCATCCTGTGTTGTAATCGCATGTGATAATTTTCTTAATAGCTTCTAGACAAAGTAAAAGTGTGGAAATGATCAGGTCCTCTTAAGTGAGTGAAGCATTTTTAAGATGACATGATATCTAGACTTCTTAATCCAAGCGTCAAGGATGACCTGCCTGAGGGCAGCATGCACCAGAGGCTCAAATGCCCGTACCAATCCTATGTATGGGTCTCTCCTTTGATTGGATCCCAATGGGCTGATTAACTCCAGCCTCTTGCCATATGATCTTTGGATGAAGGGCAGAGTATACATTTAATAAATAATAATGATGTTTGGCAAAGGAATGGAGCAAAGCCATTAGCCAAAGCCTGCATCAGCATGGATGGGCACCTGTCAAGACCCCTGCCCCGTGAGGATGCCCCAATGGTTCTGCTCCTCCTTTTCTTCTTTTCATTGCTGCCTGCTTGCCTGGTGTCTCCTTTTTGTTTCTTTGGGGTCCCCCATACCTTCTGAAATTAGACATCTGAGGGAGATGTGGCACCTCAGCTGCACAACACTCTCTACAGAACACTCTCATCTGATCTACTTACACTTCTGCCTTTTGTATCCCAGACACAAGCTCTTTAAAAAAAAATCCTTAGGACTGAAAAACATCCTTTGAGTTATTTTCAAACAGCATTGATTTTTTTAATTATTATTATTATTATTCTGATGCAGCTGCTGGTTTCTTGTTCTATCGTTTTATCGAATTGCTTAATTTTATTGTTAAATTGCTTTGTTTTGTTTTTAAAATGTTTGTAATTGCTCCCCTGGGAAAACTGTGCTATAAACAAACAAACAAATTAACCCACATTATGTGAATTAAGTCCTCTTGTTTATCTTGCTGTGGTGTGGGATTATGTCCACAATTGTCTGTATATTATAGAAAGTTGTTTGTCTATTCACTATGCATTTGGACACCTTAAGATATTGTATCCAAACATTGATTGCATAATGGTCATGAGATCAAGTAGCAGTTTTTTTCAATATGATTGGATTCCATTTTGAATCAAGATGCACTGATTCAAAGCTGCACTGATTTTTATTATGAGACCCCAAATAATGCTGTTAAGCGAAAACCATTCAAATCTAATGGTTAGATGGAGACCCTTTCTTCCACACACTTGCATGGTGATAATACCAAGATTACAAAACACGAATCCACTCATTTATTGCCAGATTATGGGTAATTAAGTACCTCATATTGTAAAGAATCATGAAATGCACCAATCATGTTAAGCTTTCCTTTAAAACTCCACCTTTTAATGAAGAATTGAAGCTTGCAATTAATGCCTCTGTGTTTTATTTAGGTACCGGGCGGTTGCCTCCTGGAGTCGTGTTCAAGGAATTGGAGTCCCCTTGATCACCGCTATTGAAATCATTACAATTTGGATTCTTTCATTTGTCCTGGCTATCCCAGAAGCAATTGGTTTTACCACTGTTGAATTTGAATACAACGGCAACTTCTACGTTTCCTGTATGCTCCTAACTAATACCACATTTTTGTCCGTATGTATCAAAATACAGCCACAGTTGTTATCTTTCCATTTGCAGTGGGGCAGTCTGGAATGGTGGGATAAAAGGACTAAGAATGGGAGAAGAGGCAAGAGCTGAGTGAGTGGAGAGAAAGGTTGGCTCATATGGAGATGGAAATATGGGAAAGGTTAGGACAACACCCCAGGTGCCCAAGCATAGCACAGTGGGAGAAATCCAAAATGTTCCCATCTTTTTTTTATAAAATTATTCAAAACCCTTTAAATATTAGCTGGTTTGTATCAGCATGGTTTAGCCACTAGAGATGTCCTTCCAGCTCATAGACAGCCATGAAAGGTTATAGCGGCCTCACTCTGTTTACCTCTTTCTACTAAAATCATGTTAATAACACCATTCTCTTTCCTGAACACTTTTCCCTGGTTCCTGAAAATGTTCACATCTAGGGACTGCAAGTTTCAGTGGAAGGAAGGGCTGTTTTTAACTTTGTTTTCTTACCTTTCCCCTCCCTCAATCCTGTTTGTTTCTACAGGGATCCAGTATCTTTTTCCCTGCAGAAGGAAGAACATTGTGTGTGGCGGGGAGGGGGAAAGGTTTTGAGTGGGGGCAAATGTTGGTAGGGAAAGTGTTAAATAGCCTCTTCCTCTGTTATCCCTCTGCTGAAACTCATGGCCAGTGAAACTCAGAGGCTGCTATTGTTTAGCCCAATAAAACACTGTGCAAAAGACATGTGCAACTGCTTATAATCTGTTTTTATTAAATACATAAGGAAATCCCACCCCACCCCATTTCTCCCTAAGAAAAATAGTCTGCCATTCTGCCTTCCCAAAACATTATAAAAGCAAACTTTCAATTGCAACAGGGTTCCTCCCCCTTATATTTTGGTGACATCCAATTCCAGAATGTTAATTTTTGTGTAGCTGAAGAAGGGAATGTAGAGCAGAGAGAAGACATAGTCACGTAAGCTCCAAATAAATGAATGGAGGATTAAAAGGGAAAGCCTCTCCTTAAGTCTAGTAGCAAATGTTACAATAAATCATGTCAGCTGACTTTAGTAGAACTTTATGGTTATCTCATTTTCAGTGGTCTTAGAAACCTCTTAGCTATTATTGTTTTTGATAGCCCTTCTTTCAAATATTTGTGCTAGGATGTAAATCCCAAAAGGCCAAGTGCTTTAGGGAACATGTGAAAGAGCACGTTTCCTGTAGAAGACTAGTTCCATGTGTACTCGTACGGCAAACAAAAGAATGCCTGTGTCACTTACATCAAAGTACAAAACTTGATGGAAGATCCGTGTAAGCTTAATTGCCATAATTAATCATTTGCAGACATCTTAGTTTAGCTTTTACAGCTTTAAAATGCCCAAAGTGTCACTCCTTTAAAATTCTAAATTGGTTGGATGCACCCTTTGGTATTCTTTCAAGCATTGCTTCCCCCCCACAGCAATTTAGCGTTAGTGGGAGAAGATAGATTTGTTGTATCTACATGTGGTGTACTGTTTTGATAGAACCAAGGAAAATTCCTTCTTCCTGTGAATTTTCATGTTTGTATGATGACGAAGGTCCCAGGTCCAATTCCCTGCTGGCTTCTCCTGTTTAGAGGGCTAGGAAAGTAAATGTAAGCAGTTGTGGTTTGGAAAGACCAATTGCCTGATTTATTGTAAAGCATTTTCTTGTGTTCATATGAAGTCAAGTGGGAAAGGATCCAACAGCATAAAAATATGGAGGGTGGAGCTATTGATGGCTACTAGACAAAATGTCTGTGTTCTACTTCCATTGTTGGATGCAGTAAGCTTCTGAACACCAGTTTCTGGGAAGCCCATGTGAAGAGATTGCTGTTGCCCTCAGGTCCTGCTTGCTGGCTTCTCACAGGCATCTGGTTGGCCACTGTGATAACACGATGCTGGACTAGCCAAGCCACTGGCCCGATTCAACATGCTTTTCTTTTATTCACTGGAACACAGGAAGAAGCCGCCTTATATCCAGTTAGGCCACTGGTCCATCTAGCTCAGTATTGTCCACTTTGACTGGCAACAGCTCTCTAGAGTCCCTGACTTCTTCTCAGCTTGCAAGCTAGCATTGAATATGGCATGTACTAGGCACTTGCCAACAAAGGTCCGTATAGTTAAAGCTATGGTTTTCCCAGTAGTGATGTATGGAAGTGAGAGCTGGACCATAAAGAAGGCTGATCGCCAAAGAATGGATGCTTTTGAATTATGATGCTGGAGGAGACTCTTGAGAGTCCCATGGACTGCAGGAAGATCAAACCTATCCATTCTTAAGGTAATCAGCCCTGAGTGCTCACTGGAAGGACAGATCATGAAGCTGAGGCTCTCATGAGGCTACCTCATGAGAAGAGTCGAGTCCCTGGAAAAGACCCTGATGTTGGAAAAGATGGAGGGCACAAGGAGAAGGGGACAACAGAGGACGAGATGGTTGGACAGTGTTCTCGAAGCTACCAGCATGAGTTTCACCAAACTGCGGGAGGCAGTGGAAGACAGGAGTGCCTGGTGTGCTCTGGTCCATGGGGTCACGAAGAGTCGGACATGACTAAACGACTAAACAACAACAACAAAAGGCACTTGTAGATGATTGCATGGGCAGATGTTTTATACATGGTTGCTGTATTATTGGTGGCTGTGTGAAGAGGCCTTGAAACATGCAAAAGAGCCAGAAGGTTTGAAGTTTTTTTGTTGCATAGAGAAATAGTGACCAAGCCAACAAACTCAGACAAGTTCCTAGAGCCCTCTCAAGAGTAATAAAAAGATCTGGTGTAGGAATCCACAAAAGCACAGTAGCCACTTTCCTGCTTTGTAGTGCAGAAATACATTTAATCCTGGCCCTGCAGGGTGCTTATCACCTCCAACTTCTTCAAGCACCTTATGACAGCATTCCATGAAACAACATGAAAGCAAGAGGAGGACAGTTGTAAGGAAGGAGTTGTCTGGACAATAGAGGTCTAAACTGAGGCAATTCCCTCTTCTCTGAGGCTAAATTTGACCTGACAATCTTTCGGTGTTATTGTTTCTAATATGCTATTTTTATTGTTTTGATTCCATCTAAATAGCTGAAAGAAGCAAACAGATAAGAATCCATTTTGGTCTAAACTTTGCCCTACTTTAACGTGAAATATCTCAAGGGAAGCATTTCCTTCAGTTCCATGGCTGCCAACAGTTAGCTAACTAGCACTTTCTCACAGCATTGCCATTGATTCAGTGGCATCATCTGTGAAAGATTTTTGAAATGAGAAAGTTTTACATTCAGGCCCCAGGCTAAAGGGCCTGAAGTAAATTGCTCTCCTGTGCAACTCCCTCCTTCCTTCACACACACACCCCCCCCCCGTCACTCTTTTTCTCTCCTCCCCTCTCCATATAGCCAAAGCCTGCAATTATAAAATGGCTAAAAATATTGCTTCATTAAGAATATATTAATTTGTGGTAAAAGCTTTAATCTTCCTCTTCCAAAGCTAGCTCTGCTGTTGAAATATGCATAAACAGAACGGCAGACTTCTGACTCCTTTGAACAGTAGCAAAGAACCACATGTAATCCTCAGCTATTAACATCATCATATTCCAGTGTGGGAACAAGGAAAATGACATCTGCTAAGAATTAACAACCGATGGGAAAATATTGTGAGAAAACAAGGATTCCCCTTTATACACATACCTTCCAGTGACCAATAATCAAGAGAAAGGATTATGTTTGTGCATGTGTGTTATCTCTAGAAATGGCGAAGAAATGTTTATAGTTATTAGCAAAACTGTGAAGTGTTTTGTGAAAGATACTCGCCCAAAATCTCCAGCAGCCTTTAACTTTAATTGGGAAATGTACTGGGATATCCCAGCCACCTTGCTTCTTGTCACATAGTAAACATACCATGTAAAGGGTTACATTCTGGCCAGGGGGGGTTAAAGAAACCATACATTGAAAGTCACTGGAAACAGCAATCTGGGCTCCACATTTTCCAGACTAGTGCATGCTTAAGTGGCCTCTTTCTGCCTGGTGCATGAGCAAGACAGTTAATCTTGCTACTGATAGCAGAGCACGATTACACTTACAAGACATTCTTAACCTGGACCTTTTGGAATCAAAGCCATTCGCAAAAGCCTTAAAAGGTAACAAAGCAGAGTTTTCACTGGGACAAGCCATTTAGCAAGACTTCTATTGCCCTTTGATTTTAGCACAAATGTTAGTAACCATGTCACGGATCCCTGGGATTCGAAAGTTGAGATTTGGGTCAGTTTTGCCTGGTTGCTTTCTTTCTGCACATGCTTTCACGTCTACAAAGGGTCACAAGTCCCAAGCCAAAACAGATTGGAAGGTGCCTTGACCTGAGTAAACAAGGCTGCCTCTAGTCTTAGGCAGACCACTTCAGGGGACAGATGTTAGGGAGCAAAAGTAGCTTTCCTAAGCCCCCCTCTAGCTATTCTTTTCTGGGGCCACATGGCCTATTCTAGAGGACCTAATCTTGTCTGCTGCCTCAGGTAGGGTAGAAGACACTATCTTGTCACAACTGGCAGTTGTATTTGTGTGTACCCACATACATGCGAGTGTAAACAGGGCAGTCAAACGGTAATGAAACGGAACGTACTCCTACTGCTTGATTTCTGAATGTTGCCTTTGGCGGGTGTCAATGGAAGAAGGCATTGCATTGAACAATAAGTTGTTCCGTTTTGGTTCTCTCCTCTGCAGTTTTATGCCAAAGCAAAGGACTGGTGGCTCTTTGGTTTCTACTTTTGCATGCCGCTTGCGTGCACCGCCTTCTTCTACACCCTCATGACCTGTGAAATGCTGAACAGGAGAAAAAGCAATCTGAGAATAGCTCTCAGTGAACATCTGAAGCAGGTAAGGAAGGGAGGGAAATGCCTAGGAAACATTTTCTGACGTGTATTTTCCGTGCGTTATCTTTCCGAACTTTTTAGAGCGAGCTGTAATCAAAGGCATTCCCAAAATAGAAGCTATGGCGAAAGATGAGTTTTGACCCAAAGGTATTCAGGCAAACTCAGAACATAAGGGTAATCTCAAGTGCAAGCAGCTGATGCAGACGCAATGCTTCAGAGGCCAGACAGGGTTGCTTGCTTTTTTATAACAAGTGTGACAGCTTTGCTCACTCACTTTCTAACCTTAAAATCCTACTTTCTGGATTCCTTGAACTCTAGTTAACAATGTGCCAAAGATACATTCCTACATTTTTGCTTCTCAACATATTATCATTTCTACTTTAGCCAAGTCTGAGTAACAATACATTTCTAGCAGTGATAGGGGATGATTAATGTAGTTATGAACGTTTTGCAAATCCTGTTTGGAACTTTTTTTAATGTTCACCTGAGATTTTTCGCCCTATAGGATGCACTCCCCCCCCCTCCAAAAATGAAGGGGAAATCTGTGTGCGTCCTATGGGGCAAATACAGGCTTTCGCTGAAGCTTGGAGAGTGAGAGGGGTCGGTGCGCACCGATCCCTCTCGCTCTCCAGGCTTCTGGAAGCTATCCGCAGCCTGGGGGGAGCCCTGCAAGCTCATCGGGCAGCCCCACAAGCTCGGGGGACAGCGGGGAGACGCAGCGCCGCCATCCTGCTGTTTCTCGACCTGGTTTGGAGGCTGGCGCTGGGGAGAAGTGCGCTTCTCCCCAGCGCCAGCCCCACAAGCTTGGGGGACAGCGGGGAGGCGCAGTGCTGCCATCCCGCTGTTCCCCGACCTGGTTTGGATTCCCCGACCTGGTTTTGGGGGGGATATAAAGGGGGAAAAATTTCCTTTATTTCCCCCCCAAAAAAACTAGGTGCGTCCTATGGGCCGGTGCGTCCTATGGGATGAAAAATACGGTACATCAGAAATCCACTGATGACTGTTCTGCAGCTGTACATGATAAGAAGAGTTGGTGAGAAGGCTGCAGCAGCTGGCCATTAGAATGAGAGTGTTTCCAAACAGTTTATTGTGGACTCAGGTTTGGTCAAGAGTGCAAGTTTTGTGCAGAGTCCACACAACTCCATCCTCAACAAAATGCAGCCCCATACTATTTCCCCACTTAAACTGGATGCATCATATCTGCAGAAAATCCAATAAATCGCAGCTGCCAGCACTATCAGAGAAATGGTAAATCCCGATTTTTTTGGGGGGGGGGGGAGCATAATATGGGATGCAGGAAAAACATGAGGTCTCATTTTACTTTTATTGTTTATCATTACCTTTATATCCCACCTTTACATAAAGGAGCTCAAAGATGTGTTTTATCACAATGACTCTGCAAGGCAGGTTAAGTTGAAAGACCGTCGCTGGCCCAATGTTGCTCAGGGAGTTTCATGACTTGAATGGGGATATGAACTTGGGTACTAAGCCCAGCTTGGATGAGGATGACATCCTACATGCATGAGCTGCACCAAGTCCACAGTAATCTGTGGTGTGGAAGGGTCCTGGGTGAAAGCTCCCCATGAATATGGCTGTTTCCCCTAAGTAATCATTACGATATCATCAGTCACTAGCTGCATGCCTTCATAGCCATAAGCTTTTCTTACATTTGGACAGCTTCCATTTTATTCCCAGTAGTTTTGCACTTTGCTTGGCCCACATCTGCGAATTCATACATGTCCTTTCGTCCTCCAGAGACGAGAAGTCGCAAAGACGGTTTTCTGCTTAGTTGTCATCTTTGCCCTTTGCTGGTTTCCTCTCCATTTGAGCCGGATCTTGAAGCAAATGTTGTATTCCGAAAAAGACCCTAAAAGATGTGAATTGCTCAGGTATGGTTTTAAATTTGGGTTGTATATAATGTGCCGAGGGGGCAGGTGAACAGAGTAGCCAGAGAAGCCAATTGGCATCAGCGCATGCGCAACTGTGGAAATGGGTATTTGAAAGCTACTTGTTTTACATTTTATGCAAGATGGCTGGTGGGGCATTATTGGTTCGGCTCCATATTGCTTTGCCCAGTTGTCTCTACTTCTTTATTGCTTCTAGTCAAACAATTGAATCGATTCCTCCCTGATTAGCTATGTCAGCAGGATTTAGTGCAGACTGTAAAAAAGCAGACATCTCTTTTCCACAGATCATTATCCAGGTCACACAGAAGCATTTCTTATTATTCCTAGTATTATTTATAGAGCCATCAGTGTACATCGCGCTTCGTAATGTGGCACATTTGGATGTCGAAACGCCGCTGTGTGTAGCCGAACCTGAAGCTCATCATATCCAGGAAAAAATGTGGAAAGTGCTCCATCTATGAAGTGCTTGAAGACACACACAATATTGTGGCTCTAGACACACATTTCGTGAAAGGAAACATAAAAGCACATAATAATATTACATCGCAATTGGCCTTCAACTACTTGCAGTCAGACACTGAAAAATAAAGGCACACCCAAGGGATCACTGTGTTCCTTTGCAGTCGCCAGCATGCTTGCATGAACTTGTCCTGTTCAAATAGTTTATTTTAAAATACCCTCTTTTTATCTTATAATAATGGCGATTAAAAGGCTAGGTCAGGTTTTCACATCCCAGAACATACTTTATCTGGCCCTGTTTTATTTCTTAATTATTTCACCTATTTATATACAACTCGATATTCAGGATTTCTAAGTGGTGTACAGATTTATATTTTAAAAACCCAACCCCAAACTCTGAGCTCTTGCTGTTGCCGATGCTCTCCATCTTTCTCTTCTAACCCCTTACTGTGGTTAGCACAGGGTTATTTATCTAATGATGGTTGTAGCCAATGGTTATGCACACAAAAGGCAACTTGCACAAGCTTTCCCTTCTCTTCCCCTCTTGTAGCCCTGAAAAGCCTCTCCAGGGTGTTGGGTTACCTGCTGAAGAGCATGGACTGTTTCGCATGGCGCTGTGGACCGGGGACATGCCTGAGTGGGCTCCACTAGCGCATGATCCCTCTACTTGGTTTTGTACAAGACCTGCCTGTTTATTTATTTATCTATCTGACTTATTTGTCACTTGCTACGAAAACATCTCTGAGTGACTTTTAAAAGATCATAACATAACATAACATAACATAACGACATTACATAAGACATTAAGTACCCTGTAACAGGCCCAGAAAAACTGCAAAAAAACTTTCATAGCACATTGCATTTCACCAATACCCAGCAACCTTTACAGTGGTACCTGAGGTTAAGTACTTAATTCGTTCCGGAGGTCCGTTCTTAACCTGAAACTGTTCTTAACCTGAAGCACCACTTTAGCTAATGTGGCCTCCTTCTGCCACCGCGCCACCAGAGCACAATTTCTGTTCTCATCCTGAAGCAAAGTTCTTAACCCAAGGTACTATTTCTGGGTTAGCGGAGTCTGTAACTTGAAGCGTATGTAACCTGAAGCATATGTAACCCAAGGTACCACTGTATTATAGTCCACCAAATGCCTGGTAGAAGAAATATGCTTTTACCTAGCGCTGAAAGGTTTTAAATGCTGGCACCAAGCTCTGTGCAAGTTCTCCACAGCTGACAGACACTTCTTAATACTAATTTATGCATGTGTCACAGTCTAACTTCAAACAGGACACATATTCTGTATGATCATATTTTTTGCTTGGTAGGTACCCAAGAAGGGATTTCACAAAGCTATATGTAATACGCTCCCAGAATGAAAAAGGTTGTAATGTTTTGCTTTCTTTTTTAACCCTAGCTTTTTGTTGACACTCGATTATATCGGCATGAATTTAGCGACCATAAATTCCTGCATAAACCCTATAGCACTCTATTTTGTCAGCAAGAAGTTCAAAAACTGTTTTCAGGTAAGGATTGCGATGTATTATAAAGAAGGAAATTAAGCTGTCAAAATATGCATCTAAGGGAGAAAATGTGAAAGAGTAGCATTATTTCTTCCCACCCACTGATTGGTCACATAACCAATGGGAGACCCATGAGAATCTTTTAGTCATAACGCATGAAATGATCCACTCATGCAACATTCAGCAACATTTGCCTGAACTTGTTATTGTTTGCCTATATGTTATTCCTGAAAGGCATTTAGCAAAATTTAGAATACCGTGCCTCCCTTTTAGGCATTTGATTGGGGAGGGGAGTGTATTGAGGGATTTATTCCACAGGGCAATAGAATTTTGCAGTATTATGAATTCTGTGGTCACTTCATAGATTATTACTTCTGGTGCAGAAATTTATGGTAAAAAAAGTTGTAGCATGGCTCTCAGTTGGCTCTTCAGTAAATGAGCAGGTCTTAAGAACTTGAGCTTCTTGATTCCACACTACAGATTTTGACCTCAACTTTACACTGGAGGGTTGTAAATTCACCCACATCCTTTCCTTTGTAAGATACAGCTTCCCATAGAGAAAATCCACTCCCAAGCTTTTCATAAAGAACTAAAGTGAAGGAGACCCCAGGAATGTTGCACTATCATGTCCAGACTGTGCCCAGTGTAATCAAGTCAGTCTTTGCCTATTTCTTCTGCAATTTAGTCCGCCTGATTCCTTCTGCTGTCAGATTTCATAACAAAGAGGATAATCCTCTTTTCACCAACCACTTACTTCTGTTCAAATAAGCCAGCCTCCTCAATCTTGAGGAACCTGTTTCATTTGGTGGGGGAGAGAATTAGCTGAAATGCTAATAACATTTGTGCATGTTGTTGTTTGTGAAAGTATCCCTTGTGCTTTGATTGGTAGTTAACTGTTCACAAGGGCCATATTTTCAAATCTTCCCACTACAACAAAGCCATAGCTGTAAACTTTCCCCTTTTTTTAAGGGAAATTCTCTTATTTCGAATAGGATTCCTCGCAAGAAAAGGGAAAAGTTGTCAGCTATGAACAAAGCTCTCCAGGATGAACAGCAACAGGGGTTGATATAGAAGTATAGGAAGGATGAGTAAATAACAGCATGCATGTTTTATATTGTAATCTATATGAATATGGTGAAACAGATAAGATACAAAGTTAGGTGGACTAAAGCTCACTGAAACCAATGAGCTTAAATGTGGCCCAATCTCTATTCATCTTATGGCATTAATTCTTTGGTATGTTTATTTGGAGATCTTTTAATAGTAAACCAATAAATATTGGTCCAGCTGGTATGCAGGAATGTCTTGAACAGCTTACTCAGGAAAAGCTAATATTGAATTCAATACTTTGACCAAATTGGGACTGTAGAATCCAGGCCCTGATGTACTTACAGACTGACTCAATTCAGACATTGCACCAAACAATGACTAAGAAAGCTTACTTATGATATGATATGATGTGATGTTTGTACTGACATACCATGGTCTATGGTTGACTAGCAAACCAGAAACAGACACCATATTCTGAAGTAGTTTTGCAAACCATGGTTTGTGCTAACTGTGATTTGGTGTAATGTCTAAATGGGCAAACGGCGATTGCAGCTGCTGCTTTGCCTCCAGAGAATGCAATGTCATTAAGACAAGGGTGACCTTCTGACATTGTCTTCTAAGAAGATATAAAATGGAGGTACTTAATTAGACTTTTCTAACCTGTTGTTTTTGACTACAACACCCTGATTGTAATCTTTAACCTCTGGTCCTGTTGGCTTGGGCTGGTGGAGCTTTTGTCTAAAACATCTACAGAGCATGAGATTGGGGAAGGTTGCTCTATACCATGGTTTGCATGCTGTACATTTAGAAGTTGAAGCCCTGGTTTGGGTTCCAAACTATGGTTGGTGCAAACCATGGTTTAGCATGTTGTCTGAAATAAGCCTATATTTAGTATCATAAGAAAAAACAATCCAGTATTTTAGAAATCTAATTCTGCCCCTGCCCCAGAAGCTTCTGCTCTCCACTGAAGACAGGGGATGATCCTTCATAAAGGAACAGAGTATTAACATAGTTTGAAATCTTTCTCTTGCCAGTCATGCTTTGGCTGTAAGTGCTACCAGACAGGGAGTCAAGTATCATCTGTTCCTATGAATGGAACAAGTATTCAGTGGAAAAACAACGAACTGAACAATCATTACACAGAACGGAGCATCCACAAAGACAGCTTAAACTGACGTTTGGTGGAGACTGCATTTTGCGATGGGCGAAAGCAAAAACGGTATACTGCAGCTTTATAAACAGAAAAACGATCCGGGATTCAATAAGCATATTTCATTTGAAGGCTCAGTGCCCTAGCACTTAAGTCCAAAGATGACCAAAGCGTCCACAAGTGAAGCTCTGTACAGATTTCTAAATGGTAGCAAGAAAGCTTTGCCCTCCCCCTTACAAAGAAATTCATATTTTGGTGAAAACAAGAAGAATCTGCACAGCGTTCTGCAAACTATCTGCAGACTCCAGGTGGACATTCTCAGTAAGTGTATTGTGCATGCTGCCCGTTTTGAAGAATTTTGTAAGTCACTGTGAGTTATGATGGAATTGTTTTGAAAGACTGACAAAATGTAGGACCTATAGATGCCCTGTGTTCCCATTCTCTTGACATGAGAGAGTTTAGTAAGTATATTCCACATTTTAAAGCATGTTCAGCCAGAAGCCTTTTTAACAGCAGGGGCCAGTGAGGCAAGGCAGGTGGACTTCCATTGTCCTCCTGGCTTTCCAACACAGCAGGTCACTGATGTTAACAAGAGGGGAGGAATGAGGCAAAAAGAGCTTGGTCAGTACAGTGCCTGGCAATGGGGGCGTCAGACTGGCCCCACTGCCCCACACAACACTGCAGCAATCTCCCCATGCCTTTCCCATTCCCTCTCAGTAAGCCGGAAGAAATGACGCATTAACAGGATAATTGTCTTTTGTGTAATTGCTAGATGCATAGGACACAAACTGAGAGCCAAAAGGTACGGAAATAAAAGAGATATGCAGACTCCTTATGAACCAGGTATATTTGTATATATCAATCAGCATAAATGTGAAATCACATTTCAAGACCCATTTGCTAGCCATGTTTTCATTTTTCTTATTTGACTATGAGCCTTATACTCTAATCATTCCCAAACTTGGGTTTCCAGCTGTTGTTGGACCCAGTGGTCAGGGATTAGGGAATTGTAGTTGAAAAACAGCTAGAGACTCATGTTTGGTAAGCCCTGCTCTAATCTGATAGAATCTGTTATGGGGCAAATCAAAATGGGAATGCCACAGTACTTATAATTTCTATCATGAGTTATTAACTTGTGTATGCTGCCCTGCTTACTGTTTGAAACTGCTTTTTATCTTAATCTTTTGTCTGCTTTCATGGTTGTATTTTTAAGTTGCCTTGTATTTTTTTTTTAAGACAGGGAATTAAAATTTAAATAACTATATACACATGCACTTTCCCTACACTTTTTCCTATTTAAATTAACTGCTTAAGGCTGCTCAGGCTGCTCTGGGGTTCCTGTACATTTCCCCCCTTGGGTCAAAGAGCAGCATTGGAGCGTCTATTTAGACAGGGAAAACAGCTCAGGCAGGAAAGTTAACCTCCCTTCTCCAAGACTGTGCTCCTATTCTAGTTTGGTGCTGCCTATGCCTGCTCTGAACTTAAAAATCTGGAGGCCCTGATAGCAGCTCCCCCCCCAATTTCATTTAGTTGCACCCTAATCCACCAGTTCAGCCCAGCTCATATGAGTATTGTAACATGAATGGGGAACATGCATCCAAGCATGCCTTGGCAAAATATTGTTTTTGTCGCCAAATCCCTCATGGTGGAAAACCAGGGTGAGTGATGGTGGGGTTGATTTAGACTAGATTGAAATTTGCACAAGGCTTCTTAATAAAAATAAAACAAGAAAAAATCCCTAACAAATACAAGGAACTCTTGAAAGTAAGTCCATTGTAAAAGCATTTTCTATATTCTTCTTTGCTCCTGTTGTTTGTGCATCAAAATCCCCTTTTGAGTACAACAGTGATAGAAAAAATTTTGCTATCTCCACATTGCTTTAGACCATGCAGTATTTCAGTTTTGCTACAAACCATTCTGCTCCCCTCGGTTTTGCAGTACATATCCAGCTCACAATGGCTCCAGATCTTATTGTCTGATATGTGAGTCCTATTAGCTTTAGTGGGATATACAAATAAGTAATGAAGGTTGCAGCCAATATGTTCGGAATTGCACAGGGAAATCCTGAAATCAGTCCCAACTGTTATTACCTCTTCTGCACATGAGTTGGCGGGGGGGGGTGTCACTTCAGGCATATTCCATTGTTCGGAATTCATTTGCAACAATTATAAATCAGCCAGACCACTGCTGTTGGCAATGTAGCATTTTAAAGGTGTTAAATTTTGATATCTTATCAGTTTCCCACTTTGAATTGATGTATGTTGCCCTGAGCATCTCCTGAAGGAACCGGCAACTCACAAATACAATAACAACAAAAAAGTGATATTTGAATCCATGTAACTGCATAATAACATCCTCATCATTGTCATAACCTCTACCATGTGGCAGGGGTTCTTTTTGGCTGCTATTGCCATACAGGTAGCATTTTATTAGCCATCAAAATGTATTACATCTAGCAGTGTAGTATACAATATGCATGCTACAGGAAAACTGCCAGGAGATTCATAGCACCTGTGATGCCTAGCTGAGGAAAATAGCCACGTGAATCTGAACATTCAGCTGTATTTCAAGTGGAAGACACAATTCTGTGCATAATTTACTAAGTCAGATGCAAATCAATGGCTGGCCTAACTTTGTGTTGGGTTTAGGCCAAAGTGCCTGCAGTTAAATCTGCTAAACAATTCCGAAAAGCTTTACAGATAGAGTGTAATATTGTAATATGTATGTATGTATATATATATATATTTAACTATCCTGTGTAAATGTCTATGTATTTTTATGAGTGCTTATTTTCATGGCTTCTGTCTGTTTGTATACATATGTATATGTTCATGATTTCAAGCAAAATAGTAATGTGTAATTTTTAATAGGAACAAAAGTTTTTAAAAATTGTATTCTAAACAGCCTACGCATAACACTGTAGGAATATAAATATCCTTATATAGTGACATAAATAACTTTTTCTGGTTCCGAGACAGTGGAGTCAACTTCAGTGTCAATATGACAAGACGTGCAATGTGCTAACAATTTGATTTCTCTAGAGAGCCATTTATACTCCTGATTTTACCACTTCACATTGCAGTGGTTTACTAGAGCCATGAGTAGAGTGAAATATTTGATTTTTCATTCCCCCCTCCTCCTTTCCTCAGCCCTTTGAAAGCCTGCATTTCCATTACCACAATTCAGGAAACCATATTTCTGTTACCACATTTCTAATTGTAATAAAAGGACTGTATATTCTTCGTGCTCCTTTCTCAGCAGCATAATTATTCTTATTATGAGCTGGCCCTGTCGCTGGGCAGAGAGAGGCAGCTGCCTCAAGTGCGGAATGCTGGAGTGCTGTTCCTCCTAGCTGTCTGCTTGAGTTAGTCTACGCTGTGAGCCCTAAGCAAAGCAGATGCCCTCAGTGGAGGATCACCAGTGTTGAAGTAGGATTCAGCTGCTAGTCCGATTGTCTTCGGTGCTTGGAATGGGGATGGGACAACAACCCGTCCTTCAGTGGAAAACCGTCTTGGTTCTACCCTGTTAATATGCATTCCCTTTATTTCCAATATTCAAAGGTAAGTACTATCTAATATATAGCCAAAATGACAGTAGCCCCACACAAGAGAGTGGTAGCAGCAGGCTCAGGGAAACTTGAAGTACACAAAATATTTAATGAGCATGCTCATTAGCCATGGAATCTACTAGATACTTCCTAATCACGGTCTTGGGGCGGCAGCAGACAAAATGCAGGTTCATGCAAGCACCATTGTAGTCTCCCACTAGCTTCTTCCCTGCCCTGCCCATTTTGCTGCACACATGGTACCTAGGAAGCAGGGCCACAAAAATCAAAGCTAAATGTGTCCAATTTGCAGCCACAGCTCATCGGAAAATCACAAGTTCGGTATAGCATACACAAATAAACCTATATGAAGCCTTGACTCTGGTATCACAGTCGAAAGACACAAATCTGAGGCAACACCACAATATATCCTTATTCAGATAACTGACACAATTATGCCCCAGAATGTTTACCATATTAGTTTGGCTTGAATGCCACCGCCTACTGGTTTTCTCCCACCTCATGGTAATACTGTTCTGCTTAATTTATCACATCAGCACCAATGAGGGATGAAGGGAAACAGAAAAACATTGACCTGTTAGGGCCATCTCCCCTCACTTTTGTTTATGATCTTAATTGTTAGTTGCAGACTCTCCCCCATTATGAGCTATGTGGAGAACCCACTAGTCCCCTACACTGTGTGTGCTTGGCCCACCAGGAAAACAACTAAGGTGAGTAACAAAGTGTGGCTGTTCCATCTACCAACCATGAGAAGAAGACAGCTGAAAGAGTCAGAGCATTTACTGAACATGGACAGTAGAAGAGAGATTTCTGCAAGCAACAAAAACAAAAATGGGGTTGCCATTCTTTATGTATATGTAAGTACAGGTTCTGAAATGGCTTTATTTATATTAATATCCATTATTTATTGTAGTTATGTCCCACTTTTCAATCAAGGATGGGTCTCAAAGTGGCTTACAAAAAGGTGCAAACATAAAGGAATGTGTGACACAGCCATACAATCTTCTCTAGTCCCTGGCAATGGAAGTCCAGCTTCCAGGCACCATATGCTGCTAGGCTTCAACTCCCATTAGCCTCAGCGAGCATGGCCAGTGGGCAGAGAAAAGGGAATTTTAATCCAAAAACATCTAGAGGGCCACAGATTCCCCATTCCTGCTTTGGAGGGAGAAGAAGAAGAGTTTGGATTTGATATCCCGCTTTATCACTACCCGAAGGAGTCTCAAAGCGGCTAACATTCTGCTTTCCCTTCCTCCCCCACAACAAACACTCTGTAAGTCGAGTGGGGCTGAGAGACTTCAGAGAAGTGTGACTAGCCCAAGGTCACCCAGCAGCTGCATGTGGAGGAGCGGAGACGCAAACCCGGTTCCCTAGATTATGAGTCTATCACTCTTAACCACTACACCACACTGGCTCTCAATGGAGGGAGAAGGCAGAAAGAATATGGGGCTGGCTGGTGGTAAAGATACTATCCCATGGAAGCAAACCTTACATTGATCTATTTAGGCTATTTAGGATCTATTTAGGCTAAGATATCTTCAAAAATATATTTTAAACAGTTGGTCTTGTACAAAAGAAGACTCCTTCTACAATGTACTTTACCTAATGTACTTTGGGTAAGGACCATAGCTTAGTAATCCATGGGAAAGCTCCAAGTTCGGTCCCCAGCATCTCCAGTAGGGCTGGAGGGGACTCCAAAGCAAAACCTGGGAGAGCTACTGGCAGGCAGTGTGTATACAATACTGAGCTTGATGGTCCAATGGTCTGATTCAGCTTCCCTTTGTTCCTATGGTCTGACTCAGTAGTATAAGGCAGCTTCCCTTGTTCCTAACACTATTGGCGTAAAAACAAAGACAGTCGAAGCATTAAAATCAAATATTATGGTATTATAGAAGTACAATTTTTTGTAAGGTCAAATAGAGTGATATCTCCCAAAATGACACCATCTCTTAAGTGTCTACTTGCATTGCCTCACATAATCCCTCTAAGGAAACTACCATTGCAAACACAGATCAGCAGTTATCTCTTAATTTGCGCCTTTTTGGCCTATTAAAAAGGCTGGATATTTTTACAATTGGTGGGGCACACGTAATACACCATAAAGAAGGGGCTTGACAAATCTTGATACAATACACAGACGCCATGTGTACCACTGAAGAAGCCGAAAGAGGGGGTGATCTAAAAATGTAGGTCAACTGCTTTTTCTCTAGAGAAAGATGAAAAGTGAACTGACCTCCGAAACCTCAGTCAACTGTCAGCAAGATTTCTCTCTCCCTCCATGTAGACATGATTGCTGTTGAAACCAATTGCTGCTTGATTCACACTTTCACAGCTTTATGCGTTACAGCAGTCACTGTTAGTCTCCAGTGGCTGTTCTGTACAAAAATATATCAGAATTCCACTTCCCACTGGAATTCTATGCACACTGCACAAATGCACTTGGCTATGCTGGAATTCCAAACCAACCTACTTTTTGAGGTTGCTGCTCCTTAAAGAGTTCTTTAACATTCTTTCAGGGGAAAAAATAGTTTCAGAAAATTGCTCCATTGGTTTTCCCGCCATTTTTGACTGTTTTCTGAAATCGTTTCAGAAAGTGCCTCAAACAGCTGGAAAAAGCATAACGTTTAACCAAAGTTTGGTAAATTGTTGAGAAGTGAGTCTTGAGAAGAATATATTAACTTATCCTCTTTCAAAAGAAATGTATAATGGCCTCCAGTTTCATAGATAAAACATTCTTGTCACTTATTTTACAATTTATACCCCCATGGTTATAGACTGATACCTTTTCTTCTTATACCCTGTGTTGAGAAAGTAGTGAACTGTCCACACCCGGCTAGACATAACATCCTGCCAGCAAACATCTCACAATCACAAACATCTGTTATGTACCTATTTCACAATCCCCCTTCTTTTATGGTTTGCTTAACTACCAGAAGCAGTCTGCAGCTGCCCCTCATCTTTCCAAAGCAGGCCAAACAGACATTTACTAGCTAGATAAAGAAAAACTCACAACTCCCCCCATGATGCATAATCCCTTCTTTTGCCTCAAATGAAACGCAGTTCTATTCAGAGATTTCTTTGTTTTAAGTCATTTTAAAAGCACTACTCGATCTGCTTCCCTTTATTCACAATGGTGACTGTTCTGTAATAGATCAGCATGCACAATAATGCCTTAACAAAACGATGTAAAATAAGACAGAGAATACAACATGTAGCACATATATATCTAAAGTCAACATTTGACATCATTTTACTTTCTTTCCACACTTCTCATACCACAGCCTGTCCCTTAAAATGAAGGATCTAGTTTTTTGCCCTCTCTCTCTTAATCACATTACTCTCCTCTCAGTCAAGCTGCAGAGAGATAATGGATACATTTGAAATAATCAGGTCTGTCTCCATTAAGCAGCTGCAGGCAGTTTCTTGACCCACAATCAACAGGACAGCACTTGTCATTGTCCTTCCCATAGAGTGAACACATGGGTTTGCATTCATTTGTTCTTCTTGCCTAGTATCATCTACAAAAGTGTTTTTTTCTTTTAACTGCCTCAGTAATTTTATACTTGTTTATATTAATTCCCAATTGGCATATTGCTGTCCCATTTATTATGCAGCTAAGAGAAATCCTTTTGGAGTTCTGTGCTTGAACTTTTGCCATCCTGAATGTTTTGGTGTGGTGTCATCTGTAAACTTTGCCACCTCATTGCTCACCCCTGACTCCAGATCATTTAGGACTGTTTTAGGGGACACTTGGCTGGCTGGCTGAAGTCATCTATTATGCTAATGGAGACAAAAGTGAGTTGCAATATGCAAAGCAGGCAAGGAAAGTTCCAAAAACAAGTTCCAAAAACAGAAACTGAAGATCAGAAGGGCCAGGAACAAGTTGTGTAGCCGAGACAGGCAAGTAGTGTGAGTAATGGAAGCAACAGCAAGGCAAGCTACTAAGTGTGAAGGATGGCTCTTAAGTTATTTTTTAATCTGTTTTCATGAACCAGGATTGGTTCTTTGGCTCAGCTGACTGAATGCAGCCTAGGTGATTCCTTTGAGGAACATGGTTCAACCACCGGCTTGATAGCTCATACAGTAAAGCATTAGTGTTCCAGACACCCTAAATAGCATTGGTTCCACTACAGATCCTTGGAAAAACCTGTTGCTTACTTTTGTCCATTGTGAGAAATGAACATTTATTTTTCTCCATTGCTTCCTGTTCTTTAACCAGACGCGGGTGGCGCTGTGGGTTAAACCACAGAGCCTAGGGCTTGCCGATCAGAAAGTTGGCGGTTCGAATTCCCGCGACAGGGTGAGCTCCCGTTGCTCGGTCCCTGCTCCTGCCAACCTAGCAGTTCAAAAGCACCTCAAAGTGCAAGTAGATAAATAGGTACTGCTCCGGCGGGAAAGTAAACGGCATTTCCGTGCACTGCTCTGGTTTGCCAGAAGCGGCTTGGTTGTGCTGGCCACATGACCCGGAAGCTGTACGCCAGCTCCCTCGGCCAATAAAGCGGGATGAGCGTCGCAACCCCAGAGTCGGCCACGACTGGACCTAACAGTCAGGGGTCCCTTTACCTTTACCTTTACTCCCCATTAGCATTTGTCCTTACTGTTTACCCAAGAGATTTTGGTAGGGGACTTCATCAAAGGTTTTTGTGAAGTCCAAGAAGTTTGTTTTGTTCTTGAATTTGTCTGCATTGATAACAATCCTGTACAGATCTTTTTGCTTTAAGCATAGCCATTAAAAAGAACCCCTTTTAAGAATTTTTACCTGAATCACACTACAGAAGAATTCTGGAGAGACGAGTGGTTAGAAAGATGGGGGAGAATAAAATGGCTAATGTGGACATGTATTTTATATTAGCTTTGCAAAGATGTGTTTAACTGCAGATAATACCATGAAAACTTGTGCATTTGATTAACTGTAAGCATTCATTATGGAATAAAACGATGAAACAGACATTTTTTAACAGAAGCATAGGCAAACATGGAGCTATCAGATGGTGAAAATAGACTTTGATCCTTGTGAATGTAGAAACAGCACTGTGGCTGGAAGACATTCATCTTACTAAATATATCCCTAGAAGCTGCTTTTTCTGAGATTACTTACCGACTGAAAAATAGTTTTGAGCAATCAAGAAAAGAATTTTAAAAACCTGTCTCCAATAGCAGTGTTGATTAGCATACGAGGGTATTTGTGGGTGCCTGCATTGACTTATTTGCTTTTGTGCTGGAGACTAAAGACATCTATAAAAGACACTAAAACTGGGCCTCCGGAAAAATAAATGTCTTTAATATTTTAAAGTGGCCTGTTGGGCCTCCTGAGTCTTTCTGACACATCATTCTCAGACCAAATACTGACTGGAATGCTGCCAAATAGCTCTTTTCCCACAAAACTTTAATAAACTTTGAGTGAAAACTGGAATTCAGTCATGCCGTTCCCAGAAGAGATCCTGACCTTGTTTCTCACTGAGGTGGCAAGCTGTGCATGGCCTGTCCCATGTTAGGTATAGACTCCTATGACTGAACGTTGCTTCATACAAAAAGGTCCCTGTATGCAGGAAGCTGGCATGTTACAGAGCAGGCAAAGGGAGAACCCTTCATTTTCCTGACATCTGGCTTTCTTTGTGAAGGAGCATTCAGCTAAATGATAGGAGTCCCAACCTGTAATATGATATGGTGCACCCTAGACACAGATTAACATCTCAGTGAAAACTCTTCTAGAAGCCATTTTCTTGTAGGGACAAGAGATGGGGTAGAGGTTTTATAAAATAAAATCACAAAAATAGTTGATATAATTTTAAAACACCTCAGTTGAAAAAATTCCAATTGAGCATCAGCATAAATAAAGAAGTATTCCAAGACACTTTAAGGTTTCCCATATCAGAAGAAAACCAAACTAGCAGCTTTCACTGATGCAGCATTTTACCATATTTTCTTTCTAATACTCAAAAAAAGTTCACTAGTTTTACATAACTGCTTTGCAAAGGTGTTAATGTAACTTCTATAGCTTCTTTATTTTAAAAGGTCATTAATCACATGAAAGACAGGATTTCCTTCAATACCTTTAGATTTTTATACGGCAAGCAAAAGACATACTTTTCTTGTATTAAAACACTAGTAATGGCACTTGTATTAAAAATTGACCACAATTAAATATATCCAAAAGGCTATAATCAGCTTTAAAGTCTCACGGGCTTTTAAGTTTCTCTACAAGAGATAATTGAAGAACATTTTTCCCCTGAACTACTTTGATGTCAATTATTACAATCATCATTTACAGGTAATAAAAGTGAAATAGGTATCATTCCCGTGTATCTGGTGACTCAGGACTAGCCCAAGACATTTTGCTGTCTGAGGTGGAGCGACAAATGTGTTCACTCTATGGGAAGGACAATGCTTCCCCTCCCCCCCCTTACAAGCCAATGTCATGTATGGTATCCAAAGCTAGTCCATTTATTTTGGCACCTGAAGTAGAACATTCCACAAACACCTCTTCCACTCCCAAAGCAAGCCCAACTTCCTGAGCCAAACTGGCAACCCTGTCATTTTATGTATAGAATGTTTCCAGACTGCTAGCTGAATATTGCTTCAACACCAGTGGTGGGATACTCCATGGCAAATGAGTGCAGCAAGCTAGCTTGGGGGTCTTAGAATAGGTCACGTGTAACACACACCTCTCATCCAAAACTGGGCTGCTGCAGCTGTACCTTCCACATCACCAGAGATGCCACCTTCTCTGGAGGACTGAGGGGGCCTGAAGCAATATCAAGATATCACGTGCATGACGTCAGTACATCTGAACATTGGGGGGGCCCCCACAGTGCCTCAGCCCCCAGGAGCTTGCGCCCTTGCACACCATCTAGCATCCACTGCCAGAGGTGGCTGCCTCACTGTCTAATACATGGGTACACAAACTAAGGCCCAGGGGCTGGATCCGGCCCAATCACCTTCTAAATCTGGTCCACGGACGGTCTGGGAATCAGTGTGTTTTCACATGAGTAGAATGTGCCCTTTTATTTAAAATGCATCTCTGCGTTATTTGTGTGGCCTGCCTGGTGTTTTTACATGACACCTAATCCAGGTTTAATAATTATGTAAAGCTTCCTTGCTTTCAATAGGCCATAAGTTGTCCCTGCAGATATTGTGGGACACCAGCTTCCATTAGTCCCAGCCAATAGCAATAGATGATGAGAGTTGGTGGTTCAACAACATCTGGGGGATCAGAGCTTATCCATTTAAGCTCTACTTGTATATTTGTAGTCTCTCGTCCAAAGGAAACTTACCAACTCTATCTTGACCTAACATCAGTGTTTCCCACTACAAACATTAAGAGTAATCCTTGGAACTGGAATTGGAACTAATGCAATGAGAAATGTGACAATCAGAATTTGTTTTTAGAAAGAAGACGCTATAATTTTCTTCCATCTGTATACAATAATTTCAATGTAATGTTACTTTTTTATCTTGATCCTTTTGGATAAAGGACATGACATACATACTGTCTCATGGCAGAGTAGGAATTACACAACATTTCAGTTCACATGCAATCTTTCAGTGGTGTAAGCTGCATTTCCCCAAAGCATCCAGGATACATCTTTTGAAAGTGCTAAACAGGTAATTGGTCAGAGGAGATGAAGCTTCCCAAGAGTGTTGTATGTGTTTACTAGAGAAACTGAAAAGATTGGTCCCAGAGGCTGGTTGGCTTCTGCTAGTGTGTAATATCATTGAAAGAAATTTCACTTTCACCCAGCAAATTTAAAAAGTCCGTTAAACAGCATGCTCCCCACACCATTTAAACTAGAATTCTAGATTTACCCTAGAGGGTAAAATACAGAGAACATAAAGTACCAGTGGATGTGTTGAGTCATGAACTGGAGTTAAAAAAACAACATTAAGTTTATTTTACTAGTATACTTATTTAGATTTTGAGGCCACTCATCTCCAAATCCAATACAGGTGAAGGTGGAAACAGGGGTGAAAAGCAGGACTTGGGGTTGGGAAGGTGAAAAGCAAGCTTAGTGGTTGTACCGGGTAGGAAGAGGAGGGGTGGGGTTAATTACATAAGTAACACAAATGCCATCAATACAACAAAAGATAACAAGATCAAATATACTACATCCTTCAATATCAATGATACTTATCTGACCATATAAAACATTTTGTCCATAGAAGCAGCAACTGAGAAGCCTAGCCATCAAGAACATTAATCATGAATAGGCCACCTGAAAAAGAGGTGTTTTCAAGGCCTTCCAAAATGATTGTAGCATGGTAGCCTTCCTGAGACCAAGTGGCAGGGAGTTCCAAAGCCATGGGGTCACCATGGAAAAGGCCCTCTCCAGAAACATGGCTACCCATCTCAGCAATCTAGGTGACAGGCGCAATATCTTTTTGTTGTAGAGCTCAGCCTGTGGGCACATTGATATGCATGCATGCATTTTTTTCCAGTAGCTTGGGCCCAAATTGTTTCAAGCTTTAAGGATCAAAATCAGCACCTTAAATTGGGTTCAGAAATACCCCCACAACTTGTGCTGCTGGTACAATAATGATGTTACAGAGCCCAGCAACTTAACCTCAATCAAAGACTCCGTTCTGAACCAGCTGAAGTTTCCAGGCCATCTTCAAAGGCAGCCCCACATAGAGCACATTACAGTAGTCAAGCCTGGATGTGACTAGATCAGGGATAGGCAACCTAAGGCCCGTGGGCCGAATCCGGCCCAATCGCCTTCTAAATCTGGCCTGCAGACGATCTGGGAATCAGTGTGTTTTTACATGAGTAGAATGTGTGCTTTTATTTAAAATGCATCTCTGGGTTATTTGTGGGGCATAGGAATTTGTTCCATTCCCCCCCCCCCAAAAAAAAAATAGTCTGGCCCACCGCGTGGTCTGAGGGATGGTGGACCGGCCCACGGCTGAAAAAGGTTGCTGACCCCTGGACTAGATCATGGATTACTGACCTTTTCAGATAAGGCTGCAGTTGATGCAGCAGCCCAAGCTAGTTAAACACACTCTTGCTATTACCACTACCTATGCCTCCCCTGTTAGCACAGAGACCTGAAGAACTCCTGGACTGTGTCCTTGGCCTCTCAGGTAGAACTGCAGCCCATCTAAGACCAGTTGTAAATCACCTTCTCTCAGACCACACGACCTCAGTCATGTTTGGATTTAACCTCAGTTTGTTTTCCTCCGCCCATCCCCAAACCACCTCCAAGCACCAGTTACCACACAACGTATAGAGTGCTGGGGGATATCTGTGGAAACACAAATATACTTGGGAAAGAGGGAGAGATAGGACTTGTTTATATATGCAAGCACTATTCCCTACTAACATGTTTTTTGTGTGAGTTGGAGCTCTGATAGATGGGAGAATGGCGAGAGAGATGGCCAGAATTATCAGAGAGCAATGTCAAAGAAGGCCAAACACTCCATACTGTTGTGTTCCCAGTAATTTTCTCTTCTATTGTGACGTTATAACCGTGGAAAGCCTGAGCTTTGAGAATGCTTGAATTTGCAGCCTCCACTGAGGTTTACAGAATGTCATGGTATCTGAAATGTTGTTATAAACATATGTACTTTCAGTTCTGATCTATCCCTAGATATAGTATAAACATAATGTATTTTGACTGCATGCATCGTTTGATATAAATATTTTTTTAAAAAAAATGCCCTCCTGCTAGTGATTTCCCATTTGTAAATTATTTTATTCAATGATGAATAAAACTATTCATGTAATTGAAACAGCCTATTTATCAAAGCTCAGAAACTGTTCTTTGTACAAAAAATAAAATGCACCCAGTGCTTCTTTTTAGGGAGAGCTGTAAAGGAACACAAGAATATTAATAGCTTGCTTGTATTCCTTGCTAATATGTTGAATAGTTTCTATTTTTAGAACTGTAGCACACCCTAGTGGTCAGTAGCAGCATTTATCTTACATACTACTGATAGAGGCCAGAGTTTGCAAATAAAAATCGCTGCATTCTTTTATAGACCTACTTAAAGGTTCAAAAACATATGTATATAATAACAAGTGCTTAGTATCTTGGAACAATCTCTTTAGGACAGTTTATAGCAGTTATTGGGGTGGGAATCTCAAGAAGACTGAGTTGGGTGGAATTAAGGAAGATACCACATGATTTAAGTCAGTAATATCAGATAGGTGCAGAGACCCTGAAAGCAGTGGCGTAGTGTGGGGGGTGCAGGGGGGCCCGGCCGCACCGGGCGCAACATCGGGGGGCGCACTCGCACTTGCAGCACTCTGCCCCTACTAAAATCCACGGGTTAGGGGGCGCAAATTACTTGCCTTGCCCCGGGTGCTGAGAACCCACGCTATGCCACTGCCTGAAAGCAGCCATCAGCATGGGCGTAGCCAGGATTTATGTTGGTGGGGGCCAGGGAGCAGGACCGAGCTACCTGTGAAATGATCGGCCAGTTCATGGAATCCAGGTCTATCACTCAGTTGGGTTGTCAGTTGTGTCACCAGAATGCGCCACAATATCATCCAAGTGACCTCAGTGAGCATTTCAGTTTCAAATATTATTTCTACTTTTAGTTAAGTATTTTTATTTATTTACTTGACTGGGGAGGCAACTGCCCCCCTGCCCCTCCTAGCCATCAGTCACAGCAAACTGTACTGAGTAAGATGGACCAGTAGTCTTGACTCAGTATACAGCAGCTTAATATCTTCACAAACACACACTATGGCGACTCTGGGGTTGTGGCGCTCATCTCTCTTTCAGGCCAAAGGAGCTGACGTTTGTCCACAGACAGCTTTCCAGGTCATGTGGCCAGCATGACTAAACTGCTTCTGGCACAACAGAACACCGTGACGGAAACCAAAGCGCACAGAAACGCCGTTTACAAACACACACGACACAATGGAAAATCCTACACTGTCCACCTTTCCAAGCGAAAGACAGAACATGAATTCTACCGAGGCAGTGAGGTCACAGAGGCAACTCCACACCTCCCACTCCTCTGTCTGCATGTCTACATGTCATCTCTCACCTTGAGATGCCATAGGGGGCTTTCCACATAGTCAGATTACAAAGCAATCTAAAAGTTTACTAATCGTGACTGGCTATCTGCAACTTCCAGGAACAGTCAGATTATAAAGCCATCCAAAGGTTGACTAATCATGATTCACTATCTGCAATTTCCAGGATCAAAGGCAGCATGCCTCCGAATACCACTCATGGGGGGGACAAGAAAAGGTGGGAGCTTTTGCACTCATGTCCTGCTCTTGGGCTCCCCAGAAGCCACTGTGGGGAACAGGATGCTGGACTAATAAGGTCTTTCATCAGATCTAGCAGCAGAGCTCTTCATATGTTCTTAATATATAACTTCAGCATTTGCGAATTGGTTGTTGCAAGCAGTCCAGATGTCTTCACTCAAGGTTGCACTTCTGTTGCCGTGGTATTTTCTGAGCTATGATGAGCGCTGCCTTGGATGTGGTTGTGAAAGAGTTGTGGCTGTTTGTGCATATTTTCTGCAATGTGCAACATAACTCTTTAAACTCCACTCCGTATTTATGCTGCTTTGTATGTGTGTATGGGAGGGAATGACTTCAAAAAGTATTGGACAAGTTAATGGAAGATTGGTTGGTCAGTAGGTAATTGCCATGATAGGTAAAAAGGGCTTCATGTGTGGAGGTAATATACCTAGCAACAACAAAATGGAGTTATCATATCATCTGTGAGCATCCACAGGCCACTGTTAGGAACGTAATCCTAGACTGTATGGACTCTTCGTCTGATCCAAAGCTGGATGTGTTTATTATGGAACTAAATGAGAGTACTAGTGGTAGTGTGAGGGCGCAATCTCACCCCCTTCCCCTTGCATCAGTGCTAGTACCTAGATCTGAGAGTGGTATACCAGCACCCAATAGGAGCCAGAGAATTTGGAGCAACTTTGCTGAAAAAAAGTGGGAGGGATACAGGTTTATGGTTTCTTAGGAAGCAAAGCAGAGCCAAATGGCTCTCTTCTCTTCCACAGTCACCAGTGTGCATTTCAGAGTCAGTGTGGTATAGTGATTATTAGACTGTTGGACTTTGCCTCAGAGGTTCACTAGTTGACCTTGGGTAAGTCACAATCTTTTGTACTAACTTAACATGTCTGTTGTGAGGATAAAATGTGGGGCAAGGGGAGAATGAACCATGTATCCCACTTTGAGAGGAAATGTACTTCTAATATAATTGTTGTTTCACTTTGCAAGCAATAGCCCAACACAGCTTCCCCCAGAAATATTTTCTTTGTCAGTTTAGAGGAGCACTGCGAGCATCTTCACAGAACCAAACAGAACAACTTTGACTGTAATTTAAATTCTGTAGGCTTTCAAAAAATGTCATTTCTCTTTGTGATACATATCCTAATGATGTTCTAAGTAACCACCTAGGTACCAGTAAACATTTACCTGTGTCACCGTGGGCAGGATTTCACTTTTTAAAAATATTACTTACAAACTTTTCCACAGTTCTTTGCAAAAAGAAAAGAACACACATATCCCGTCCAGCGTTCTATGAAGCAATCTGTGTCTCTCTCCACCCCCCGTTTAGTGAGCTACATGGCTCTTGAGACTGTAGCTGGGATTTATCACATTTTAGTGAACAGTTGGTGCAGTCATTTATCCTATACTGCCAGGCATATATGATGAAACTTTGGAGAGATTCATATTCCTGGACTCAACAAAACTAGGCCAATGCATCCTTGGAGCACCTTGTGGACAGACTTCAAAATCAGCTCGTTGCACAGCAGAGCAGTTGTGCTCATTCTCTGAACATTTTAACAAGTCAGAGTAATGACAGATGAGCCCTTTAAAGGACTTCTTGCTTGTGAGTTATTTATATTTGATTGTTTTATGGCCAGCATTTTTATGTTGCACAGCCTCTGGACTTCTGACTGCATAATACACTTTGTGTCCCCTGAACTTCAAATAAATAAACAAAATGGAGCCAGCACCATATCAAGAAAATAGAGACGATAATTTACTATGTCAGGAATTCATGATTAAAAGGCCACTCCGTTTAGAAACAGCAAGAGTAGAATGTCCCCAATTTCCCCCTAGTGACAGTTACGGAGATCAGAGTAATTCTATATACAACGGAGACATGATTCTGGAACAGTGAGCGGGTAGAGAGGCCACTACCCAACAAACAGACATGGAATAAACAAGCTTGAATGGCAGCCCAGCAACATGTCAAAGGAAACACTATGCTGTTGTGAACTGGTATCTGTATTCATGCCCTCAGATATGACAGATACCGGCAGCAAGAAAAGAAGTTGTTGTACACCTTGTGTGAGAGAGCTTTAACCCTCCTGCTACAGATCCCAAGTGTCTTCAGAGCCCTAGGCATTCTAGTTTCAGAAAAACCCTGAGCTCTTCACTCTGAGCCCTTTTGGAGAACTGTTCATTTACAGTCTTAAGGTAAAGGTAAAGGGACCCCTGACCATTAGGTCCAGTCGTGGCCGACTCTGGGGTTGCAGCGCTCATCTCGCTTTATTGGCCAAGGGAGCCGGCATACAGCTTCCATGTGGCCAGCATGACTAAGCAGCTTCTAGCGAACCAGAGCAGTGCGCAGAAACGCTGTTTACCTTCCTGCCGGAGCGATACCTATTTATCTACTTGCACTTTGATGTGCTTTCGAACTGCTAGGTTGGCAGGAGCTGGGACTGAGCAACGGGAGCTCACCCCGTCACAGGGATTTGAACCGCCAACCTTCTGATCGGCAAGTCCTAGGCTCTATGGTTTAACCCACAGCGCCACTCGCACCACAGTCTTACTTCCCCATTAATTCTTCTATCAACTGGTGTGCAAGGAGTCTTTCCCTTCAGATAACCCTTTCCCTCACTGAGTCACCACTGGGGTAACAAGGCTCCAGAAATGCTGCCTTCTTCCTTCCTCCTGGACTGCGTCCTAAGTCGCTGTGGCAAGGCTTGCCCACTGCCTAGCTCTTTCCTCTTTCTGTTACTTCTTCCCCCATTCCTGCTTGGAACCCCCTCTAAATGTGCTGCCCGCCACACCTTTATCCTTCAGCTGGTTAAGCATCTCTCCTTCTCCAATGGGGCCACCCTGCTTAGTCTCTTCTGGTCTATTTGACCCACTTCTGCGCGTGACCATTGAAGTGACAGTGTGAGCAGGGACCTGCTGCGCTAGCTGCTCCTAGCATTGGGCTGCAAAAGAAGTAACTTTGATCCTAATGTCAGTATACTTTTCAAACAGTGTATGCATTTTTATTACTTCTAATACTTTTACATGTATTAATATAAAGCAGAGCTGGCCCATCCATGAGGTGGATTGAGGCAGCAACCTTGGGCAACAGAAACCACAAGAGTAGCAGTGGTGGTGGTGGCTTCCAGGTTCCATCAAGATCTTACAGACCTCTCGCAAGATCTAGCCAGAACCTGGAAGCTGCCACAGCATGACCCAGGTAAGCGAGGCTTTGGTGTGGGGCGCCTTCCTTTTTGCCTCAGGTGGCAAAATGGGACAGACAGCCCTTTATATACTGCCTAAATGCCAAGATTTCCAGCAGTTTTCTAAGGGTTTGCAAAGTATAAAAACCTGTTAAACAGACATTACCATATAAACTTTCATAATCACAATACACAATAAAACAACACAATAAAAAAATGCAATTAAAACTGGAAGCTCCAGTCAAAAGATCAAGGGTATATCTCCAGAAGCTGGTGGAATGCCACTATAGATGAGGCCTCTCATATTTCAGCAGGTAGTGGATTCCATAATACTGGTGCTACCAGTAAAAACAGTTGTTGTGGGGGTGTGGTACAGTGGCTGCTATGTCTAAAAAGAAGAAAAGACACAGGGCCACAAAATGGGGCGGGCATGCCCTTCATTGGGGGCAGGGGGTGGGGAGGACACACAGAGAGAAGCTCATTGCAGCTCTCCTGTGTTCAGAAAAGATAGGAGGATGGGTGTCCAGTCCCGGCATACAATGAAAGGACAGCATTGTTGCATACCACCCCAATCTCTGAGCGGTGTGATATCCCAGGTATCCCAAGGTCTGTGTTTCCTTTTGGAAATGAGGCACAGTGGAGACTGTGAAGTCTTTATGATATATGGTTTATTTACACATATATACAACCTGAGCCTGTGATGGAGGGGTTCACAGCATTAACACCCCAAAAGGTTCTTGTTTCTCCCATTTCTGTAGCCTTGGATTCAAGCAGAAAGCCACCATGCCTCTCTCTCTGCCTTTCCCAGCCTACAACCCCCCTTTTTTTTACCTCTAGGTCACATCACATAAAGCTCTCAAGTCTAGCTTTGTCTTCTAAATAACTCTGAGTTGGGGGAGGGGCCAGAACCATTTGCCGTCTGGCCCAGAGCCTTTGCTTTCCCTGTGATTCATGTACTTCCACGGTTATATAACCCAAATGTACATGATTATGGATGCATTACAAACAGGAATAAAAACATCGCTGTTATGACTCCAGCGTTAAGTCATGTTTGGGTAGATCAGTCTCGAGAGGACTGAAGCAAGCAGGGAAAAGGATGGTGTCATATTCATTTAACTCTGGTATCAGAAAGGCTTCATCTGGTTTAAGAATCTGGGTAAACAATTGCACAGAAATTGGAGCCAGAATGTTCTGAGCTATTGGATGGAAAGATGGGACAACACACGGAGGTGCCTCTAATCTGGCAGCTGGGAAAGAAAGTGGCAGCTGGCTGTTGGGGTAGGCAGCTGCTGGGACTGTATAAACAGAATTTCATAATATGTAAATGTAACCACTGTCAGAGTCTATTTTGAGTTTCAACTATTCATAAGGTGTTTGTACTTCCTGCATAAGCAATGGGGCCATAACTTTTGTATATGAATATGAATTTTATATATATATTATGCAGCATTAAAATTAGCAAATGCAAAGGTTTGATCCTGCAAACACTTAAGCGCAAGCAGAAGCTTTTTTAAAAAAAATGTAGTGCAGTTCAAGACATTTGGGGAAATGGCCGCTCATATGCAACATATTATTAATTTTTTAATACACAACATTCTGGTGCTTAAAATTCATGAATTTATGTTAGAAGTGGATTAGTGTAGTACACAATCTATGCTTTATGGAAATGAACAAAAGGAAATTTGTGTCTACAATAATTATTATCAGGACTCGAATGCATATTTCTCCATATGTCTCTGGCTTGCTGCATAAACAACTACCTGGCATTTAGAAGACATCTGAAGGCAGCCCTGTTCAGGGAAGTTTTTAATGTGTGACATTTTAATGTATTTTTTATCTTTGTTGGAAGCCGCCTACAGTGGCTGGGGAAGCCCAGCCAGATGGGCAGGGTACAAATAAATAATAGTAGTAGTAATAATAATAATAATATTTGTTCAACAGCACCTAAAGTGGGAGGGCAACTAGACTGACTTTGATGCTAGATTCTAGAATGATGATAAAGAAGTCTGTTTGTAAGCATCTTGATAACATTGTAGTAATTGGTAGAACTCAGCATGGATTTGTCAATAATAAATTATGCCAGACTAATCTTATCAGTTTTCCAAGTTGTTATTATTGTTGGGTTACAAATTTAGTGGATTGTAGGACCGTGAACAAATTTATCTTGAGTTCCACAAAACATCTGACAAAGTTCTCTGTAATATCTGGGCTAGGGAACTGATTAAATGAAGGTTAGATAATAATACTGGTGGATTTCCAGCTGGTTTGGAAAACTATCCTCAGAGCATGCTCTTCAAAAATTCCTCATCAAACAGGATAGAGGTTCTGAGTGGGGTGCTCAAGAGCAGTGTCCACTGACAAAAGCCCCCCTAGACTTGTTGCAGTGAGGAGGAAGACTCCAGAGAAGAGGGCCTCATGCGGTGTGTCTTGCACAAGAGCATTCCCAAACCTAGTACCGATAGCATACCCTCCAACATTTCTGATGAAAATAGGGACGTCCCATTCCATAATGATAATTCCACTATTTATACCCCACATTGGGTTGCCACTCTGGGCAGCTTCCAACATATTTAAATACACATATATAAAACATTAAACCATAAAAACTTCCCTATACAGGATTGCCTTCAGACGGCTCGGGGGTTGGATAACTCCATACCCTCCAACGTTTCTCCAGTGAAAACAGGGGCATCCTAAGGAAAAGCGAGACATTCCGGGATTAAATCAGAAACTGGGACAGAAACTGGGAAACTTGGGATGTCCCTGTAAAATAGGGACACTTGGAGGGTCTGTGATACTGGTTGCCATGGAATGTACATCCAAGATTTTCTAGGAATGTCCTCTTACATTGCAATCAACAATACCTTCTTCCAAGTATATGCTGAGATTGCAGATACAAGCCTGATGCTTATAATGCTTGTAAATGCTTATAACATTTGTCTATTACTAATCTGTTATATATTTATACATTTTGAGAAGTATTTTTGGGAAGTAGATTTAAGACAGATGTATTTATACTTTTGGATTTGAGATACTTATAAACAATATATTAGAAATGTTATGTATAAGATAGATACTTGTTATTTATAAATAGTGTATATATGAAACTCAGTGCAAATAAAAGTGTTGTATGGGAACCCCTTTTGGCTAGAGAAAGGAGCCTTTGCTATGTCTAAGGCATAAGATTAAGCCTCTGCAGAATAGTGGGTGGGAGGAAAGAAACAACAAAATGCAGAAAATCAAGGTCTAATGAACATTATATATCTCATATAGGTATGCAAGAATTAAAATAGCTTACCAAACATAGGTCTATGCCAACTGAATGTAAATTGTTATATATTCTGTGAACAGAAAGTAAAATTTGGCAGGGTGCAATGTACATGAAACATTATTTAACAGAAAGCAAAGGAAGTGGCGTTGGTCCATAAGGAAAGAAACACTCCAACATCCAACTAGGATGTTTACAGTATTTTACAGTCCTTTACAGTATTAGGACTAACACACTAACCAACATGTCACAAAAGTGTGTAGAGCTTTGGAGGCCCCCAGAAGTCTTCCTCAGGCAAAATGTTACACAAAGCAAGTGGTGGTGGTGGGGTCGAGGAAAAACTAAAAACAAAAAAGTGCGAAAACTGGGCTAATATTATAACCATCCGTTGAGTTTAAAAACGCAGTTCCAAGGTGGAGGTTGCAGGATTGAGGAAGCCCCCCCCCTTGTGCCACAGGTACCAGGGGGATCCTTGTGCACTGCCCTACTCATTGGCAACTCCCAAGGGGTTCACTGGGGCTTAGTCCTACGGACGTGGGGCAGGACTTCAGCCTTGCACATCTAGAATGGGGGGGCTTGTAAAGAAGCAAGGGCTGCTCCCCATTTATGAGGAGTCACAATATCGGCTTGCAAGCCTGAAACGAAACACAAAAGGCTCCTTCTTGTCCCAACTCTGGCGTTTATCATTCTCAGGTAACGGGAAAGTAAAAAGTAAAGCCCGAGGCTTAAGAATCGTGTTTTTTTTATCGTGCTCAGCAACGTGTTTTTGTAAACCCCTTCTCTTGTGACTGCTTTCCTAGTGCAAACGCTGCTTAACTAAACCCCATATTTAAAAGCTTCTTCTCCAACGCTCAGCAATGCGCAGGCTTGCACCATTCGCACAGAGGAAAGGCACAGAGGCTCCCAGCTGCGATGCGAACGCCCCAAAGTCCCTCGCATCTACCTAACCTTCCCCTGTCGATGTATAGGGCAAGAGAGAAGCGCTTGATTGCCACCTCGCGGTTTACCCAATCCGGCGTCGGTTCCGGCAAGGGGCGGGTTGTTTACTTGGAGGCGCCGGAAGCAGCGCTTGGTCTTATGCTGCGGCGGTGGGCGTGGCTCCGCTCACCCTCCCTCTTGGCTTCGCCCGCCAGGGGTGGCTGCGGAGGGAGGGGCGGCGGCAGCGATGCTCTCCGCTCCGCGGCGCCGGCGGTGTGGGGCGGGCCCGTCAGGTCCTTGAGGCGGCGCCGAGAGACACCTTCGGCAGCCCCGCCACCCGCCACCATGCCGTGCACCTGCGGGAACTGGCGGCGCTGGATCCGGCCTCTGGTGGCCACGGTCTATGTCGTGGGGCTGCTGCTGGCCGTGCCGCTCTGCGTGTGGGAGCTGCAGAAGCTGGAGGTGAGGGCGGAGCGGCGCCGGGGGGCGGAGAGAGGCGGGCCAGGGGCGCCTCCGGGGTGGGAATGGGGGGAAGAGGGGCGAACCCACATGCGCTCGGCTTTGCTGACAGTCTTAACGCCGTCCTGAAACGCGCTTCTTCCGCGCACAACATGGAACGTGCGTCATGTGGGAATGCGCTTCGCGCTCTAGGCTTAGGAGGGACACGCAAAAGAAACAACGGACGGTGCTAGAAGTGACTGTGTCACGTGTCCCCCCTGCTCTCCATCCCGATGGTTTCTGGCCTTGAGGGATGATGATGATGATGATGAATCACCCGCCATTGTAGGCCCCAGCTGCCCTTCCAAGATAAAGCCAGACATGTCACCGTGGGCATTATTCTAGGTACTGTTTGGCAAGCATCCTTTACCCCTTCAGAAAGGAAAAAGAGAACCTCCAGCACGTTTTGCCTGGTTCAGAGGTGAGGTCAAGAAAGAGGGTTGTTGTAACCATTGTTTTCTTAAAAGTTATCTTCTGCACCATGAAAATAAATAACAGCAGTAATTAAAATGAGAAAAAGAAAGAAGAAAGAGGATTTACACATCCTCTCAAAACTCTGCAGCCCAACTCACTTCTGGAAGGGCATATGTATCCTAGGGTCATCTTGGGTTGCGGAGCTCAAGTAAGAATGCTTAGCTTGCTTGACCCCAGATAACCTAAATGTGATGTTTGCTACATAGGGAGCAAGTAAGAGGAAGTCCAGAAATACAGATATCTACATAAATACTCCTGTTGCGAAGGCCAGCACCCTGTAGTGAGACAGCAAGAGCATCAGTGGAGAGGACTAGAGTGTCAGCAGGTGAAGGGGATTTCTCTTGTCTGTACAATGTACTAAAGATTACAACAAATTCAGGTGTTCATGGGGGTAGGCGGTGCCACATAGAAAGATGCTGTATTCATGTTTTTAGTTCATTACCATCCCACTCAGAGCAGTTCATACGAGGCTAAAGGAGTTTATGAAAACACACAAACAGATGAACAGGATCCATCTTTCAAAAACAGGATTCAAAACCAGCAACCAAACAGTAGCTCCCACGCTTAAAGAACAATTTGTTCCATAGCGCATGGACAAGTTGGCTGGGGAGGGGAAGGTAGTTAGAAGGAGTAACTTAAAGCAAATCCAGAAGCCAGGGATGTGTATACTCCTGTCTTCCATTTCCAGAATCTCTCACAAGAGATACAGTGGTGCCTCGCAAGACGAAATTAATTCATTTCGCAAGTTTTTTCTTCTTGCGAGTTTTTCGTCTTGCGAAGCACGGTTTCCCATAGGAATGCATTGAAAATCAATCAATGCATTCCTATGGAGACTGTCCGGGGACAGAGGGGAAGCGCCGCGCGCCTTCCCCTCTGTCCCCGGACCTGTTTAAAGCAAGGGACAGCGGGGAGAAGATTGCTTCTCCCCGTTGCCTGCCCCGCAATCTCCGGGGACAGAGGGGAAGGCGCGCGGCGGACCTGTCCCCGGACCTGTTTTAAAGCAAGGGAAGGGGCAGCGGGGAGAATCGCTTCTCCCCGTTGCCGCCCCTTGGTTCAAAAGAGGTCCGGGGACAGCAGGGAAGACGCGCTGCGCTTCCCCGCTATCCTCGGAGCTTGCGGGGCAAGCTTCGTTTTGCGAAGCAAGCCCATAGGGAGATTCGTCTTACGAAGCGGCTAAGAAAACGAAAAAGTCCTTCGTCTAGCGAGTTTTTCGTCTTCTGAGGCGTTCGTCTTGCGGGGCACCACTGTACTTACTTGACATAAGATCATTATGACAGGGAAGGGTTTAATCCAAAGAGACAGGCAGGTAGATGGTGCATTTGCCTGTTAATGGACATCATTTGGTTGGTGTGGGTCTTACTCTGAGGTAGACAATGTAGTGCTCTCCAGATGTTTTGGACTACATCTCTCATCATCCTTTGCCATTGGTCAAGCTGGCTGGGACTGATGGGCGTTGTAGTCTGGAAATCTGGAGGGCACCACATTGTCTAACTTGTGGCACTAAGTGATGGGTGCAAAGTGATGCCTTCTGCAAATGAAAGAATACAGAATAATGAATCTCAACACCTTCAATCTACATGTGAGTTATGGTAATTTCTGTCTTCACATTTGCTAGTCCATGTGGACCGGCACTTAAGTAAAACACATCTGTGCTAGTACCCCTTCCCTGTACCTATTCCACAAGACATTCTTTGAATCTCTGTGTTCCCGCCTTCCCCTTTAGCATTTCCATATTTAAAGTAGGCAGCTACCAGGGAATCCCTGTTACTCTTATGTGAGGCTTGGAATTTGCAGTGTTTAATTAATCGTTTAGTGAACTATTGCAGATATTTCTGTGCCTTCAAATAACTAGGTTGCTCACAGGATTGATCTGTAATTATAAAGGTTTCTGGTGATGCTAACTATTCCCAATCATCTGTTGCTTAGACAGAAAGGTAGTTTATAAAGAAGAAACAGGCTCTAAGTGTCTTTATGCACCCTGTCCTTGTGGCTGCTTTACATGACACAAGGAAAAATGTCTCCTCACAGTTAAATGTTTACAATAACGTTTAAGAAGATGCATACATAAAACACACACTAAAATAAGCACTCTAATGTTGCATATTAGAGCTGCCCATTGCAAACAAGATGGTATACATGCATTTTCCCTTAAACTACTAAGAAGTGTGTTATGGAAAGATCTGGACCAGGTTCTTGGCATTTAGCAGTATGTGTATTACTAACTTAAATGTTAGTGTAGAAGTGAGGGAACCTCTTATGCTGCAAGTTGCTCTTCTTAGTGTTCCTAACTTGATTCTTGGTTAGAACTGTGTGTGTTAGATATTTGGATCTAAAGGAAGTTGTAGCAGCTGTTGTAGCTAACCATACTTTAAATTTTCAGTCTAATGATGGTTCAGTTGCAAAAATACTATATGTTTTAATTATTAACGTATGTTCTGCTCTTGGAAGAGAAGAGCCATTAAATATAGTACTTCTGCTTCAGAGAAAGCGATTTATGGACTGCTTTATCGGTTTTACTATCATTGTTTCTCAAATTTCCTACTGTAATTTCTTGTGCTTGTGCTCTTCTTTTTTGTGTTGTTCAAGGTTGGAATCCATACCAAGGCATGGTTTATTGCTGGGATATTTTTATTGATGACAATACCAATATCTCTTTGGGGAATATTGCAGCATTTAGTTCATTATACTCAACCTGAATTACAGAAACCAATAATAAGGTAACCTATCATATATGCTTCTGCTGGTTATTCCATCTTAGCAATACAAACACTTGGTTAATTGCAAATGTGTTTTCTTATGACAGGATTCTATGGATGGTGCCAATTTACAGCCTAGACAGCGTGAGTATTTTTTCTTTCTTTTTGGGATTACCGTATTTTTCGCTCTATAAGACGCACCAGACCACAAGATGCACCTAGTTTTTGGAGGAGGAAAACAAGAAAAAAAAAATTCTGAATCTCAGAAGCCAGAACAGCAAGAGGGATTGCTTCGCAGTGAAAGCAGTGATCCCTCTTGTTGTTCTGGCTTCTGTGATAGCTGCGCAGCCTGCATTCACTCCATAAGACGCACACACATTTCCCCTTACTTTTTAGGAGGGAAAAAGTGAGTCTTATAGAGCAAAAAATACAGTATTGAATCCATGCTCTAGAAACCAGTTGAATAATCTAATAAACTAATGAACCACTGCTGATTTTTCACACAATACAACCTTTTGTAAAATTGTAACCTCATTTCCATTAAGGTTTCCTGGCAGAAGCCCACGTGTGTGTGATTGAGGCATTTGTTAATATGTTGCTTTTCTGGAGTTTCATCCAGTAAGTCATACTCTGTGTTGATGGTCTGAAGCACACTGATTTCAGTGGGTCTACTCTGAGAATGATTAAGTCAAGTACAGTGGTACCTTGGGTTACATACGCTTCAGGATACAGACTCCACTAACCCAGAAATAGTATCTCGGGTTAAGAACTTTGCTTCAGGATGAGAACAGAAATCGTGCTCTGGCGGCAGCAGGAGGCCCCATTAGCTAAAGTGGGGCTTCAGGTTCAGAACAGTTTCAGGTTAAGAACGGACCTCCAGAACGAATTAAGTATTTAACCCGAGGTACCACTGTACAGTCATACCTCATGTTACGTTTGCTTCATGTTATGTTTTTTCAGGTTGCATCCTACGGTGACCCGGAAGTACCAGAAAGGGTTACTTCTGGGTTTCGCTACTCTCGCATGCGCAGCAGTGCCAAATCGCGCTTCGCGCATGCGCGCAATCACCAAATTGTGCCACGCACCTGCGCAGATATGGCGCTTCAGGTTGCGGGCTTTTCACGTTGCAAACGGGCCTACGGAACGGATCCCGTTTGCAACCAGAGGTACCACTGTACAACTCACTGAGCATTAATTCACTGGAAAATAAGACGTAATGCAATTGAAAGTAGACATGTACGTATTTGTATCTAATGTGAACCATAAGGCCTATATACAGAGCATGTTGCTTCTCTGTTTTGCAGAGTACTAGCTCATTGTTTGCTTTGTTTTGTAACACTGTTTGCCTTGTTTGCAACAGCAAATACAAGCTCTAAAGGATATCTTGGGAAGTACGTCCCATTTAGCTCAATTGGATTTAATTTAGTTAAACCATAGGATTGAGCTATAAGCCTTTCTTAATTATTGAATGTTTAACTGCAGCACAGAGTTCTGTAAATTATTTATTTAATTTTTATACTGGCAAACAATAATATTTCAAAAGAAAATGCAATAGAAGGGAATCTCAGTGTAAACTGCAGTGCATGTGTGTCTAATCTAATGTATTTTTCTTTGATAGTGGATAGCATTGAAATATCCCAGTATTGCAATATATGTGGATACTTGTAGAGAATGCTATGAAGCCTATGTCATCTATAATTTCATGGTCTTCCTTTCAAATTACCTGACCAATCGGTATCCAAATCTAGTGTTAATCCTAGAAGCCAAAGATCAGCAAAGGCATCTACCACCATTGTGTTGCTGTCCACCATGGGCTATGGGAGAGTGAGTACATCATACCGTTCTTTTTTCAAAGCTTATATTCATGTCATTGGATTCGTGTAAGATTTAACACACTTTTTTTGCTATATGTGGCACTAGTTTTCATTGATGCTCCAAAGAGTTCTTGAAAAACACATTTTTTAAAAATACTTTGGGAAATTGTTTCCTGAAAATAGGACTTGTTAGTGAATCAAAAGGATTAGTTTTTCCCAGAAGCAGTTGGTAGCTTCATTGACTGCTCTAAAAGAATGAGTGAATGCTGTAGGGTAGTACTGTACAGCAGTTAGATTTCAGGGATTGACACTCACTTAGCTTCTCCCCCTGACTTGTAGTAGCTTTTGGTGGGGGCTGCTGCTTTCTCTATTCCAGAATGCAGCAGGATGGAGAATGCACCTTTGTAGTGCCATCATATGGCAGCCTGCCCTGGGAAGGAACAAAGTGACCCAAGTTTCCTTGTTGGTGCAGTCCCTCTCCCAGCAAGGTAGCCTTCCAATGATGATTAATGTCTGGGCTCACAACAGGGTATGAAGAAATAAGGCAGAATGTCTTGACTACAATTAAGATGAAGGTTTTGCCAAAGTTTCTATTCTAGTTTTAACCCTTCCAATGAAAGGTGTGCAGTTGAAATTCAAGACTTGTAACAAGTTTCTTTGAAACTATAAATGCTAAAAGTTAATGCGTATTATGCAGCTGTGTCTTTGAAAGGTGAGATACCATCAACATATTTTGATAAATAGCAGCATACAGCTCATTGAATATCTATGTGATGGTTAGAACCTAAAAGTAATAATTAGTTAGCCAGGGATGTAGCCATCCTGTTACCTTGCTGGATCTGTCTGCAAAACAGTATCTCTGCAATTTGTATAGGATCCTGTAGAACTCTACAGGTGCCCGTGTTTTTCCACATGGTAGAGCTGTAGAAGTGGGAAAATATATTGAAATAATGTAAGATAAAGTATTAGAAATATTCCCGTATGAAATGGTGATTCTTAAAAAGTCCCCCCCCCCCCGGAAGATATTACATAAAGGGTTTCAGCTATATTCTGAGTTAGTCTTTGTGATGTACAGGAACTTTGTTGTGTGAAATGATAGTTCTGGATGCTAATATTTACAGTAAAAGTAGAATATATGGTTGTCTGTGTTGCAGCTTTGAATGAACTGAACTCAGTCTGTGTCTTTTTCATAGGGTGCTGTTGTTCAGGTGCAAGCTTGGTGTTTTGCAGTATACAGTGGTCAGACCATTCACCACTATTATTGCTTTGTAAGTATGAAGAAATATTTTAGCCTCAAAATGCTATATATAGATGTATCACTTTGCTAGTGATGTGAAGTGAGAATATTCTCTGCTAGAAAATTCTCCGGAAAATATTCTCCACAAACTGTAAATTCTAATGTAAGAACCAGTTTTACAACCCACATTTAAAAAATCTAGTAAATAATAAATCAAGCTGTGATATTGCCAGTGTAAGTAGTGAATAATGATTTTTTTTGATCCAGTTACATTACTGGGCATTGTGTCGTTCACCATTGGCAGTTCTGAAATGTGAGCTACAGAAAACATTTTTATTTATTTTTTTAGTTTTAAAAAGGCTATTCTTATAATTTGATGAACATTTGAATTTGTATGTATTTCTACTATATGTAATAACCTTTTTTTCTATTTTGGTGTGACCTTATTCTTAGCAATCTTATACCTTTGGCCATACAGTGTGATTTTTTTTTATACAGAAAGTAGCTTTAATGCTTTATACACTTAAAGTACCTAGGCCTATATAATTATGTGTAACAGCATGTGAGGTGACCTTGATTTAAACAGTTGACATTTCTATATTTTTATTTAGTGCCAGTAACTGGTTTTTGCAGGGCCATTCAGTGGTACACAGTGCCATTTACCAGAGATTGACATACGGAAATATATTATCATATAATTATCATATAATGATAATATATTTAATGTTAATGGCTTCTTTTTTATATGTATGCATATAATATTGTTTATCAAGCTGTGTTTTAGTCACATGCATATAGTTATTAAGTGTTAGAGCTATTCGAAGCACAAGATAGCCTATTACTGAATTTACTTGAATTTTCAATTTCAAGTTTGGTGCAAAAAATCAAAGAATGTGAATTCACTGCATTGCCCCATTGAATAAAAGTATCTGTACAGTTTTTGGTTGCCCATGAATAAACATGTATATTAATGTATATTAACTAATTATTATTAACTAATTATCCCAGATCGCAAGGTGATTAGATTGGTCTCAACTAGGGCCAGGGCCTTTTCAGTACTGGCCCCAACTTGGTGGAACACTGTCACAAGAGACTAGGGCCCTGTGAGACTTGACATTTTTCTGCAGGGCCTGCAAGACAGAGCTGTTCCGCCCGGCCTTTGGTTTGGACTCAATCTGACCCTTATGTTTCCCTCCCCTTATGGTCTTGATTTATTGGCTACTTTTAAAATGAGGCTGCATTTTAAATTGCATTTTATCCTGTATTTTAAATTGGTCCCCCCCCCCCATTATGTTTTTACTGTGATTTTATTGGTGTTAGCCGCCCTGAGCCCGGCTCTGGCCGGGGAGGGTGGGGTATAAATAAAATTTATTATTATTATTTATTATATTTTAAATGAAAATTCTCTAATATCTCATTAATCGAGAATATTCTCAAGAATATTCTCCAAAAGATTATTCTTGAGAATTTAACATCACTACTTTGCTCTTCTTTTCACTCTTTTTTTGGTTTGGATAGCTGTGCTGTTACTCTGTCTTCTAACCTTAAAGACAATTGCTCATGTAGACAATCAACTATAAACTTTTTCTAAAGTGGAGCTTTATCTAAAAGATGGTGTTTCCTCCCATGCTTTACTATGCATAACCATCCCCAAAGTAATTTTTCTCTAATACAGTAATTTATATTAATCAGGTTTTAATTCTTTGAGTGATATCCAATTGTTGTGTCCCTCTTGTACAAAAATGACTTCTCTTCCTGTTGCATATCCATAAGGTCTACCAAAGTTTGTTCTTGGCTTACCACTCATGGTATGTTTGGCAGAAACAAACTGTTGTCCGGGTTCAGATAACATGCCAAACTCTGGCTTTTTTAATCTGCATTGTAGCAGCAACGGGAGGATAACTGTGGGAGCTTCAGAGCAGCATGCACTAGTGCCCTGCTTGTTCACATTAACCCATAGTTAGTTTTAAATGCTGGCTTAACATGACATTTGAACTGGACAATTGAATAGAATAGGACTCTTGTGCGGAGGATTGCAACCATAGCTCCTGAATTTTCTGAGCAATGTTTTGTATTAAACTCTTTCAGAATATGTGAATTGGTTGGTGTATACGATGAAGGAAACTTTAGCTTCAAAAATGCTTGGACCTATTTGGTTTTTTTCAACAATATCTCCCAGCTTGTGAGTAACAGAATTTGAGTTTTCTTTCTCTTTGGAGTGATATTTAAGTGTTTTATTATTATTTTTTTAATTAAAGATTTTAACAATTGTGGTATGCAGAACATATTTTTGATTAGGTGCTTTTATCCTTACATACATTACACATAGAAAATTAAGATTATATGAGAACTAATCCTTAACTTTGGTTCTAAATATGGTGCTATGGATTTTATTGTGTTATTGTACATCTATTTAATTGGTTTTAGAGGCTGCCCTGAGGACTCTGAAAGGTGGGATGATACTGCTTTATATTTATATCCCGTGTATTTTCCATCATGAAACCCACAGTGATATACATGTGGTTCCCTAGTGGTCACCCATTCAGGCACTGATCAGACCAAGATGTGCTTAGCTTCAGCAAAGTGGTGGCTTCCTTCTCTTTGCAGAAAGAAACAGAGAAATATACTTGGGAATAAAGGAAGCTTATGGCAGCAGCATTCTGGGGTTTCAGACAGGTGTCCTTCCCAGGTCTAGATGGAGAAGTCAGTGATTATACCTGTGATCATTCGCATGATATGCATGTGCTTTGGCACTGAGCTTTGACCGCCTAGCCATAGATGTTTTTAAATGTTTGGAACAAGAATTTGAATTGGCTTGATGTGTTCCGGGGGATTATTGGTATGATGAAATGTAGGAGTTGTGTGTGTTCCCACTGCAAATTGCTAAACATTTCTATCCCTCTGTTCTAGTTTGCCATGTACTGCCTTGTGTTGTTCTATAAAGTACTGCGGGAAGAACTAAACCCAATCAAACCTGTAGGGAAATTTCTGTGTGTAAAGATGGTGGTTTTTGTTTCTTTTTGGTAAGTGGAGTGTTGTAAGCTTTTTTATGTAAAACCTGTTGCGCACATGTCTAAATGCATATGGATACTTAAGTGTTTGTCAGAAAACAAATAGTAATATAATAAGTCTGTTTTTATTTAAATTGCTTACCAGCACAATCCTGTTCATGTTTACTTGGAAGTAAATCTCTTTGGGGCTTACTTCCAAATAAGTGTGTGCATTTATAGCCACCTTTATCATTCCCAGGGAGCTCAATATGATGTACGTGGTTCTCTCCCTCCCCATTTTATCCTTACAACAACCCTGTGAGGTAGCCTAGGCTGTGAGACACTGACTGGTCCAAGGTCACTCAGTGAGCTTCATAACTGAGCAGGGATTTGAACCCTGGGTTCCTGGATCCTAGTTTGACACTCTAAACACTGCACCATATTGGCTCTCTAGCAAACTGGATTCACCTATGCAAGGTGTTGTACAATAGTGAAAAGACCAGCCTTCTTCTGTGCTTAAAATTGCCATGGTGTTTTTTTTAAAAAAAGTTTTGTGTTTAAAAACATTTTCATGCAACTTCAAAATAGCTAAGGGTACGACCAAAGTTTTAGCTCTCTTTTATCTAATTCATTTTAAAGTTTTAGCACAGATTTCCAGTTTATGCTGAAACCTTTCTCCATACTGACAGATCATCTTTGATCTCTTTCCAGAGACACCTCTTAGCCTAGCACAACAGTTTGCGTGGAAGTTCCTTTTTTTGTGGGTGATGCACATTCACTGTTCCTGTGTGAGCATAATGGCCACAGGGCTTGCAAGTTCATATTTCTAGCATTTTATTGATCTGCTTTGTGATCTTAGTATCTTTCACAGATTGTTTTTGTTTTTTCTAACCTTACAATAAAAGCTCACTAGGACTTTAGACCAGAACCTGCCTCTCAGCTGTGTTAGCTTCTGTGTGGTGATAACCCAATCTCTTCTAAGAATGTCAATTTTGTATAGGCAAGCTGCACTTATTGCATTGTTGGTGAAAGTCGGTGTTATCTCTGAAACACACACATGGGAATGGAAAAGTGTTGAAGCAGTGGCAACTGGTCTACAGGTAAGTTGGAACTGCTGTTGTAAACATAAGCCTTCCAGCGCCCCACATCCTTTGGAATAGATAAAAGGGGCAGATTGGTCTTTGAAGCAAAAGCATTATGGATACATGTAGCTACCTTTTTCACTGAGAGTGAGCAATAGTTACCAGCTCCATTGATCAAACTGTCTTACAACACATATCTGTAAATATGCAGGTAAATTTAAGCACTTAAAACTAGTTTTCTAATGGTGTGACTAGTATACTCTTAATAGCTATGCTACCTGCATTGGCCTGCATGAGCGCAGTCCTTTCAGTATCATGTTTTGCTTTTTGTCTTCTCTAGCAGGTGCGAGAAGGCAATATTTACTCTAAATTAAATATTTAGTTGGTTGCCTGGGGCTTGCTGTCTTAATTTAACCAAAGTACGAGAACAGACTTGGCTGATGGTCCCACTATATGTTTAAGCTGGTGTAAAACACAGGAAGTTTCTGGAATACTATTATTCCGTAAAAGGTAGTTTGTGGTTAATTGGCCTTCAAGTAAGTCTAAAGGAGCTGCTGTGAGGAATACATTACATGGTTGCATATGTGGGGCTGAATAGGACTGAATTTGGATTTTTTTGTTTCAGGATTTTATTATCTGCGTGGAGATGTTCTTTGCTGCAATTGCTCATCACTACAGTTTTTCCTACAAACCTTATGTGCAGCAAGCTGAAGAAGGATCATGCTTTGATTCTTTTCTTGCAATGTGGGATATTTCTGATATCAGGGCAGATATAACTGAACAAGTTCGCAATGTTGGTAAGTGAGAAGGAAAAAAATGCACCCCTAGGAAAAACTGGTGTAAACATTTGAGTTTTCTGAAGATGCCACATGAGCCGTATTGCTAGGTCATTTTTCTATTAACTGCAGTGCCAGACCTATGAGAATAATTTGTTTTTAAATACCTTCCTTTTAGGAAGAACAGTTTTTGGTCAGCCAAGGAAAATGTTTTTTGGTGAAGATTATGAACAGAATGAACATACAAGTTTGCTGTCATCATCCACCCAGGATCCAATTTCTACTGCTTCTTCAATACCATCATCACCTGTGGGGCACTATCAAGGGTTTGGGCATACGTTGACTCCAACAATGCCTCCTGAACCAATATCTGATGTCTTGTGTAAATCAGCAGAAGAGAGTGAGAATCCTCCAACAGAGAAGCCTCTGGATGAAAGTTAGACAACTCTTTTCTCAAATGTTTTGGGATTTGCCTGGATGATGCTCCTATGTTTGTTTGTTTTTGGCCTTGGGGACCTCATTCTTCCCAGAAGAATGTCAGCTGCACCAAGCGGCACATAAAACAAAACAGATAATGGAATTTAATTTTAAATGGGGAATTTATGAACTATCACTGAAAGAGCCTATTGGTGCCAGACATATAATTAAATTATTACAGTAAGTTGAGTAGCCAATGCTGCTTGGTTCAAAAACCTGCTTCTGTAATTGGAGTGAGGTAGATAGTTCGTGATGTTGACTCTCCTCTCAAAGTAATTGCACCATCGCAGAATACCGTCTTATCAGCATGCCAGAATTGCTGCTGAGCTGCTGGAGACCTTAGCTGGAGCAGTAAATGAAATCATTCTTTTAACAATACTGGCATATATGTGGCACAGTCCAGTTAAGCAGAAGTACTTGGATTTGAGCATTATATGCTGCATTGGCTCTAAATTTTGTTGTTAATGCATTAAGTGTATCTTGGCCTTTCGCATACTGGAAGTTGCTCTGGAGGGTAGTAATCTACTGCTGCTTCCTGTTAGCACAGAGATTACCACTAGAGCAACAGAACTCCTCCCCACACCCTCCCCAGATGTGTCACAGAGGATTGAAGAAACAGATTTAGGGGATGCACGGGGTGAGGTGGGGAATTCCTGTTGTTTGTGGTAGTTCTTGTGCTAATAGAACTACTTGATGCTAAACTGAACACAACTCGGAGTCTAAAGGCATTCTAATTAGAGAGTTAAAATGAAACAAGGCTTTTTACTGAAAAACTGATCAATGTTCCTGTATTTTTGTCTCAAAAAACTCATAGGATTACCAATGGTTCGTCAATTAATCTGTGCTCCTCTTATCATGCGGATACCATTTTAATGCCTACTATTCTTGAATTTATAGTATATTTGCCTTCCAAAAATGTATCTAGAATCAAGTAAGCTTTGAAATACTAATACAGAATGTAACAACTTACTGTTTTAAGGACTTGCACATCTGGTCAACAAAAGGGACTTGTTACCCATTCTCACATTTGTATCTGCATTGCATGCTTGCTGTCTTACCTTCATATAAAATGCTGCAGCAAGGTTTACATTAAGTGGCATCTTCAGAGAGAACTCAAGCTATTTTTAGCATTCAGGTGCCCTTTACAGGAATTGAGTTTTTAACTGTTTTGTGGCTGCTACGGTGAACTCATCCTACAAGTGCTTTTGCAGTACTAGTGTGTTATGTAAATACTTGGCCTTATTCACTAGGCTGCATATTTTATGGATAAATTTGGTGTGTCCTTAAAGTGGTTAAAGGGCAAATCATTGCCTTTATTGTACATAATCAAATAAAATTTTATTAACTCTTACTTTGCACTCCTTCAATGTTGAGATGAACGAATAATACTCTTGAGCTCCTTTTCATGGTATTTTTTTTTAATGGTTAACTATTGACTCTGATGGGAGAGGCATCTCACCCCCCCCCCCCATTCCTAGATCACACAATCAAGGGAAGACCAAAAGATAATGCTCACCAATAGTTTAGTTCCTATGCTTAATTTCAAAGGGGCAAATATTCTCTTGAGTGTAAACAATGCCTTCCTTAATCACAGGTGGGTTTACTCCAGGAAAAAAGGGCAAAGACTAGGCTATAGAGGTACATTGTCTTTTAGCAATTAGAATTTTCTGGTGCTTCCCTGTCTTGCTTTTCATCCAGTGGTTTGTTGCCATCTGGGAATACTGCCTATAAGCTTGATTTAGGCATCTTCTTAACAATTAATGTGGGCTTCAGCAAAAGGGTGGTGGGGTAATCTGTGGTGAGCCATTTTTGACTCATTCGAGGAGGTGGCATCTTCCCTCCAAGTTTATTAATGGTAACTTAACCAACTCTGCATTGATGGCTGTCCCAGGAGTGGGGCAGGAACATTAAAAATAAACTGATTCATGCTTCTTGCCTCTTCCTAACGTTTGTTTATGGTGCCTTGTTTCTGGTTGACTAGCTACCGCAGCTCCAGCAGTCTGGAGCTGCAGGCTAGGGTTATTTTGTGTGCCTTTTCTTTCCCTGCTGCCCTTTTTTGGTCTGGTAATGTCCACTCTGGGGCTTTGTTCATTTTTCTCCATGTCTTCTTTGTTTTCCTCTTGTCCTTTTCTCCCTATCTCATTTCAGTCTTTCCAGGGCTGTTCCTTCTTTATACTCATTACTCGTCTTTCTGCTTTGTGTGACTGCTATTGGTTAGCCAGCTGCTTATTAGATGGACACTGCTTTCATACTGCAGTCACTGCAAGTGATGCTACTTCAGTGCTCCCAGCACAGGGGAAAGGAAGTTCATGTTGGCCAAGATACTTCGGTAGACAGTAGTAACATCTCTGTGACTTTGGTATTTTACATGCAGAAACAGAACTACATCCCATGATTTAAAAAAAGCTGTTTGTCTTCTAGATCACAATTAGATACAGCCAAACCATACCTAAAATATTTTTCTTACCCATTAAGGATTTTTCATCCTTCCTGAAACTAGTGTTACTGGATCTGTTATCTGCTAGTTTTCACAAAAAAATGTTTAGCATGTTGTAATTCATGTTTAGGCATTTATAACAAAAAGGTTCTCGCCACTACCACCTCTCAAGAAACTACTTGTTTCTGTAACGGAAGTGTATGAGTAGTCAATCTGTACAACACTGTTGCTGCCCAGCAAATTCATTTTTACTCTATTAACCTTCAAAGTGAGATGTGAACAGGCATGTTGTGGCATTCCATTCCATTTTACTTTTTATACTCAAATTCATATAGTTCTCCAAAAGGCAAGTAAGAATACAAATATTAAGTTATTCAGCATTGTAGACATCTTACACAGACTTCTAGGCAGAAATACATGCTTTCTCCAGTCTTTATAGTCCATGGCTTTATTGCTAAACAAGTTGTGCTGAATTTCACAATAGTTCAGTCGATGTTTAGACCTTCAAATAGACTCAAAAGTGTGACCCTAAGACATGATTAACTTAAGCATAAATAACTAAGCTACTGTAGGCTTTTTAAAACAGTAAAAACACTGTAGCTGATGGCAGTTCACTGTTGTACTGTAATGCTAACGTTACTGTTGCGATACTGAACGTTGAGCACAAGTTCATCTCCTGCTTGAACTTGAATGGGCTTATCTAACACAATAGCAGCTTGTTTCCAGTGGGATGACTTGCTTGATGTATCTAAAACAGTGTCTTCATCGAGGTACACGTGATACCAAAATGGAATACCAGTCACGTGACCTGCTTTACAAACTTCGACCTACAAAAGTAAGATTTTATGTTACTATATAGCAATCAACTTTCTCCCCACAATACAACAACAAAAAATTGTATTATTTAAATTCAAGCTTGCTTGAGGAAGATTTCTCTATTGCCAATTTGCATCTTGCTTTTTCAGACACCCAAGAGTTTATCTTCAGTGATTTTGTATATCAGTTTTTCAAGAGGGCTAGGGAAGATAGAGTTAGCCGCTGTGGTGTTCCAATATGTTTTGAATGACTACTCCCATCCCTGATTAGTGCCCATATTGTCTAGGAGTGATGGAAGGTGGAGGGCAAAATGTTAGCTCTCTTTGCATAGTACAATCCCAGTGTATCTCTAGGTTTCAGATACACTGCCCCACCATAATTTCTCTTGTGAAGATGAATGGCCCATGTTCATCTGGTAATTGGAATCCCAGCTAGACTGCAATGAGACTTAATTCTGACTGCAGGCAGTAAACTCCACACAAGCCAGAACCAAATGAACAAGAATAGAAATGGTGTGATTTTCTGCTTTAAAAGGGGGTAACGTTTTAGTGAAGTACTAGTACCAAAAGTATCAAGCACTGAACATGTCAGTTACTTGTGCAATTCCATAAATGCAACATTGATACTATAGAATGACAGTAATAAACTAAAGCATGCAATATCTACCATCTCCTAGATTTACCTTAACTTCTCTACTAGAGCAATTCAAGTACGGATTCATGAGATCCACACGCAGAAGTTCCACTGATTTGCTCAAAGGTGTGTGTGGAAGTGTGGACATATCCAAAAAAACACGGACAGGAACCTGAAATGGAATATACCATGTTTTGAGATTAATTGTATCATTGTGACACCTTTTCAAAAAGCTGTGGTGTGTCTTTGGCAAGTGACCAGTTCGGTTGCCAGGGCATATATTTCTAGGTCTTTTCCCACAGCATCAGGATAGCTGTACCGCAGCATCAGGATAGCTCAAATAGCCCTACTTTCTTAACATATTCCTTGCAAATGCTGGTCATCAATTTTGCTCTGCACAATACTATTGGAATTAACAGTTCCCCTGCTTTCAATAAATGCTGGTTCTTCCAAGTCTTAAATCAGATGTCCTTATCGTTACTGTAAAATAGTGAAAACTATTTGCAAAACATTACATGAAGAAATTAATTAGGCTTTGATAAAGATTTGACAGCTGCATATCCAGTGATACAGATGTTTTTCTTTGATCAGCAGTTCACCATGTCATACTGCAAACCTCCCATTTTATTTTTTTTTAAGAAAAGGGAAAGGCCTTCCCCTGGGCATACAGGGTTGTTTTCTGCTGCTCCAGAGAAGCAGACATGGAGCAATGGTTCCAAACTACAAGAAAGAAGATTCCACCTAAACATTAGGAAGAACTTCCTGACAGTAAGAGCTGTTCGACAGTGGAATTTGCTGCCAAGGAGTGTGGTGGAGTCTCCTTCTTTGGAGGTCTGTAAGCAGAGGCTTGACAACCATATGTCAGGAGTGCTCTGATGGTGTTTCCTGCTTGGCAGGGGGTTGGACTCGATGGCCCTTGTGGTCTCTTCCAACTCTATGATTCTATGATTCTATTCTAGGGTTGAAGCTGATGTTCTCTGGATTGTGGCCTTAATAAAACACTGAAGCTTTTTTCTGGCACCCTAATCTTTGAGACAGCATGCTAAACTGGATATAGATGAATATAACACATTTCATACCTTAAACTGGTTGATAAAAGGTGCAATGTTGAAACCAAGGGTGGGATCTGTCCCTTGAACTGTGGTCTCAAGTAGCAATGACCTAGATTCCACAAGCATTCCATACATCTTCACATGCTGTGGGAATATCTTCCCTCCAGAGTGAAGCAAACATCTATAAAAAAATATAAAGTGTTAACATTCACAACCAGTGCTTTTTTTCTAAAAAAGAAAAAAAAAGTTTAAGGGTACTCTCACTTTCCTACTCATATTGAAATACTGCCCCTCAATGAGGCCAAACTTAGATTTACAAAATGTTTAGGGGTATGCGTACCCCTGCATTCCCCCAGAAAAAAGCACTGTTCACAACTATTCTCTCCACACTGTCCTCAGGCTTCCTTTAACAAATCAAGATTTAGACCATCAATCAGAAGCATTCTGTTTAAAATACTTTGGTGTGTTTATGCTTGTTTTTGTTTTTTGCAAAGAAGCATGACCAAACAGTAAGAGCCAACTCCATCTTCTTTTAATTTTATACGCTTAATTTTAAATAGGTTTATTCTCAGTCTTACACGAAACTACATTGCTATGACCCATAAAGCTACAACCGCCTCATTAATTTGAAAAGTTCTGTCCACATATGGATTCAATGTAGAACAAACTGTTTTCCAAGAGTCTTTTGGCTAAGTATCATTCCAAATTATATTACGTTGGCTAAGGTTTTATGCATGAATATAACAGTAAAATACAGTCCAGGAAAATTTCATGTCATACAATACCTGGATATTGCAGCCTTTTCCATCACGTCCTGCTGAATTAGACCAGAAGTCTCTATGACATCCAAAATTATAATACTCCATAACTTGTCAGATTTTGGTCTCTGTAATACCATGTTTTCATCCTGTAGGTGGTTGAGCCAAAACTCTAAAGTTTCCTTAGGAAATTTGTTAGCTTCTGAAATCAGGCTGAGAGCTACTTGGTGCTGTTCTTTTTCAACAGAGCTGTAGGCCTTAACTGGCCCAAATTTGCCTGCAATTACTGGCAAAATTGAAAAGCCCTCTGATACGTCCAAAACATACAAAGGATCAGGAGTCACTGAGTTCTTGCTTTGGTTCTTTTCAAGATTCAGTTCATTACTGTGGCTGTCCACATCCATGGAGTGCTCACAGAGGCTTAAGGATGACAGCACTTTGCCTATTGCAGCTTTAAAACATTCGTGGTATCTCCTATTGTTCAGTAAAGCAATCTCAGTAGATTCCAGCATGCATTCTTGTCCCAGTGCATTTGTTGTTTGAAGGCTGGCCAGAGCACTGCAGAGCTCAGCCTCACTATTCTTCTCCTTGAAATTTCTTTCCACATCCATTCCATATTCTGAGGTCACAAGAGAAATCTTCTGGATCCTTAGATAGCAGTCCTGGCATGATATTTCCATTGTAACCGAGTCCCCAGATCTCAGAGAGTAATCTTCAAATCGCACAAGGATGAAGAATGAAATACATTATTCACTGTGCCTTCGCTACTGTTCCAGTCTTCCTAAAACGTGCACTACTTTAACAGCTCCTCTGATCAGCCTCTGCTGCTGCAACACGTGCCAAGCAGATTTTATTAGAGTGGAGGCAAAAAAGGCCCAGTGGGTGTCTTAATGCAGAGCACAACTGACTACAGCTTTCACAAATTTATCAATGTTAGCGGCTTACACAGTAAAAACAAAGTTTCTATTTAAAAATGACTCAAACTATCTGTCAGTGATGCATGATAGAAAGGAAATATGAGAAAATGTTAGAAAGGAGGTGGGGGGGGGGAAGTGGGTATCAACAGGAACATGGATTAACTGCTTAGCCAAGTTGATCCTGTAAAACTTCACAATTTTGTTTTCTATCCTGTGTCCAGAGTAATGATTAGCACACACTTGCCCTGATGAATGCAGACATAAACTTTAAAATACAATCATATTATCTGTCAAAATTCTGAGACTTTAGGCTGAAATAGTTGAAGAGATATATATTAGAAATTAAATTGGAAATTAACCATGTGTTCCTAAGCATGTTTCCCACTGAGGTCAGTGGAAGTACTCCCTGAAATGCTGCTGAACTAAGTGGGATTAACTTTGAGTAAGCATTAGTTTTAAACTGAAAATATAGGAACTTGCTTAGGATAAATGAGGTTTGCCACTTTTACAGCTCCCTTTTTATATCCCCACTTACTCCTAATTCCTACTCCAGCTGCCAAATTTTACTAGTCCTTGCTTTCAATTTATTCTGCCAAGCCTTTTTTGTTTGGGAATCCTGATGATGCATGGCTGGTATCGTCTCAGTTGCCACTTCTCTTTAAGGATTTCATTCAAGTAAATTTGACTGATTTATTAATCATGTAATGCAATTTAAAGTGTGCTTCCACTTGTTTAATGTGGGGCTCATTGAGAGCAGCTGCACAAGAGACTGTCTCATAAGCAGAGGGAAGATGCCTATTTGCTGGCACAGTTTGAATCCCTCTGCAAACTAACTTCAAGGTCTAGTTGTTTGGCTGTTACATCAAGCCCCTTTGACAATGCCCCTTGACATCAGGCATTTGACATCCACCCATCAAAGTTGACCTGTGCAGGAAGGTAAGGATTCCATCAGAATTTAGTTCCCCACCCCAGATATACTGAAATGACATTTCCATAAAGTGTAAGCTTTCAGTGTTGAGGACCTTCACTTTTCTCAGTATGATAAATAGTTCCTAAGAATGCTACCTGCAAACTCTTTTTGCTTATTAGAAATCCCACCTCTCATCTCAAACATACAAAACAAGCCAGACAGATATCCTAGAAAGAAAATGCATTTTAATGTCATTGTAAAAATAAAACCCTGAAGACATACCAAGGAGGCCTTGTACAGGGTACACTGCTTGTTCCCAACAGGTGTCCTCACTTGGACTTGTAGAGAGTGTGTGCTCATCATCAAGCTGTAATGTAAACCAGACCACAATGGCATCTAGTATTCCTGCTTTAATAACAGGCATGTTGATCTTGGATGGCTTACGAGTTGCAAAGCTTTTCAGCTCCTAACCAAGAATGGTAAAAAAGAAGCAAAATATGTTGGAGAGCATTAGAAGAGCCCTTCTGAATAGGAACATAAGATCCCTGATGAATAACACTAAAAACTTATCTGATCCAGCATTCTGTTCCGCAATGGCCAACCAGATCTCTGAAGCAGGTCAAGGGCATAACAGTGCTTTCCTACTGAAGTTTCCTAGCACACTTCCTCCAATATTGGATGTAATATATAGCCATAATGATTATGAGCCATTGATGGCCATGAATTTAATTAACCCCTTTTTAAAGCCATCCAAATTGACGGGCATCATCATATCTTGCTCTTCAGTCAAGTCAAGTCCCCACTGCTGGCCGAGCACCTCCAATTGTCTTCCTGTCTGCCTTAACAGGGGTTGCAACTTTCATCTCGCTTTACTGGCCAAGGGAGCCGGCATTTGTCTGCAGACAGCTTCCGGGTCATGTGGCCAGCATGACTAAGCCGCTTCTGGCGAAGCACACGGAAACACGGTTTACCTTCCTGCCGGAGCAGTGCCTATTTATCTCCTTGCACTTTGACGTGCTTTTGAACTGCTAGGTTGGCAGGAGCTGGGACAGAACGAGAGCTCACCCCGTTGTGGGGATTCGAACTGCCTTATAATCCATCTTAAATCTAAAAATATACAGAATGTAAATGGTTTTAAGAAAATGGTAGCTAAAAATAACAGTCTTTTTGGAATGAAAGAAAAATATAAAAGTAATAATTATTATACAGTATCCCTAAAATTTGGCAGTAGATATATTATGATTACTTATTTTAGGACCCAATATGGAAATCTCACTGAATGGGGATGCCTTTCTTTCCAAAAGAATCAGAGCCTGCTGAGCCCAGACAAATACTAGTCATAATTGGGTTGCAAGGAGTAAGGAAAACCAAAATAAAAAAGAATGCCATGCTCCAAAACTTTCCTTTCTTACATAAACCACCATTGATATTGTGTTGTTTTTTTAAAAAAAAAATCTTTATTTTCAAAGGGTGGTGGGTTTTCACCACCACCAATTAATAGCAAATATATATGCAGATGTCAAGTAGAGAACACTGATGAAGTCCAGAGTAAAGTTTCTTTGTTCAACAATGGAGTCCTCCTGCCCTTCCTGGTACCCAACCTTTTCTACATTTCCCAAGATGGCCTTTTTACTCTTTATCTGCTTCTCCTTTGCAAGACACTGATATTTTAGGATTCAATGGCAGCTCAAGCTCAGCATACAACAGTTTTGCCCAGAAGTATTAAAAAATTAAACATATAATATTAAGTATTTAAATTTTGATGGAACATACCACAGATCACTGCATTATAGTTTCTCTTAAAGTACAGCTAAGTGCTTTGCTGTACTCTGCCTATTAATCTCAGATGCCAGATAAAGTGAAGGTGAAAACAGACTTATTGATTCAGAGCATGGCAATAATTGCCTGTATACAAGGGGGTGTATTTTAAGATCTTGCTTGCAAACATTTTCCCATGGGTCAAAAATCAAAGAGGCATGCTTGCATGACCGACGAAACACATTACCCTCTCAGGCTTAACTGGTACTAGCTCAGAGCCTATCTAGAAGGACTATAGCTGCTTGCAATATCCAATGCTGATCGCTCCTAAAAGAAATAGTTTATAGAACTGTATGGCAAACCTGTCTTCCTATTCCACTGATGGGAAACCTATTGCCTTTCAGATGTCAGTATACTACAACTCTGAACATCCATGACCAATGGCTCTGCTAGATGGGGCTGATGAAAGTTCAACTACATTCTTAAGGGCCACAGGCTCCCCATCTCAGGTCTCAACTCTCTGTCCTTTCTTAATCCCACTCTGGGGTTGTAGAATACCCTCAGTCATCTTTTTATCTTCTGTGCACCTCCATCTCACCATACAGAATAAAATCCAGATGAACCACTCTTTTACCTCTGCATTAATCCTTTTGCAATTGATAAACGTTTCGTTCACCATGTGATCCAAAAGTTACCTGCAGGTTGTTAAAGTTGGCTGTCAAAATTTGGAAGTGTTCTGTGAGGGCCGTATAGCCACCAGGAACTCTGCTGAGTTTTTCAGTGGTGTAAGGTTCAAGACTTTCATCCGAGTTTACAGAAGCGTACACTGGACTGTGGAACTCCAATGTTTCTGGCAAGCACACACCAGCAATTTCTTTTGCACCCACCCTGGGAAAACAAAGGAACAGACAGAAATTAGGTTTGACAAGACAAAATCATGCAATTCATGAATAACAACAACAACAACAATCTGGTTGAATTTCCCCAGACACTCTGGGTGGCTCCCAAGCGAGTGTTAAAAACAATACAGCATTCAATATCAAAAACTTCCCTAAACAGGGCTGCCTTCAGATGTCTTTTAAAAAATAGATTAGCTGCTTATTTCCTTGACATCTGAAGGGAGGGCGTTCCACAGGGCGGGCCCTCTGCCTGGTTCCCTGTAACCTCACTTCTCGCAATGAGGGAACCGCCAGAAGGTCCTTGGTGCTGGATCTCAGTGTCCGGTCAGAACGATGTGCGTGGAGACGCTCCTTCAGGTATACAGGACTGACGTCGTTTAGGGCTTTAAAGGTCAGCACCAACACTTTGAATGTGTTGAACTCAGCATTGGTTCTTGGCACATTAAGGAGAGGCTCACAAAAAAAGATTTGCTGAGCTTAAAGACATACGTAACGATTGTGTTCTATTTTAACATGTATATCCCTTTCTTTTCAACCATAAGAAGGGCAGGGTTGTTTTGTTAATAACATACAATGTAAAAACACAGTCAATCAAACTAACAGCATAGAATAAATTGTATTAACAGCCTTCCCACATTCTAGTATTTATACCCTGAAAGTTTTACTCCCTTCCTTAAAAATTACGTTGGGCTCTTGCACATGAAGAGAGGATTCTATAAGAACAGAATGTAAGTGGAAATTGATGACCAAATTGAAGATGGGTTGACATCTTCCATGTGGGATGAGCTTCATTTTGGCGAAAGGCTGATTCGAGTTTTATGAATTTCAGTGCAGAAAACTCAAAGTTATTGTTACTTCCACTTATGTGGAATCCAACCTAACAAGCAGAATGAGCAAAATAAAAATCTTATCTTTAAAAGGGAGACATTTCCTCTTCCCTGTCCAAGTTTAAACATGCTTTCCCAATGTATGTCAGCAGCACAAACATACCTATGATGTCTGCGTATCTCTCCGCATTCCACTGCCATGCCCCACACAATAGCTCCTGCTGGTATAACTTTACCATAGTTTTCAGCATTAACTCTGCCATCATTGGGCTGATTGATAAATAGATAAAGTTACAAAGTTACAAAACTATACAAGACTACTATTCACAAAAACTTATTCCATTATCTTTAAATTTATATACTGCTTAATAGTACAATATCTAAGTGGTTAACAATAAAAAAGTTACAAACCATTAAAAACACTTAAAACTGTTAAAATTAACATTAAGCTAAAAATAGATTAACATACAATTAAAACACAAAATTAATATAAACTGTTCAGTCACTGTACACAGATTAAGTTAGGGTTTGGCTGCGTCAAGTTAAGTATAAATATTTGGATTTCAGCTGAGTGGAAAAAAGGTCTGTCTTAATTGTTTTTCAATCTGCTCTATTCACTGTGCAAAATGAGATTGTTGCCAAGCCAACCCTCAGTCTAGAACACATTTTGACTTGAATTAAAAATAAAGATATTATGGTATAACACATATGGCTATTTGAAAAGCACGTTAGATAACTTTCAGCACTAGTGATATCAGAAAGAATATCTATATCAGTTGTTTAAAAGAGAAAGTATTTCAGCCATTTATTATATTTATTGAAGAATAATCTTCCACAACCGTAACTATTTTGTCTTCTAACTGTTGTAATATGTAACATCATCTCATAAATTCCTACAATGGAAGACCCTTAATGGGTTTTTTGAGATAAGGAATTAATCACTATGAGAAGGGGAAATCTTTCATTTTTAAAAAAAATACAGTAAACAGTACTATGAACGGAGGGGTAAGAAACATGCCCTCATTGCTTTTGAATCTAGAACTTCAAGACACATTCAAAAAATTAAATTGTGGATACAATTCATTTTTATTTTGCATCAGCTGCACACTCTTAAGTCATGGCATTTTCCTCGCATTACATTCAATGTATGGAATTCAATGTGTAGTGCTAAGGAGACTGATTCATTAGTGCAAGCATTTCTGCTTGCCTGATTGAAGCATCTCCCATCTCCTCTCCCTGTGCACTGTTTTGGGAGTTCTCCTGACCCTCCATAGTGGATATGGGAGAGGTGGGGGGCGGGCAGCGCCAGGAGAAGGGGAAAGCCCCACAGCGCTAGCGGGCGTCTTTGCAGTGGCTTCCACTAGCAGAATGGGTTAGTTGAATCCATCCCAAAACTTTAAACGTGTTCTATATAGAGAGTTGGCCTGAGGCTAGTACTTCTTTAAAAACTCTCTCTCACACTTGTCTAATCTCTCATTCCGTACTGAAAAGAATGGTACAGTCTACTGCAATTGACTTTCCCAGCCTTAAGGGTCCACTTAACTGTGAGGACACTTAAATGTTCTTTCCCATGTGCTCTTTCTGGATTGCATGGGAAGTCTTCATGCCAATGCTACTGGACTCTAGGGAGCTGCAGTGCTGGCAAGCAAACTTTCTTATGTGATCTGGAAGACCTGTGTAAGTACATTTCACGTTTATAGTTTGCTGTTTATGGGAACTAATAAAAGAAAAATGTTAAAACATTATTGCAAGGCTGCAGAGCCTTGATCTCATTGCTATCCGTAGCAGTCATAGTGCAAAATCATTTTTACAGTGGATCAGGCCTTAAGGCACCCATAGATACTTGCCTTTGGCGGTAAAAGCAAATGTTCCCAAGCATGGATCAAGCTTTCCACAATTCCTTCTCCAAATAAACCAGAATCTACCGTTTCAGTGACAACCAGGGAAACTCTATTAAATATACAGTTATAAAAAGAAAGCAGTAGTTCAGAGCCACTGTAATCAGCAATTGAAGAAAATTATAAAACCTGAAGCAGGACTTAAAATTTACTAACGTGAAATCAGTAGTCTCTTCTTCTGTTGAGTAATCAAATTTTATTCTGGGGTTTTGGCCTCTGCTTAAGATAAGCCAGCATCCTTTCTGACCTCCTGGCCCTAAAACTACTTTTCACAGTTCTTAGTTATTCTAATATACCAGAAAAGTTTATGATCAGGGTTTTTTTGGGGTGTGTGTGAGTGGAATGGCAGACAAGAGAGTGTCTGCAGTCATTTGGAATGTTGCACTGCAGGCCATAGGCAACTATTTCCCCATTACACCTCAGTTCTGGAAAAGCCCCTTGCAGGCATTTCTGTTCAGCTACTGTCTTGATAAAGGAAGTAGGATCAGCTTCCAAAGCAAGGAGATGACATTTTGATTGGTCCTGGAGATGCAGCATATGATTCTATGCTTTGCCACCACTGTTAGCTGTGCTAGAGTAGCCATCGCCAGTGTGATGCCTGAAGACTACCGCTCCAATCTGCTGTGGCTGGCATAGCCATGCTGGCTTGGGCTAAAGGGCATTGCAATTCAAAGGATGTGGAGAATACCAGGCTGGCAAAGTTTTTCCCCTAGATCGTAAGGTATTTACTGAAATTAATTCTGAAGAAGAAAACATTCTGGACAGATGTTCTGAGTTATTCAGGAAATAAATAAGTAACAATATATAGGGAATATAAAGGAACAGTTTATAAATGCATTCAGCTGCACACTGTTTAATGGAAGCTTATTTGGATGGCTTAAAGATGAAAGAAATAAGATAAAAAAACCCAAAATGTTTAGCACCTGCTGTGTGGGAGGTCAATTCTGTTAGAAATAAGACAAGATTACAATAAGACAAAATTACAATTTGTCAGTGCAAATTGTCAATTCTGTTAGAAAAATAAGTAAGATGTCACAACAAAATATAAGAGTAACCTTTCAGGTATGTGCTTTGGGATTTCTATATCAAGAGATTTCATGTGAAGTAGTTTGATTTCTCCATCCAAATTGTTTGCAGCTAGCACTTCACAAGCCAATTCATACATGGTCTTTGATAACTCACACGCATAGACGGAAGGTGCACCAGCCTTTTTGGCAAACATGCTGAAACATTAGAGGACATTAAACAGAAATCAGCAGAGATTCTTGTTTTGACAAAATATTAATATAACATTTTTCAAATCAAATATTAACTAAAACATTTTAATAACCTTAAATGGGCCCTCTGTATCAAATTGGGACTGAGGAGACTTTTAATTTATTTAACCTTTCAGACCACCCTTTGTTACATAGTAATTACAGGGCACTTTCAACATAATTTAGAAGAGCACATTAAATAAGTTAACACAACACACAGAAAACCCCCTAGCAAAGCAAATTTATTATCTGTTTCACAATATTCAGAAAAAAATATCAACACATTTACATTAACTGAATTCACAACAAACCTGAGAATTCCTGTTCCTGTTCCGATGTCAAGAACACTTCTGCACCCTGAACAGACAGCCTTTTCAATTGCTTTTTGATACAGCAAATTCCTATTGGCGTCATTAAGCATGATGAAGTGCCATCGTTCTACCACCCAGTTGGCAACACGATAAAAATTCTCTTTTGCATCTGGAAAGTCAGGGTTTAGCTTCACAGCTTTATGGAAATATGCAGCTGCTTCATCCCTAAAGCCCATTCTGTGAAAAAAGTGACACAATCAAAATGAAGCTTAAACCAGCAAGCCGATCGTTCAGCCATAAATATTATACAAAAATCTACACTTACATTTTGAGAACACGTCACCAATGACTGCAAAGAGCACAAATCTGGACTGCATTGTGTAAATGAAAAGGGCACCTACTGCAACTTGTCAAACTACTAATCAACTAACACTAAGATTTGCTGTGACCAAATCATAAGAACATAACAAGAATCATGATGGATCAGACCAAAGGTCTATGCAGTCCAGCATCATTCTCAAAGTGCCCAATCAGATGCATATGGGAAGCCTGGAAGGAGGACCAAAGTGCAACACTCTCCCACTCATGCATCCCAGCAAGTTATATTCAGAGGCATTACGCCTCTGATTCTGGACACAGTACACAGCCATCATGACTAGTAGCCAAGAATTTGCCTTATCTTCTTTTTTAAAACTATCCAAGTTTGTAGCCACTACTCATATTGTGGTAGTGAATTAAATAGTTTAACTATATGCTGTGTGGAGGACTTTCAGACCAAAAAATAAAGCACATTGTACATTAAACAGTACTGTGGACATGAAAAGTATTATAACGCATCTTAGTTGTGCAAGACTTTTCCTTTCTGAGCCCTACACTAAGAAGTAATCACAACAGTGCTAGATACCTGTGCATTTAGGATTAAGTATTTAATGGAATGTGTGAGATTAATGGAAATTTAAGAAGCACTATGCTAGAATTCTTAGTCAAAATACAACACAACCAAGGGCAACTACAAACCTGAAAAGATGTTCCCCCATGCTGTTACATATAACTTCATCATTAGGAAATAATTCCAGGGCATGCTCATAGCAATCAAATAAATCTTGAAATCGTGTGAGAGAATTCAGCTCTTCTGCCCATTTACAAAGGGTATACTGAAATGTTTCCTAAAGGAAAGTGATAGTTTAGTCGCAAAAATTAATTTATTCACACTAATAAAATGTTTTTATTGGTAAATAGATATATGGCATGCAATGGCTTATTTGCATGTTATTTTCTGTCTCTAAACTTGTACACAAATAAACCTATTTGTCAGAGAGAATGACTGAACAAAGAACAACTGCTTACCTTGACATCATTTTTAAGCTCAGGAGCTAGATTCAATACCAAGAGATAGTGGGCATATGCAGTTCCAAAGTCCTGATTTTCCAGACAGTGTTGAGCACTTTGCAAGGATCTAGACACTAATTCACGCCTCCCAGCTTCCTGACCAACATTGCGCCTATGCCGAGATCTCCTTTTAGAGTTAGGCATTCTGAACTGCCAAAACAAAAACATTTATTGCAGTGTTACAAAAAATTGCAAACAAAATGTTTGTATCAACATTTTTGCACTCATTATAGCCCAATTGCTACAAAAGTGAAAGTGCTTTAACATACGCAAGAGACATTTCTTGCAAATGCACTTACTATTTTTCATGTTAGAGTTCCAGCAAAGCACTTATGAATGCAACACCTATAGATTCATTTGCAGCGTTTTGCAAATTGGATGCATGCTGGTTCCGTGTGATTGTTGTTGTGAGTGCAACACAAACTGCAGATTAGGACATTGATCTTCACTCTTTTCTAACCTGGAACCCGCCTTTAGCCCAAAGATAAATTATGGGACCCACTCCTTAATGTATATTTTTTTACCATATATATATGAATGATGGGACCCATGCTATGCCAGACCATGACAAAATTGCAGATCCTGATCTGTCAGTTCAAGCTAGGAATAGTGTTCAGTACCACATGGTTAATGTTTTTTTTTTTTTAAGTTCTGTTCCTTGTGATCCTGCTGGAAGCAAAACATGGGAAGCTGCACTTTAAAACAACTTATTATAGATAATTGAATGTTGTGCGATTCCAAAATACACATATTATCAAGGGGCCTGGATAACATCTTTATAATGAGACATGATCAGGCAAGGCTCATTTATTTTGTGCCCTAGTGACTATTACTGGTCATAGGAGTTTGCTAATGAGAATTTTATATAGCATGTGTTATTAAAACATTTTGTAATGCAGATGCCCATGTGATTGATAAATTCATTTTAAGAACAGAGGTGAACATTAACATATGGTGGAGGAATTCCACTCAGCTAAAAAAAACACTAAAGGAGTACGAAGGCGGTAACAGTAATATTTTAACTGATTAGTGTAAACCAAACAGATCATGGTAACAGTGAAGGGAAATGGGCAGGCATAAACAATTGTACACATGCAGCTTGTCTTTAACAAAATATGACATTAGTATGTGAGTGGTTGGTGAATCTATTCCTTCCAGACAAAGGGACATATATAGGGGGATATTTTCCTATTTGCTGTGGAGTGAGGACAAAGGGCAGTGGAGGCGAATCAAAGCTGTAATGGAACTAGTGCAGGAAGGAGCCACCAAAAACTATCCAACAAAAAACTGCAATCTTGCTTTACATTAACAGGCACACTTACTTGGGAGTAAGTCCTATTGGAGTGAGTGGGATTTACTTCTGAGTAAACATGAGTGGATCACGCCGTATGGTAACCACTGCTGCACGCCATCCAGGCAAGCAAACCAGGCATTTCCTCTAAAAACACAAGACATTTCGATGTTAAAAGGTTTTTGGACCTATTTTATTCATCGCCCAGCGTCCCAATCGCTCAGAACAATAATGAGGGCCCAGGGCAGGCGGAGATGCGCACTTGGCAGAACGTCGGGATGGATGCGGCGTGGGAAGAGACGCCGTAGAGCTTGTTCGCAGGGCGTTGCAAAGCGAACCGGGGGAGGCCGAGACAGCCAGAAAGAATGGCGAGTCAGTCACCTCCGCAATTCATCCGGGCGGTCTGGGGCTACCAGCCCGGACAACTCCAGGCAAACTCTCACACGCTCCAGCAGAAGCCTAGGGACGCCATCTTAGAGTAGGGCGAAGGAAGTATCGCGAGAAAAGTAAACGAGGTCAGGGTTCCGCGGCGCACACGGAATTAGCACCGATAGCGACGAGTTTCCAGAGCCGTCTGCTGACCTGGAAACCTCTCCGCCGAGATTGTGCAAACGAGAGTAGTAGTATTTTACGCATGTGCAAAATACACCGCCGCGTTACGATATTTTGCGCATGAGCAGAAAGGAGGCGAAGCGGCTGCTGTACAGTACTTCAACTTCATGAGTTGCTTAAACAACAAAAACAAAACAATAGGAAGGAAGCGGGGGGTGGGGGCGAAAGAAACAATAGCGCTATAGTTTTATTAGGTCCACCTAAAACTTCATGAAGGAAACGAATTTATAAGTCCAGCAGAACTTTTTAGGCTGGATGCTAACAAAAAGGGAGCGAAAAAGGATGTTAGTGGGTGTGATTAGAAAAGCAATTTGTGACAGATTTTAGATGGAATGGATGCTGCGCTTTACAAAATGTTTGCAAGCAGCAGGTGGGGCTTTTCCATCACACATCTTTTTTTCTTCTGGCAGGGAGCCAAAAAAAAAAAAAAGGAGAGAAAAGTGGACAGTTAATGGAAACATACTAGCTCAGCCCTATTTCACAAAATGCAAGATAGTGAACAGCTCAAACCATTTCCCAAACAGAACGAAAAGTTGGGCAACTTTTAGCTGGGGAAAACAAGAAGGTAGATTTTAGATAAGCTTGCTCCTAGGAGGTGTTGGTACTTTGAATCTATGGCTTGGGTTCAGGATAAATGAGGGGCACCCAGTCCTGCATGTGTGCTGCCTGTCCATTGAGAACTAGCAGCAAGAGTTTACTGCAAGAATAGGCTTTTTCTGATGAAGTGGGCTCTCATCAATGAAAACTGATACTACAAACAAATCTTCAAATCTTTAAGGTGCAACAAGACACTTTTTTTGTTTTAGTTCCAAAACTATGGAACTATCTCCCATCCATCAGGGAGCTTGGCTCATTTAAGGCAAGCCCGACTTGCAACATGCCTTTTATCCATTTAACAAAAAGAATCCGAGCAATTACAGCCAAGAACCACACCCTTAACTAGACACATTATTTAAGGCAATATTGATATGGCAGAGTACAGTATCTTATTGTGGTTAGTTTCAGTTTCACCAACACCTTGGAGCTGGCTGCTAGTGCCAAAATGGTGGACCCAAGTCCCGTATTTGTCTCTTCACTGGAAGCCGCAAATTTCAAACACCCAACTGGAAACAAATTCTCCAAAATTGTTAAGAGCGGAAAGGGACCTTTAAGATAACCTTTGGGAGCAGAATATAAAGGCGCTAAAATAGGAAAGGGTGGGCGGAATCCTCACCAATAAGAAATTATAAGCTGTTTCCTGCTCTGGGTAATCTTTATTGAAACGAAGGTTAAAAACGCACCACTAAGTAAAGGCATGGCTTTAATGAGAGGATACGAATAGATTTGAATGCATCCATAGGGCAGGGCAAGAGTAAACAACGTGTTGGTCGTAAGGAGCGAGTTTGTGGCCTGAGGAGAGAATCCGCCCCTGCTTCGAGTGGGGCCTGCAAAGGAGCGTGAGAGACGCAAGACCCTGGGCAGCTGCGAGGGGAGGAGCCGACAGGCAAGCGCCCGGCGCTGGAAGGAGCCCGAGCGGGAAGAAAGGAAGGTGGTGAAGGAGGAGGAGAAGGCCGGCGCTGGGTGGGAGCTTAGGGCTGTGGAAAAGGCGGCGCCGAAGCCACGCTGGGGCGGAGCCGCTTCTTTTGCCCAAGCGGGCTGGGATGCCGAGAGGAGCTGCTTGTTTTTCTTTTTCCCGCCGCAACCGGGCCGCGGCGAGAGGCTGCTTTCCCCCCTCAGGGAGCTGCTACGTTGGCAACCCCGGTAGCGCCGTCTCTTAGTCCCGGCCGCTCGACTCCTCCTTCCCCTCCCCGCGTCGCTTGGCTCTTTCCAGGGGCGCGTTTTGCCGGAGCCGCGCGGGTCCCATGCTGCGCCGGGAGAGGCTCTGCCGCGCCGCCCCGCCCCGCCGCCTGCTGCTGCTGCTGCTTCGCCCTGCTGAGGAGGCGCTGCACGGAGAGCAGAAAGAGAAGAGCGGGGCTCGGCTTGCTGGTGGTGCTTAGCCTAGAGGGATTTGCGAGGAGGAGGAGGAGGAGTGGTGCCCGGGTGCCGCCGCCGCCGCCGCCGCCATGGGGCTGCAGCCCTTGGAGTTCAGCGACTGCTACCTGGACAGCCCCTGGTTCCGCGAGAGGATCCGAGCCCACGAAGCCGAGCTGGAGAAAACCAACAAGTTCATCAAGGAGCTGCTCAAGGATGGCAAGAGCCTCATCGCCGCCACCAAGAGTGAGTGGGGAGAAGTTGGGCAAGCGGGGGCAGGAGGGCTGGTTGGGGCGGCCTGAAAGCCGCTCGGCGAAGGGCGGCTGGAAGTTGCAAAGTCCGCTCTCCGGCATGCCGCGAGACGGCTCCTTGCCCCTACAAGGTCTGCGGGCGCTGCCGCCGCCTCCCGAGGCTGCTGCTGCTGCTGCTCCGCCGAATCTGGTTCCTCGGGCGGCGAAGGCGGGTAGCGGCGCATCTTGCAGGGAGTTTCGGGTTTTCTGGCTCTGGGGCGGCGGAGTTGCAGAAATGCGAAAAGGAGCATCTGCAAACGCTGCCGAGGCGTGCCCGTCTGAGGACAAGGGGAAAGTCTCAAACTTCTCTAGCTTGTCCCTTCTTCAGGTCGATGATGAAACACTTCAAGCTTTTCTGATACCTGACACCTAAAACCGCCAAAAGGTCCACTATACTTGGAGAATACAAGTATACCCCCTCCCCCTTAGAGCTTCTCATAACTTTCAGGATGCAAACTGAATTTACTTGTGTGATTATAAATAATAGAAAAATCTGACACAGCACATATGCTAGCTGGATTATGGAACACAAGGTTTACAAACACTGGAAGGAATTCCCATACAAATAAATATCTTCCTGTTGACGGTATATCAAGCTTTTCTGTGACATCAGTTATTAGCCTTCTGGTAGATGATATTTCAAGCTTCTCTTCCTTTTAGGACAGGAAGCATTAAAAACATATTTGATTTTTAAAAATAAAGTGAGCTTAAGGACAGCCAGTGACTTTCTAATATTAAATTTCTATGACCACCACAGTTCCTGGCTGTCATTCAGGCCTCTAATAACCAGAGTCTCAGGCTAGTATGTATGCAAAATGTGGTTTCATTATGGGTTTTGCGGCTTGTTTTATTTTTTGAGTACTTCTATTGTGCCACAAGTAGCCATGAAGCACTAGTGATTTAAATAAACTTTTGGGCATATACACATAATGTAACTTTTTGGAATTTAGTCTGCATTGTTCACAAATCTATCTGCATGTGCACATATGGATATAAATATGCTCTAGAACTGGGCACATGATATACCTCAATCATGTTGTGGAGGAATTCAATTATATAATTGCAATAAGTCATTAGGCCAGAATTCTGGTTTTCATAGTGCAATCCTATAAATGTTTATTAAGAAGTAAGTCCCATTGTGTCCAGTGGGCCTTGCTTCCAGGTAAATGTGTTTACGAGTGTTGGCCTCAGTTGCCTAAGGCTGCACATTCTACTTGGGAACAAGTTCCATTGATTCAGTGTGCAAAATTTTGTGTTTCATGTTCAAATTAGTGTTTGTTTTGAGACGTATCTTTATACCATAGTAAACTCAACTTGCATTATGTCAGCATACTGATTACATGTTCCTGGCAGCTGGTGGAAATTGACTTGGCTTCTTTGAATTAGTCTCTTATTATGACACAAACTATTACAAGGTTTCTATAGCAAGTGTGAAATGCCAGTATTAACTATTCTGAGTAACACTTCAGGTTTTCTGTTTGAGAGAGAGGAACATATTATACAGGAATGTATCTTGGAATACATTTGTACCCCATTTCAGGTTTCTGGTAGTACCTTTGGTAACTCTTTCATATCTTGATAACTGGATTCACCTAACCAGCCCTATCAGTGAAAGCCCTGCACAAGGACTTACGTTCTGCAGCAGGGCTCTGCTCTCTCTCTCCTTCTCCCATGTGCCCCTGCACCTGTCAGAAATTGGCTCTGTGTTGGCAGGAGAACCCCCACCACAATACAGAGGGAGAGGGAGCATTGGTCTATCTTGCAAGCTGGAATGCTTGTGAAGTTGATGACTGGAACAGGGCCATGGGGTTGTAGTGGATAGCTTGATGAAAATGTCAACCAGTGTGTGGCAATTGTGAAAATAACAAGTTTCATGCTAGCAATCATTAGGAAAGTGATTGGGAAAAAAGCCTGTGAATATCAGTGTTCTTATATAAATCTATGGTGCAACCACACTTGGAATACTGTGCATAGTTCTGGTTACTGCACTTCATATACATTGTAGGGCTGGAAAAGTTTCAGAAAAAGGCAACGTAAATAATCAAGAGAGTGTGTATTATTATTACTATTCATTTCATTTCTATGCAGCTTAATATTTTTTTTTTTTTAAAGTCTAAAAGTGGTTTACAGCCTACATTAAAATGCTAGAAGAAAATCAAATGCAGGCGTCCCCTCACTTCCGTGGGGGGTCACGCTCTGAGTCCCAACGTGCATAAGTGAAATTGTGTAAAGTGGGGACCGCCCTCTAAAATGCCCCCAAATGCCTATTTTCCCCTGCTCTCCAGCTCTCTTCCGCTCTTTCCCCACTCCAGACCAACATATTTAGAGTTGAAATTCTGGAGAATGCTAGAGAATGCGTAGGAAAGTGGTTGCTTCTGCTGCGCTACTCCACACACCAGCTGTTAGTGGCAAGGCTGAGCCACCTGAACAAAGCCCTGCTGCACCTCAGGTCTCTTCGGGGCTTCCTCTGCCCCCACTAATGTCCTCTTTGGGCTTCAGGAACGGTCTCATCGCAAGCCGTGAGGACTCTCCGGCTCTCTCCTGCCATTTCCTGAGGTGATTCTATTTATTTATTTATTTATTTATTTAATTTCCAGTGCCACACATATACACGGTCACACGCAAGTAGGGGGTGGTGTTGTTCCTGTATAAAATATATATATTCAGAGCAACATAATTAACAGGAAACTGAAATATTATCTTATATTTCAAAATAAGACATTGCAATGGAGGTCAAGTATAGAATGCACAACACAGCAAAGTTAAACATTTCAAAATAAAACATTAGTAAAGGATGTCAAATACAGTGGTGCCCCGCAAGACGAATGCCTCGCAAGACGGAAAACCCGCTAGACGAAAGGGTTTTCCGTTTTGGAGGTGCTTCGCAAAACGAATTTCCTATGGGCTTGCTTCGCAAGACGAAAATGTCTTGCGAGTTCCTGCAGGTTTTTTTTCCTCCCCCCCCTTTTTCTAAGCCGCTAAGCTGCTTATCTGCTTATCCGCTAAGCCGCTAATAGCGCTAATCCGCTAAGCCGTCAATGGGCTTGCTTTGCAAGACGAAAAAACCGCTAGACGAAGAGACTCGCGGAACGGATTAATTTCGTCTTGCGAGGCACCACTGTATAGAATAGTCATTTAAAACAGTATAATAATATGGCTCTAATTCAATTTCCTATGAGGATAGGTTGCAACATTTAGGGTGCTTTTAACTGCTTGAGGGGGCATGATTGATATGTATAAAATTATGCATAGTGTGGAGAAAGAAATGTCCCCCCCCCCGCCAATAATACTGGCACTCGGGCATCCATGAAAACAAACGTTGGAAGATTCAGGGCAGACAAAATAAAATACTTCTTCACACAATTCATAGTTAAATTATAGAAATCACTCCTAAAAGAAGTAGTGATAGCCATCAAATTGCATGGTTTTAAAAGACAATTAGATTAATTCATGGAGGACAAGGTCTGCTAGCCACAATGATTATGTTCTAACTCCTTTGTCAGAGGTGGCAAACCTCTGAATACCATATCACAAGTCGGTGACTCCTGCTGCACTCAAGTCCTGTTTACTGGCTTCCCATAGGCTACTGTGAGAACAGAATGGTGGACTAGATGTGCCATAGTCCTGATCTAGCAGGGCTCTTCTTATGTCTTCTGGCAAGGCTCGTGGCATTCTTAAATAGCTGCTAATTAGAGCAAGCTTTTCATTTTTAGCAGTCATTAATATTCTCAAGAGAGCTGCATTGGCATCTGTATTTGCACCAGCCCAAGTTAAGCTTGTTGATATTGTATTCCTAGTTGTCATCTAGAGTTCCTTGGTGACCTTGTATTTTATTTGTAGGTTCTTTGTGCAGTGTCCTTTCTCCTTGCTATTTTCCTCCTCTTCAATTTCTCTTTGTAGTCTGTGGATGTGTGGGCGTCTTGGGTCAGTATCAGTATGTGTATGATGTATGATTGTGTGTATGAGACAAAGAACTGGTACACTGTGAGATATCAAGTTTATGGTACTCTCAGATAATAATTATGTTCTGTGGTTACAACATTGCAACAATTTGACCCCTGCTGATGTGACCAGTGTTAGAAACTGAGATATGACAGCTAAGAGCTAAATGGAACCTAGGTTATGGGTGTTGCAATTGAGTGTCCACATGTGCTATTTATAACAAGAATACAAAGGTGAAAATGAATAAACTGCAGCTAAAATCTTACGTTCATTTTTCACATGGTCTAGTCCTCATCAGAAGACTGCAAAAAACAAAGTCATACTCCCCCTGCCCACCCCCTAATATTCTTATGAGGGTCCCTTCTCCAGTCTTCAGAGAGTGGCTGAAAGTGGGGGGGGGGGAGGGGAGCTCCTCCCTTTCTTCCAGCAGCGGCAGTTTTAATCTGAAATCTTAGGCTCAGTACTGTCCCCAGAGCTCAGAAACTGCTGGCATTAATGAAATTCCCTGTCCAATACGCACTTAGAACAGTTGGAGTTTCGAGCGCTGGATGTGACTAGGGCTGTGCTTTAGTGTTGTCTCCCCTGTGTCATGCCTTTCTACCACACCCCTTCCTGCCCACATCTGAGCTGTGTGAGGGCTTGTATGACACAACTGCAGTATTGCTGTTGCACTCGGTTGCTGCACTGGTTTAACATCTTGGGTGTTATGTTGAATTGATTCAGCACCAGAACTTGTGCTAGCATCCAAATCTCTTCATTTGCATGCACTGGCATTAAAATGAAAATATAATTTCACTGTATCATTACTCCAGTTGTTCTAAATACGTTGGGTGATATCTGAGCAGTGGACTCAATAATACAGTATTTTGAATATTGACAGAGTTTTCCACATTATCTTGTTTGCTGCACAATAATGAAGGAATGTGGTTTGTTGTTGTTTGAATTGGAGAACAAGAAGAGCCTATAACATGCCCTTCCAGATTCCTTCTGTTTCTTACTCAATGTGTCCTGGACTCATGATTTCCTCCCCAGTAATACTTCCTTTTTAGTAGCATGGTAACTGCACGCTAATGTTCATAATAAGTCCTGGGAATGATAACATTACATTCTGTGGGCAATAAAAACTGATCCCTGGTGCCTTATTAGCAAACATAATCTCTTATTCCTCTTGGGGTTTTGACTTATTCTGTTTGGTCTTTTTTCACAATTATTCTTTGTTTCTGCGTTTATGAGCCATTAGAGTGGTGTGGTTGGCAAGTGGCACAGTAAAGCAGTATTCATTAAACCAAGGGTTTCCAAAGTGTGACCTGTGGACCACCAGTGGTCCATGAGCTGCGGTCAGGTGGTCAGCAGTCTCTGTGAACTGCAGGTGCAGCAGCTCCTCCAGTGGTTTGTCCTGGATTGGGGGTGGGGTGAGGAAGCAATGAACAGGGAAAAAGCAGCTGACAAGGCACTTGAAAGGAGTGCAGAGCCAGTACTGTAGTATATGGGAATGAAAGAAGCAGCGGTTACATGCAAGAATAAGAGAGTGACTCAGAGTGGAAATTGTTGACTGAGAAATCTATCAAACATCAAAGAACTTCTTTAACACAATAGGCCCAGCTGTTGAGTTACAATAGTTGTATTACAGTGGTACCTCGGGATACATACGCTTCAGGTTACAGATTCCGCTAACCCAGAAATAGTACCTCGGGTTAAGAACTTTGCTTCAGGATGAGAACAGAAATCGTGCTCCGGCTGTGTGGCAGCAGCAGGAGGCCCCATTAGCTAAAGTGGTGCTTCAGGTTAAGAACAGTTTCAGGTTAAGAATGGACCTCCGGAACGAATTAAGTACTTAACCCGAGGTACCACTGTACTTATTTTATTTCTTACTCTATATTTTGTTGTATTAAGATGTTGATTCCATACATTTTTTAAAAAACACCTTTTTATCATTTAGCACAGCACATTAAGTGGTGCACAAAGATCTTCAGCTATTTTCATAGGGTCTGGAAGAGGGGGTGAGCTTGGAACTCTCTGGTTGACTGAGAAGCTAGGACCAAATCTTGAGTATCCTTGACTGCTACAATATTGTGGCAGGCCCCTCTTTCATGTGGTGGCTGGGGTGGGGTGGGGGGATAACTGTTTTTGGATACACTTCTGTTACTGTACCAGCATAATCTGATGTATGGAAACAGCTGGTTTTCAAAATGGTTTAGATGCAGGTAATAGGGTCCATTTTCATAAAGAAGGCTTTGTCTACAGCTAATATAGTCAAAGTGCCTAGGTTGAAGCAAAAAAAGAAAATAGTAACCAGAAATTTAAGTAGAAGCAGGTAAAAAAAAAATTAAAATATTAATATAACTGGTATGTCTGTATTTAAAAACCTGTCTCCTAGGAAGATCTCATTTTATTATTGGGTTAGAGATTATGAAGATACAGTAGCTGGAATTGTTCATCACGCTTTTAAATATTTTCAGATGTTCCCTAAATGTGTATTTTTAAAAATTGAATTGTTTTGCTGCTTTCTGCCCTGGGTTCCTTTGTGAGGAAGGAAAGGATATAAATTTAATAATAATAATAAAACATTTCCTTTAGTGCATTCAGCTTGGAGTGGTGTTGCATCTGTGGTTAAGTGGCATGTATAACAGGAAGTAAAGCTATTGTTTTGGCTTTCGAAGACTTACCAAAGGAAGTAGTAAAGGAAACTATACTCGTTCCAATAGAACTTCTTTGCAAAATGCTGTGACATGAAATCTGCACATATCTTAGATCGCTGTACAGCATGATCCTAAGCATGTGTAGTTGGAAGCAAGCCCCTCTATGCTCCTTGAGGATTTGTTGGTTTCAACAGCTTATGGAACATACTGAATCTTTGAATTCTGCAAATCACAGCCTAGTTTAGCAGGGTGACTGCTACTGAACTTTACTCAGTAAGGCTGAAGAAAGTGTTCCACTTCAGATGTTACATATATAGTTGTTAATAATAAATCCAAATAAATTCTAGCAGAGAGAAAGGGGCAGGATCTTATTATTCAGTAAATCATTATATTTTTTAAAAAATAAAAAACACACACTTTAGACTTTATGCTTTCTGGTAATTGAGCGTTGATATATAGTGCAGAAGAGCTTTTAAATAATAATAGTAGTAGTAGTAGTAGTAGTAGTAGTAGTAATTGGAAATGCAAATGGATAGGCACTGAAGCTTTTTCACTTTCAAAACAACGAAATTGTCATTTAAAGAGTCCAAAGATAGGGGGAAAATTGCTTTGTTTTACAGTCGCTGTTTTATAATACTCCCAGTAACTCAAACAGAATTCATAAACCCTTCCAGACATTTGCCATTTGCCATTGCTATTACAAATACTAATGAAAGAGAACTGATATAAGGTGATGGGATGCATGAATTTGTTGTAATAGTAGTACTTTTTTGAACAGGCAGCATTAGGTACTGTATATGATTATTGTCTCTACAATTCTGTGATGCTATGTCCTTTCTTTTTTCAAGATACTATGTATTGTGACTCTCATGCAGCTAAGGTTAATCATGACTAATGTGAGCTCCATACCTTCAGTGGGACTTAGCCAAGACTGACTTTAATTGGCTTGAAGTCAGTATCTTTTATTCCTATGTTCATTTGCTCATTTTTTAAATGGAAAATAACCCACAATTTCTGGCCATTAGCAGTGTTTCTCAACCTTTTCCCGGCTGTGGCCCCCTTCCAACCTCGTTTTCTTCCTATGGCCGTCCCATGAGCATAGCGGGGGGGCAGCTGCCCACCCAAATAAGTAAAAATCAATACAAATCTGAGGTTCTGCCCCATCCACAAAAGCTTGCCCCCCCCCACAAGAATTCTGATTATGCCTATGCCCCTCTCTACTGGTAGAAAGGTAGCTATTTAAATGTTTTGTTTGTAAATAGAACTTTTTAAATAATTTCTACAAAATACAATTACGTAAAATGATTGGAACATAATGCAAAACATAGAATCATGGAGCAGAAAAAAAATAGGATCATGGAGCTAGAAAGGACCTCAAGGGTCATCTTTCTAGTTCAATCCACTAGTGCAACTTCTAGGAAACTCAGCCAAAGCATCCATGACAGATGGCCATCCAATCTCTGCTTAGAAACCTTCAAGGAAGGAAAGTCCAGAACCTCCCAAGGGAGATTCATCTTCCATGTACTATGAAAAGTAAACAACACTCATTTGACCCCACTCATTTGACACAGAGGGTGAAACCTACAGATAGAGTCCAAAAGGCGCACAGGGGGTTCCTGTACATGTGGGAGAAATTTAAAAAGCAAGTGGTCCTCACTGACCTGGTACAAAAAGATCTTTTCTTTCGGAGGAGCCCTGGCTGCCTAGATAAAACACTACAGCCCCATACACCTGGGAGTAAGGCCCACTGAACTTAGTGCAGCTTTCTTCCAAGTAGATACTTAGTTTTTTACTAGATGCAAGCCTGCAGCACCAGACGACCCCACTTGGCTAGGCGCTGGGGTAGATTTCACCCCACACCTTGCAGAGCTGGGCAGACGCTGCTGACGGGCCCTGCGCCCCTTGGCAACATCCAAAGTCCCTGATCCACTAGGCAAAAAGCAGCTCCGGCTCGCCCAGCCCTACTTATTGCAACCCCATCACCGCACTTACCTGACCTAGGGATTCTATTGGTCAAAACAGGAGCCTCAGCACTTGCCCTACCCTGTTGGAAACAAACCAGGACTGCTCCAAGAAAACAAACGTGGCAAAAAGGAGAGTTAGGCCCCCTTACCCACTTGTGATTGGCCAAGTGATAGCTGGCCAATCAGGATTTTTTTCTTCATTTCTCACTTCCCTCTGTGGCCCCATATCCTTGTGCTTTTTCACCTGTGGCCCTTTTTGAATATCCTGGGGCCTCCCAGGGGGCCCTATGGTCCCTGGCTGGGAAACACTGCGTTATAAAATAACTGTAGTTATCTAGAATATTCTCTAAGAGACAGACCTAATGTATAGTCTATGGAATCGTATTATCTTGTAATAAGTTTAATATTAACAGCACACTTCTTACAAAATCGCTCTTGTTTTAAACAAATCAGTGAAAAATAATCATTGTAGACTTTAGGGATTGCCCTGTAGTGTTTGTTTCCTATCTTGTTTCCTTTCCTTGAGAGCCAGAATACAAGTGTCAAGAAATGATTAACAGGCAAAATTCAGTAAACACTAACAGTACTCACTTGCTTACGCCATTTTAATAAGATCTGGTACTCCTCTTGAATCAGAATCAGAAATGCTCAGGGGTCTAACCAATATTTGTGGTTGCTGAGACCACAGAACAATTGGGGCTTGCAGCTGATGACACACAGAGCACCTTTGAAGTTCAGCGCAGGTCCAGGATTTCATTTCTGAAAGTGAATAGGGCTAGATTGTGCCACTTGGAGTATGACTGAAGTATCGGACAGAGTGGACTAGTTTCCCATCTTCCTCCCACAGCAAGTGGAATTTCCCCAAGTATTTTCAGCAGCTTACATCCATATTTGGGTATACACCTTTTCCAAGGTTTCTCCTACGTTCTCATTTTGTAAGATTAATTGAAGGTATTAGGATTTACCATTTCACACTGGTTTGATTGCAGGTTGGAATGGTTTCTTCTTCCTATAGGGCAGTACATTATACTACTGCTGGTATCATAAATCATAATGACACTTATCAGCCTCTGTCTTTCTCCTGGGTTAGTAGGTGAGGAGGGTCAGGGCGAGAGGATCATCTTCCACTTCTGCTGTGCTTTCAAGTGTATTGTAACTAAATGATGCTCCCTTTGTACAGCTCAAAAAATTACTTGGACTCAGGATGCTTACCATGGTGGCCACCATGCAAGGGTAGGCATAAATAAATAAATAAATGGACTCTTAGAAATACATTGTTTGTGAAATTCTGGCCCTTTTAACCAATAATGCAGTTATTGAACAGGCAAAGAAGGCCCTGGCCAAGTGACAGGAGTGAGCAGCAGTAAATCACACCCAGCAAGATGGAGTTAACTATTTATTAGCAAAACAAGATCTGCGCAAGAGTGTCAGGTCTAGTGAGCACAGCAACTCAGGTCTTACCCCGAGGAACTAGTTGCTGAGACTAAAGGCTCCTGTCTTTGCTCATCCCGCTCCATGCCTTTCCTTGTTCTGAGAGACCAGGGGAGGGAAGCTTTTCACAGCAGAGGGGGACACCCCTGTGCCTCTTCACAAGCCTGACCGTCTCTGCCCTCTGGCTTCCCTCTTCTGCTGCTTCTGCTTCTACCTCTGATTCTGCACTTCTCTCTGCCACAGTCTCTCCTTGCTAACTAAGCCCTGTTACCTCTTCAGCTTCCAAGACCTCTTTCCCCCAGTCTGCTCCCTTTTCTCCTTATGACCACTCATTGTCATCCCACCACCAATCCCTGGGTTCTGAGCCTTCTTCCTTTGGGGGTTCCTTGGTGTCCAGCCAGTCTATGACACCTAGAGACAATGATTGTCATCATACGGCACTGTTTTTTTATTATGGTGGCACTGAAATAAAACATTACTTTATCTAAAGTGGTCCATGACCCACAGTAATTTCTATGTGGTTTACTGGGGATGGCAGGAGAGTATGAGAACCACTGTCTTAAGAGAGAACACAGCTTGGAGAAAAACATTGCTTCTAATTAGTATTTCTTGGATAAAACTTATGTTAACAGGTATTGAGGTTTGCAACTTGATGTTCAGTGTTTTATAGAAAGTTATTATCTGAGAGCGAGGAAAGAAAGCTTGTTCAAAACATGGGGTATGTCATAAATACTATGAGAGGTTTGTGTGTTGCATTTGAAGATGCATCCCATGTGTGCAGAATCTGAATCTTCTCAACCTAATTTGTTTTCTTAGTTAGATTTCAGAAGAACTGCGTGGAAGTATGTGGGTTGTTTCTGGTGAAGTTTCATGGCCTAGAACAAGTTTGCTGTGAAAAATCACATATTTGTTGAAGTTCCTCTTTTGCTTTTCTTCTGAAGAAATAGTTCTGAAGAACAGTAATCTAAATAGGAAGTGATTTCGGAGTCAAGGAGATAAAGCACTGCTAGTGTTTGGTTTTGCTTAAAAATAAAATAAAAACCTGCAGCTTAACTTGTGGGGAATCCATGGAATTCATGGAATCAGTAAGGCTCCTGATTAGCAGGGGATGTATAACAGAGGTTTTACTGTGCATTTATATACTTGGGGAAATAGATAAAATGCCTTCCCTAAGAAAACGTTAACACTTCTGTTCTGATCAGCAATTCTATACAGCTAACTTGTATTCCAGAACTTTTCTATTGGAGTTTCTCTTGCTGTAAAGAACAGCTGGTGATAAACAGACTTGCTTTTTTTATACATCCTTTTTTGCAGTTTATTATTGAAAATTTATAGATGCTGATACTAATGTGCACATACAGAGTTCTGAATTATTAAATATTACTTTTTTTTTTAAAAAAGGTTGTTTTTGAAAAAAAAAACATTTAACCTCCCTAAAGTGCAGATGCAAATAAGAATAAATTGTCAGGAAAATGACTCTGTTTAAATGATTGAACCTGTGAATAATAAACAGGGGCATTCTTTCCTTAGTCACAAGTTAATCACTAGGACATACATTTAAAATTCATGGGAGTGATTCTATATTTTGCATTCCTTTCATCAGAGAAGTGCGGTGGAAAAATGCTAATGAAAGAATTTCCATTTAAAAAATGCACTGATACATAAAATCAATCAGTAATGTAACTAAATACTAGTCAAATTAGGCAGTTTCAGAGTTGTAATTAACTATTTTACAGGTGACTACCCCTAAGAAGCACATGGATCCTGCTCTTTGGGTGTGCTAAAATTTGTACATTATCAGGTTCCAGTGCCTTTATGATCTCCCCCAACCGAAATTAAAGCAACAGAGGTATAAGCTATTTGTTTGCATCTTTAAAATATTTACAAATAGTCCAGTAAAAATAATTTCCAAGTAAATCTTAGAATTTGTCTGAGTACACTAACCACTGTTTGGCTATTGGAAAATTTGACCACTGGAAAATCTTTTTGATTTACAGTATAGGCACTGGAAAATTTTCCAATTAATCCCTCCGCCCCCCCCCCCTTCCGAAAAGCCACGTCTCTTCCCATGGAATTCTTCATATCTCTCTCATTGGTCTCCTTTATGTGCAACAAAGGTATGCAGTAGGGCTGGTTATGAATGTTGCTGTGCCTAGAGGACCAACTGGATTATTCCATTAGTGTTTTTTTGTCAAGCATGGACAACTTCACATTTTGTAACCCACAGATACGTACTGCATATTGATATGGTATCTGTTCTGCTAGGTATTTTGTAATGTAGTTTGTTTAACAACTAAGCCTTGCATGTGTTGAAACAAAATACTGAAAACTATGAATTGCATATATACAACTGATTGGGAGGGGTGGAGTAGGTTACATTCAGAAAAGCAAGTTACAGAATCAAGTCTGAATCTCTGTCCCAGTATCCCCTCTCATACATTTTCAATGGTATATTGAGTTTCCAAGTTCACTGAAGGGGCAAATGCTATTTTAAGAACAAGAAATTCTCAAACACACTTGGTTTCACAGTGGTCGTTGGATAATAACTGATGCATATTATTGAGGAAACTACAGTATTCATAGATTCCACACTGGTTTTTGCTTGGTTTTTACCTATTGGTAAACACCAAGTGTTGTATAATATAAACAGATGGAAACATATTAGTTGGGTACTAAATGTTTCTCAAACCATTGCACATTCAACCTACTGAAAGTCATCTTCCTGTTTCATCTTCCGACCTTCATGTTTCCAGTTCTTTGTGTCCCAACTTTATAATCCAGGAATAGAGCTGCAAAGGAATCCTGATACATCAGGTATTTTTTCCTTGTTGTTGGCTGTCCTATTTAAAAAAAACCCAGGCTTTAATATGTTCAGCTGAGAGGTGCATGGATTTAATTCTGAAGTTAGCTACAGATTTAAACATGTTAATTTGGGCTCCTAGGATACACCAAACCTTAGCTTAGTTCAGAAAAAAGCAGGAATACAAAAGATCTAGAATGAACAAAGTAGTTGTGAGCTTGGTTTACTATCACGTGTAAACAAGGCCTATAACTAAAATAAAAGAAACCACCCTCCCGAAAATAGATTTAAACAGTGGAAAATGAACACCTAAAGCAGAGGCCATTTCATCCAGCTGGAAAAGCTTGACAAAGCAATTGTTTCCTGAAATAAATTGTTTCCTGAAAGAACTACAGATAGTGGGTGCCTGTCAAATCTCTTTGTTGTCTTTGATTATGTTTTGATTATGAACTGCTTTTCTGGAAGACCTTTTTCTTTTGAAAAGTTGTCATGCAAGTTAAACTATAAATATAATTAATATGAAGAAGAAGAAACAGAAGTGGCCCCTCCAGTAATCTGCAGATTCTTCTGGTCTCTCAAACACCACAGAGACTAAGAAGCACAGAAGTCACATGACTAGATCTTCCTGTTTTCCCTACACCCTAAACTGGAAGCCTGTTACTCAGAAGTTTGTTCCACTCGGTTTAATGGGACTTACTTCCCCAGGGAATCTTGTGCAGGATTTCAGCCTGAGTCTCCAGAGGAAATGGGGAGGGGGAGCAGCTGTGTGTGTAGAAGCATAATAGTTCTTAAGTGGTAATTGAATGACATTGTTTCTCTAAGAACATTTTTTTTCAGTTGTGCATATCTGCATTTCTCTTTCTAGCAGGGGAGAAATGCTTCATAGTTATATTTAGAAATACCGCTGCTATTTAAAAAAAAATGGGGAGAAAAGTCAAGCTTCAAATAAAAAAGAGAAGAAACAGTTCCCTCTAGATTTGTTTTCATTCTTGTTCTCAAAGTTGCATGCGTGAACTTCTTGGCTTTATGCTTTCTATCCTGATCCAACTGCTTTGACACCAAAACCAGTATTAAAAAATAACAAGCTGCCAAAATCTAATATTCTCCTTAAAAAGGTATAATTTTAAGGAGAATATTAGAGTTTGGCAGGTTATTATTTTTTAATAATGATTTTAGATTCTTCTAATACAGAAAGAAAATATGGGCTTTGTTACGCATTTGGTCTACCTAATAATTGATCTCCATGTCATGAGGTTATTAATCGCTGCTCTCGTTGGAATGCTGCTTCCTGAAAACTATTATTAGTGCCATGATTGAGAAAGATGTGAACAGCTGCTGAGTTTTCAAGATGTGAACAGCTGCTGAGGTTTCTGACTGAGTCACTAGATGTGTGAGTCTGATTGGAATTTTAGAAGTGGAAGAGTAGGACCTTTGGTGGAACCATTCTTGAATTTACTTTGACCACAGTTGATGATAGTTAATACAGCCACACTTCTCTCTTTCTTCCCTTTCTATTGTTCACCAGATTTTTTGAGGACATAGATACCATTCAGGCACTAATAATCAGAGTTTTAGCAGTTCGGATTACTTTTGTTTGAAAGTCTTTTGCATCATCTGTTTATTCAGTAGGTGTTGCTAGTGTGTTGTCAAGACGGAGGGTGGAGGAAACTTTTCTTAATCATAAAAAGCTGATGATTTGACAGGCTTGAGCATCTAGATCTTGGGGTTTGATGGATGTGTAAAGACTACATCTATATGAATTTTAGGAAATGGGTCTTTGCTCCATTGTTTTATTCCATAGGAAAGGATAGACTGTTGATGTACTGCTGGATAGAAGTTTTACAGTTCCTATAGAGCAGCATTTCCCAAACTTGGGCCTCCAGCTGTTTTTGAACTACAGCTCCTGTTAAGTTGTGGGTGAACATATCAGACGACACAGCAATTCTTCAAACAGCTCTTGTTTATTCACAGGCCAGAACAGAACTGAACTGAATGGTTCAGTCAGCCTGCTTATATAGAGCTCCAGTACAACGTAACTGTAACAATTTTCTAAAACTATCCAATCACTGAACGTCAGTTTCGATCCCTTATTTGCATAACTATCTACAGTATCCCCTTGCTGGCCCACGGTGAGAACTTCAGTACATAACAGTTCCCATCATCCTTGACCACCTGTCCTGCTGGCTAGGGATGATGGGAGTTGTAGTTCAAAAACAGCTGGAGACCCAAGTTTTGGATATCCTGCTATAGAGCAATGGTTTTCTGTTTTTTTGTTTGTTTGTTTGTTTTTTGAGCTGGACCTAATTTAACCCAAACCTGCAAAATGGGACCTTTTTCATATTGTACTATATAAGCCTGACTTCCACTTTCTCACCGTCTTTGTCACCATTTCCCCCCCTTCTCTTTTTCTAAGAGGTTTGCCTACATCTCAGTTTTTTAAAATCCCAACATACTAGATCCCAACACACCCCTTAAGGAAAATAGAGAGAAGTATGCCGCTGGTAATGGTGAGCCCTTGCATCCAGGAGCTCATTTTCACTCAGCTGTAAAATTTACTTTCATGGGGAGTGCTGACCATTCCTCCCCAGCTGAGCTCCATTACCAGAAGGGAGCCTACCTGGGGAGGTAGGAAGTGCCTCAGAAGAAAATGTCTAAGAAAAAAATCATGGGTGCACCTTTATACATGTGCTCTTTTGGCCCTTTAAACAGCACCCTACCATCCCCTTGCAAATAATGAGTAAACCTGGAATAAAACCGGTTACTTTCTGCCATCACATGTAACCTGGGCTTGAGAAGTCCCCATTGTAAAAAGTAGACAAGCCTTTAGAAACATAGATATGCATGCAGGGCATTCTGTGTTTTTCCTGTAGCAGAGACGCTGAAAACGAGAATTGGAGTGTTCTTTGTATTAAATCCTGAATTAATTACAGCTCCCAGCAGGGTACAGTAGGGCTGGAAAATATGATTTTCTGTTCTAATGCCTTTGTATTGCTTCTGAGTAAGTCCAAATTATATGAATACTCAAGGGGAGGATTGAGATGTTTGTTGGAAGGGAAGGCGTGGGGCTTATGTCTCATATCTATTTTCTGTTTTGTGTCATGTCTGAAGTTCCTCCAAAGCCCTGTGTGTTTGTTTTGACACATAGGCATGTGAATATTAATCTCTCTTGACCTCCTTGTGGACTGCTTATATAAGTACAGGTTACAGCAGAGTTGTTTAGCTTAAAAAAATAACCAAATGTACTTCAGTTTGTTAGCATTCCAAAAATGTTTTTATATTTGCTGCAAGCCACTCAGAGTGGCTGGGGCAACCCAGTCAGATGGGCAGGATACAAATAAATTATTATTATTATTATTATTAGAAATTTTAAAAAGTTGATGCCATGTTCGCATGTGTTATAGATGTCCAACCCCAGCTGATCCATAAATGTGGCATTCATAGTCGGTCTTTGTGTGCTGGGGGTGATATTCAGTGCTAGTCATACTCAGAGTGAATGTCCATTGAAGTTAATGAACATGAGTCTGACTAACTCACATTCATTAATTTCACTCTGAGTAGGACTTAGCTGAATTTAATTTAGAATAAAATGCAGAACAAAATAATGACCAACAATCACTAGCCATATTTATAGTATAAGTAACAGTTCCTTTTTATATATATAATAAGCTGGTAGCTGAGTGATTCATATTCAGTGCATAGTTCCAGCGAAGTAAATGGCATTTGTTGTAACATAGTGTTTTAGAACTAATAAGTTGCTTTTATAAATTTTTGCCCATTCATGAAGTGGCAAACAAATTTCATTTGTTGGGAAAGCAATTAATACTCTGAATAATACCCAGCTAACTCACGTGTAGAATAGATTTGTTGTCTGTTTGTATTACTTGCCATTGGTTTTTATGGGTCTACTCTTGAGTATGTAATGCTGCTTATCACCTTCTATCAAAAGAAGAAATAAAGTTATGAGCCATGTTATCTTGCTATTCAAAACTCAAGCTTTTCTCTAGCTTTGGCATGGTTTACTAACAAATGCTAATTCAATTCATCGCACCAACTACCGGTATTTTAAATGGTCATTTCACATCTACCTACAGGGCGCTGTTAAAATTTGTCACATAATACAAGCAGCATTGAGTTCTTTGGGGATTGTATCTGCACCTGATATCTTATGATGCCAGCTAAATGACAGTAGGTGGCCTTACCCACGTGTCAGTGTGATCCCTGGATGGCTAGTTACTTTTGTATCCAGCCATCACCATAGACCAGGAGTGTCTTTTGGGTTATTGGAAAATTTGGAAATTCAAAATAGTCCCAGAAAATCCAAATTACTACCACTAGCACAATTTCACGATCTTCAGGGAGAAGTCTTGAGGAAATTAATGGCATTGTTTTTTGGTTCCTTGCTGTTTCTATATCTATTTTTTTTTTTTACTTATTTTGTCTTTTAAAGTTTTAATACTTTTGGTGCATGTGTTAATTAAAAAAAATACCTCTTTTTGTATATCTGTAAGAAGCTAACGTACTGGTACCTTTGTTTTCTTTGCTTGTAAGCTGCCAGCCAGGTGGAAGCCTTATCTGTATAGATATAGTTATTCAATACTTTACGAACAGTACACAAATCAACCCTCATAAAGTGGCAAAGTCATATTATACTGCGTGATGTTGGTTGTTACGCATTCGGCAAACTATTTGTTCAGTACAGTAATCTCTTTTGAGTTTTTAAAAGAGAGTAGAGAAATATGTCTCATTCCTATGGATACTTCCTCAGAAGTCTCAATGGATTTAACAGGATTTATTCTCAAGTAAATGTGCATAAGATAGAAGCCTAAATCAGAGTTATATCAAGCTGAGCTGGCTGCATGATGAATTGCTTGTGCATTTGTAAGCCCTGCATTCATGGAATCTTGCAAAGGATATTGTCAGGCTTGATGTGGTAATTAGTTCTGATGGAGCTAAGTCCTGAAAGTCAGATGGAGTCATGTGCCCCTGACTTAGATTAGTAACCGTGACTTGTTTGGCTCTTCAAAGTACAATGTACAACCATTCGCTTCAAGGAAGAAACTAAGTTGCAGGAAGTCCACTATCCAAAGTCCTGCACGTATTGTGCAACAAATGCACATATTGAACAATAATAACTATATACTACATCTACTTTGTGATGATTGGTTGTTTATGTTCTTGACTGAGAAGTTGAACAGCCTGAAGCAAACCATTATTCATTCAGCATGCAACTGAGCATGTGCACACAGGGATTACAGGGAAGTCTGATGCACAGATGAGTAGGTATGCTGTTCAGTTTCACAATAAGCAAAAAGACACGTAGGAAATAAAATAGATGTCAAAGCTGTTGCTCTGTTTGCTGAGCATAACTTGTTTTCTCTGCTGTAATCACTCTTGACAACTTTTCATCAGTCAAAATGAAGGGCAATCCATCATTAGGAGGAAGTTATTTGTGAATAAGATAAAATAGGATTGTCTCTCTTTGTCTTACAATCATTTTTTGAGATGGGGGAAGGGAGAAAGTGGAGGACTAGGTCCAAAGTTTAAAATAAATCCATTATTTATTTTTGCAATATTCAGTGTTAGGAACACAATGTATACAGTATTTGGGCCAATTGTAATGCTCTGCTGCATTGAAAGTGAAGCAAGAACTAGTTCCTTTTCTGTCTTAGCCATTGAAGGCCTCTTAGAGGTGGAGTCTGCTCTGAAACTGAATTCTGATAGTTTGCTTCATAGCGCCTCTTGTTTTCGCTGATGAGTGCAATGTGCAGATTGTACTTATGCCAAAGGTGAAATGAGTCAAGTAAACGTGATAATTGAGGCTATAATTTATTGGCAGTTTGCTTTCTGAGAGATGGAGCAGTGATTCTGGCTGGAAGGATTTCATAAACAGCTATGTAAGAAGACAAGGTGATACCAGCCTGGTTCACATGCCACATTAAACCGTAGTTTAGAACAAACTATGGTTTAATGTGAATGAACAGCATGCCGGTGGATGCTGCTCAGAAGTGCTGCTCCCGTCCTGCTGCTGCTGCATTGCAGATGAAAGAAGCCAGACCCCAGGTTTGCTTCCTCCAGCTAAACCATGAGTGTTAACAAAGCTTTGTTTCTGGCTTATCGCACATTGCTTGTTTGGAGGGGGGAAAAACACAAGTCCAGTTTTCAGACACCTTGATGGGCCAGACTTGACTAGCTTTGTTTAAAGCGTGGCAAGAGCGGGAAGACGAGTGCTGGGGGAACCCCAAAGCAGCATGCACTAGCACTTTGCTTCTTCACATTAAACCATAGTTTGTTTCAAATTATGGTTTGATGTGATGTGCAAACTGGGCTACTGAGAGGTGAAATACTTTGGAGTAAATTAACACAAGTTATGAACAAAGTTTGGCAAGATCCAAGAACTTAAAACAGCTGCCAGTGTTGTTTCTTAACAGACATATCCTAGTTTGGAACTGTGCTCTCCCATGCTTCTACTCATCAAAGACACATTCAGCATTCTGTGGACACTAATTATTGTGTTGTTTGACTTTCCCCCTTTTTGATCCCCCAAAAAGCTTTTTTTGCATTTATGTAAAGTTGGGGTTATCCAGCCCTGCTGATAAACCTCTTGTTTCTCCATGTCCTGTTTTAGATACCATTCTGTTGGCTCTCAGCAAGTGAGTTTGCTAATGGAAGGAGTATCAAAAGCTCTTTTGTCACAAAGTTGAATTCCAAATCCCTCCCCTTCATTTTTTCCTCACACTTCTTACCTCAGCAGTTGCAGAGTGCTGAATATACACAGAAAAATGAATCTGGAATAGGAATAATCACTTTCATTGTGTTTCTTATTTCTGAAGTTTATTTCCAAGCAAAGACATTTTAGCAGGAATTCTGCAGCTCCTCTACCCAATCTTTAGGTGAATGGTGCTATTGTAGTCTTAAATGATTGCTTGCATAGCTATGGCCTGCTTTTGTAATCCCTGCATTCACATGGCTTTCTGTTCTCTGGGTGGTTTGAGAGCCAGAAGTTGTGCATGCAAAATTGCTTCATAACCTATTTATGAGAGTTGCAACGTAAGGGATTGGAAGAGGTCAAATGTTTTACCACTTGGCAATTGTTAAAGGGTTTGCTTTCTCTCTGACTCATTGCGCGAGGCTGGATTAATTTGTTCGGGTAAAACTCTTGCAAAAGTTACTCATATATTGCCTGACAGCATATGGATGTATTTGTGTCTGTGTGTGCAACAGGAAATACTACTGCAATAAAGGTTTCTATCTAAGCAGTTGTTACTTCAGTTACGTGGCAGTGAGAGCTTCATAGGTGTGCTGGCAGATTTTACAACTGAGGAAGCTGACCATAAATATAAACATTAATATTCACAACTGGAGGTAAAATTAGAATAAACTCCCCCTTGGGGATGTCATTTATTTACTAATTTCCTTGGATCGTACCACTTTTTCATTTTGTGTAGTAGTGCCAGATTGCCTTTGGCTGTTGGATTGTCTGAATGGGGTTATCTTTCATCACATATCCATGCTACATGGAGGCATCTGTTGTATGCATTATGTTGGTTTCATATCTTACACTGTATTAAAAAAAAAGGATATATTTTCTCTCAAGGGCCCTCTCCCTTTTCATATCCTGATAGTAACAATGGAAATTGGGAGATACTGAATGAGCATGGTGGTATTTTTTTCTTTTGGAATAAGAAAAAATATTTTTAAGACCAGCTTTATTTTCTCAAAATTCTGAACACTTTTATGTAAGATGATACACATGTCAAATAACTGGCCTGGTTCACACATTATGGTATACAGTGGTACCTCAGGTTAAGTACTTAATTCATTCCGGAAGTCTGTACTTAACCTGAAACTGTTCTTAACCTGAAGCACCACTTTAGCTAATGGGGCCTCCTGCTGCTGCCGTACCGCCGGAGCCTGATTTCTGTTCTTATCCTGAAGCAAAGTTCTTAACCTGAAGCACTATTTCTGGGTTAGTGGAGTGTGTAACCTGAAGTGTATGTAACCTGAAGCGTATGTAACCCAAGGTACCACTGTAGCATGGTTAATGCTGAGGCATCTAGCTGATGATCACGTAAACCTTGGTTTATTATGTCACATATCAAATAGCTGAATGCACTAGCGAGAATATCTGGGCCTTGAGACAAGTTTGATTTTTTTCCTCACTCATAGCTTTGTGGCTTTCAGGTGGTGACAGAAGGAAGTTAAGGAAGAGGTCCCGTTTTTGCGTATAAAGCTGACTGGTTAGTGCAAGCTAAGGTTTATAAACCAACAACGAACTTTGGTTAACAAATGATCTTTAACCATAGTTAATAAACCATAGTTCAGCTCCTGGGCTTGGTAAACAGATAACACTAATCTATGGTTTAATAAGCAAAGGTTTGGTGTTACATGCAAATTAGGCCACAGACACATTTCTTCAAAACTAATAGTGCAGTTAGTTAGAAACAGGTCTCACTGTGTTCATTGTCTGTAGGGTAAGTGTATATAAGCTGCCTCACACATTTATATGTTTAAGCCTCAAATCAAAATTACTCCATGGCAAATGTAATGCAAAGAAGGATGACTTTGGGAAACAGGAGTTCAGGTCTCTGCTTGTCTAACATGTTTCTGTTTAGCCTCAAACAAGTCATCTCAGCAGACTTCTGAAAGGAGATGAGAATGATAAATATTATTAAGTGTTCTCAGTTTTAGAGGCTGTAATTTCAGAGAAAGTTGCATACAAACCCTGTAGAATATCAGTGTAATGTAAAAATATAAATGTAATGAATTGGGGTGTGAACTTGCAACTGCCTGGCTGTGAACTATTTTTAATCAGGATCTGCAGCATCATAAGGCTCCATTGAAAAAGGATAGATAAGGCAAATGTATTGTTTCCTGTTTGGAGAGAATATGTTTGTTTTCAAATAGATAAATGGGTCACGTTTCTGTGAGTTCTCTATAAGTTAATTAGCAGGATGGTTTACAATGACACATAAAATAGATAATTACTGTTATACAGAATAGACGTCTAAGTAGGTATGAATACAACAGGAAGGGAAAGGTAAATTTCTTTTGCAATACAGATCAACATTGGTTTATTTTTTATCACAGGTTAGAGCTGCAGGAGTAGAAATGTAAAGGCTGCAGAAGGATTGGGCAAGTTCTCTTCCAAAAGCTTAAAATGAGACTTCTAAAAATTAGTCAGTGCCTGATTTTCACAGATTTGCAATGCTGTACAGCACTGCCTCTTCAGCCACACCAGATATATCTGGGATCCAGATGCCACAGTATGCATAGCCTGTGAAGCAGGCACTGATGCTCCTTGGGACTAATTAGTATCCCTGGTCCAGGATATGCCTGAGGTTTGCCAGCACTTGACTGCTGGCACTGGCAGCAGAGGAGGTCACCAGCCCTGTGCAGTGAAGTGGATCGCACATTGTATCTGTCATGAAATCATTTTTTAGTGAAAATGCTGATTAGTTATGGAAATACCAACCTGTTCAGCATGCTTGTGGTAACATCGGTCAATATAATAAAGCTGTGTTTGTATCCATAGTTCTCAAGCAGCAGCGTGGGGCAAGTACTGTATGGTAGGAAAAGACCTCTGTCTGAAGTTCACTTTGGCTGCCTGCAATTCCACATGTGGAATTTCAGAGGGACGTTGCTGTTTTCATTCTTTTTGAGACATTAACACCTTTCCTATACACAGTGTGAACAGGGATGGGCCTTGGTCTTGCATGCCTTCCCCCCAGATTCAGAGTTAACATTTACAAGTAGTGAGGAAGGGGAGTTGGGCAGGACCAAGCCATGAAGGGTTCAAGGACTGCATCTGATTTCTCTGCAGATGGAGTTAGTGGTAATTGGGAAAATGCTTCAACATAAGCAAATGTACCCAAACATTATGTTTCTTCTTCTAGTTATTCCCTCCCCCAACTGATATGGAAAGTTGTTGAGTTGTTTGGAGCAACAATCTAGCATGAAATACCTCCTGTGAAAACTTTTGAAAACTTTGCAAACATAACTGAAGTTTTTGTTTTTAAAATATTGTTAGAGAAGTAAAATATTGTCCTTTGAAAAAGTGCAAGTCTGGGAAAAGCACTGTTATTGGGCTAGCTAAAACGTGATTTGAAGAAAGATAGCATTTGGCTAAAACTTGCAATGTGGGTAAGTTGAGTAAAATGTGGTTAACCACATTGAGAATTGGGCCAGCTGTTATGACCTGACGGACAACCTCCTACAATTACCCTTTGTTCTACTTTAGTGTGCATGCAGAACATTCTTTATTTAGCTTCTACTACAACATCAGCATAGCATATACTTCCCTCTTCTTTAAAGTAAGAAGCACTGACATCAGATCATCAGGGGAAAATGAAGCCAGTTTTTATTCTACTTGGCAAGGAATATGAAACAGCTTGTATACAAATGTGATTATAACTTGACTGAAGAGTGGTGTGAGCTTGCAACCCCATTTCATTTGCAAGTTTTAACATAAAGACATTTATACGAATTTAACAAATAGTAAAATAAGTGTGACACAAGGACTATTAATATTTGAGTTTGAACATTGCAATTAGAGCCCTAGGAAAAGCGGTCATAGAATCATAGAATGGTAGAGTTGGAAGGGATAATGAGGATCATCTACTCCAACCCCCTGCAATTCGGGGGGGGGGAGGGGGGGAGAATCAGAACAAGAGGTGCAGAAAGATGAGTTCTGAACAGTGCAGGACAAAAATGAAGTTGAATGTGTCGAGTGTTTGTGTTTTTACACTTTTAGTCACAGAGTATTTAGAGTTTTACAAGTATAAATATACTTCATATGACTAAGTGATAAAAGTCCGCAATGATGAAACAAAAAGATAGATCATACCTTTTAGACACACGCCGACAAAAATGTGGTTTGACAAAACTTGTTTACACCAACCTATTGTTGGCAGCAGATTCTCAGCTTCTGTGGTTGAAACTAATTATGACTTTTATATTGTCAGTTTTGGAAAAACTAATGTGGGGGGTGTGTGTGTATGACAGGCACTCATGTTAATAATAAACAAAATAAATTGATTGACAGGAGAAAAGTCTCTTAATGCAGACACTGAATCTGCTTATAAATAAGTCATCTTGTTAATATTGATGTTACCACAGGGCTATCCAGGTTCAAAGTAGTAAATGCAAATATATATATTCCAAGAGTGGGGTGCCCATTATATTGTGTAATCTTTGTTTCTCTCTCCATCACCTGAAATATTTTCTTCTGTCCACTGCCTTGCCTGTTTCATATTGTTTTAATTATGGGCTGCTACATTTTTATTTGTTGCTATCGCTTGTTGTCTTTCAAAAGTGTTTTCACAAAACCTTTATTAAAGTATCAGACAGAGTTAGATCAGTGATCTCACTGTAGCTTATAGATGCCTGTTTGAATAAAGTTGTCTTAGTTTTAATCTCTTGTTGTTGTTTAGTGCTTGAAATGTTTTAGTAACAAAGTTTAAATTATACAGTCTGGATGAAGCCACCCATATCTCAGATCTTAGATGTGAAGAAAAATATATACTTTTCTAGGCTCTGCTTTAATATTAAACAATAATGACTTCTGTGACTGGTAAATTCTCAGTGGAGTAAGCATTTCAAGTGGGATAACTTGCTCATTTTTTGTAATATGCCCCCCCCCTAAATAGTAGCCTTTATAAGACGCTTGCAAAGATGGATAAATCTCAATTTAATTACTAGGCCTAAATCTGATCCAAGCTTACCTGTGAGTAAGCCTAGTTGAACATAGTAGGACTTATTTCTGAGTAAACATGTGTACAATTGCACTGTAAGCCTCAGAATATTATTATTCTTATTATTTTAAATTGGGGGATCTGACTGGGCTCCAGCTTTCTGGCTCTCATGAGTGTATGCCACATTTGTTAGTCTTAAATGTGCCACTACAGTTTGAGGTTTGTGCATGACACAAAAGTACATGCCTATGCTGTGGAATGTGGTTTACGATGAGCATCTGTCAGTTGCGCTCCTACTGGCACAAGGACATCGAACATCCTCTTGTAAATGTTCAGCAGCTGAGTCATAGGATTCTAACTGTGAATATGAAAAAAAAATGAATACAGTATGTGTTCTGGCATGTGTATTTATCTAAATATCTTTACTGTGTGTTCCAAATTTTGTCTCTTTTTCTGCCCACCCCACCCCTTTTTCCGTTGCATGCAATAGGTTAATTGCTAATGGCTCCATTTAAAGGAACAGAAATATATTCTTTAAAATATTTTAATTCATGTACAAACTTGAATATTCAAATTCACTGCTTTTTAGTACCTTTCATACCAGTTATATGGTACGGGGTAGATGGGTGGGGTATAAATAATAAAATTATTTTTATTAAATACTATATTTATGTTGACATACTTTTATGCTGCATGTATCAGAGTGATGTAATCATATACTTTGAACTCGACTTGTGGCACATTTGCCAAAAATGACCAACATGGTAATCACTGTCCCCATCAATTAGTCTAGGATCATTCTTTCATTCTCTAGAATTAAGCTTTGTTAGATAAAAGGAAATGAAAGCAATTTAGAATGTGTTTCCTGGATGGATTCTTGCTGCTAGATGGAAGCTGACGTTCAGCAACATGTAAACTGTTTCACACCCATCTTTCAGCTGTATGAATGACAACTTAGCACAGCACAGGTTCATCTTGTTACAATATTATTCATAAGGTAGTATAATCGTGTCTTAATCTTCTGCTTGTATTCTGTTAAAATATAGGTTGTAAGTGGAACCCTGAGACCTACTTTCCTTTATAATGAGATGTTTGGGTACAAATCCAGGCATTTACCTTTAGGACCTAATCCAGCATTTATCTTTAGTTAACCTAATTTAAAGTTTTGGTTGCCTTAATTGCTTTGTGTAGCAGAAGCACCTGGATCCAAGAGGACTGATTTTGTACCTCCAACCTAAGTAAAATTACTTTGATTCTTAGTTTGGCCAGCAAACTGACGATTACATGGTACAATCTGCATTTTGGACTGGAGAGAAACTAATTTAGCTAGTAGAAAACTTGCAGCAAGGAAGGTGGATGCATTTATGTAGTTTCTTTTAATAGTTGCGGTCCCTTTGCCGAGTCCTTCTGCTATCAGGAGAAGGTTTTCGAAGGTGGTCAAGGGCCTAGCAGCTGCTGATTTTACTGCTGGATTGTTTAAGAAGGCATGTAGTTGATGGTGTGTTAGCCAAAGTATTTGGGCTGTACTGGCCCTTTGAGATGGATAGACACAAAATGAAATCCTGAAATAGTGAGCATGCTGTATTTTAATCTGCCACCTGCTTTGTTGTTCTCCTTGAAAGAACTACCCCATAAATCCATTTCCCCATAATAGATCAGTTATAGTGCTAGTTACGTACTTCAAAATGTCTGCAGTCTGCTTTTATAACCGGAGGAAAACTCTGTACTTCCAGCCAAACTTTTGAAAATACTTGTATATGTGAATATAAATAAGCATTCCCATTTCCAGGAATGTTTTGCAGTGAGATGCCTACAGACTGCATACTGTGGTGCTATATTAAAAATACAAGAGTACCTAGCGTGGTTATTATATTTTTTGAAAAATATGATGTGATAAGATCAGAATAATTTATATGAAAGTATGTTTTAAGATTATCCTCTTAATGTGATTTGGGTACAAATAAATAGGGGGTTCAGTGAACTAAACTAGGCCTTGTGTTGTTCTTAATGTGTATAGTTTTATATACTTGTCTGTCCTAAGCCCAGTTCATAATAAAGTCTATAACTATTTATTAGCTTAGTAATTACATGGTAATTAAAACAGTGTGTGCATACATATAATTATGAGGAAACTGGCAGAAATTAACTCTTTGAAGAAGTTGACTCAACTTAATTTGAAAGCAAACATGCTGGAAGGAAGAAGGAAGAAGTAAACTAAGTTTGCATCCAGAATCTATTTCTTTATTATCGCCATATGACCCATCCAAGTTAAAGTGCAGAGCAAATAAAGGAGAGGAACTTATACATTCAACTAATTAGCTTCTTACACACATATCATACTGTGTCCTGTCATAAAAGTGTATTTGGATACCCTGATCCTAAACATACTATATTAAGATATAGTAAACATTTATCTCTGCTGATTTAGCATTGGAGTGAAAGATTTCATGAATCACAGAATTGTAGAGTTGGAAGGCACCCTAAGGGTCATCTAGTTCAACCTCCTGTAATGCAGGAATTTCAATTAGATCATGCATGACAGAAGGCTATCCAACCTCTGCTTAAAAACCTCCAAGGAAAGAGAGTCTTGTGGGAGTCTGTTCCAACAGCTTTTACTGTCAGAACGTGCTTCCTGATGTTTTGTTGGAATCTCCTTTCTTATAACTTGAAGCCATTGGTTCAGGTCCTAGACTCTGGGGCAAGAGAAAAGAAGCATGCTCCATCCTCCAGATGAAAGTCCTTTAAGATATTCGAAGATGGCTATCACACCTTTTCTCAGTCCTTTCTTTATCAGGCTAAAGCTACCCAGTTTCCTCAACCATTCCTCATAAGACTTGGTTTCCAGACCCTTGATCATCTTGGTCGCCCTCTCTGCACACATTCCAGCTTGTCAGTAACCTCCTCAAATTGTGGTGCCCAGACTAGGACACAGTACTCCAGGTATGGTCTGACCCAAGGCAGACTAGAGTGGAATTATTACCTTACTTCCCTTGATCTGGAAATTATACTTCTGTTGATGCAGCCTAGAATAGCTTTAGTTTGTTTTGCTGCTTGATGAACTGTTGATTCATATTAAGTTTGTGGTATACTAAGACCCCTAAATCCATTTCACATGTACTACTGGCAAGCCAGGTGTCCCCCAACTTATATTTGTGCAGCTGGTTCTTCCTGCCTAAGTGTAGAACCTTACATTTGTTGAAATTCATTTTGTTTGTTTGGGCCCAGTTCTGTTAAGGTCATATTGAATCCCGATTCTGCCTGCCGCAGCATTGGCTACCCCTCCCAGTTTGGTGTCATCTGCTAGTTACAAACAAACTTCTATGGGATATGGCCTTATGTGTAAAATTGACTCATGAGTCAAAGTTGTCAAGAAATGTGTACAGACCTGACAATTTTTATACAGTGTACCATTCTCATAACTAGTGTGAATGATAAACTATGTATGCTTAGGCCACCTCAAGCTAGACAGATACTTTTAAGATAAAAATCCCATGGACATTTTGTCTGTGGAGATGCTGTGTGTTGTTTACACTCAGTTATCTCTTCATTTGTATGTTGCTTTTGTTAACTGTCACCATTTCACAAATTGAATAAGTCACTGGTATAACGCTTAAAGAGTGAAATGTTCACATGATATAGTATTTGTTTTCATAAATTTAATTTTGACAGCTAAGAGCATATACAATTGAAGCTGAAATGATGACAATGAGGTACTTTTCCCCTTTGCCTTCACTGAAAGGAATGCAACAGCTCTGGGGTCAAGGAAATTTGTTGTTGTTTAGTTGTGTCCGACTCTTCGTGACCCCATGGACCAGAGCACGCCAGGCACTCCTGTCTTCCACTGCCTCCCGCAGTTTGTTCAGACTCATGTTGGTAGCTTCGAGAACACTGTCCAACCATCTTGTCCTCTGTCGTCCCCTTCTCCTTGTGCCCTCAATCTTTCCCAACATCAGGGTCTTTTCCAGGGAGTCTTCTCTTCTCATGAGGTGGCCAAAGTATTGGAGCCTCAGCTTCACGATCTGTTCTTCCAGTGAGCACTCAGGGCTGATTTCCTTAAGAATGGATCGGTTTGATCTTCCTGCAGTCCATGGGACTCTCAAGGACATTAGATCAGAAAAACACTGTAGAAGTCAGGGTTGAACACGCCTTACTCAAGTATCGCTGCTTCAGTTGAATTCAGAACATGTCATAGTTGCTTTTATGTAGAAATAAAGACATTAAAGAATCTAATCATGGATCTCCTGTGAAGGGTCAAACTTCCATTGTGCAGAAGTGGCTTTATTTAGTATTTGTGTGGTGTGTGCATGTTAAGCAGTGGAAACAGCTTCCTTCCTCCCGGTTTCATTGTTACACTCAAGTGCTGTTTATTTTGTAAAAATACAGTATTTTTGTTGTGGTTCCATTATCATAGCAATTGCTTTTAGGATGCGTTGCCTCTGTTCTTATTGCTGGTTTCTTTTCTTTCTCAGCAATCCACAATGAGAGAGCAGAATGAATACATTGTATTTTCCCCCCTCTTGCTAATGCACCATCAGTTGGCTGCTAAAATCTTAGCCTCTACCTGTTGCCCCTCTCCACAATATTATTTGCATTTCAGATGTTCTTTGTGGATGGCCTTTGTATTGGTAGGTGGTGAATTTAAGTGCACCAATTAATTATAAATGCCAACAGTCTTAAGTGGGTAGAAATCTATATGGGTGTAATTGGCATATCAGAATGGAATCTGAAACTGTACTTTGGAATATGATGGTTTGGCAGAATTGTTGCTTTTAGTGTGGGTGGGGGGAGCCAATGCAGTCCCTTTTTTCTTTCATTGTTGAGACAATACTCAGTTCTTACAGTTTTAAAATCATATTGGATCACATAAGGATGCAATGGGATATCTGTTTTTTATAGGAATTACGGTAATATGTAGCTACACTTTGATAACTTTGTCGTTATTATAGCATCCATGTTTAAAAGGGAAGATAGTAATTCCAATTGCCTTCTAACTTTCAGACAGGATTAAAATTTTTGTGTCTGCATATCTGTAAAGCGTCTCCATTTCAGCCATGTCTGTTGAACTATAAATAACTTGAATATGAGATTCTGGGAGCCTAGCCTTTATCCTGGGCCTGTCTTTTCCATACTTCAGGTGAATATATCTCATTTCCATTATTCCAAAGGGAATCATTTTCCCTATGTCCACAACATTAAGAGTTTTTCTATCACTAGTTTTCACATTAGGTGTTTCTGTCTTGGGGAAAAGTTGATCTGTGGCTGCCATACTTTAGGAGAAGATGTTCTTGAAGGGAAATAGAAAATAAGCAATTGACTAATGCAATATCCTTTATCTGTCCAAATGGGAATGGATATTATGAATTATTAGGCCTATGCATAAGCACCACTGGCAATTTATATTTATCTTACCTAGTTAGGTAAGCTGGTTGAAGGTTGTTGTGGATGTGGACTGTGAAGTGTTATGAGCAGGTCCATGTGGCAGGTCCGGTTCGTAGGTCCATCACAAGTTATATTACCAAAATCCTAAGCAACCAGTAGCTTGGTTGCCCTCATATGACATATGCATTTTTAGTTGTCTAACAAGTGTTAATGACTGTATCAGTCACTTTGTTTTATTGGTTAGAAAATATCTGAACTGCAAATGTAAAATGTTATTTTATCAGTGATTTAGGTCTGTTTTCTCCTAGTGATTTAAAATGCAGATGAGCTGAGTTTAGCATTGTGTGATCTTCATTTTTTTTAAAAAAATAGTGCAATCCTGAGCCAGATAAAACTGGCGGAAATGATACTGAATTCATAATACAGCCAAGCTCAATTCATAATACATTTGGATAATTATGAATGGTTCCATTGCTAGTTAAAGGATTTGAAAGTGTAGCTTTAGGAAGCATAAAATTACACAAACTTTTATTATAGTTTAATCTTTTGTGCATTTGTGGCATGATCTACAAGCCTCTTCATGGGAAAATTTCAATTTAAGTTGAATTAAACGTAAATATTGCACTCTGTTTCTTCTAGGTTCTTGATTTGAAATTTATGTTTTTTCTTTCTTTACAGATCTCTCAGCTGCCCAAAGAAAGTTTGCCCATTCACTGAGAGACTTTAAATTTGAGTTTATTGGTGATGCAGAAACAGATGATGAACGATGTATAGGTATGTTAATGAGGGGCAATGAGCATGTAATATTCTTTAGTTTTTCCTACTTTTCTGATAGTATACCATGTGTCTTGATGTTTTTATTCCTGTTGCAGATGCATCCCTCCATGAATTCTCTAACTTTCTGAAAAATCTAGAAGAACAAAGAGAAATACTGGTAAGTTCTTGGCGGCATTGAGAAGTGAGATCAGCTCACGCTGTCCTTCTGGTCACTACTGAATATAGACAACATTGGGCTAGATGGGCTAGTGGTCTGACTCGGTACACAGCAGTTTCTTATCACTGAAGTGTTCTGTTTAGGGCAGTGGTAGAAGACTCCATTTGAAATTGTTTTTAGCAGGCACAAACTCTTGAATTCTTCAGAACACTAAGAATACACTTGGTTCTAGCTTTTGTTTTCTGTCACTGTATCTACCGGACTCCTCATTTTCATGGCACTTTCCACTGTTCTTCAAACCTTTCATACGAGGAAATTGCATGAACACACATGCAAAGGATCATCAACTCTTTGGAATTAAAGGACATAGTTTTTTCAGTTTGAAAGTTGAAGGAATTAGTGCAGAAAATGAAATTCTTCATTACCTTTTTCGCTGTGAGTTTCTGCTTTCAGGGTGCTATAGCAAATATTTTGACTTTTGTGTGTATGCCACCTTAGTGCTGGCAGATGGAATAAAATGAGACTATATTTCATCTTGTCTATGTTTTCAGCTCACTGTACATTGTAGCAGTGCCAACATTCCACAGATGTTCCATTGAAACTAATGGAATGTTAGGATATATAGCACCACACAAAATTTGGTTCCAGGCCAAAGCTATATAAAAGTCTCTCTCAGATGGTTTTTTTTTTTTTTTTTTTAAAGTCGAAATTACAAAGTCTTCCCAGAGGAACTCCTCCAACTCTGGCCACTCTTTAACAGCTCGTTCTTCTTGCAACCTTAAAAAAAAAAGGTGATGTAGTGTCTTGGGATTAGCTGCATCACTGACTTCTCTTTTTACAATCTGTTGAAGACACCGTAGGCTGAAGTGAATTTTTATTGATTTTTCTGTGCCATAATGCATCTGTTCACAGAAATTCCTCTTCAGTGCAACATTCTGTGCATAGAATGCCTTGTAAAGCACCTGGTTTTGTGGTGTAAACTGGCCTTAAAACTATTACTGCCAAAATGTTTTGAAAACTTGAAGTATATGCCACAAATATGTCTTACTCTGAGTAGCTGCACAGAAGTATGTTAATGGAATTTGCTGGTAGAGTTCCTCAACATATGGCAGCCCTTTCTTTATTTTCTGTCTTGCCATATAGAATTCCCAAAGTGGCTAACAACAATAAAAATTGTTTTGATATATAGCCCACCCTTCAACAGCTTTCCAGAATAGCTTATAAAAAGTTAAAATAACAATAAAACTAAGCAACTTTAAAAGAACAACTGCTTAGTGTTATCTGTGATCGAAAGAAGTATGAAGGAAGAAACTGGAAATAAGGTTAGGGCAGCAAGAGCAATACTGAGCTCAGCATTGCAGTGCACTGCAGAAACCGAAGAAAAGATGGCAAGGAAAGTAAATGTTTGATTTTTTTGTCAGAAGTGGCAAAAAGCGGTGGGGCAAATTTGGTAGAAAGACAGTGGTGGAAGAGTAAATTTGCTTGCAGATGTGCAAGGGCAACTAGTGGGCTTCACAGGACACAGGCATCTGAGGTTTACCACTGTATGACAGAGCCTAACCTCCTTCTGGGCTTGTGCAGTTGGGAGAAGGAGCTTGGAAGCTTTTGTTTTCCATTAATGTTGGCTTCTATAGTTTGAACCAGGGCTCGTGCAAACTCTGGTTAGTTTCAAAACAAGCCAGTTTCAAATCATGAGTTCTTCATGTTCCCATTCTCTTTTCTCTCCCCCTTTTCCCTGTTTGCCAGCAAAGGCACTCAGTGACCTATTCAGCATAGTCCCTTCAGGCAAATGTATGAAAATATAGACTATTTTTTTTAATTTAAAAGACCCATTTCCTTCCTTAAGATCTCATTACAATAATATTCACAAATTCAAAAGCAGGTTGCTGATTAGGAAATATGTGCTTGTAGTGTTGACATCCTGCCTGTTCTCTTAGATCAGTGAATGTGGAACATTTTATCAGTAGCCCATTTACTTTTTTTCTTAATGTTGTTTTTTTCCATAGGGATGTGAAATAAATGAGTCATTTTTTGAAAGAAAACATGGGGCTTTAGAAAAATTCCCACAAGCTATTATTGGGTAGTTGTGATAAAAACACACTCTTCTGTAACTTGGTTAAATTCCCCAAGGCTGAAATTGAGAGAGATTTTTCTTTTGGTCACTTGGGGATATTTTGGATGGTGTCCAAAAATACAAGTCCAGCTTGTTAGGCATTACAAGTGTATTTGGTGATACCCTTAAAGGAATGCAGTCGTAAATAAGAATTACAATTTGGAGAAACCTTTTTCTTTGTAGCTGTGAAAATACTTCAGAAGATTTTCTTCCGTTAGATAATAATCATCAATCTTTATTACGGTCCAGAGACCCAACAAATCATTACAAAGCAATACACAATACATACAGCTTACCTCCAGGTTAAACAAGCATTTTGTTCAGAATATAGGGATTATTTGTTCTTGCAACCACCGATAAAAACTTTGCCACTGCTAATGTTCTAACATTTGTCCGATAATAAACTCATTTACAACACTATTCCTATTTGACAATGTTTGACAAACAGACAATGGTCAATAATTTAACATTTTACTTTCAGCTACTAGAAATAATTTATTTGAAACCGAATATATTTGCAACCAATGAAAATTGTAAATACGTTACCCTTCTGAATCTGTGTTCTGTTAATCACACATATTTGTACTTCCTTACAGGGTTCATTCTGATGTAACACTGAACCATGTCTTAGCATGGGGTAGGCAGCATGGTACTATTCAGATGTTCTGGATCACAACTCCCATAATCTCTTATCAGAGGCTATGTTGCCTAATGCTGATGGAAGTCCACAACATCTGAAGTGTACCACATTGCCTATGTCTAGCCTAGCATTACGAAAAAGGAGTATTGGACTTGCACACAACCCTCCTCTTTTGGTATGGCTGTGAGCATGAGTTTGGAAGCTTTCGTTTACAGTTTAGATTAACCACAGCTTGTTGTGTTCTCTCCACAATTGTGTTTAATCTTAACTAGAAATCATGGTTTGAAGCTGTCTAGTTTCAACTCGCTGTAGTTAAGATTAGCCACAGTTTTAGGGTTCAGATGACAAATTAAACTGTATTTAATCTAAAATGCTAGTGGAAGCATCTGAACTCCTTTTTCCTCATGCAAGATCATGCAAGTCTTAGGGTTGTTGAAGTTCATGCTATTAATTCTAAATCATGACTTAGCATTGTATCCAGTTAACCGCCATCACATGTAAAGGTGGTAGAGCAGGCAAGTCTCTTGTGCTCATTCATGCTTTTTTGTATATTTCAGAATGTACCTTCCCCAATTTATAAAGATTGTGCTGAGTCTTATTTTCATTTCAATAGCTAAGCAAATTGCACGAATCTTGAAAATACTTCTCCAACCCCTGAAAACCAATCATACTTTAGGCAGAACTCTGTAAATGCCTTCAAAGGCTGACACCTTTTACAGACTCGTTTTAGAGACTTATTTCATAAAAAGATGGGGAAGAAGATACTTCCCCTAGCTTTTGTGGGTGCATGTAGGAAAGGGGCTGTTACCAGTCATGTGGGATGGTGAAAGGCCTCATAGAAATAATATAAAGGCATATACCTAAACTTTAGCTCAGTCAGGTTGAGAAACTTTCCTGAGTTTGATCAGACCAACTCAAATTTTGCACAGTCCTTTCTACTAAGGAACTTACATGTGACGTGTCTTGTGAGGCTATATTGGAAAGAGGGATGGGAGCTGTCTAAACTGAAGACGTGGAAGTAAAAAGAAGATTATATTTTGATGGGGCGCTTGAAAATGCTTTAGGTATGTTTTGACAACAACAAAAGGGAAAATGAAAATGAATAAGACTTTTAAGTCCTGCTCTAAAAGATTGCTTTATCTATGTATAAGTTACTATAGTTCTGTGTATTTCAAGCAGTAAGTAAATAAATAATTTTTTCAGCATCTGAGAAGCTTGTTTTCCTCTGCTACAATAAATCATATATTTTAAAAAAATGTGTTCCCTTTTTTAAAAAAGAAAAAAATGTGCTAACCAACTAAAGGTCAGCTGTTCCTTTGCCAATGGAATGAGTGCAAAATGTTCTTTCAGACTGGAACTCAGAGTAGTTAGTATGTGGGTCGTGGGAGACTCTTCGAAGAATGCCTTTAGAACAGACACCATGTTCTTAATATCTAGTCTGAAATGAGCCCAGAACAGTACTTTTTTCTTATATGGACAAATACTGAAGGTATTAATAATTTAGGCATCAAAGAACACATCCTTCTTCCACTGTAGCATATGAAAGCAAAGTTTAGGCTTTTCATTCACTCTTAAAGGGTATGCATAGAGTATTATCAACTTCCTGCATCCTATAGACTTTAAAATGTCAGTCATTAATTTAGTATAATTTTCTGACTGTATGATAATACAGAAGTTAATATTATTTCAAATGATATAGTTGTAGTGTTTTTTTTTAAAGGACATTATTGGCTTTTTGTTTCCATTAAATACTTTCTGTATCTGTCTAGCGTGCAACTTGCTTTGTATCTGGAGTTTCTGCTGAAGGAGGAAAGCAGAAATCCCCTACTAAAATGCATGCTAACTTTCAAACTTTGCTGGTGTAGTACATATACTGTAGTTTGTGTGCATTGTGATGCAATGGGTCAGTGTGTGTGGCTGTTAACCAGAAGGTTGGTTGTTCAAGCCCACCTAGGAATGGCTGTGGGCAGGATTCCTGCATTGCAGAGGGTTGGGCAAGATGATATTCAGGGTCCTTTCCAACTCTACAATTCTACAATTCTATGATTCTATAAACAAGGAAAACAGAATTCTGAAAATGAGCCTGGTTGTGTATATGGGTCTAGTGCATGCATTCACCACCTTCATGCACCAGTACCCAAAATGACCTTGGCACAGAAGGTGTGTACTCTGGCAAGCCTCTTCCAACCCCTTTAACAAATATTGATGACTGATAAAACAATGTACTCGTACAATTGGAGCTTTTTTCTAATGGCAAAGTAGCTGTTGGCCTGAGAGAAAGGTTGACTTCGGCTTTGAAATTATGGAAACAGATCTACAATAATTCTGCAAACTGAAATATTTGTAAGTACACGGTGTAAGCTTGTAAGACTAATATTTGGTTTTCTTCTTCCTTGGAAGGCCCTTAGTGTTACTGAAACGCTGATCAAACCACTGGAAAGATTCAGAAAAGAGCAACTTGGAGCTGTAAAGGTTTGTTGGTAGCTTTTTGCCTTTGTAGTTAAATTTTGTGTGTGTTAGTTTGGTAGGTAAAATTAGAGAACATTTAACTTTGAACAGATTGGGGAGTTTAAAAAAACAATCCTTTTGCAGGCCTAGCTCATAAAGAAGTAAGGGCAAAAATGTACCAAAAGCATATAGAAACACGGGCCATTTCCAATCTAAAGGTAAAGGTAAAGGTAAAGGTACCCCTGCCCGTACGGGCCAGTCTTGACAGACTCTGGGGTTGTGCGCCCATCTCACTTAAGAGGCCAGGGGCCAGCGCTGTCCGGAGACACTTCCGGGTCACGTGGCCAGCGTGACATCGCTGCTCTGGCGAGCCAGAGCCGCACACGGAAACGCCGTTTACCTTCCCGCTGGTAAGCGGTCCCTATTTATCTACTTGCACCCGGAGGTGCTTTCGAACTGCTAGGTTGGCAGGCGCTGGGACCGAGCAGCGGGAGCGCACCCCGCCGCAGGGATTCGAACCGCCGACCTTTCGATCGGCAAGCCCTAGGCGCTGAGGCTTTAACCCACAGCGCCACCTGCGTCCCATTTCCAATCTACCAACACTAATTTTCAGTTCTTCTAGTTTCAGACAGGTATTGAATGCATTTAAGATGAATGACCCCATTCTACTATTCTAGGTTTATGTAACCCAGAAGAAAGCACTTATAACCAACATTTAGCTGATTAGTCAATCAAGAATGCAGTCCTAAACACACTTACTCAGTGTAACCCCATTGAAAAAAGTGGGTTTTTTATGTTTGACTAAACATGTTTAGGATTGCACTGCAAGAGTATGCTTGATTAAAACACGTGTCCCTAGTTAAATAAAGCCTCAAATATTTTTCATGTAAGTTTCTACAAATATATGAGGGAGAAGATGCCTTCTTAAGAGGCATTTCTCATTTTCTCCCAAACAGGAGGGAATGTCTCTTCTGAAAGGCCGTGAAATGGGTTCATCATCTAAAATTGGAAGGGCCTTTTTTCTTTTGAACTATTGTTTTGTTCACTTGCATATTCACGCAGTTTTTATTAAATAATCAAATTAATTTAAACATGTTTCGTTTTCATTAATTAAGTGACTAGAACATAATGAGCGTAAGCTGCATTGTGGAGTTCATCTATGTATCAGCTTGTCTGGGCCCTGAGATCCGCAGGTTAGACTGTTACTTGATTAAAGGAAACGAAACATGTTTAATTTTTTTCTGCTGATAGGTGTCATCTATTGGACAGTGACATGGAATAGGGTCTTCTCTGTGGTGGAATCGCATTTATTGAATTGTAGCCCTTTGGAGGTGCATGTGGTACATCATTGTTGGGTTTCTCCAGCATTGTTTAAACAAATCAATTTTCCCAGTTGTTAAATTCAACAACTGGGAAAATCAAATTCAACAACTGGGAAAATTGATTTATTTAAACAATGCTGGAGAAACCCAACAATAATTTACCACATGCACCTCCAAAGGGCTACAGTCCAGCAGTAACTGATGAAGTCTACTTGATGCATTGCTATAGTGGTTTGACTTACGAATTTTAATAGATATATCATAAACCATCCTAGGATCTTAAGTGATGACGGGCATTTAAAAAATGGATTAAATAAATAAAAATACTCTTATCTTGTATGTTTAGGATCTTGGAACAGAATTACACATTTTTGATTTATAAATTAATAAATGATAGTGTAGCACTTAAGATTACAAGATTGAGTTCAGAAATGTTGAAGGGTGCACACACTTTGTTTTTGCTTTTCATATTTTAAGCAGAGCAGCACTGGCCAAAATTGCAGAGGTTTCCCATGTAGAAAGCGAAAATGAATACGTTCCCTGTGCAAATGCAAGTTGCATGTAACCATGTATTCCATCTATAAGCATATTTGTACATTTGTGATGTGAAAAACAACAATGGACATGTTGCAAAAATAAATGGTTAGCTTTGCTTAAAATAATGAAATAGTTGGATAACAAAATAAAAGCAAATGTGTTGTCATATTTCACTGTTTAAATTTGCTTGTACTTTTAAAATTATACTTACAGGAAGAAAAGAAGAAATTTGATAAAGAAACAGAAAAGAACTACAGTTTACTAGACAAGCATTTAAATATGTCAGCTAAGAAGAAAGAAACTCAGTTATTGGAGGTAATGCCTGTATTAACTTGTCAAAGATGTTTCCCCTCTTAAGTGAGAAAATAAATATAATTTTCCTATCTGCTTACCTATCCACTTATTAGTTTACATATATGGGTTTGTTTGTTTTTAAACTGCATGAGCACTTCAAACTGCAATACACAGGCTAATCTAATGAACACTGTGGAATGAATCCTGGGCCATGTGTAGAAGTTTGTCCTTTTTGTCATTTGAAATACTTGGGTCATAATCAGGTGTGCTTAAGTCCACTGAGCAGTTAACTTAGATGCACTCAACTGTGTTGGATTGTGGTGGTCTGTGCAGAATATAGTTTGCATCAGTCTGAATAGGATGTGTGACTCTTTAAAGCACTGTTTCATTGTTTTTTATCCAGGCAGACTACCAAGTGGAGGTAAACCGAAAACATTTTTATGAACTGTCACTTGAATATGTGTGTAAGCTACAAGAGATACAAGAACGAAAGAAATTTGAATTTGTAGAACCTGTAAGTACTGTGGTGTAAAATATTCTTTGTGAAATAAATTTTAGGATGTAGTGAAGTGTAATGGGTGTAGCAGAGAGCAAAACACGAAATCTGGTTAAACAGTGCAAGGCCCTGCACATGCTTTCTCTACATCAGTGTAGCTCATTTTCTTTTTCATTTGCATGCTGATCTGATACATCCAATATGTGGCCAAATAAGTTCTCCTTCACAGATTCACATAGTCATGTTTAAGGTGCTTCTATCTGGCAATATTTCTCACTGTTGCAATCTCTGTGTGACTATCACAGCTTTGTGGACAGTGCTGGTTGTGTAACTATTAACATAAAGAAGTGAGTTAGTATGTATTTGATGGGGGCTAAGGCTTGGAAAAACCAGCTTAAGCTAAGGAGGCTGTCTTCCACAATTGTACTATTGTGTACTGTTTCCTTCTTGAGTTTTTTCTTGCTCAGGACATTTAGTTGTATTGAATATGAGTATTGAATATCTGTATGGATTTTGACATTAATTTTAAATATCTCTGTGCAATGCTGTGGAATTCTACTAATAATTAGTTATTCAACTTGTATTCATTGGGACTTACTCCCAGGAATTTGGGAATAATAATTATTATTATTTGTATTTCAGGTCCTGTCATTTTTTCAAGGAATGTTCACCTTCTACCATCAGGGTTATGAGCTTGCCAAAGATTTTAATCACTACAAAATGGCTCTGCAGATCAATATCCAGAATGTAAGTGAAGGTACTCTTTTAATTTAAGCTTTTTATATTTAGTTTAAATGTCCTTCCACACAAGTTGTCCATGCTATTGCTATTTTTTATTTTTATTTTTTTATTTCTGAAAAGTGAGGCGAATAAGCTTTAGGGAATACAATGCCATCTTCAGGCTAAAAGGCTGAATGACTTGTTAAGCCTCCGTACAGTAACCTGATTCAGTGTTTCTTTCAGCTATTTTATGCTGAACTTGTGAAAAATAATTTCTTCTCTTGACTTACATGCTGTATACATGAAAATTGCTCATTTAGACACTTAAAAAAAAAATCATTCATTTTATTTGTATGCTGCTTTTCTCCCCAAAAATCATGCTCAAAGTGACTTACAGCAAAGAAGGAATGATACATTTCAAACAAACACTACACAAACAATTTCATAGTAACATTTCAAAACAATAACACAGTAATAATTTCATAATAACATAGCAACGCAAAAATATAATAACATACAAAAAGCCACTATAAATAGAACAAGATTACTTAAACAACATGCAGCATCCAATAGCAAAAATAACAAGGGAGTGTCACTGTTTCACTTCAGTCCTAGAAACAACCCTACCATGATGTTGCTCACAGTCTCCTCTTCCTGCAGAAGCTTCTTACAGGGCTTCCAAGTGCAAAAGGTGGGGTGGCTGGAAACACCGTTCTTATGATGAAATTATAACATGCATGCAGAATTATTTGAAATGTGAACTTTTGACAGTTCTCTGTATTGTATGGTTTGTGGTGACTTTGCTGAAGGTAGTAACCACAACTATAGGTTTCATCCTTTTCAAGGGCAATCCGTTCATTATGTACTATAATAAAACGTAACTTTATGTAATATAAATCCACTTGTTTGTACTTGTTTTTACCAACCCTAAATGTCTGTGTGCACTTAACAAAATTCCAATATAATGTTATTGGGATAAAGGGCTTGATCCAGTGGGACTTAGTAGTAGGTAAAGCTGCTACCAATTGTGCACACTGCCTTTCTCAACCGTGGGTCCCCAGATGTTGTTGTATTCCACCTCCTATCAGCCCCAGCCGTCGCATCCTAAATGGTCAGGGATGGCGAACATTAGGGGACCCAAGACCAGGAAAGCCTGGTCTACCATATATTATATGAACAACGAGGATCAGTTTCTGAAAGGGCTATTGATCATTCCATCATTTGTTCCCCCTGCCCCTTGAAACAAGCCAACAGAGTCTTTAGGCACCACCTGCTGTTTTGCCAAACTTTCTTCTTGAAGCTTTATGTAGCTTTGATTTTAAACCTTCAATTAGCTTTTAGGGATGTCAGACATCCAGGAGGCGTGTTAATCATCCTGGCTCTTTTGGTTTTTTAAATAGGGATACTCCGTTTACCATTTTCACTTGTTAAAACCTTTTCTAAAACCTTCTCTTATATAGACAAGAAATCGTTTTGAAGGGACAAGATCAGAAGTCGAAGATCTCATGAACAAAATCAAGCGAAATCCCCTGGAGCATAAAAGAGCAAACCAATTTGCAAAGGAAGGCTACCTTTATGTGCAGGAGAAAAGTAAGATATTTGCTTACTTTTGTGATGGGAGGTTTTGGAAACTAATTGTGAAGGTTGCTCAGGGTGACCATACATTTGATGCTCAGGGGAAAGGATTTGGAATTGCCTTTTGTTTTCTGTCAGTTGATAAGTATGTCTGGGCTTTGGGAGGGAAATCTCTGGTGTTTAGTAATTGTTGTAATTTTGCTTTTTAAAGTGTGCTGTGATTTTACATATGGATTAGATAAAATATGGTAAATATTAAATACATTGTAAGTCAGTTGAAGACCTTTTAGTGTTACAGGTGACTGTAACTTATCAATAAATAATAATTTACTTTATTCACCCTGAGATCATCTGATGAAGGATAGCATGCAAATAACAAGTGATAACTATAGTAATCATTTTGATGCTTAGCTCGCATTTGGGGATTTTACCTTAGGTTACTACTGATTCCCCCCCCCCCCAAGCTGTTCACCTATAGGATCCACAACAGTCAGGAGTAAAGTTAATATAGTTTTGTGCACACATTTCTTATTTTAATTCTGTAGGTTTTCCATGCTATCTCTTTGTCCTTTGTAATTTAAGAGCTGTAATATACTATAAGAAGTTGCCATAAGTTTTGCTGTTGAGCACTTTGAACAAATACTGAAATAGTTAGATCAGTGCAGGTGACAATGCTTGGGTATAATATGATCATACAGTCCAGTTCCTGGTAGCAAACTTGCTGCCTTGTTTTGAACCATTGGCAGTTTCATACCATTTTCAAAGGTAGCCCCACATACAACATATTGTACTGATCCAACCGTATATACTACCACGGTGATTTTTTAAAAATGAAATTGCTGAATGCAAGTTTTTTTAAAAAATAAATAAGCAAATAGGAATCACAAATGTGCAACAGGAAATGTATTTAAGAAAATTATGAATGTTAGTTTTAGGTTTAGAACAATGGGTAGCCAGAGAACTGTGAGCAAAAAAATGAGCTCCTTGAGTTCTGCAGCTCATGCATTTTTGCATGCAATGCTTTATTGTAACATGTAGAACAGTGCCTGTTAAGTTGTGGGTGAACATATCAGACGGCACAGCGATTCTTCAAACAGCTCTTGTTTATTCACAGGCCAGAACAGAACTGAACTGAAGGGTTCAGCCTGCCTGTTTATATAGAGCGCCAGTACAACGTAACTGTAACAACTTTCTGTAACTATCCAATCACTGAACGTCACTTTTGATCCCTTATTTGCATATGTGGACCTGAACTATCTACAGTATCCCCCTGCTGGCCCAGGGTGAGAACTTCAGTACATAACAGTGCCCTTTGGGAGTGGAAGATGCCTTCCATATGTGAAAGGGCACCCTTGGGATCCAACCAAACGATCGCACAGAGTGTTTCCTTTTTACCACTGCAGCCCACTGCAATCCCTTTAGAAACACTCCCACATTTATAAGTCTCTGCCCACATTTCTCCAGATCTCCTATTCTTACTTCTCACTATTGTTCTTTGTTTTTATTCATTCCCTTCTCTAAAAGCAGATGGGTGAAGGATAACTCGTAAGATTTTGCAGAGATCTTTTCAGTACAAAAGTTTGTAAAATAGATTCAGAGCAGAAATGTATGTAAATGGAAAAAGTATGTATGTTTAAATACTTCTAAAGCTGAGCATTTCTGTTTTGTTGAAGGACCTGCACCATTTGGGTCCAGCTGGGTAAAACATTACTGCATGTACAAGAAGGACACTAAGAAGTTTACAATGATACCCTTTGAGCACAGGTCAGGAGGAAAGATTGTGAGTACATTTCACATTTCATTGTATTTTGTGCCCTGTATCTAAATGAGAGTATGAGAGATAAGGCATGCTTTATAGATCTTCTCTGTGTAGTTGACATTTTTTGTTTTAAGTATAGTAAGGTATAATAATGAAATGATAAGAATTCTGGAAAAGTTCTAGGGTTGGGTTGTAAAGAGCAGAGGAGATGCTATCCCAAAATGTTCTTATTTTATCTGCAATATTGCATTAATGCCAAAGGGATTAAAGTTTAGTTTGAGAATAACTAGCTAGGGGAATGCAAAAAAGTACATTCATCTGAAAAGTTTTTTAGTAGCTTCATGTTTACTTTATTTTGTAGGCTTTCTGTGTCTGTAATATCTGGAACCTTTCAACAAATTCAAAAATTCAGATTAGGGCAATATTTTCATAGGCCAGCCAAAATATCATGAAATATTTTGAAAGCTTTTGAGTTCTACAGAACTCTTCATCAGGCTAGATAGTAAACAGGGTAGAGGGAAAGGAAAAAGTTGTCTTCTGGTGAAGCTATGGAGTCTGCATCTGGTCACAGTCTTAAGACACCATGTGTGGTAATGATAGGAGTAGCAGACAATCAAATCAGGGTCTGCAGGCATCAGGTTGTACTTAGGGCTGCTGGGAAGAAAGAACATACAGTGATTGATTTCCCCCATATTTGAAACCGTAAACCAAGCACACCTGGCATATCACTTAGTGGAGCCTCATTTGAATGTCTACTACCTTGTGCCTTGTACCACCTTAAGACTGTGACCAGATGCAAACTCCATGGGTTGTATCCAGTGAACTTGCAAAAATTATATAAGAGAATTTTCCCTGCCTCTTCACTCTTCATGCCCCCTCCACGCCAGCTCTAAAGGATTAGGAGGATCCCCAGAAAAGATCTATGAATGCATAAGAGAGCATAAGTCCTTTCATTAATGAAACAACTTTGTTGGATACAACCATGTGACTCTCCATGGCCTTCTGACAGCAACAGTCTTTCTTTCTGTGCCTAGTATTCCAAAGGCTTACAGTACTTGTAAGAAACTTCTGAAGATGCCCCTCTCTCATCCATAGCTCAGGGTAGGGTGACAGATGTGTCAGCTAGATCACCCTCACATCTGCTCAGGGTAGGGGATCCCAGGCTGGGGGCCAATTGTGGCCCTCTAGGTAGGACTTTTATCTGATCCTCAAAACTGTCTCCAGGCCATACCCCTCGACAGTCCTATTCTGTACCCAAGTGTGTTTGCCTGGTTGCAACTCTAATTGGCCCATCAACACTTGCATTTGCCCCTGGGTAAAACACTAAAAAGAGAATGCAGCCCTTGGTCTAAAAAAGTGTTACCCAACTGTGATATACCTACAGACAACCCAAGTTGGAGGTTCACCTGATAGTGCATTTTGTGTGTGTGTAAAGCATGTTTGAGTCCAAGAGGTCGTCAATACTGAAGAAGACTTACATGAGGAAACTGAATGACAAGAATAAGTAAATTTCTGTGCACATCAGAATCTAGAAATTGCAATATTAAATAAACACATGCTACCTGATTTATGATTTTTCTTTACATTTTTAATAAGGCCTCCTATATTAAAGGTTTCATATAATGAAATGTTTTCAGGGTGAGCTGGAAGTCCTTCTCCTTAAGTACTGTACCAAAAGGAACACTGATACTATAGATAGGCGGTTCTGTTTTGACATGGAAGCACTAGATCGGTAAGTTGGTCAGGTAAATGTTAATATTATGTTCCCATATAATGCAATTAATCTCAAGTTTTTCAAATGCACAGAAGTAAAACAGGGAAGTTATGGCTACCAACTAGGAAAAAATGATAGCTGTCCTGTGAGCATTTCTAGCCTCCAAGCAATTTTTCACGGTCCATAAGATTGTCAGCAATTTGATAGCATATTTCTTTCTTTAATGACCTGGTGTTGATTCCCATTTTTCATGCTGAGCTGGGCAAAGAGGTTACAACCTCTCTGCAAACCCCAGTGTGACTGGAGATAACGATATCACCCCTGTTCATGAACAAGACAAAGCTGAGGGAATGGGATGGGAGGCACCTTCTGCATATTTGTTTTTGTGTGAGCAAGAGAGACATGTGTCTTGTGTAGCAGTGAGCGCAAGGTGCCTATGGCAACTTTGGGTATACAGTCATACCTCGGAAGTCAAAAAGAATCTGTTCCGGAAAGCCATTCGACTTCCAAAGTGCAGCTTCTGATTGGCTGCAGAATCAGAAGCCGCTGAAGCCCCGTTGGACGTTCGGTTTCCAAAAGAACATTCAAAAACTGGAACAGTCACTTCCAGTTTTCGGTCATTCGGGAGCCAAAACGTTCAACCTACTTGCTTTGACCATACTTAGTGCTGGCATGAAGCCCTCAATGCCTCCCCACTCCCTAAATAGACATATCAGTTTTATGACAGTAAAGGACAGCTGAATTCATTTATTCCAGTTTTTGTGTATTTGTGTTTTGGGTTTGTGAATCCGAGAGAGGAATCTCTGTGAAAAAGACTTACTTGAACCATAACACCAAACAAGTTTAAATCATGCCACTCCTGGATGCCTGCTCACCTTTTCACCCGGTTCACCTTGTAGCAACTTACATATTTATTTAGAAAGTTTATAGGCTGCTCTTTAGCAAGAAAGCTATAAAATCACAATAAAACATGTTGCTGCATCACCCAGCCATAAAATAAAATGCCAGCAGAAAACCATGTCACTACAACAAACACTGAAAAAGGCCTGGGCTAGTGAAAACAACAACACCCAAAATGGTGCTTCAACAGAGGAGGCCCTTAAAGCAGTCACCATCCAGTTCATGGGCAGGATCTAAGAGCAAGGCACAACAAGTCTGATCTTAATGTGCAGATTACATTTATGCAGGAAGAGGCAGTCCTTCAAGTAACCAGATCCTGAGCTGTTTAAAGATCAGAACCATAATTATGAATTGCATTCCAAAATGGCCAGGAAGCCTACTGTAACTCTCTAAGAACTAAAGTTGTGTTCTATGTCTAGTCCTACTTAATAACCAACTGTGTTGCAGTATTTTGCACTAACAGTTGTTTCCAGATAGCCTGTAAAGGCAACCCTATTTTCGTTGTAGCAGCGTAAAAATGAAGTCCAGGATTTCGAATAAGTTTGTGTAAAATGTGATCAAAGGCTGCTCATTTGATCTTAAGCACTTTTGGGACTAAATTTAAACAAGTAAAACAGGTAGATTCTTTCTTGTGAACCTGATCCACATAGACCCTAACACTAATGCAACTAGAAATAATACTGCATAACAATTTTATGATCTATTGTCCTGTCTGTTCCCCCATCCTTTTTGGTTTGAGTACTGTATCTTCTCTTTAATACTTCTTTTAAAGTAAGGGTTATAGTGGACTGTATTACATGCCAACTTCAAGGATATTTGATGGTTTCAAACATGCCCATATTGATTTTGTAGAGTGCCTATGATAATAATTTGGGCAGGATTATTAATGTTCATTAGAGATTAAAAAAAATTAATTATTTACCTTCATTTGTGCTTTGGTAGACCTGGTATGCCTGTTACCATGCAAGCATTCTCAGAAGAGGACAGAAACCAGTGGTTCGAAGCCTTAGATGGAAAAGAAGCTGTAAGAAGAAAACTATTTTGTTGTTGTTGTTGTTGTGATGGCAAAATATTACTACATAGACCAACCTCCTGTTTCTTTATGCTGTTAATGTACGTTGAGCATTGTCACGGCAACCTGATTTGCACATCACGTTAAAATGAAGCTGTGGTTTAATGTGAATTCACAGACAAGACAGAATCTGGCTGATCATGATGTCCAAACCTGGATTTGTGCTTTGTTTCTCTGCAAACAAACCACGAGCCCAGGTTTGGAATCACAACAAGCCAGACTTTGTCCTGTTCCCTGGTGAGGAAGTAGCAGCAGGACTGGGGAAGGAATGGAGTTTGAACTTCTCAGTGGTGTGCTCCAGTAACCTTAAGCCATAGTTTGCTTGTTTTTTTAAACTATGGTTAATGCAGTGGTTCTTAAAGGGTGTGGCATGCCACACTGAAGTGGCAGGAGAGGATGGCAACTGTGTCAGAAAGTTTCAAGGACAATTAGTATTAAATTTTTGGGAATGATTTATGTTTCTTATGTAGCTGCATTGTTTTATACACTCTTGATCGTATTAGAAAATAGTTGTGTTCTATGTTTTAAATTAAGCACTGCTAGATGTTGTTTCTTTTTGTTTTCCAATGTATTTCTTATCGGGGGGGAAATAAGTGTCGTGTGAGCAAAATTTTATTCTGAAAGTTTGAGAACCACTGGTTTAATTTGACATGTGAATCAGGCCAGCATGGACTACAAGTGCTGGGTTGTCTGATCCTTAACTTTCAGTACTGATACACCATAAGCTTTTGTTGGCTATGATGGAACAGCCCACTTCCCCTGTTGCAGGGAAGATATTGATTATTTTTTCTCCCCTCCCCCCAAAAAAGCTGCATTTGAGTGTACATATATTTTTTCTGTCTCTCTTTGCCAGGTGTTTCTCAATTTGAACAGGGCTAACATAAAAAGAGAAGGAAGTAAGTACTTGTCTTCAGTTGTAATTTTGTTAAAAATAACCTTGCTTTTGAAGGAGCAACAGTTGTAAGTTTCAGTAGGCTTAATTTTGCATTTCTTCCCATTGTTAGTCTTTATATTGTTGTAAGGGAAGTGTACTATAGACCTGAGATATTTTCAAACTGTTTCTCCTTCTAGGTGCACAGTTGGATAAGCTTGGCTTCACAATTCTGAGAAGATGCATAAGTGCTGTTGAAACAAGAGGTAATGACAAACTCAGTTCAAGGTTGTGTTTCATGAAGGTTTTTTGGTTGAGCTTAGAGGCAGAGAGTGGTCGTCAGAGCTTTAATGGGGATTTCGGTATTACGAGAGGGAAAGGACATTTCCGCGCAACAGTGCTAGAAGACAAATGACGATACATTTTGGGGGGAATAGGTGTGAGTTTTACAGCATTTGTCTTAATGGATCATACTATACATATACCATGGAATAGTCCTTACAATAACCATGCACTGACTCCAAACTTAGAAACCTAAGGTTTTATTCCCAGATGTAGCAGCTTTGTTGTGATGGAATATAATGTGTGTGTGTGTGTGTGTGTGTGGTTGTGTCTGCATATATTCTGATTATGGTTGCCAGATTGCAACCTGGAGATTCACTCTTGAAATCCACTGGGAGGGGATACAGTGGGAGGGGATGCAGATAGTGGTCTCTGTTACTTGGGATCATGCATCAGAAAACTTAATATTTATTTTGGGCTTAGTTAAACTAACATTTCATGTGGCTTTACTGTCATTCTACTTTGCCATAGCTCTTGTCAATGCACCACCAATTTACATTTGAAGATGGGATAGAAGGACTAAATAGGATTTCTACATACCTAATGGAATATTGAGTTGACAAGCCTAACCAGGCAGCTCTTTCGGCAACAGCAGGATAATTTTTAAGTGTTAATCCTGCATTTTTTAGATTATGTGGATCAGACCTTCTTACTTAAACATTTCTCTTAAACTGCAGAAGCAAGCATTAACTTGAATTCAATTATAAGAGCCAGGTATAATTAAAAAATATTAAGTCAATTTGAGATCAGCATTAAATATTTCAGATACCTAGTCTTAACTTGGGGTCCAGTGAATCAATGTGAGATTCATTTATTTCACTGTACTTTTTGACATGCACTGTATATCTCATCACCTTCCCTTCACGAGGCTGCAGTATCTTCTGACCCTTTGAAATACCATAAGGGCATGAATAGTTAGACAGTTTAATTCCTCTTATTTCGATTTTCCAGTAACTTATCCGATCAATTTTCAAGGGGGCGGGGGGAGCTTCAGTAACCATTGATCTAGTATATAGCGTGATGTGGCTTAACATCTGTAGGACACAACTATCACTTGCCCTTAAGCATCTAACACAGAATAGCTTCATAAGAATTCCATACTGATTTCTGTTATATTTTTACGTAGGGAATAGTGGCAGTGGTAAAAGACACTGTTTATGCAGCTCAGTCTTACCTGTATCTACATTCATTATATATTTTATATGTTTGGTGCACATTTTTTCCTCCTCCTTTAGAATTCATTAAGTTTCTCTGAAAAACATCTAGTATGCATTTTGTGAAGATAGAGGGCAGCAGTAAGCTGTCGTTCTTTGTATTTCTGTAGCAAATGTATATCTGCGTCATTGGTGAGAAACTGGGGGGAAAGTTCCCGATGTAGAAAAAAGGTGATTTATCCAGCAGATAGGTAAACTTTTATGCAATGAATCATAAAAACCTTAAAGAATAGTTTTGTAGGAGTACTGTGGATGCCAGTCACATAAACATTTTGATCTTCAAAATGTGCTTGTAGTATATTTAACTTTACTGACACAAACTAATGCTCTTTAAAAAAATTAAATATACTACAGGTTTGCTGTGGTATCAGTGGAATGTTGTTTTTGATCCTCTAAATAAATATTAGAATATTCATATGTAAGCCTTTTGCCTCAAAGTTGCCAGTGGTGCTTGGGAGATACAAGATAATAAAAGACCTCAAGCATATCTGTTAGGGAGGAGAATTTACAGCGGAGTCCACCAAATAAATGGTAAGGATTGTCACATTTAACAGCACTCTGAAACAGAAATTTATTAGGTGGAGGTTTTCATCATACATAAAGACTGGATTAAAAAAGAAGAAAGTGATAACTCCTACAAGTTGCAAGTGTGGTCTTGAAGATGGAAAAAAGAGTGCTACTGACCCTACTCTGTATTATACAACCTTCAAGGAGACTTGTACAGTTGCATCAATGGCCATGGATTTGTTTTCTCAATGTTAGAAATACCCTGTTTCCAAATAATGCTACTAGTAGCTGAACAAAAAATGTGCTGTCTTTTATACTAAGTTTCCTACTAAGATTTCTGGCTGAGATAAAGTCAGCAATTGGTTCTTACAGCATCCCCAATTTTTTGAAAATATGTTACTTTGTGATTAAGGTTCTTTTATTGCTGGAATAGATATGATAGATTCTCCCAATGCCTTTTCCTTTAGGTAAGTGGGGTGGGGGTGGGAAGGGACAGAATTTGACTCGGAGTGTGCTGCTTGTGGGGATTAATCCCCCCATACTGTTTCTCAATGGAAATCACCCCCCCCCAGCTGCTACAAGATATGTACACGTAGTGCACCTGCCTTCTATGCCACCAGCCAATGATCTTGGGACCATTTCTATTGGGCTATAGTATGGTAAGAAAGGGTTTAAAAATCCCCCCACCCCACCAATTAACATGGCCCTTCATGCAGTTTTGGTGGATTTTTCAGCTGCCATAGTCAAAGAAAAATATGTTGGGAAATTCCTTCATCTGTTCCTGTGTTTGGTTTTAATATTCAGCATATTAGGGAAGATATTTAATGGCTGCCATCAGATACTCTTAGAAAATGTATTGGGTTTTCAGACAGTACCAAATTATTGTGCCAGGTAATAAGGAAGAATTAAAGAACCTTTTAATGAGGGTGAAAGAGGAGAGCGCAAAATATGGTCTGAAGCTCAACATCAAAAAAACAAAGATCATGGCCACTGGTTCCATCACCTCCTGGAAGGGGAAGAAATGGAGGCAGTGAGAGATTTTAATTTCTTGGGCTCCATGATCACTGCAGATGGTGACAGCAGTCACAAAATTAAAATACACTTGCTTCTTGGGAGAAAAGCAATGACAAACCTAGACAGCATCTTAAAAAGCAGAGACATCACCTTGCTGACAAAGGTCCGTATAGTTAAAGCTATGGTTTTCCCAGTACTGATGTATGGAAGTGAGAGCTGGACCATAAAGAAGGGTGATCGCCGAAGAATTGATGCTTTTGAATTATGGTGCTGGAGGAGACTCTTGAGAGTCCCATGGACTGCAAGAAGATCAAACCTCTCCATTCTGAAGGAAATCAGCCCTGAGTGCTCACTGGAAGGACAGATCCTGAAGCTGAGGCTCCAATATTTTGGCCACCTCATGAGAAGAGAAGACTCCCTGGAAAAGACCCTGATGTTGGGAAAGATTGAGGGCACAAGGAGAAGAGGACAACAGAGGACGAGATGGTTGGACAGTGTTCTCGAAGCTACAAACATGAGTCTGACCAAACTGCAGGAGGCAGTGGAAGACAGGAGTGCGTGGCATGCTCTGGTCCATGGGTCACAAAGAGTCGGACACGACTAAACAACTAAGCAACAACAACAAAATCGTATATTTTTTCAAAAAAATTTTTATCATTTGTTATTATGCCTTACCTATTGTAATTAATGGTCGAGGGGCAGCCATCTAACCAATTATATAGTTACCTATTTAGAGCTTTCAGTATGACTGTTGTGATACGGTTCTATAGTAGTGCATGTTCATATGGTTCTTGAGGCTTGGCCTGGATCCTTATTGTGGTATCCACTGAAGTCACCAGTTTCTTGAGTCAGTATACTTTGTTCTTAATGTCTGTAATGTTAGCAACTCAGAAAATCAATACACAATCAGAGCTGCAACTTTTGAGACGTACACAAACAATAAGCTGAATTGGTTGTCAAGAATGTTTTCAGCTCTTTGAGATTCTTACTGTGCAGTTTTGTAGCATTAAACCTAGTGATATAGCAGGCTCTGTATCAGCAGCTAACTTTCCCTTATGCATTAAAAAAAGTTTTGGGTTGCAAATGACATGAAAAAGTGAAATATCTTCCTTTATCTCATGGTTTCCCTCCTTTATTTTATTAAATTTTAAACTGCCCTTGAGATCTTAGTTGAAGAATTACACTTTCCTAACTGTTTACACAGTTTAAGGGACGCAGGTGGCGCTGTGGGTTAAAGCCTCAGCGCCTAGGGCTTGCCGATCGAAAGGTCGGCGGTTCGAATCCCTGCGGCGGGGTGCGCTCCCGCTGCTCGGTCCCAGCGCCTGCCAACCTAGCAGTTCGAAAGCACCTCTGGGTGCAAGTAGATAAATAGGGACCGCTTACCAGCGGGAAGGTAAACGGCGTTTCCGTGTGCGGCTCTGGCTCGCCAGAGCAGCGATGTCACGGTGGCCATGTGACCCGGAAGTGTCTCCGGACAGCGCTGGCCCCTGGCCTCTTAAGTGAGATGGGCGCACAACCCCAGAGTCTGTCAAGACTGGCCCGTACGGGCAGGGGTACCTTTACCTTTACCTTTAACTGTTTACACCAGGCGTGCAGAACCCATGGGTAACATGCTATTGCTGAACTACAACTCCCATCATTCCTGGCCATTGGCCATGCTTGCTGGGCTGGCGGGAGTTGTAGTTCAGCAACATCTGGACAGTCAAAGATCCCTCACCCCTGATTTACACTGTGTAATGCCATCAAAATTGTGATCAAATCTCAAGTTCTGCTTTGTGGTTTCATTATCACTTGGATTTATGACAGGAGCTGTATGCACACTACTGAGGGCTCATGAGCCAGTCATGGGCTTGGGGATCCTATAAAAGCCAGCCTGTTTTATTAAGCTAATAGCACTAAGAGGAAGGAGAGCAAGCAAGAGGAAGGAGAGCAATGTAACCAAAATTCTGTCCAGGTTTCTGGGGTATGACATCTTGTAGACTTTACTTTGGAAGTCATAGCTATGTGGATTTGGTGCATTTGACAAAGGTATGTTGATGAGCATATGTGTACCAAGTGACAAACAGTTTCAAGAGTTCATCTATAAAATGCAGCCTTAGAAATGGAGATGGTAGGGCTTGTATGATACTGCCCTGCACTGTGATAACTCCATTCCCCTAGATGGTGATGCTCAGATCTTTGCATAAGTAACATTGATTAACAAAATCAGAGTCTGACAGTGATCAAGAATACGTAAAAAAACATCTCGAAAGTACAAATAGCCTAGATTTCCAGTTTCCGTCTCTGGACTACAGAGAAGGCTATTCACAATTGCTGCATAGAAATTGCAATTGTTCCATTACTCAGTCCTGCTTGGTTCTTAGGGCAGTTCATGCTGGATATACTAGGAAATGGAATGTGATGATGTAAATTATACAGGTACTTGTACAAAGTATCGTGTGTGTGTGAGAGGAAGAAAGAGAGTGAGTGAGAGAGATTGATTGATTGATTGATTTTCTACTGATTGAAAAGTGGTTATTGTGGTTTTGCTACACCCAATCATATCAGTGATAAAACAAGGTTTAATGGGGGAAAATGTGGTTTGATCCTACTTTGTCTTCAGAATGTATCCACATAGTTAAAAGTACTTCCAGTCAGATCCTTCTGGGCTTTGTGTTGCATAATAATTTTCACGAAGGCATCAGACGTACTTGTAGATGAATATTTACACATGCCTCAGGCTTTTTATTCATATATGGGTGGTCGGTTTGCCACTAGTTTTGTTAGTACTGAAGTGACAGGAAGACAAATCCCACAGAAATTACTATTTTCTGTTAAAGTAGGCACTTTATAGTTAAGAGATGCCTGTTTCCTTGCTACTGGTATCCTTCTCTTTCCTTCTCGAATCTTCCCCCATTTTCCTTTTGTCACCTGGTTTGTGGGTGAGAATTCCAACTCAGCTGGTGGCAGATTTGGAATAGGTGTTGAGAGAGAGTGCTGGTATGTTATATCTTTAGCCATGTTACAAGAAACAATGTGGTGTTAGCAGTTGGTGAACAGTGAGCCAAATCTGACCCAAAGCCTGCCAATTGTTTACCACTGTCTTGTTCTTAGGAGCTTTCTCTGAATTGGTTATTTTGCTGTGTGCTGTAACTGAGGACAAATTACCTGTACATTATAGCCTAGACCATCCAGAGAGAAAGGTGCTGAACATATGAAAATGTTTTCAGTGATGCATGTGTATGAGTGATGTTCCTATTTAGAGACTCCAAAGCTGCCACAGTCCCTCAACTTACCATATCCATGAAATGAAATCTCAGTGTCTTTTCAGGACTTTTAAATTAAGGTGTGCATTCCTCTTACTCCAGATGAAAAAATTAATTCTCAATAGTTGTGTAAATAAATATAATAAGTCTAAAGCATGTTTCCCACTTACCTTATCTTTCCTAGGTGTCTTGCATCCTTTTTATAGACGTTATGATAATGAATGCAGTTTTGAGATTGATTGTTCAGGAGACATTTCAAAGCTTACCTTTCTAATGCCTTCGGGTTATGCTTTTGTATCCCCACCAGGTATAAATGACCAAGGACTGTACAGAGTTGTGGGGGTGAGTTCAAGGGTCCAGAGACTTCTGAATTTGTTGATGGGTATGCCTCTTATTTTTATATCCACTTTTTCTATCCTCTTCTACCATGCCATACTCAGCCCATTTGTACTGGATAAAAACTTACGGAAGGATTAAAGTGAATAGCATTTCGGTTTCTAGAATCTTGGTCCCTAATATGTTTAGGATACTCTTTTGGAGAAATCATAGATGGCACATAAACTAATTCTTAAAGTAGATCAAAGGAGCTTGTAGCTTCATATCCAGAGGAAAGGTGATATAAGGCGTGATAGAAGATTGACTATAGTTGAGAGTAAATGAATGAATTATTTCAGATTAAATTTCCTAGCTGAATATTGTTGCACATCTATTAAGTGCACACCTTATATGTTAATATCCTTTATTATTTTGATTGGTAGTGATCCTGTAAGAAGTTTTCTCCTAGTACCATTTTTTGTGAAGTTTTAACTTTCTCTTTATCCCAACCCACAATTCTGGCTGTACCTCATCACCTTCCCCAAGGTATGGGTATTTAGATGAAATTCTTCACCTGCCTATCATCTAACCCCGCCACAGCAGTCAAAACTGCGTTATTTCCAGACTTCTTGTCCAGAGCGCTTGACAATACATGCAGTCAGATGAGACCACTGGGATTATTTCAGTTTTCTGAGTCTCCCAGACCTGTCACCTCACAGCAGCATGGGTCTGATTCTCAAGGATTCATTGATATTCAGAGAAGCTAGTTTGCAACAGGCTCCTCTCCAGAACCATGCATGCTCCATCTGTGCTGATAACACAGTGTTCTTTGGCAGAGAAAACTAGAGGAAGCCAGCAAGTGAATTCATTTCATTACCCCAGACATTATGTGAATGGCAAAGCACTTTTATATTATATGCTGCTGTCAAATCCTTGCCACCTGTATGGCTCTGTTTTCACAGGCTGTCTATTAGGAGTTACGATAGCATGTCAGGCTTGAGATCTTGTATCCCATGTCAGTTTGTCATAATGATGTTGCTAAATATTAATTTACTTGATATCTTTAATCACTGTTAGCAATTTTGTGGTGTTCAAAGATGGCATATAAACCTCCCTGAATCTTGAAGCATCGGGAAGTATTGGGAACTGAAAAAGAAGATTATCAAAAGCCACTGAAACAAAATAGATGTGGGTGGTTGCTCTGGAATTCAGAGTTTTCATAAGGAAGTTGTTTAGCTATTAACAATACACTTGGGATATTTAAAATAGCAAAGAAACAACTGAAGGCAGTTCCATGTTCATTTAGAATGAATAAAATAAAGTGAATTATTGCATTCACATGAAATGATAACTACCTTAAAAGGAGGTTTGCTGATCTAGGTCCGTGATATTATGAAAATAATTTTAGCTAAATAAATACTTTGAGAGTTTAGATAGTCACATATTCTTATGCAGTTGTGCTTTCTTTCTTTAGCTCTGCACTGCTGCATAAGTTGTTTGGAGGCAAAGGTGTATAAGTTGTTTGGAGGCAAAGCATGTACTGTCATACAATTCCACAATATAATGCAATTAGAATGGAGCTTTCAACTTTGGGGAATCTTCAGACATATAATCCCTCACCTGTGGTCTAAAGTGATACTTGAGTTAATTCACTCAAGTATCACATTCTGTTTTATGAGTAGGCCAGGGGCTGCCAATCTCTTTGAACCAGCTGTCACATTTTGAGTTTTGAAAAAGTGCTATACGCACCAGTCACAAAACTGGTCTTGACTGTGGATATCACACAATATAGATTCACTTCCCCAACAAACACACAATGGTGCTGTTGCTGTCTATTTATATCCCACTTGTCTTTCATCATTAACCCAAGGTAGTTTATGTGTAGTTCCAAGCTGGTCATACATTCAAGCACGACCAGGTTAGCTTCAGCAAAGTAGTGGCTTCATGTTCCTTCAGATCATATCCTGAGCTTATAGATCTCTTAATGGAGGAATTCATTGTCAACAGTTGGAAGTCTGGACCCAACCCATGGTATGGTAACAGAACAAACAAAAATCTGATCCAGTTTGTTTTGTTCAAATACATTTTTTCCCCTTACCTGCAGAACATTAATGGGCATTGGGTAAAGATCTCTGTACTAATCCCTAAATAACAATCAACACATCATCTTCATATGTAACTATATCATATATCAACTAGCAAAAGGCCCACCAAATTTGTTGGGTATGTGTATAGGGAAATGGAGGGCTCTAACTAACACTCAACTCTTTTCCCATTTGTCCCCCTTGCAGCTCACTTCCTGGGTTCAAGTTCTGGATCATTTTGGTTCAGAGCACCAGTTTTGGCTTAGTTCTTGGTGAGAAGGGTTGGATACAAAGCCCCCTCAGCTTTCTGTCTTGAGAGAGCTTGTCCAGATAGCTACAGAGGAGGGAGTTCTCTTCCTTTCACAGCCTTCACCCCCTCCCTTTCCTCAGGCTCTGCTCTGCTCAGACATTTCAAGATTGTCTGAAAGACAAGAACAAAATTAGGCATGCCTTTTGGATAGTAGTTAATGCTTGCAAGTTGGTCGAAAATGTTACTTGATTTGTATTATTTAAATTAAATAATTGACATAATTAGACAGAATATTCAGTTATAAGAATTAATTGGTTGGCATGGCTATTAGAAGAGAATTACTTGGTTTCTGTTAGAAAGGACTACACCTTTAATAAGGAGACCTAATTTGATTTGTTGTTGCTCTGGCAAGCCCAGTTATATGTGAAATCTAAAATGTATTAGTGTTCAGTTACTACTGCTTTAGTTTTTGTTAAATTTTCTATCACTCACCATAAGAAAAAACAAATTGACATGTATATATTTTTTAAATCACCAAGTTCATCAGTCAATTTGTGATGTATTGGACTGTGACATGCTATCTTCAAGATAAAACAGGACTATATTTTAAAGAAATCGTAAATGCAGTTTCATTTTGCTTTCTTTGTCAAGAAGAATCTGTGGTGTTTGATCAGTCACGCATTTTAGAGCTCAGTTTTACTGAGCCACTTCCTACTTACAGGAAATGAAATTGATATGGTGGCCAATGTATTGTGTAACATTGACTGAGTTGTTTGATGGTAAAAGAAGAAATGTGGAAGTATAACTCACTCATTCCCTGACAATTACTTCACTCCCTTTAATTATAGATTCATTCTGCAGCATACTCCCCCGTGTTCTGCTTTGATGCCAAAGCTTTAGTGAATATTTTCTAGCAATTTCTTGCACAGAAACTGGCATTACATGTGAATATGTTTTTTACTATATTGCTCTTCAGCAGCAAGGTTTATTATTACTATAAAAGAAAATACTTGCCCCCTCCAGCCTTAAGAAATGGTTTGTGCAGTGACACTTTTGGAAGGCTGGAGGGGGCAAGTATTCAAAGTGTCACTGCACAAACAATTTCTTAAGTTTCTTTTTAATGAGGCAATGAAATAAAATTAGCTTAAATTTCTTATTGCTTAAAAGTCTGTTTTCTATTAGTTGAGTATGTGATCTGTATGCTGGGATGGGCACTTCTTTATTCAAACATTTGGGTGTTGATTGGAAGTATTGACATCTGAAACATCACTTTCAAACAAAAGCTATTTTTATTTGATCACTGGACAATGATGTTGACCTTTTGCTCTCCTTTTTGATAGCACCTTGCACATTTTCTCTTGCAAGAAAGTCAGCTTAGCTTCCCACTGCTTGCCTAGATGTCCCTCCCTACCCTATTTCCTTTAACAACAAACAATTACACTTCATAGGAGCAACATGGAATAACATAATTTGGTCTAGTTTATTGTGGGTTTTTTTGTGGTGCACAGCCTATCAATAAGATATGCATTAAGTTGGGAGAGGGGGTTGGCTGTTTGCATTGGAAGAGATGCCATGATTGAAAGAGTAATATTAGATTAGTGCCTGCTTGCTCCCAATGAGATCAATGAATGTTTCAACCCATGTACAAATCTAATCTCTCTCCCCCCCCCACTTTTTGTGGGTTATTTTCTAGATGCAAAAACAAGTAATGAAGTTGACTTGGAAAATTCCATGGAATGGGAAGTGAAGACAATAACAAGTGCAATGAAACTATACTTAAGGTAACATTAAGCTCTAAAGTTACTGTAATCTAACTTAGTTATGACATACTGAAGATCTAAATCAGGCACAAGCAAACACAGCCCTCCAGATGTTTTGAGACTACAATTCCCATCATCCCTGACCACTAGGGATGATGGGAGTTGTAGTCCCAAAACATCTGGAGGGCCGAGTTTGCCTATGCCTGATTTAAACATTGTACTGTTCCACTGAAAAGTGCAAATTTATTATAGAGGGTTATGACACTGCAGTTTGTGGAAATATTAAAAATAAAACTCTCATAGTCTGCACCTATGGACTGTCCTGCAGAACACATGGGCTGTGGGGTAAGGATCCTGATTTCTTTACCCTGGTAAGAATACCCAACTCTTCCCCCCACTTTTGTATACCAGGGGAATAATATCCAAGGGGATATCTGGTGAGATGGGGATTCCTCCCACTGTTATAAAAAGTGCACCAAATGCGGTGGGAGAAAGTATATGGATTTTATTCTTTGGACGTGTTTGTATTTGGAATACTAATACATATTAATAGGCATTCTTAATAATTCCACACCGTTTGTCTTAACAGAAGCCTTCCAGAGCCCCTGATGACGTATGATTTACATGGAGAGTTCATCGTTCCTGCCAGTAAATATTTGACTTACAAAAACATCTTACTTCTTTTAAAACAGCAACGATGGAGATCAGGGAATAGTAGCCTCAATTAAATTTCTACTTTGAGTAAATTAACTCAAACATTATTTTACATGGAAATCATTTGAAAACTGTTTTTTCTTCCCTCCCCTCAATATATTATATACATAAAAATGATCTGCATATTAATAGCCTCGTGCAGTGAAACATTGACAGTCTTGGATATACTTAAAGTTTTAGTATTACCTAAAACATTGTTTAACTTACTTTAAAACTAGTGCTAGCCTTACTGTGGAAGTACCTTTTCATGTCTCTGTTAATTCCTCCTCCCCCTGCAAAATAATATACCCCAGAAATGGTAGTGTTACATAAATCTTTACATCTCAAAATCTCCTATTGCCTGATATTTCTTTGCACTGAGGTCCTTGTGAGGTCCATATTCCAAGCTTAGTTGGTTAGAGTGTGGTGCTGATAGCATGAGGGTCATAGGTTCGAACCCCGTATGGACCACTTGCATATTCTTTCATTGCAAGGTGCTGGACTAAATGACTCTTGAGGTCCCTTTCAACTCTACAATTCTGTGATTCTTATGTGTTCCTAGAAGTCATGAATGTACAGGTGGAGTTAAACTTTTATCAACTAAAACGAAGACTTGGAGAAGGCAGCACATCAGCTGCAGAAATATAATTCATTTTAAGGTGAAAAAGACATGATGGGCAGCAGATTTTGGCAAAATATCAATGAGATACCTAGGCAAGTGAAATTAAAATATTCTGTAAAGCAATGAAGTAGCTTTTATTTTTAAAAAGGTGTGCAACAGACAGTTTACCCTTTCATTGGTTAGCCTCGTTTATTCATAGTTTATATTAAGTAGGCTGAACACACAAGGCACAATGGAGAACAGCCTGCAAAAGATTGGCTACCTAGTTCAAATCTGTGTACATGAGATAAAAGTTCTGCCTCAACCCACCTGTGCTGCCTCTTCATTCTCATTACCACCTGTGGTTACGATGCAGTGACATTAGATTCCACAACTGGCATAATTTCTCTTTTCCAATATGAAGATTATAGCAACTAGACTGTAGCTACTCAGCTTGAGCCTTTCTGGCCCATGTCTCCCCTTGCTATTCCATTAGCACCTTCTTTCCTTTGTTACCTGTTTCCTTACCCCATTTCTCTTACCCCTAAGTGGTTTTCCCCTGAATTCCTACTCCCTTCCCCTGCAACCCCCCTGCCTCATCTTCCACACTGTTCCTGTGGGTCTTGCAACCCTCTGGAACAGATATTCAGGAAGACACAGTAGCAGGAAGAGGGAATTGAAGAAAATTGCCTCGCCTTCTCTTACGTTAGCAGATGCCTCTGCTTGATTTGATTTCACTATGTCAAGAGAATAAAAAGGTCATTCTGCTACAGTAATATAATTTCTTACTCTGCAGTTTCTTTCTAGAGAAATGGAAGTGGCTAACCAAAATAATAGCACTGATCTAAAAAAAATATTGAAGGTGGAAAAGAAACGATAACTAAAATACCATACTCCCCCCCCCCCAAAAAAAAGAGAAAGCCAGGAATAAGGAGAAATGGGGAAATACTTAGTTTTCTTTTTTTTATCAATAATGTATGTTGTGCCAAACGTATGACTAATAATTACTCCTTCATTCTTTTATGTAGAAAGTGGCACCCCCGAGTCCCGTGTTAACGCTATCCATTTCTTGGTTCATAAACTTCCAGACAAGAACAAAGAAATGCTCGATATTTTGGTGAAACACTTAGCAAAGTAAGCATCTTGTCTTCTAATTTAGTTCTCAGATGTTTAAAAAAAGTAGGCTTAATTATGTTCAGAGTTGGATTCTGTTCTATACAGGAACATAATTTACAACACAGATGTGAAGCTTGTCTTGTTCTATATGTTTCTTAGAAGAAATAAGCTGAAATGCAATCCATTGATGAAGTCATCCAAGTGTTTGCTTAACAGTGTTAGATGTTTATTGTGGGTTTGATCAAAGGTAAACAGAGGTTTTTAATTGTAGATCTTTGGAGATTCATTGGTAAATTTAAATTGGCTTCACACTGTTTCCTTGTGATAGTCTAAATGTACTGGTGTATCTTCAGATTCATTTGCTTTTAGAGTGTAACTATCAGGTTTTGTTCTATTTCAAAACTTGGAAAGAAAAGTGGGGAAACCATTATACAAGTTCAGCTAGGGAAATCTCCCCCTGCCCACCTTGAAAGTTCTGCTTTATAACTTCATAATTTTGAATGCTCTTTTTCTTTTTTTTCTTCAAAAGTGTTTCAAAGCATGCCAAGAAGAATCTCATGACTGTAGCAAATTTAGGAGTAGTGTTTGGACCAACATTAATGCGACCACAGGAAGAAACTGTGGCTGCCCTCATGGACCTGAAGTTTCAGAATATTGTAGTGGAGATCCTAATTGAAAACCATGATAAGGTAAATGGGGAGAAACAGGGAGGAGTTTGCTTTTATTCCACAATATGTAATGTAACGTGTTCCTATGTTCAGACTGATTGCTGTTTTTCCTTGTCAAAATAATATCCACACAAAAGGTATCTGCTAGCTTGGGGAAAAGGTTTGCAGAAGTCCCCCCAAAAAACTTTAGGGGGTGGAATTGTTCATTGAGCATTACAAATGATTAGTGGGCAAATTGTTTACAGACTGTTGGAGAGGAAACCCAGGAAACTGGTGGAAGAGTGAATGGAATGTCTTGCAAAAGGGTGTAATGGGCTTCTTGGACAGGTGCCTCACACTGATTTTATCCCATGTTCATGATATTGTCTTATTTCTTGTGTTACTTGTGTAAGACAGTAATACTAGCTCTTCAAACAACATGAAAATTTGAAAGAAGTCCAACACCATTAAATGCCACCCCCTTTTCAATAGGGTCTGTTTATGCCTAAAGCACTTCAGTTCTGCAACCTTTCATTTTCTCTAAACTGTTCACTTCCATTTTCTCCCTACCACACCCTCCCTACTACAATCTCCCATTTTACTCCCATGTGACTTTATAGAATCTCGTTCATTTCCGGCTCATTGGTTCTCAGCATCCACTGCTCCAGCTTTTCTTCTATGCTGCCCAATTGGACCCAAGTGAATTTAGTGCCTCCTAGTGTTCAAGCGCGGGTGGCACTGTGGTCTAAACCACAGAGCCTAGGGCTTGCCGATTGGAAGGTCGGCAGTTTGAATCCCTGCGACGGAGTGAGTTCCTGTTGTTTGGTCCCAGCTCCTGCCCACCTAGCAGTTCAAAAGCACGTCAGGTGCAAGTAGATAAATAGGTACCGCTCTGGCGGGAAGGTAAACAGCATTTCCGTGTGCTGCTCTGGTTCACCAGAAGCGGCTTAGTCATGCTGGCCACATGACCCGGAAGCTGTCTGCAGACGAACGCCAACTCCCTTGGCCTATAGAGCGAGATGAGCCTGAAACTCCAGAGTTGTCCACAACTGGACCTAACGGTCAGAGGTACCTTTACCTATAGTGCTCAAGGCAGGAACATGCTTGCCTCTTAGGAACTTTATACTGCCCCTTTCCCCAGTATGGGCTTTGGAGTACATTGTGTGCCATTGCAATAAAACTCTTCTCAGTATTTCACATGTCAGAAGCTTTGAGGGCAAGCACTGAATTTCAGAAATATTCTCTATTATCAAATTGATGAGAAACTTTTTCCTCACGTTAAAGGCAAGGAAACTTGTTGCCCATATAGAAAGATGCCAGGGTATGGTCTGGAAGCCCTTGATGCAATAACCTCGTTGAAGCTAAGTCTGGTTCTGATCAATGCTTAGATAGGAGAACCCCAGAGAACTCTGTGCAGTGCTTTTAATTCCATGGACAAAAAGCAGCATATAAATGAAACAGGACTAAATAAAATAGTTGACTGAGGTGCCCAGGTTGATGCATGTTTACATGCTTGAATTGGAGGTGTGTTTATTCAAAACACATACCAATCTATTCTAATCAATGCACAATAGAATAATGAATTGTGCAACAGCAAGTTTTACACCATTACTTAGTCCATTAAATATTTGTAAGCATTGCTTGAAAACTTTTGAGTGGCAGCCATAGCAAAGAAAGGACTCATAAGCCATCGCCATTGGTCCCTTCGTATCCGTATTGCTGTCCTACCTCACCATTTATGTAAATGGCACCAGACTAGAGAGGGTTTTCCCTCCCCAACTTCTTGCTTTTGCTTTAGGAAATTAATGTTGACTTTATGCTTAAGGTTGCAGTCTTAGTATTTTTATCTTCATTCCAAAAAATAAAAATCCAGGCAAATGAGAATGAAAAGTATTGACTTCTATTGCTCAGTCTTCATACTTTCCTCAGGGTTCTGAGAAATATAAGTTATATTTTACTTTAATATTTTTAATTGCTTTTATATTTCTGCCACCACTTCTGCACTTGCCAGAAAGTGTCTGCTTATTCGTCTGACTCTTCTCTCTCTCTCTCTCTCTCTCTCTCTCTCTCTCTCTCTCTCTCTCTCTCACACACACACACACACACACACACACTCCTGCTGCTTTCCAGACTGGCAAAAAGCTTGCTTTTGGTATGGTGGAGACTCAGCTAGATTCATTATAGGCAAACTGGCAGACAGATGTCTATAGAAGCACCACATCAATGCAGTCTAGAAATGTTTTCTTTTTAAAAATTAATTTTATTTTCCCAGACAGTAAAATCAGAGAGGTGGCAGTAGAGGCAAATGGATTTTTCAGAGGCTGCACTTTAGCTCCCATGCAAAAGGAACTCTACTTACTCTTGACATTCTAAGACAAGTCTCTTTTATTATTGGGAAAGATGCAAGAGACTAGCTAATAAATTCATGGTAGGAAAGAAATCTAGTTTATTATTAATCAACCTTCACATGCACCGTGTCACTAATCCTTATGACATCTACATGAGCTCAACAATATTATCTTCATATTACAGATAGGAACTGTTGGTGAAGGGTTTAAGAAGTTATGGAGTGGGTGAACGGCCCAGTTAAAATTTTAACCAAAGATATTTAACTTATCAGACATGTTGTTAACCACAGGGCTACACCAGTACTAAAGAGTGGCAAAAAGTATTTACGCCTGACTGAGTATGGATTGGTTGAAACGGAGATCATAATAGTTTATTCTGAAGTTTTCACCTTAAGATGGTTTGTTAAATCCACAAATTCCATACCTCTTGTGTTAGATAGGAAAAAATAAGGGGGGGGGGTGTATGCATTTATGTGTCAGGACTGGGCTGTGGGCAGCAAATCTTGAGGCAAGCAAGAAGCCTTCAGACAAATCAGTTCTCAGCACTAAAAAAGGATCACCAAAACTCATTAGAATTGAACGAAGTATATGTTTTAAGACTACTTTGTGTTCACACCAGTGCTCATGTAGTGCTCATCTGAAGCCTTTTATACTTCCCAGGTGGATCGCTTAGGTGGGTAGAGTCAGCCCAGGCCCTGAAGGTATTTCACAGAGAAGCTGCCACCTGCAGTTCAGTAATTCACCACATGGGGCAGCTTCCAATCCAGCAACTTCCAACACTATCCTAAATTCTTTTGAAATAGCCTTTTACTTAATCTTAGGTCTTTTCAGATATTTCCAAATTGTATAGATTATCCACATAACTTTGAATACTGAAGTAAATTAAAACTAAGACCACAAAAAAAACCCCTCACACACCTTGTCTACACTTTCAGTTGCTTTTTGAATATTGAATACTGAATGTTAAAATCAGATCAAGGAAACATGGTCTTGGTTTTCAAACATGCTTAGTATATTAGGCCATCAGAGTCTGCAAAACCTGAGGGGCCATTGGAAAGGCCTCTCTTACTTTAAATATATGCATGCTACAGTATGTGGTGGTGATTATCTACAAAATGATCATGCACATAAAACACATTAACCAGGTTTTCCACATCCACTTTATGTTAGACATTGTTACTATAATAGTTCCTTCATAAGGAAAGGACTTTACAGTATAAAACATCAGTATTCTTATATCTTCCTCATGTGGTTTCAGTACAATACTTTACAGCAGACATGCTGGGTCGAACCTGAAAGCTTAAAAGCGTGGTTAAGTAGTTTTAGAACGCTTTATCTGTTAAACCTTTTTTTTGTAATACAAAAGCCCATTTGCTTTTATAAGAATACTGACATATTCTCATAATAACTATGCAGAAAAGAAGGAATAATGCCCCCCCCTTTCCCATGTTTAAGGAAATTAGAGACAGGAAAGTCTCTCTCTCTCAATAGATCTGAAGACAGGTTTCCTATTTAAAGGTAAAGGTAAAGGTACCCCTGCCCGTACGGGCCAGTCTTGACAGACTCTGGGGTTGTGCGCCCATCTCACTTAAGAGGCCAGGGGCCAGCGCTGTCCGGAGACACTTCCGGGTCACGTGGCCAGCGTGACATCGCTGCTCTGGCGAGCCAGAGCCGCACACGGAAACGCCGTTTACCTTCCCGCTGGTAAGCGGTCCCTATTTATCTACTTGCACCCGGAGGTGCTTTCGAACTGCTAGGTTGGCAGGCGCTGGGACCGAGCAGCGGGAGCGCACCCCGCCGCAGGGATTCGAACCGCCGACCTTTCGATCGGCAAGCCCTAGGCACTGAGGCTTTAACCCACAGCGCCACCTGCGTCCCTAAAGTCTCTCTCTCTCAATAGATCTGAAGACAGGTTTCCTATTTATTTATATCAAAATGTATACATAACTTACCACCAGAAATGCCCCTGGAAGCAGGTTGCAACAATAAGTAGCATTTACAAAGCAGCAATTTATTCATTTATAAATAAATTATTTACATTCTCCTCTTAAAAAGACTGTCAGTATTAATAAAATCACAAATATTATATCAAAGTCAGTGTGCACATCAGTTCACATTTCCGAATGCTTATGCAAAAAGCCATGTTTTAAGCTCAGGGTGCCACCATGGAGAAGTCCTGCTCACCACCAGATGTGCTGCTCCCAGTGGTGGGTTGCAAAGGAGTTCCCCTGGCTGATCTTAACTCTCAGGCAGGACTACACAGGGAGAGATACTTCTTAAAGTACTTGCGTCCCAAGGTGTTCAGGGCTTTGCAAGTCACCTGCAACATCTTTAATTCAGACCAAAAATACATTGACAGCCCGTGTAGATTGTTAAGGACAAGTACAATATGGTTTGGGCTTGTGACTCCACTCAGAAGCCAAGCTGCTGCATTTTGCTGCAGTTTTCGAGTCACCTTCAAGGGCATCCTGCATAGCCTGCATTACAGTAATCTAACCAGAACATGAATTCCTTTGGCTATGGCTATCCCTGTCCAGGAACATCTGTATCTGGGAAAATGCACGCCATACCACTGCTGACACTTGGGTTTCCAAGAACAAGCTAGAGTCCACAAGTATCCTCAGACATACAGACCTGTAATTTCAAGGGGAATTTAACAGTTTATAGTATCTTGGTCTCTTAACAGGATTTAGCTTCCGTTTATTAGCCCTCTTTCAGCCAATACAGTGGCCAGACACCAATCCAGAATCTGCATTGCCTCATCTAATTCAGATGACAAGAAAAGAGGTGTTGATGACTGCCAACTCTCAAGTCTCCTGATGACTTCGCCCAGCAACTTAATATAAATGTTGGGGATAGAATGCATATCTGCAGGACCGCTGCAACATCGTGTCTCCCAAGAGATCTAGCAGAATCAAAAGGGTTTTACTCATCCTATAGAGAAAATCTGTCAGAGTAAAGACCGTTTTAGGACCTAAAATCAGACTGAAATTGAGCAAGATAATGGGTCTCTTCTAAGTGTCTAATACCTAAACTGACCAGCCACCACTCTCAAGTACCTCATTCCAAAAAGGGAGATTCGTGACCAGCCAGAAGTTATCAGTACCATTGAATACAAAGAAGGCTTTTAAGGAGTGACTGCCACTGTCTTTATCACCTAGCTAGATCTCCATATTATATGCTGGGACAGCTTTATTCCAGATCTGTATTGTGAATGATAGATGTTTGTTTTGAACCGACATGACATTTCGAACGAGCAGAAGACAAATAAGCAGGAAGCTTTGTAAACAAAGAGCTAGTTGCAGAGGTGGAACAAGAGAAAGGTTACAGATATCTTAAGTCTACTTCCTCCAATACATTGTGCTACTCCCCAGTGCCATTTCTCCCCATATACTCCCTTACGCTACATCCATTTGAAATTAAGGGACAAAAAAAATCCTTGGCAATAAAACAGAATCTGGGAATAAAGTGTAGATTTCCACTAGAGGGTAGTACATGTCTAAGAACTCGGCCAACTATGTTAATATACCAACTAGCTACATAGCCAGCATACTGACCAACTCATTCTCACTGGGCCAAACCATTGCCTTAATTAGGTACATTCCCTGTGTGGGAGAAAATATTGTGCAAGACTGTTCTATAGCACCCCAGCACATCACTAGCCAGTCTTCTTATTTAAAACTACAAAGAAGGTGATTCTTCAAATACATTTTATTTTTTTCTTAATTTAAGCCACCTTGTAAAACCATTTCTATTTGTCCTTTCCACATATCCTGAGTAAGGTGAATTGTGCTCTGTTTCTTTCTTCTTCCAGTGAGTGGTATCATATAAATTCTAAGATGGTCGTGCACTTACCTTGTGTTTGAGAGCATCTGCCTCTGGCATCATACAGAGTAGATCTCAGATGTACATTTTTGAGAAACAAGAATAAATGTACGGTGTAAATCAACATAGTTTGAGAGAATCTTTCAGTTTCAAAACAAGCTGCCAAAACATTGCAATACAAATTTTAAATTCTAACATCCACAGCATGCTTTCTCAATTTTCATATACCATAGATCATTTTGGAATACATCTTCTGGATTCAAATATAAAATTTCCAAATGGAATAGACAGCTGTTCTCCTGCTGTTTAAAACAGAGAACGTCATAGACTTTTTATTAGACAAACGGAATTAAGAATAAGAAAGTGAATACAGATTATTACTACTCCCTTTAGTACTGGCTGCTAAGACTCACCATGGTACTTTTTTCTTTTTCTTTTTTGCCTATGTTTAGTCTTTGAAGATGGCACATGAAGACTGAGGAGAATTCTGTTACATACTTTTAAAAAGTATGAATTGGGATGCAGACAATGCAACAGTATTTTTGAGAAATCTTATTGCATAATTCTTGGTATGAGGGGCTATTCAGAACCCCTTTTCTGAACCTTCTGTATTTTGTAGCTTTTCTATGAACAAAAGAAAAGAAAAAATTGAACACATGGGCGGGGGACCCCAATGTGAGTCCTTTGATGAAGACCTCCAAGGTAGATTAATTATTAGCTTCTGTTGCCTCCAGCAAACACCCCTGTTTTCCTGTCCCTAGTATCTGGTTTGCGGGGTGGGTTGTTGTCTCCACCTGCCAGTTGAAGGCAGGTAGCAACCTTTTGGGAGGTAGGACCTCTGTCATTCAGTTCCTGCCTTTGTCGAGTGCAGCCAGTCGCCATTTCGCATCAGCAAAGCCCCGTGTGCTCTAGATGGTTCCCCAAAATTTCCCTCTGCATACACATATGCGTCTTTACACACATTCTCATTAAAAAACAGGTATGTGACCCATTCCTATGGTGGTTCTTAGAAGCTGTCAGTTGAGAGCTACATTATTAAATGTTTCAACCAAAGTTTTTATGTTCCATAGATTTAGGTCAAGCCATGTGCTTAGATCTGTCCTTAAATCATGGGTCAGTGAAAATGCTTAGCTTTGGCTGGATTGTGCCCTTTGTTCATAATAATAATATGATGATGGCACTCTTTAAAGTTTATAGTCTTGACTAGATGCATAAAGGAAATAATAAAGGAGATAATGCAATGACTAGGATGGATGTAACCGGGGGGGGGGGGGGGGGATTAGACTAAGTGCATGAGCTTGAATAGCCCTCTTGCAACTGACTACTTTTAAGTAACTAAGAGAACACAATTTGTTTTCAATTCTCATGTTTGATTTTCTACAAAATGAAATATGGGCATCTCGGCAATGTGTATTTTCCCCATTTCCAGGTAACAAAGATAAAACAAGGGGGTTAAGCAAAATAATAGCTCATTTACCTCTGTGTTAGCTGTTCTTAGGTTTATCTGTACACAGCTAAAGGTTTGTTAAGCAGTATTTTTTCTTTTGCTGTCTCTGTAGGTATAGGAAGAATGTAGCTACTACTAAAATATATGTTTACTCATCTCTGACTTAATATAACACTGAAAGTTTGTAGAATAGGATTGTGTACATTTCTTCATTAATTGCCAGGAAAAGCAGATTTCTTCTGTTCTGTCTGTGGCTTGACAGAACTGGCACTCTTTTTAATATTCTTGCTATTTAGCAGCAGTGGAGAATACTGGATGACTCCATTGTATTTGCTCATGTCATTGACAGGTGTTTACATTTCAATCCCAGCATGCTTAACTCTGCCTCCTATTCTTCAAATGACAGCAGTCCAGCTCATACTATCGGGAATGTTCGTGTCATGAATTGTTAAATGTGGGACATGATCAGGATACAGAGGAAGTTGCTGCCTTTTTGCTAAGAGTGCTATTTTTAGAAAAGGCTGAGTTAACAGATGTGTAAAATACGCATGATAAAAGAGCATACATTATGTTTTAACCTTGGTGTTGGTTTTTTTAAAATACAGTTTTATAACTGACCATCCTGCTTCTAATGTCTTTTTCTAATGATAATGGGGAAAGTTATAGTGTAAAGTTATAGTAGCTTTCCTGTACTTAAACCCATTCTGCACAAACATACACAGTGTAATGGCACACGATGAACTCCGCCTACATGTCATTCTACACATGCTTAGCACAGCATTCCTGAACCTCTTACTGTCCAGATGTTTTGGATTTCAACTCTCATCAGCCGCAGCCAGTGCTGACAGAAGCTGTTGGGAGTTGTAGCCTAAAGCATCTGGAATGGACCAGATTGAGGAAAGCTTCTGTAATCTGTAGATTTTGGCAAAAGTTAAAATCAAAGGGTAGGAGACAGGAAAAAAATGCTAGGGAAGTATTTTGAAGAATTGCTGGGAGTAATACATACTTTCTGAACTCCTGACTTTCCTGTGAGACATCTCTTTGACAGCTGGGGAGAACTGCATTAGAGCTTGAATGGTGTGCACCAGTGAGCAGGATCTCTGTCCTGTTTCTATTTTTGCAATCTTCTTAGAGAGAAAAAAGTAATCTGAAGGTACCTGGCAGGTTTTCCCCCTTTTATTTTTAAATTAACTCTGTTGGTTTCTTAATAATAATAATAATATTCCTTTCTCGGTATAGATTATCATTCTATAACCAAGCGAAATACTCCCCAAAACTCAATTGCATGTTATGCAATCCTAACACACCATTTTATTTGTTTGTCCAATCACTCATCCATCCTTCCTACGAAGACGTCAGGGTGGTATGCATGGTCCCCTCCTTTATCCTCGCAGCAACCCTCTGAGGTAGGTTTGCCTGAGAAAGAATAACTGGGCTAAGGTCACCTGGTAATTTTTGTGGCTGAGTGGGCATTTCAAGGTAGGTCTTCCTGGTGTTAGTTCACCATTCTAACCACTATAATAATACATTGGCTCTCAGTTTACACGAGAAAATTAGAACAGATTTGGTATATAACAAAACTTCTGCAGAGTTGATGGGCCCATGAATGCAAAGCCTCTGTCAGTTCCATAGCACCCTGGCAGCAATCCTATGCACATTTATGTGGGAGATGTTCCATTGAACCCAGCAGCACTTACTGCTGAGTAAATGTGCATATGATTGTGTGTATAGGACTTAGACATGAAACTCTTTTTTTCTTTTCCTTAAACTTGGAACCATTAACTTCTGTTTCATTTTGTGGCCTTACACTTACTCACCTACTTACCACTGGAAGGCATAGAGAGGACAGCTGAGGATTCTAACCAGGACTGGTTTGGATGACTGGCACAGCTGTGCGTGTGTGAATAAAAGGATGGGGTGGATTTCAAGCAATTGTGCAGGTGGGCAAGGTGAACTGTGGCTGAAGGGTCTGCAAGCACCAGGATCTTCAGGAAGATGAGCAGCAGATTCCTTTTATATATTATGTCTAGAATGCTAAAATATCTATAGTTTGGTACGCTAAACATAAACAACATAACTTTAAGAAATATTGCGAGTCAGTTGTGTCTTAACATCTTACATAGCAATTTGATTGCATGCTAATAATAGTTATGCGGAATAAAATGTCACCTTGCAAGGGTTAAGAGACACTTCCATTGCAACATTTTATGCTGATCAAATACTCTAGGACAAAGTTGGGGGATCCCCTCTTCAAGATGTTGCTAGACTGCAGTTCTCTCCATCCGTCACTATTGGTTGGGGCTGATAGGAGTTGGGAGTCCAACATTTGGAGGACCACAGGCTCCCTACTCAAACTTCAAGGTTTTTTGGGGGAAATTTTTCATAATGTTTAAATTATTTCAGTTTGCCCTGATTTAATGAAACCTGGAATTTATGAGATATATTTAAATTACATTAGTGTCTAATGAAAGACAGTAGTAATGACTCCTTGAATAATTGAATTTTCAATTCAAGAGATCCTTGATGTACACAGGATGAGCAGTTTAAAGCACTGAACTGTAGGTAAAGCAACTTCACACATATCCCTGCTGGTAATTTTATGTAGAAACCAGTCTCTTGCATTTCTGTGGGCTAGCTCTTAATTTTTCATATTGATATCTCTTCTCCTGGTTCTCAAGGCAGCTAACAAAACTGTAAGAATAAAAATGAAACCATTTAAAGCAATAAGAGTCAGTAAAATGCCATATCGAACCCAGTCTAAAACCATACAGCACCGAGCAGCAGAAATATAAATTAGACAAAGCAACAATCTCCTTCACTGTTGAAAATGATGTTGGAAAATCATTTTTTCCTTTCAGTTCTGGAATGTGCGTGGGTTTTACTAACCTGAGGGGCTTCCATAAGTTCCAAAGAGGCTTTTAAGAAGACATGTGGAATGCATATTTTCTGTTTTGCTTCCTATGCTCCAGTGTGGATTGGACCTGGTTACAGTAGTACTCAACCAATACCTGTTGATTGAGTAGTACTCAATCAGTACCACCTCCCAGCCAAGGGCTATGAACCTTGTCAACACCAGCCTGTGCTGGCTGGAGCTGATGGTACTTGTAGTTAAAAATGTCAGGAGGCACCTGGTTGGCCCTAGGCCCAAAGGAGACTCTCACCTCTTCTATTAACATGGCATAGTCCTCATAAGGAAAGCTAGTGTTTTACAAATTTGTGTCGGTCACAGGATATTGCTGTTGCTGCATTTCAGGTTGAGCTGCTCAGGGACTATGATTGTACCAAAGTAGACCTGACGTGTGTTTATTTTTATCTTCTGTACTTTAAGGTCAAATATTGTGTGTTATTGCTATGATGCCTTTGGGAACCATGACGTGGCTCTTCACAGTAGCTAGGCTAGTGCTTTTCTTCCACTGTACAACATAGTGGCGCATCTGAGCTATTATTAGGACAGTGATTTTGGACTTGCAAAGTAGTTTCACTGCTTTCTGATTATTTCCCAAGTGTGGCATGTGGATTTTTATTGAAATATTTTTTTTTTTTACCCAACAGTTTTTGATAAACTCATTTGTTGCACCTCGCCCTGCTGCCTTATTTGTTGTCCTTACATTTGTAATTCGTTGTGCTGTGGTATTTATATTTTATTATTCATGGACTGCTTGTTTCAATTGCTTTTTAAAAAGAAATTCCATTCACCAGTAGGAGATGTAATGAAATATTTGTAAATGCCTGAAAATAGAAAAAAAACAAGAAATCTAATCAAGTGTATGCAGAAACAAAAATGTATATGTAAGTTCTGTCTTCCTAGACATGACAAAATGCCGTCTTTCCCCACCGATTTTATTGGAGAACAGTAACTTGATAATGTCATACATTTAATAGCTGCTTTGACCCTTTCCAGCAGACACTTACACACACAAACACCACCACCACCCCCGTGCAATAAAAAGAAATGTTGATCTGCCTGCGTGCTGCAGAAGAGAGGGCTAATGGGGGCGCGAGGGACAGAATGGCCTAGCGAAACTACAACCCTTTAACTCATAACACAGATTAGCTGGACGCCCCTTGGCTGCAGGTGGGTTTTGAAACCTGTATCTCAAGCTTGTGCGAAGCATTTCCTTATTACGCTGTGGTTACAACGCATGGAGAACAAGGGGGAGAGAGTGTACGCTCCAATGTGTGTGAAAGGGCTCTGCATCTCATGGCAAAAGGGCCAATTGAAATTAGGGTCATTGCTACTGTGTTTGCTGGAAGACATGAGATGTCTCTTGCAAGAGCTTAGCCACCTATACCTGCACAGCAAAAGCAGGCAGGTGTATTTATTGCTTTGCTGCAAATGGTAGGAAAGGCTGGCAGCACAAGTAGGTAAGGGTGGACAGAGTATCTGTAATTCAAAAGGGTTTAATTTTATTTATTTAAGAACATTTCTGTATTGCCCCTCAATTCAAAATTTCCAAGGCGGTTTACAATAACTAATAAAAACACAGTAAAAGGCAGTGATAAACAATTGCAGCTGGGCAAAAATACAGGGATCTCCCCACTTGTGTGCAATCAGCACACACAAAAGGGGGCGGAATGGAAGTGGAGCGAAATGGGGCTATCCCCACGTGTGCAACTCAGTGATGTGTGCAGGGGCCGGGAACGGAACCCCCACATATGTGGAGATTTCCCTACACACCAGAGCTTGGAAGACTAAGAAAATAAGGAGGTCTTCGTGCGGTGTCTAAAATACGTTAGTGTCAGTGTGACTTTCTGTGGAGAGAGTCCCACGGGCAAGATACAACAGCTGAAAAAGATCCTCTCCTCCATTGCCATTAGCCAACTTCAGACAGTGGGGACATTTGTTGAAAGTTTTAGCAGTCAGTTACTGAAAATGAGCATAACCAAGGGTTATGTTCATGTACCAATAGTTAATATGTGCCTGGTATGATCCAGTTTGAAAAAGTTTAGTAACTTGGTAGGTGTGGGGAATCATATTAAAGACATGATCCCACAAATCATATTAAAGGCAAAATTATAAAGAAACTATTGTCTCATGTTTCTACCATCCGTTTTGATAATTATAATGAAAGACTTGGCTAAAATATATGGGCCAGTGAAATTTTTGAACCAGTGACCTTGCCTTTTGTGATTCATAAATCTTATTTCTGTGGGTCCTGCCAGCTGGCAAGAACAATTGCACATACTTAGGTTTGTGGATTAAATGATTTGCAGAACAGTTGATGTGTAGATGGTATTTATGCTTATTTATAAATTTGGTTTTGTTTTTAATTTTTAAAAAAGAATAATGGCACACTCCCCACGTTCAAAGAGTAGTTTTGGCTTCTTCATGCCTGAATAGCATCCAAGACAAATGTTAGTTGATAATAGTTTACAGTTGCATTTTTACAGGTTGCTGTTCATAGCAAATAATTAATGCCCTTTGTGCTCTTCTTTGCAGATTTTTCAAACTCTGCCTGATGCCACTTTCCCCGAGCCAATTCCTGTGTCGGTATCTCCTCCAAATGCCCCACCACGACAATCAAGAAGACAAGGGCAACGTAATAAGAGGCCCATTGCTGTGTATAATCTCTGTCTTGAGCTGGATGACAGTAAGATGTTAATTATATTTTCTATCTTGGCAGCAGAGTTGAGTTGCAGTATATCTTGTGTCATCAGGGCAATCTACAGTAGTTTTCCATTTCACAAATTCTATTATCTCTTTCTTTTTTTTAAATTGGAAAATGGAGAGAGGAGGCAGGGAGAGTAACATTCTTATAACTTAGTACTGTATATATCTGGAACTTCAGGAGAACTTTCTCATTCCTCTTAACAAGGGATTCAGTTTTCTTTTAAGCTGAATCTCTTTGACCTCTGTCGACAATTATAAAATTGTAAGATAAATGGAAGATATGAACCAAAATGTTAAGCAGATTTGCTTGAATTAGGAGAATGAATGTACAGTACTTGAATGCTCAAATCTGGACCAGAAGCCAGTCTGGCAAATAGTAATATTGACAGCTACTAGCCATTAGGTAAACAGTTGACTACCAAGTGATAAAGCAGGATGTGTTGGATAATCTGTTGTGCAAGTCAGAAAGGATGGCATTTGTGTTGTTTTCATACAGTCTTACCCATTTTCGTTTCTTTGTGGGCATGAGCTGTTCTTGACAGGTGTTTGAATGTTTAAATTATTGCATCCTCTTTGTCTTGTTTCTCCCTATATCATTGTTGAATTATATCTGTATTTAGCGTAAAATGGGCTTGGTGTACATGGTATTGTTTCTAGCATGGAGATGAAACTAGAGGGTTTTTAATTTTAGGATTTATGTAGACAGATGGAGCATATTGATAAACTTATTAAAATCAACTGCATTTATTGATGAATAAAAGGTGCAAACAAAAGTTGTGAATACAAATTCTAAGCACATGCAGAACAACTCTGTCAAACTGCTAGCTTTAAAATATAGATGCACATGATATTGCTTGCCTCCTGTACTTTTTCATTCTGTCTTAAAATAGCTGATTCCCCCCTCAAAAAAAAATTATGCATGTTTGTGTGTGCTTAGTTTTTTTTTTTAAAAAACACAATTGCCACATGCACACTGTAATATAAGATTGGGTGGGAAATTAGTATGTGCTTTGTTTATGTATATTGTAGTGACATAAGTTATTTTTAAAAATCATGTTCTGTGATTCTGTCAGAACTATCATTTTAAATTAATTTTAGACAGGTTAGATATGTTAGCCTGTTGCAGCAGCATCAACATTGTTGTGGCACTTTAACGGCTAACTGGTTCATTGTCTTTAAGTTGCTAGCTCATTTTGAATTAAGGTATTGGGCTTTACAGCTTATGTTTACCAAGAGTTTCAAAACAATGACCTATTTTTAGACCATGATGTTAAACTCCTGATATTTTGAGGATGCTATAAAAGCTCAGTAGTACCTTGAGAGCTGTAAATAGCCTACATGCTTGGCACCCCTGCTTATTAATATATTTAGGAATATTAAAACAGGAACAGGTTAAAGGTTCTCATTTGCCATTAAGGGAATAGTTAATAGCAGTTGCTGAAATTCTTGCTGAGTTCCACTAAGTTGAGTAGCGGATTGGCGCCTTCATACAGCTTTTTAAGGAAACTCCTCTCAGCCATCTTCTGTCCTTGCATGTCCCTACCCAGCTCACTGTGATAGCATTCATAGCCCTTCCTCTTGCTGAGTGAACCTTGCACCTCCCTACTGAAATAGAATTCTGGTCTCTACAGCTCTGAGGCAAAGTGGGGCATGTGCTTTGTTTCCCATTTAGGCAGTAGGTCAGACTAAAAGCTATTAGTAATACTGCATAATATTACAAGAAATCGCAAAATACCTTTGTTTTAACAAGTCACTGTCATTTTCCTCTTGTCTGAGATAATCAGGATTGTGTGCTTACCCTTCTGTTTGATAGTGTCTGTGTGTTTCTAATTGATAACGCTTCTGTATGCCATTTTAATCTCAACTTAGCATGGCGTTCCTCTCCCTGCTCTGCTTGTATCTGATTTCTTTTTATACGGCAACCCTCGGATCTATCATATCTTGGCATTTTAATTATGAGGTCTAAATTAACACCCTGGCACAATATCTGTGACTCTGCTGTGAACTCTCTCCAACAACTTGATGAGATTGTGATTTCTTGATCCTTTTATTTTTAGCTGTCTCGATGAGAGGTTCACATAAGAGGAAGATGCACATCTGTAGGTTCTTTTTATTTGAAGATGCTAGGCGTGGCTGGGTCTTCTTCCAGCCAGCCAATTGCCTTGTAATGCAATTCCTTCCTAGTGAGCAAACATGCCTTAGAGTGAAACAAGGCTAACATTTCAGGAGATGAAGCAAGTGCCTTTGTGAAGCACCTAAGCAGCAAAAACTGCTGAAGCACATGCAGAGCATTCTTCTTGTGGGAAATGAGTGGTTTTAGCACCCAAGCTTCCAGCCCCTGTCCAGTTACTATGTACTCCTGTGAAGTGGGCTGAGGCAAGTTTGGGGTAGAGATGGGAATATCAGGTAATAGATGGTTGGCTGCAGGAAGCTGATGTGTATATGAGGAACAAGCAGGAATGTGTATAAGCAGATACAAGTGGGCAACCTGAAGCTCTGCCATGGTTTTAAGGTGAGGTCTTTATCTTCACAGCTGAATGGGAATCTTTCTATCAAGAACAGGACTTTTACCTGGTCCTGTTCAGGCAGCAGGACTCATACAATGAGTACAATGGGAGGTTGCAAGCTGCCCTCTCTGGATGGCTACCTGGTCACTTCACTGGACTCAGGTGATTGCTTTGAGGATACTATGTTCCTTTGAGTCCCATGGATAAAGGCTGGGAGAAAAGTGCAACAGAACCTTCTTTTCATCCATGGCTTTGCATATCAAAGAAGTAAAACAGACATTGCTAATTAAGCTAAAATATGTACTGTAGATACTAAGCCCCTTAGTCCCATATTTGGAAAGAATTTTTTGTCTTGATGAAGGAATTAGATATCTGGTGCCCTCTTCAGCCCTGAGACTTGCAAGGGAAGTTCCTAACTCACCAAGGGTTTGAGACCCATTATCTACCCTCAGCCGCTTAAGCCGGCCAATTGAAGCCATTTCCCTGGGTTGTGGCTGCTGTCACTTGCTGACAGCTGCTAGGAGCTACAGGTGAGAGCTGAGTGCAGGATTGGGACTAAAGGTGGACAAACTATCCCAGAAGGAGCACCACATGTCCTTCCCCAGTGGTACTAACTCTCTCCTAACACTCCATGCACCCCTGAATCAATGTAGGGTTTTTATTCCTGCCATAATGACTATCCGAGTTACACATAGTTGCTTTCCGACAATCCTCTTTGGAAAAAAGGTAGCAAAGGAAATATTTACAAGAAGTTATCTGCTTTTGCTGTTGTTCATCTCCAGACCTGAATTGCAAGCTGGTTATTGAGTGAATGGTACAGCCCCTATGCAGTTTTTTTTCCTTTTGAAGGATTTGAGAATGCTTTGCAAGAGAGAGGGACTTCCCTTTTGATGTCTCCCGCTGTTATGATATAACCATGCTGCTTCACACTGTAAATTAATTTGTTTTGACTTGTATCGACACTCTAACCTAATTTGTCTTTCTTGCTTCTCAATCTAATTCATGTTGTCTGTCTTCTGTTGACCTTTTGGAAGAGGTTTTTGTTCTTGGCATCATAATGTCACTTAATAAAGGGACATAAATTTCATACTCTGTGACTTCTTTTCTTAAGCTTATCCAGATATCTCAATGCAGCTGATTCTGACATTCACAGTTGTAACATATTATTATCAATCTGCACACGCAAAACCTGCAATTGTATCTCTTTTGCCACTGGTCTGGAAAATATTTGTAAAATTTTGCATTTTTTTTAAAAAAAGAGCTTTTCACAAGTTCACGTTGTTATGACTACATTCCGTTTACATACTTCACTTAATGAAAATTAGGGTTGAATGAGAAGTGTCTGCCACCCCGTTTGAAGTGAAAACAACCAGGGTCTCAATCCTGCTCTACTCGTGTCAATACTACAGTCTGTTACTGTCTACTCTGAAGTCCTGTTAAGTACATTGTTTCAACTAAGAGTGCTTGCAACCCTGGTCATATGCAATAGCTAGTAGCCTCAGGTAGGGTGAATGTCTCTATCTGCAGCAGAAGATGTGGTGCTGGATTACTATCACAATGGCAGTGCATGTGGAAGACTGCTCTCCCTTGCTGGAATGGGGCCTTGGGTGCTAGTTTCATTGAGCTGAATCCAAGGGTGGACTTCGGTAATATGGCGCCCTGAGCAAGGACAAATTTTGGTGGCCCCCCCCCCAAATATTTCTTCTCTTCACAATGATTCCTTTTTGTCCTTCACTAGGTACCCATATAAATATAGGTTTTATTGTTTTTGTTTTGTGCCCCCTCGCCTTGGCGCCCTGTGTGGGGGAACAGCCCACAGTTCCCTAAATCTTACGCTGCTGTGAGCAGAAGGAAGCTCACACAAGGAGGCTTTCGAGTCACCTCTCCCTTCACCCCTCCCCCATGAAAATCCTTTCAAGCATTAACAGTGTGGGGTGTGGCATGTGGCCTGCTGGACCAGGAGAGAAGGGAATCATATACATTGCACTATGTGATAAATGGCACCACCAGATTTTAGACCATTCTTCCTTTCTCAGCCGTCTGCACCCCACCTTACTTTGAGTCCCCCAATCCCTTTAGAGAGACTTTTCAAGGGGGCAGGATAAGACATTTAATAAAGAGTGTCAGCCAACTAGGCCCCTGACAACCTTTGAAAATCTCCTCCTAACAACAAAGGGAAACGGTAAAGGGACGGTATCCGCAATATACAAAATACTACTACAAAATCCTGCAAATCCCCTAGATGCAATCAAAAAACAATGGGAGAATGACATAGGCTATGAGATTAACCCCACTCAATGGACCAGAATGTGGTCTAAACCCCCCTTTAAATCCATATCAACGAAAAGAAAAGAACTCACACTGAAACTCACCTACAGGTGGTACCTAACACCAAGGAAACTAGCGCTAATACACCCAGGAACCTCACCAAAATGCTGGAGAGGGTGCACCTCCACAGGCACATACCTCCACATGTGGTGGGAGTGTCCCAAAATCCAACTATTCTGGACAACAGCCATACAAGAAATATGTAAAATAACTAAGCAAGTTTTAGACTTCACCCCAGAATTGGCCCTACTAAAAATCCTCCAAGACAACAATGCCCATTTACACCACAAAGAACTTATAACCCACCTTCTTTCAGCAGCCAGAAACACCATAACCAGACACTGGAGAGACCTGTCAGGAGTAAGCATGGACCAATGGTACCAAATAGTATGGGAAACAGCCCTACTAGAAAAATTAACTAATAAACTGAAACTGACACGGGGACAAACAGAAGAAGACACCTTCATGGCTCCCCTTTATCACATACACAGCCCAACAGAACAATGACAATAATCCACCAACAGCATACAAATCAATATGGCTAACCTGATCCAAAACACCCACCCACCTCACTCACACACGAAAACAAAGATCACCACAGCCAATCACAAACAAACAATCACACCCTAGGCCAACCCTAACCTCTCTCACCACCAAAGGAACACAAGTGAACAACACAAGCACGCTGACACCAAACTCTACATACATTAAGCATAATAGAAACACCGCTACCTGACCCCACCCCATCCATCTCCCCTCCCTCCACCCCTTTTTTTCTTTTTTTTTCTTTTCTTCTCCCCCTAATGCCTCAACAAATGAAACGGATTTGTAAAAATGTTACATGGAGAAAAAAAAAATACGAGACATTACACTCACACTGTAAAACAAGAAAACCCTAAATAAAATATTTTTTAAAAAAAATATAAAGAGTTTCAGCCACTATACCCCCTATCGGTGGCACTGAGTCTGAACTAAGGCAGCCACCTATGCTACTGTTTTAGATTTTTCTTGGAAATAAAGTGGTCTGTTATGCATCCATTTTTGGCCTGGTCTCTTTTCTGGCAGTTCTCTTCCACGAGCTGTCTTCCACACGTAGTAGTTAGAATGCAGCTCTTTGTTTCCAGTGTGCGTTTCCAGGATGAAAAAAGCAATCTTGTGCTGCCATTTGCACATTAACATGATTTTAAGATATGAATATTAACCTCTGTGTTGGAAAAAATAATAATGAGCAAATTACTCTAAAAGATTACTGTATTGCCGCTTAATCTCCTAGAATATGTTTCGTATTGTGACATGTGTACCTGCAAATTAGATGTTGGAATATCACACAATCTAATTTACTACAAGAGCTCTTGTCATGCCATGCAAATTTGAACTGGAGCATCTAAAAATCAGCAGCTCAGAGCGTATGATGCACAAAAGCAAAGTAATGGATCTGATGTGCCATAGTGTCATTAGGCTGGAAATTGAATGCAGCATTTCAGAAACTATTGTTCTACTCCTCAAAGTTACCTTGAAGTACAAGCTAATTTTGCTTATCAGCTACTCTAGGGTGACATATTCAGATCATTCCCCCCCCCCCCATCAGCGTGTTTGGTTTTGTGTTATTGTAAGTCGTCACATAGTTACTGTGTTTCTTGGAAATTACCAGGAAGATTGGTGCTGGTGTAAGGGATATATATATATATATATATATATGGAACAATTAGAATGACCTCTTGATTGCCCTTAAATGCCTTCAGACACTGCCTCAAAATCCTGTCAGTGCAGCCAGTTCACTCAGTGTACTGAAATAATTGACCAAAGAATGATCAAGTAATGTACCTGTGTGTGTGCTGGCTTGTAGCTCCTATTTAATGTTGCATGTCTGATATTTGCTGGATTTGGATATTAAATACTAAATTTAAGTTGTTTAGTGACAGCCATTATGAACATTACTCATATTTCTCCAGATGATGCCACAGTTATGTCAGTGTCATGTGTTATTTTTATGGGTGAAAAGCTGACATGTGATTTTCCTCCAGTTTTAGTGAGCAGGGGTTTCATGAATAGTTAAATTTACATTTAGTCTGAGGCCAATTCTAAGCCAGGGTCATAAGTCATTCACTAGAATCTGTTTCAAAAAGAGTCCTAGGTTTCAGTGCAAGTATTCTCTGTGTTGTGTTTTGCCTTCATTTAGTATCCTTTCTGTATATTTCAGTATCTATATTTCTCACTCATTCTTCAGGTGACAGTCTTAGCCCTCCAAAAGAATGCACACCCACTGGTAGCATGGATTCCTTGTCTTCTCAGTCTCCTACGACTGCTGCCCCCAGCAGCCCTCCAGAGGCAGAGAAAAATCAACTTGTAGCTGACAGTGGTGACATAGCAGATGGGACAACCAGTCTGTAAGTATTCGTCATTTCAAAATTTCCCGGCATACCGATTTCTTGTATTCACAAACGCTAAAGAAAGTGGAAAGCAATGTTTGCCTGTTTTTAAATTTTTTTGGGGGAAGCAGATTTTCTGTTCTTTCTAATGAAAATAAAAGGAAAAGCATGACAATAGTGCAGCTGCTCCTGTTACGTTTGATTATTCAAGCTCATGTTGAAAACATACATGTATACATACATAATTATATTTATATGCTGCCTTTCCATACTTAAAACCATGCTCAAAGCAGTTTACAACACGAAACGGCTTACAACATGAAAAAATACACAATTACAAACATAGCGAAAGTAGTCATAAACAATAAATAAAACATCAAAAACTACACAACCAAATTAAACAGTTTCCACATAAATCGCAACACAATTTAAAAGATACCAAAAGTTAATATGAAAGGCAGCAACAGCCCCCCCAAAAAACCCCCTAAACAACATGCAAACCCAAGACAAACACTTGTACTGCATGGTGTCTCCTGTAAGTTACACTTACAAATAATAAACGCTTATGGTGCAAGTTCTGATTGTTGTAAAGTATATCAGCCAACAGCATCTGAAATGAGGTTGGACCATTTTAGAGAACAATAGTGACCTTGTATGAAAGGAATCCCGGTAGAACTCACTATATCCCTGTTCCTCCCTGCCTGCCTGCCTGCCTGCCTGCCTGCCTTCTTGGCAAAACAGTTCAGGGATGCAGGCAGTCTGTGCAATTTCCATCGACAGACACACACACACACACACCAGCTTAGTAAAGTTCCTCCCCTCCCCCCACTTTCCAAACTCCTTTTTCAGTTCTTTGTGCACATAAAGTAGGGAAACGCTTGGCCCTAGGTTTGTTTTGCATTTGGGAAAATGCATCAGTATCTTAGTATTTTGGAATAATAAGTGCAAAACATTTTTGTAATTAACCTAGAATTATTATAAAGGCAAGCAGTTGAAGCAGTGCAGCGTCTCCCTTGTCCCCCAATAATATGGCATCTAAAAGTTCAACCCTCTGTGCAATCATTTGGAAAAGAGAAATGTGGAATCACAGTGGCAGTCACAGTGGAAGATTGAAGACTGGTGCAGTCGCAATAGCATTTCTGTGCTTTGTAGCCCAGGGAAACATTCTATTCTGGGCTAAACCTTTTGTAGAAAGTGAATAATACTAAGCCTTTTTAAAGAAGTGAATCTTTTACTGCAATTCAAAGCACCCAGAAGGAAGCCTATATGGCTGATTGCTTGTTAAAAAGTTGCTGCTATGGCTTTTGCTCTTTCTTGTGTTACGACAAAGACTTTAGCTGATCACACAATCAGATTGGACTGGTTTTAATGCCTCTAAAAATTTCTATACAGCCAGTGGCCTCATTCACCATGGTAAAATGGCTTACCAAAAACATCAGTCTTGGCCACAGTATGTCACAATCGAACGTCCCTCCATAAGGTCTTCACTCAAGGTGGAATTTTGAAGAAATTAGTAGGCAAGACCCCTTAAACTGTGTGACAATACTTTGAAAGTAGGGGCTGGATTTGAGAGCTCTTGCTTTCCTTGTGGGTAGATCTGGCACCAGTGTTAGAAACTGAGATATGAAAGCTAGGAGCTAAATGGCACCTTAAACCTAGGTTATGGGTGCAACAACATAGTGTCTAGGCACACTTTTTTAATAAGCTGAAAATGAATGAACTGCAGCTAAAATATCATGTTCATTTTTCACATGACCCAATCTTTCCCCTGCCCACCCCCTAATATCCTTGAGAGGGTCTATTCTCCAGTCTTCAGAGAGTAGGTGGAAGTGGGGAGGCAGAAAGTGGGGAGTCCTTTCCTTCCACTCCGTAGTTTTAATCTGAAATCTTAGGCGCAGTACTGCGTCTAGAGCTCAGAAACTACTTGCGTTGATGAAATTCCCTGTGGCAAAATGCGCCTAGAACAATGGGAGTTTCGAACACTGTCTGGCACTTAATAGTCTTCTTATGGGGTTGGTTTGTCTTGGTGGGCAGCAGAGCTATGCCATACTACAGCTCATCATTGATTGAATTGGAGAGATGCTTAGGGGATTAAATCTGTATTTTTTAAAACATGCATGACTCTTTAGGCAAGAGGGGGAATAGTAGAGAAATTAGGCCTTCCCATGGGCGCAAATAGGTTTGAGTTGCTGGCTCTTACAGGAACATAAGAAGTTGTCTTATACCAAGACACATCACTGCTCCATTTAGCTCAGTATGGTCTGTACTGACTGGCAATGACTCTCAGAATTTCAGAAAGGTGGAGGTGCCAGGCATTGAACTTGGGACCTTCTTCATTCAAAGAGTGTGCTGTACCACAGCCGTTCCCCATAGCAAATATTTTTGTTTATCCTATAAGCTATCCTGTATTTTTATAGCCCTTGTATTTTTGAAACACCTTTATAAATCCATGTATGTTGTGCAGTTAATAAAGCTAACATTTAGTTCTTAAATTGTATATTACTGCGGAAACAATGGTATTTTTGTGGGGGCAGGCAATTCTGTCCAAGGGTGCCTAACATATTAGTTTCCTTACAAAGTAGTTCTTTGGGAACTGAAAAACATATCCCCCTGATTCTCAAATAAAGCAACTCATTTAGTCAGTAGTCTGCCGGATTAAATAACTTCTACTTGGCGCTGTGGGTTAAAGCTTCAGCGCCTAGGGCTTGCCAATCGAAAGGTCGGCGGTTCGAATCCCTGCGGCGGGGTGCGCTCCCGCTGCTCGGTCCCAGCGCCTGCCAACCTAGCAGTTCAAAAGCACCTCCGGGTGCAAGTAGATAAATAGGGACCGCTTACCAGCGGGAAGGTAAACGGCGTTTCCGTGTGCGGCTCTGGCTCTGGCTCTGGCTCTGGCCAGAGCAGCGATGTCACGCTGGCCACATGACCCGGAAGTGTCTCCGGACAGCGCTGGCCCCTGGCCTCTTAAGTGAGATGGGCGCACAACCCCAGAGTCTGTCAAGACTGGCCCGTACGGGCAGGGGTACCTTTACCTTTTACCTTACTTTTATTTCTTTACAGCTAAATTATAATTTTCAAGTGCTTTAGTGTGGACAACTGCAGCTTCAAATTTATCACTAGACTGGCATGAAAGATCATTGTGCTAATGTGCTAGCTGATTCACTGAGAGGTTTACAGTCTACATTTAAAGAAAGTATAGCAGCCTAGGCTGGCTATGCTTTTATCCACTGCAGTATTTTGTGCATGTCTCAAGCACTTCATGTGGTGGGAAGTCCTGTCTAATCCTGCTCCCAAGGGGGATTTCTCCTTTTCATCCAAGTAAAGAACTTCTGCCCTTGAGTCTTGGTCAACCTGCTGCAAAATTCTAACAAGAGATTTAAGGATACAGTTCTTCCCTATCCTTATCCCCAGTCAACAGCAGAAGTTCACATACAGCATGGAATATTTAATATGCAAGACGCATCAATTTCTTGGTGCCTGTATAGTTCTTTCTGGATTGCATATTGAATATAAAGTGCATTATCTGAGTTTTTATAGTAACAGCATTTTAAAATCACACGAAGTTCCATGCCCATTGCATGCCGACTTTGACAACTATGACAGTTCTGCTAAACAAGATGGATTTTTTTACCGAAGAGTTGGTGTAGATTCCTTCTATGGCCTCTCTCCCTTTTGCATCTTTGCTCACTGATTCTTGAGATAAGAGGTTTCTGTTTACCAGCGTTACCTTAGGAACGAGTCAGATAAATATCCAATAAAATATTTTTTTCAGGAGTTGTTTCCTGAATATCAGCAAAGATCTGTAGCTTATTTTCTGCCAGGTTTCAAGCCCCCACCCCCAGTGACTTTTCTTGTCAAGGAAAGATGATTGACAAGTGTGTGTGGTCCCCCCCCCCTTTGAAGACAATGTTACTGCTTCTATTTCGGCCACCCTCTGCATTCATCAGTGATAGTTTAAAATTGTATATATGTGCTCCCACATTTCTAATTAAGAACTTTTAATATGTTCTTAACTTACTGTAATATTGGTAATCAAAGGGATCTGACTTTTCAGGAATTGGTTTTACCATCGCGTATGCCAAATGTGTGTATTTAGAGAGTCAGCTTAGCTGCAAATGGTCCATGTTGCTATTTCACAGGCAGAATCCTTTTCACTTACATCCAAGAAGATTTCACTTCTTTCAGAAATAGAGCTTGTCTTTGCCGCATTGTAGTCTGTGAACCCTTCATATATATCCACAAGCTGTATCTGACAGGAGCACTGCAGTGATTTCTTCTACAGCAAGACTAAATTTCTCGTAAAGCTGGGGAGAAAGCAGCATGGAGCTCAAAGGTTTCTGCCCTTTTCAAGATTTATTTTGCCAGTTGGAAACTGTTCTAAATAATAATCAGTTTGTACTATACCCATTAGATAACATTTGGCATGCACTATGTCACATGGCATGTGAATGTAAATACAACAAGCGGAATTCATCAAACACACCCTGTCAGAGAAGTCCTGCACAAAGACTTCTGCTTGTGCAACAGGGCTTGCCCCATCTCCTTCCATGTGTATCCCATGTGCCCCCTGAATTTGGCTTTTGGGGTTCAGAATAACCCCCAGAACAGCAGTGAAGGGAGGAAAGAGCAGCAATCACTGTCATGGCTCCTTCTCACTTCAAAGATCTGGGCTAAAGTCAGTCTAGGGCAAATAAAGTTTTAATTACATGAAATATTGCTCTGTTTTGGGAGGAGGGGTTATATTTTAAAAAACCCAGTCTCTGGGAGGCTGTAAAGTCTTTAAAAGGACCTGGTAAACCAACTTGAAATATGAACTTCAGTTGAGCCTAAGAGACTAAATACTAGAATTTAGATGGCATCTCATCACTCTCATGGTTACTTTCTCCTCTCCTTGCCACTGCCATGCAAATGAGTGTAGTTTCTTTAGAAAGAGAAGGGAATCTCCTTTTTGAAAGGAAAAAAAAGGTCAAAATAGGCTGATAGACTGTTATAGTTATTCATATCTCCTTGAGGGATATTAACCAGTGTTCATGGCACTATAACAGCCTGTAACTCCTTGTTAGACAAGCTATTAGCAATTGTTTGATGTTCTCAGGCTTTCATTAGAACACACTAGCTGCCAACTAACCCTGTTCAGTATAAATGTCAGTATTTAACTCAGCCTCTTTATTTTATTTTGTCTAAGAGCATTATATGGTTCACACAGCAATAAAACTCAGTAAAGAGTAAAATCATATTTGCCTTCATGATACAAACATAAATGTTTCCTTTATTAGGAGGGTTGCTATGATTACAAGCTTTTTGTACAGACCTGGTGGCATATTTTAAAAGATAATATAAGGGCAAAAAAAAATATGTAGTGGGCAAATGATGTTTATGACTTCACGGGTCTAAAAACTTAAGCTTCCTATTCACAAAAGTCCACTACTGAATGGTATGAAGCTGAAGATACAAATGATTAATTTATTGCTTGAAAATGTCTTCCTTCAGCTCCAGTGACATTCATTCATCAATGGTCTCCTGGATGAAAGCGCAGGCGTGTACAGCATCTACCTCGGACACACCAGCATCATCAACGTTCTCTTTTCCTTCCCCTATAAGAGAGACTGACAGACCATCTGGAAGGTAATATTGTGCTACTTAGTTAATTTTCTGTTGCTAACTCTTGTGCTATAATAAAAGCAAAACATGGAGGTTTGTTTGTTCCCTTGTAAAGATGTCTGTACGGGAGTCAGGCAGCATGCTAAGCAACCAACTTTTAAATATTAAGTTCAGTAACTTACAGAGATAAACAAAAAATTTTACCATTCATGATACAAGAATGATTTCTATATTTTGGTGTGTGGGTTGTGCATCAAAGTGAAACAGGAGAAAGAGTCTAAATAAACCTAAAGCCTAGACTAGACTGCCCCATTATGGGCCTTGACTGTGGCTCCCCCCATAATGAGGTAATTGAATCGAACTGGTAGTGGCGAGAGGCAAAGTAATCTCCACTCACTTAAACTAGCATTTTCAATTGTGTCATGCTATCTTGGGCAGAACCTGTTCATGTTGTGTGAAGCAGTTGCATTGTGCATCATCTCTTTGGGTGGAACAGGAGCTATCATGCAGCAGTTGAAGCTGCCATTTTCATCAGGTCCCTCTTTCCCTCTCCCTCAACATTAATTTTGAACAGAACCACTAGTAGTTGTACAGGGAATATGTAATATCTCCAGTTTTAATAGCCAAATTACTTACTTTAATCTGTTAAGTACCAGTTTTGGTTTATGCCGATCAGCTGCTTTATGTGCAAACCAGAATGTAACTTCCTAACCTAAGGGTAGTAATATGTATTTGAACAGAGATGTAGTAGTAGTTATTGTCCAATAAAACATGTTGTGTTTTTGCATGATTGGAAACATAGACTTTTGCATGCCTTGCAGTATATTTTGTGTTAAATGCAAATTAGCACCATACATAACCTGCATTAGTCAAGTTGTTGATCAGATGGCAGAGTAATATATTTCCCATAAAAGGTTTTCGCTGTCTTAGTACATTTGACTACTTGAGCACATAGAACTGCCCCCCATATAGCTGTATGCACAATGTTGTGCAAAATTAAACAATTTTAAGCTTGCAAAAAATGTTTAATGCTGACAAAATCTTTGATATTCTTTCATTGTTGTCACCAGAAAAGCAAGAGCAGTGTATCCATGTGAGGCGGAGCATAGCTCTGAATTATCTTTTCAAATTGGGGCAGTTTTTGAAGATGGTAAGTATTATAGCTTTCGGGGCCAACTATAATCAAATCTGTTGAACTATGGCTTGCAAAGGAATGGTTTAAACATATATCTCCTGAGATATGGGGGGAAGTACCTGTGCCCTCTTTAAAAAATGGTGTCATAAGGAAGGCTACTACCAAATCCAGGGCTGAGGTAGATTCTAGCAAAAACCAAGTCACTATTCATGGTGCGGCAGCAGGAGACAGCTCTGACAGCGACAGAAATATCCATTAGGTGTTCATTCCAACTTCAGTGTCTAAAGGCCAGAGCCTCAGGAGTTTAAAGGTAAAAACTACACAGAGGAATGCTTCACATACAATAGCCACAAGGAGCTGTGAACTGGCTCCTTGTTCATTTAATTCTGCTCTTCAGCTGCTGCTTGAAAGCTGCCACCTGCATGCTTTACAAGAGAACTCAGCTTTAACAGACAGCAGAATCTTCACTGATAAGTTATGACCCAGAACACCTCTGTTCAAAGCCATTGCAGAAATGCCTTCTACACCCTTGCCCTCTCGTATAGAAAAATACCAATTCATTCTTTATTAATAGCTGCCCTCCAAGTCCTGAGAAATAAGAAGGCAAACCATTCCTATGTTGTTTTACCTGTATCTTTCATTTGTTTATTTAAAATATTAATTACCTTCTCTTCGTTACCAGAGAGGTAATCCAAAAGAGGGTTATAAGTTTTAATAAGAGGCAGTGCAATAAAACCTGGCTAAAAAGGAATATCAGTCCATTTAAACCACTAAGATAATTTCTTTAACACTAGAACAATAGGCTCCAGACTAGTGTCTTGCATATGCCCAGGTAGAAAGGTGTACGCTCAACTAGTGCCTAAAATACATGTGGGTTGGTTCTAGCTGGGTTTCAGAAGGGAAAGTGTTCTGAGTCATGCTCCCTCCTCATCTCCAATAGGAATATAGTTGACGTTGTTCTCAGCCAGCATGGATCCTCAGTAAGAGGGCAAATCAAAAGGGATAACCAACAATCCCTTCACTCATATTTTGAAACAAAGCATTGAGCTCTCCATTTTAGGTCCATGGGAGCCAATAAAATGCGCTGTTGAAAAAAAGCTTTTTTTATTTTTAAAAAATCATTTTTTAAAGAAGTCATCTAAATATGGCCTGTTTCTCCCATAGTGCTCCCTACTGGCATTTATATATTATCCCAAAAATACAAGTTGGGAAAGTTTCTCATGAACCTAATCTTTTCATCACCCCAAGGCTTGGCAATATATTCTTCTCATTTTTAAAACAGGCTGTGGCGTGTAAAGAATCCAGAAAAGGGGGCACAGAGGAAGGGAGGAAAGGAATAATTTAAACCAGAAATCTGCATCAAGTCCATTGTTTGAATTTGCAGATATGCATTTAGTTGAACAAGATGTCCCTGGATTCTGCTATTTTTGTTGCAGCGGATAGGGGGAAAATGGACTTTTCCTATCATCTCCTCTTATTTCCCCCCTTTATTCCTATGCACCTGGCCTGAATATTTACTGTTAAGAAAACATGCCTGGTGTAGATGCTTCCTGTCAAAATCTACCTTGCAGCCAGATTGTGTTTGAGTCAAGTGTGATAAAAGAGGAATTAGATAAATATATAGTTCTTCAAAGCTTTCTCTTGAAAGCAAGTTTAAATTTATTGTAAGGGTGGGGATCCTTAGCATATCTGTGAAGAACTCTTCTAGTCAAATCTGAGGACAAGACAGTCTCCTGGAGCACGTGGTTCACAGCACAGGAATTTTCAGGCATGTCACACCTTGTGTTTATTCCTCAAAAGGGGGAAAGCACTAAGATCCTCTCTCTTAGGTCCTGCTGAAAGAAATACTCTAGCAGCATGGGAGTTTCCATGTGTGTCTTTATTCCCAGAACACACTGAAACCTTCAAACCTGTGGCTCTGAACCACCACAGCAATGCCTTCCAGATCAAGTAGCTATCGTGGGAGTGCTTCAGAACCAGACAAGCTGCCCAAACTACATGTGCACGTGTCCATAGTAATGTAATGTGAGCACTGCTGTGTAATTTCTGCCATTACTCGAGCTGTGTCTCTGGGTGAAAGAGAAGAAGAAGGGAGACAGCTTTGCTCTCTTGGGCTTCTAAAGCCCGTTTTCTGGACAGGTTCATGGACAGGAGAAGATGACCTTCTTCTCACCTTCAAAAATGGCTTGTCCCAGGTTTTCCTCTCAGACATTCTATGTCAGCTCAACCCAGCAGCCAAGGCTACTAATGAAGCCTGTAATAAAAATCAGAGCATATATTGCAGCCCTTCTGATGTTGATAATGTGTGTGTGTGTGTGTGTATGTGTCTGTCTGTCTGTCTGTCTGTATGTCTGTCAGAGAGAGAGAGAGAGAGAGAATGTTCCCATTTTTCCAAATACAGTACAAGCTACATGATACGGCACAAACCTATAAGAGCACAACAGCAACAAAACAAGAGAAGGGGTTGCTAAAAAAGGAGCGGTAAACAAAATAAAAACCTAATAAATCACGTCCAAGAGTTTTAACGTTACTTTGATTCACTGTATATGCATAAACTAGTATTTCACACCTCTTTTTATTCTGCTCACATCAGTTAATTTTTCTCTCAGGGCAATTTCCAAGACATTGGACCACCCATGCACCATTTATAAATTTTGTAAACCTCCTGCATGCCACTCTTTATTCTAGGAGAGCGGACCCTCCAGGTGATGTTAGACTGCAGTTCCCATTAGCCAGTATGATGGGAGTTGTACTCCAACAGCAACTAGAGGGTCCACCACCTCTCAGCTTCAGGGTTTGTCCTAAACTAAAATTTCTTAGGCATGGGGAAGATGCTCCCCAGTCAGTAAATGGACAGCCCCTTTACATTTTTTTCATATTCTTCCCCCCCCCCCCCTGCGTATGAGCTTCTGTGGCATGGCTTCTCTCCGCATTGCGAAGTTAAGATCAGAAAACTCAGAACCACATATAAGTTCAGGCTGCAGCTATTCCCTTATGACCCAAGGCTTCTGATATTCCCTTCACACTATAGGAAAGGAGATGTGCTCGTAGGGTAATGCGAGAAAGATTCCCATGTGCTCTGTTCTGCGCTGTTGCCAGTTCAGCAACATCCTGTTCTTCTAAGATTTCTTTCCTGGGCGTCTTGGGGCGTGACTCTGGCTCATGGTAGGGCACCTGCTTTGCATGCAGAATTCCTGTGTTCCAATCCCTCATATCTGCAGTTTCAAAAATGAGTGACAAGTGATATGAAATACTTCTGCCAAAACCCTGGAAAGCCACTGCTGCTCAGGGTAGAAAATCTAGACTACATGGACAAATTATCTAACCCTGTTATAAAGTAGCTTACCATGATACCTACACATTGAAGTTACTTACATTGAATGTTACCCTTTTTTGCTGTTTTAAGCTCTTTACTTTTGCTCGAGATCTTAATATCCTGAATAATTTGGTGTTGTGTTCAAACTTGGCTGTCTTACAATTCTTCTGCCTCTAGTCTGGAACAAGTATGATCCTTTGCTCACTTCCCTCCATTGTGAAATCCCATTTATTGCAAGTGGTTTCAGCTTTAAAAAGCACGGTAATTCCAAACACAGTGTAACAGAAGTTTTCATTACTGGAGGGAATGATTAGTTAAGCTCCCATATTTACTAAATCTGTAAAACCATCTTGTTCTCGTTTGCCCTTCAACAGTCCTCTGAATAAGTCACATCTCCTCCATTCCTGATCTTCCTTCCTATCCCCTTGTGCACTTAGACTGCGTACCAGTTCCATGGAATCAATTCAAATTCATCACTCAGTTTAAATTCCCACATGCCTTAATAAGCCCTTAAATGAAGAATTAAGATAATAATACATCATTTCTGCTGCTCTACCAATAACTTTAACTATCAAAGTGACAGTGCATCAATCAAATTGACATACTGTTAGTATCAACCATTAAAATAACTGTTAAATTAGTGTCTGACATGAGGTGCCACTTCCATTAAGGGAAATTTTATATCTTTCTTACCCCTCCCTACCTCCATTTTATTTTTCCTCTTGGGCCCCCCCCCTCCATCTGTATTCCCCTCCCCTTTCTTTTTCATACTTTAAAGTGAGGAACCCTTAAGGTGGCTGTGGAATTAAGAGAGTTTCCCCATTCTCGCCTAGCTTCTTTCCCCTCCTGCTTGAACAGGGGTGGGGATATGGGGGTCGGATGTAGGCTGGACTTGGCTCAAAGTGAAAAAGTGAATGGTAGAGGCGGGATACAGCAGCAGATCCAGAATCTGCTGACTGGACCTCAGAGCTGTTGGTTCAGCCTGATGCTGCAGAAGGCAAATAGCAGGCCAGGGCACTGGACAGCCTTTCAGCAACTGATTAATGGTTTTTCCCAAGCAGTTTTTCCCCCAAGGACAAAACTGCTGATTCAAAGCTTACAGTAAAGAGATTGCTCTTGCTTCCTTCCTTCCTAACCTGTTTTTACCTGCTATTCTGCCTCTTTAAAGAAGAGGCTCCCATCTATGAATTCTTGTAGAGCAGGGGTGGGGAACATTTTTTTCCTCCTGAAAGCCACATTCCCTTCTGAGCAATGAGCAGTGTTCCGAGGGGCATATGCAAAAGTGGGCAGAACCCATCTCTGGGAAGCTCAAGCTCCTTACAGGGTCTCCCAGTGCCCATCTGCATAGCTGGCACTCGGTTTTAATGCATTGTGCATACATATGCAATGTTTAAAACAGAACCATCCACAATAATGGTGGCACCACATATAAAGTGGAGTCTGTAGTGGTGAAGGGAATGCAAGAAAGATCATTGCTATCCTTTCTAGCTACAGACACTTCTAAACATTGTCAAAATACTTTTAAAAGCAGCTTCTCTTCATTCATGGGTTTCTGAAAGGGGTGGAAGAACTGAGACATCTAAAAAAATATCTGCCATGATTATGTGACTCTGGCTATAGGTGCCCGTAGTCCTTAGCTTCTTGGTAATCTGAAACCAAATGAGGTGAAAATCTATTGGAACTCTCTCACACATGCTAGATATTGAAACTATAAGGATTGCTTTATTAGGGTGCAAAATTGGTACCTTTTGTGACGAGAACTGTTTTTGGGGGTGGAAACCACCGCTTGTTATTCAGACATACTCTACTTCCTGTGGCCTCTGTACCAGTGGAAGCTACAACAAAGACATGGCATATGTATCTTCAAATTTCCTAAAAAATGAATAGCATGCATTCCTTCTTACCTCAAGTAGCTACTGTCATCATTGCAGGGTACTACAAAAAAAAAAAGAGGGAATTACCTCTTTGGTTGGCAGTCACTTTAAGATAGTTTCTGGGGAACAATTACCTGAGAGGATCTAATAAGAGTTGTTCTTAACACCTTTTCCACTTTTTGTCTGGGAGTAAGGGGGGAAAAGCCAATGTGACAATGAGGTAACAGATAACTTAGTGAGAGTCTGGGCATGTCATTAATTATCATGTGCATCTGCGAGCTAAGTTGCCCATGCAGTTTTAACCTGGGCAATGGAGGCAGAGGAGATTTAATCCAAGCACTACTGGCTATTGCTGTATTCCACACAGTGCCAAGAGCAAAGGATGCCCTCAAGATAGCTTCCCTTTCATGTGCCATGAGGTGTCCACTTCATTGCAGCTACTGCTGTCATAACTCTTTCACCACCATACAAGTTGTACATGCATGTGATGTGATGTACTATGGTGCATTGTTAGCTAAAAGAAAGTCTCCGGTTCTATTGGTGTCACCCCCACTTAGAATAGCCTCAGAGTAACTTCTTTGAGAGACTAAAGGAAATGTGGCCCTCCAGACCCCTCTATCTGTTCCTTGGGACTCTACTCTAGCCACACACACCCAGATCTCACCCTGCCCTGCTCCACACTCTCCTCTAGTACTTTGGAAGGTGGGGTACGTGCAGCTTCTGATGGGAACGTTGCCTGCTGCACAGAGTTAAGAGAGACATTTGTAGCTCAGCCACTTTTGCTTCTGGCCTCACCCACTATTGGCATGTGGCCCCAGGTTATCCATGAAGGAATGGATTTAGGAAAGGGTCCTCACCACTGGGGTCAAGAAAGTAGATAGATGTCAGTCAGCTGGCTTACACACATGCTACCTTATGAGACTTTTGGAGTGTGCAACATGGGAGAAGCAAATCTAAGGAATATTAGAATGGTGTGGGTAAGAGTGAGCATGGCAGGGGGAGAGAATGGGCATGTGTGGTGTGTATGAATGAAAGGTGACTTCGTCTCCCTGCACCACAACTGCTTTCTCTATGATAAATATAGGGTTGATATTTATAGATTTAAAAATATACTGCCAGGAAATAGTACAGCTCACTGAAGTGAAAGGACATATTTATCTTCCCTCTGCAAATCAAAACTACACATGAAGGCAATTTGTATTTGTTTAAAAATATGTCAGTTTTGAGGGAAAGGCTGTATGTCTTAGTGAGTAGATTTTCTTTATCATGGTTAGCTGAAGGAAGATTGTTAAAACTTATATAATTATAGCTACAGAGGAGCTGATTTGTCGTGTAAGCTAAAGTGGCGCAGTCCTAAAACCATGTATTCCAGAGAGAGATCCCACAGACATCAAGCAGGATTATACCCTGCTCGTTTTGAAATTACTCCTGTGCCACCAATTTTAGTGGGACTAAAATAGCTTAAGTGATTCAAATGGAAGCCTAATAGACTCTGTGCAGTGCAAAGACATTTCAGTTAATGCGGCAGAAATTATGCATATAATTTGTTGCATACAGGCAGCCCCAGTGCAGAAGTTTCCACGTAAGCTCATTGATTTCAGTCTGTACAACCACAGTCTCTCACGTTTTAGTCTTTATGTTGTATGAGTCCAATTCTATTGTCATTAGCCAGACATAGTGCAGAAGAGATGCCTCATATAGGTTTGGGGTAGAGACAGCTCTTTTGGGAGAACTGAGAACTGATTCTGAGAAAGTTATCATCCAAGTTGAATGCGCCATGTTCAGAATTGCCTAAATTGGACCAGTAGGGATCCAAGCAAACTCTACAGTAGCAAACTCTAGTTGGCATTAGTGATTCCCTAGCTCTGTTCCCTCACTAAAACTCAGTCTAAGTATGCGGAACTGAACTGAATGCATGCATACTCTTACCCTGGTCACCTATACCTCCTTCTGTTTCCTGTCTATTGTCTCCCCAGTTTCAAATTTTGGTATGTTGGCATCTTACCTAGAGATCTCTTTTTGATAGTCACTCTGTTAAGTACCATGCCCCTGGTGGTACTAGATTCAGGCAGGGAGCTGTGTTGGTCTGACGCAGTCGGAAAAAATTGTCCAGTAGCACCTTAGAGACCAACTAAGTTTGTTCTGAGTATAAGCTTTCGTGTGCATGCACACTTCTTCAGAAAGCTTATACCCAGAACAAACCTGGTGGTACTGTTAAACATTGATAATAGGTTCAACAGGTATGAAATGATCTGGTATAGCTTTCTTGAGTTTAAATTTACTTCTGTGGACAAGAACTATTGAAGATGAGCAGATGTTGTATCTTTCATGAAGTAGTATTTAAACTCTGAGCTTCAGATAATGGCTAATTCACAAGGCCTCTCTTTCGCATCTATGATGGCCTTTTCTTGGGGAACATGAGCATTCTTCTCTGCAGCTGAGGACCAGTAGGGACTGGGGTGGTGCTATGGTCTAAACCACTGAGCCTAGGGCTTGCTGATCAGAAGGTTGGCAGTTCAAATCCCCGCGATAGGCTGAGCTCCCGTTGTTCGGTCCCAGCTCCTGCCAACCTAGCACTAGATAAATAGGTACCACTCCGGCGGGAAGGTAAACAGCGTTTCCGTGTACTGCTCTGGTTTCGCCAGAAGCAGCTTAGTCGTGCTGGCCACATGACCCGGAAAAACTATCTGTGGACAAACGTCGGCTCCCTCGGCCAGTAAAGCAAGATGAGCACCGCAACCCCAGAGTCATTCGCGACTGGACTTAACTGTCAGGGGTCCTTTACCTTTACCTTTTTATGTCACCAGTGCAAGCATTTTCAGCCATGCAGTGAACCAGGACATGTCTCAATGGCTTCACTACCGCATACATTTTCCAATCTTAGTGCTAAGACAAAAGCACTACATGTGGGTAAAAAAAGCTGTTTTTTCTTCTTCTTTCTTTAAAAATTAAATGGCCAGTTGAACTGTAAACAATGTTGGTATATCCATTTCCATCAGTTTGATCCATCGCCCTGTCACTGACAAGACTCCTGTGAGCTTTATAATGCAAAATAAAGGCTGCTTAGTATGGATAAAATAGGGCCAATTATAATTTAACCTTTAAGATAATTGCTGGCAGAAGTAGTCTGTCTAATATGTTTGTATCCCGATTAATGTGTATTCACCTGTACTGTCTCGGCAATCTTAATATGTATGTCATCGTGTGTCAGCTGCTGTGAAGGAACTTTTTAGAGATGTGGAATCAGTCCATTTAAAACGTGTGCTTACCCTATGCAGTGAAAATTACAAAGGGTAAAAGTTATGCCAATTATAGTTTTTTTTTAATCTTCCATTTGAGAGTGCTATTTTTCTAGGTATTCCTTTTGATATTCAAAACTTTCCATTGAGTTATGTTGTCCTCCTCCCTCCCCCCGCCCCACCTCCAAAGGTGCATCAGTGTAAATATCTATTTTGTGATTTTGAAGCTGTGTGCATCAAACATTTGTAAAGACTTTGGTCACCTTGTCAAGTGGGAGTGATAATGGCTTCACTATCCTCCTACAAGCCATTTGTAGTAAGTATCCAGTTACTGCAGTGTTTGCTGTGCTACCTATAGATTTGCGTTGGTATTGTTTGCAAAACGCTTAGTAACTTAATGTGTGGGATTAGAAGAAGTGGAGGCCAGCCCCAAAGATCTTTTGGAGAACCAGTGAGTTCCTGGGTGGACAAAGGGTTCCTGTTTGATTCAGTATTAAAAACAAGTCCATTTGAACATTCCTATGGCATCCCCGGTATTACTGGGAATGAAGGAATATTTATTTATTTAGGTGCCTCCTGCATGAGGAAATGCTCCCCCAGTCAGTTCAAGCAATTTTGGAGCAATGTAGGGTCAGGTTGGGCAAAAGATTCCTTACCTTGCAGGGGGCTGGACTAGATGACCCTCATGGACCCTTCCAACGCTACAATTATGTGAAAAGATAACTAAAGAAAATTCATCCTGTGTGTGTGCTTAAATGTACTTTTCCCACATGTAATATATTCAGGGCTCATGCATTTCAGTATTCTGCACAAACGCAGAATTGAACAGCCTCAGAATATCATACTTAAAAAATACAAATCTCTCCCTTTTGCCTGCAAAAATAGACTTGAAAGTGGAGGTAAAATCTCCCTCCTAACTCGCTAACTTTTTAAAGATATCCGAAATCATTTCTTCTCCCAAATACTGATATTTCTTTAAATTGCCTGTTACAAGGTTTCATTGTCAGAGTGGCTATTCTTGTGATCTGTTAGAAAACAAAAGACAGTGCCAATCTTATGTGAAAAAGTTGGTGAAGCTTGGTTTGGGGGGAGCATTTTTGAGACCCACATTCCTACTTCTGTATCTCTAATAAGCCTTTAAAGGCAGTCTTACCTCTTTGCTCTGCTTGGAGTTTCATCTTCAAATAGAATAGTATTAAATGGTACAAGTTCCTATGTCTTTCCTTGCTGATGGTGGAGAAACATCAGAATGGGGTGGGGAACGCTGAGCAAATGATGGGTAGGGAAACATTAAAGCAGCTCTTTCGCTCCCACTGATCACCAGATCCTCTGCTCAAGATTCCACCCTCCTTAAAGCACTGTCACTGAAGGGGGGGGCGGGAATCTATCATGAAAAAGACTCATGCAAGAGTTTGGCCCTCATACAAATCTTGTAATTAAATGAGCAGTAGTTCTGGGAAAAATAGAGACTCAAAAGACTCCCTCTGTCTGTTTGTGATTGTGAGTAAAAGAGTTTCATGGACTTAAGCTGTATCGTTGACTTCCAGCTGTACAATTCTGTGACTTCTGTCATAAATAGTGGATTAATAGGAGTGTGTCTGTTTTCTCCCCTCTTTCAACAGTGCAGTTTTCACGGGAACCCGGCTGGCTAGAAGGAACACTAAATGGGAAGAGAGGACTCATTCCCCAAAACTATGTCCAGTTTTTTTAGTTTTCTTCGTTGAATGCCTGGAAGGTGTACATGGTATCCATGGATTTTATGATTCAGTTGCTTCTCTTTGGCTTCACCTATTTTTAATCAGTTCAGGACCTGACAATGAGATGGAAGACCTTCATCTGTATAAAGACTTAATATTTTGCCAAATAGGAATTGAGCAGTAATTTTATATGGGGAGGGGAAAGGGTGGGTAATTTTAAAAATAGTACTTTAGGTTTGTAAAGAGTCATAATTATACATATGTATGTTTGTAAGATGAATGTTAAATCAAAAAAAGACTTGATTGTGCAGTATTTACTTTTACTCTTAACGATCTGAGACATTTGAATCTTTTCTGATTCCAACCCAGTCCCCGGCCAGCCTGACCTACCCACCTTATTGAAAAAGTTGGGGAAATGTTGGTAGTATAAGCTGGTATCTTTGTGAGGGTTACAGCAGGCTACTACAGTGTTAACTGTCAATTTAGTTTTCCCTTACTTTGAAAGGGAGAAATTTAGCTGGCGGAAGCATCATTAATTTACACTCACAGGAAGGAAGAATAAAATACAGCTTTCAAATGTCCACAGTGGTGCAGATAAATTTATACAAATTATATGGCTTCACTTATTATATATTTTAAAGGCACATATATGATCCTCTGAGTTCTGTAGGTTTCCTCCTACCGTCAACTTATTGGAATCAGGACATCTTGTTCTCTATTAATGCTGTGGAAAGTATGTTTACTGTTTTGATAATCTGTTGATGGAAGTTCACCTTTACATAGGCTCAAACTAGTAGTAGCATGCTGTTACTTTTTTCTTTCCCTTGAGACAAGTCCCAAAACTGACATGGAGGAATTGGAAGGAGAACTGCTTAACTCTTCTCCTACAACTATTTTCCTACCCCACCCCACCCCCCAGAAGCCCTCCACCCTTCATCTTCAAGCAGCTGGGTGGAGGGGATTTTTTTACCAGGGCAAAAAAAAACTGAAAGGGAAAGATTTAAGGAACCTGCTCCCCACAAGGCTGCTTTTGGATTTATTTATTTTTTTAAGTTTGATACACTTGACTACGTATCACATCTACTTTGAGTCTTAGTTGTCCATGTAAATTTGTGTACAATCAGGGATAATTTATGCACTGCTTATTTCCAACAGAATAATGGAAAGGCTCTTCAACTGCCAGTTTCACATCACAGTTAATGTGAAAAGAAAGAAGCTTCACTTTACTGCAATATACTGTTCATTCATGATTGTAAGTTTTCACATGTATTATTAATTTGCTATGACCAGAGTTGTTTAAATACAACACTTTTTTTTATAAAAAGGGTTTGTTTTCTTCTGCCTCCGGGTTTGATAGAGAGACGATGGAACTACTTAAACAGAAGTATTCAGATTATGCTTCCTATATCCAAACACATCCCTTTGCTTGCCATGTAATTGATGACTCTCAGCCCAAAGTGCAAATTTGTGAAAAGTGTCAGGTCTGAATTGACTTTAAATTATATGACTAACAATTATATTGTTAGTAAATATTTCTGGGCTACAGTCCACTTCACCGATAATTGTCTAATAAATTTGTTAGCCTCTAGAGTGCCACAAGACTCTTTAAGTCTTTTGCAGCAAAAACAATAAATAGGTGATCCCTCTATTAACTGTTTTAATAGGGTGTCAGTTGAGGAACAGAAAGTGTCAGAAAGCCCAATCCCTGATTCCCCCCCTTAAAAATACTTGCATTAAATGTTTTAAAGGCCTTGGTCCCAGTCAACAGATTCCTGATTATGCCAGGAAGCTGCCTGATGGCAGACCAGCCTAAGAAAGGGCCCCTGTCATCAGTTTTGACAAGGGTTTTCATGTGTTTGGGACAATTCACTTACCAACTTAAGCAGAGCAGCTATGGGTCCTAATTCAGCAACTGTTGCTATGTGTACATCCCAGAATGTTTTTTTTAGCATTGTGGTGGTATGCTTTTGCACACACATGACCTGATAGAGCAAAGAAAGCTACAAGTAGAAGAAACTTACAGCTGCTGAGGAAATCCTACCCACCCCAAATGACAATCATTTTTATTCTGAAAAACAACAGAGACAGAGCCCCATTAGATCTGTTTGGCCTTCCATATACCTTGCTTACCAGATACGTATTTGTGGGAATTTCACTCCTAAACCAAAATTGGTTCACGTAGGCTGCATATCAGGCATCCCCAAACTCGGACCTCCAGATACTTTGGGACTACAACTCCCATCATCCCTAGCTAACAGGACCAGTGGTCAGGCATGATGGGAATTGAAGTCCCAAAACAGCTGGAGGGCCGAGTTTGGGGGTGCTTGCTGTATATCTTACTGGCAGGGATTTTAATGAAATGACTTAATCAACAGTTAATCGGCTTTAAAAGTACACCTACTCCTAAACAAATAGACAGTAAATATTTTACCTGTGCAAACTCCCTAACTAATAGCAAAAAAATAATAATCTTTTAAAAGAGCTTTGTCTACTTAAAGTTTGATTAAAAAAACACTTCACAGTTACTATACTTTCAGATTATTTTCTTTAATGAGCTTTAACTGACAATCATTGTCTGTTCTTTTGCCCAGAACTATAAGGCCCTCAGAGTGTTCACAAATCATTTCCAGATGGTGCAGTTGTGATCCAATGTACTTCTGCCTCCCTGGTCCAGCTGGAACTCTCCCAGGCTGTGGGGCATTAATATACTTCTTTGTGTCTGAGGCTATAATCTTTGCCAGATAGCTTTAAGGTGATTCTACTTGGGAGATCATCAAGCAGTTAGGAAATGTGACCGAAAACAGTGCAGATGCTTGCGGAGTAATGTAATGGAAATCAGATTCTCTTCTTTTCCAACTGTTACAAGGGCACGGTGGGGGGAAGAGAGTGAGGCACACGTTATGGATGTAAGTCATTTCACTCTTTCTCACTACTGCTGTAAAGAATGTGCATAGCATAAACAGACTTGTACCTTATGGCCTAGCCCTGAGCGTTCAGTGCAACCATGAAAGGTGCCGTTTGCAGAATTTCTGCATGTTGAGAGTGACCTCTGCATGGAGAAGAAGCCTGAACATCTTCCAGAGTCGCAGTGGGATTGGATGTGGGAAGCTGTCAGCAAGCATCCTGCTGCTCCATACAATCGTATGTATGTGGGGCAGAAGTCGGGTGCTGATTTGAAGGGGAACGTGGAAAGTCGAGATAATAGACAACATTTTGGTGCCAACTTACTACTTGGTCATGCTACTTTGTGACTCTGCATAAACAACTAGGCTGAAATTATAGAGGGAGAGAGAGAGGCATAGGTGATTCTTAAGTGTTTTAGGGAGGATATGTATATGTGCAGACGAAACAATCAGACTGGAACAGTTTTGGTTCCGACTTTTACTTTTGCCACCCAAAGACTGGTGGTTAACTTTGGTGGGGGGGATGTTCATTTTGCCAGCATGAATTAAAAAACCAGCTGAGCCCTGTACTCTTGATTTGCGAAGTGAGGCTCTGGTATTACACGGAGAGGTTGCATGGTTATATTGCCACTTTCTGACAAGATGGTGGTCACATAGAAACTCTCCATGCCAGGTCAAAGAACATCACCCATTCAACCAATTAATGGCTGCTGTGCTGGGACTACACTGAAGTCTTTCTCCCGCTTTGTCCCCATGATAAAGATTGTGGGTAGCTTGACCTTCAGTATTATCTGCAAAGGCAGAATTGCTTCCTTAGTATTCCAGTGAATATTATTTTAGAAACATGGTCCAATTTTCTCTTAAACCAATGGGTGTGTAAATTATGATAATTACTTATATCAAGAAGGTCAAAACAGTAGCAGCCAGCTTTGGAGAAGTCTCTTCCCAGCAGTATATGTATAAAATGGTTCAGGTGTTCAGAGAATCGCTCATGGTGCTTTTTCTTTTCAGCTTTGGGCTTTTGTTTGCACCGGGCATGGTTTAAACATCTTTGCCAAGTTGCCCCACACAAAGGTTCTGTGAAAGGCATCCCTTTCAGTGTTCCCCTACGTTTGTGTCATAAAACGTTCCTATCTCCAGCCCACACTGGCAATCGTGTCCTTTCCCAATGGGAAATCCAGCAATGGGCTCCCTTCAAAAGCCATCTGCCATGTGGTGCTAAATTAAGGATATAACCCTAATGCTCCAATACTGGCTTCTTGGAGCCAAATTGCCCTTAGCTGCCTCATCCTTGGATGTTAAGGGCAATTTGTGCCAGTCTACAATATCGGGGAGATTACCTGAATGGTAAAGCCCAGGTGAAGCAACTTGCACCATCAAAGCCCTTGTTACTACGAAGGCAGGTGTTGCAAATAAGACTTACAAAAACTGCACAATGTATCTAATTTCACTCAAGGGCATTTCCCCAAAGAAACAGATGCATCTTCAGGTGAGTGTGGTTGATATCAAAGCGCAAGGAATACCGGGAATCACACCATTTTAATTTGTGTATATTTATACAACTTATAAAAAATTAGGTACTTAAAGACATTAACATAAAGGCCAAACAGTAATCTTCTATTTATTCAAAAAGTTTAAACATACAGAAGCAAGCCCCTAATTGTTAATGCATTTTTATGCATAGATGTCGTTTTACACCATAGTTGCTGCCTGCTCTATATTTTTCATCTAGCATTATATAATCAGGACACAATCTGCCAAGAACTTCTTTTGCACAAGTGCAAAGTTCCCAGAGGAATGTGCTCTTCAACTCCATGAACTCTGAAACATAACTGAGAATCCTGGCATTATAACTGCTGCCTATCAGGTTATTCACCTGCCAGATGAAATTGCACCCTCCTGCTCTCTCTCTCTCTCTCTCTCTCTCTCTCTCTCTCTCTCTCTCTCCCCCCCCCCCTCTATAAAAAGTCACATCTTTAATAGACAATCAAAAGTGCATTAAATGTAGAATGGGTTAAATTCATAAAGGGTTTTTTTTTTTAAAAAAGTCAGTGAAAATACCACCCTGTGAATTAGATTTTTGCATTATTGATTATAAAGTATATTTTATTAAGATGTTGATATTGCAAGCTTTTAGTCCTTTTTCTCTTTTGTTCTGTGCAACAAAATGGTTACACACTGCAATGCAATGTTATTCTTGAAATACCCACTGCAGTAAATTAAAACTATTTTACATTTTTTACTTAAGAATACAATATTCTTGCTGTATATTTCAGTCATTCATAGCCACAAAATCATTACACTCGATCAACACAATTTATCATTTTGACATTTTGAAGTTAACTTTTATCTTATTTTGCAGGAGACAGATGCCTGTTTCATGCTAAAGTACAATGTACTCCTGATTCCTTCCTTTTTTCATTTTTCATTTTTATTATTTCTAAGCAATAATCAATGGTTTCATAAACAGGTGATTAAAGTAAAGGATTTATTATAATCTGCTTACAATTGTTTGCAAAGACAGACATATATTTTGCATAAAGATATAAACTGTTTTTAAAACTAATGTAGTGTTTTACTTATGACATTTCTGTGAATTATGAATTGTACCAAACCAAGATTATATGCAATAAGGTACAAAAAATAATAGCAATCAGACAACAACGTGAATTGGGACAGACATCTAACAGTGGATTTTTTTAAAAAAAGAATATGGCTTTAATATTTTAATTAGGCAAAGTTACTTAGTGATAAAAAAAGATTCAGTAACTTTGTTAATAAAAAAATGCAGCACCATACTGCGTTTACCACAAACCTGAATAATTTGAAATTCCAATTTCAGTATGGTTCTTAAAAAAACGGTAAATGAAAGGGAGATTTGTGACCACTTCTTCAATATAAACAACCAGTCTGCATGCGGTGTATTTTTATCACTTTAGAAGAGCAGCTTTCATATTGCTGTGCAGATCAAAGGAGCTGATTTATGAATTAGATTTCTAAAACTGCAAATAATATATGCATGTGTAAATTGACTCTTTCTGAGCGTACCTTAACAGATTTCCCATTCAATGAGACATGTGACTTAAAAATAGTAGTAGTAATGTTTGCATCCTGTTTATGAGATGCAAACATTCAAATTTCTGAATCTAATGCACACTTGATTATTGAGAGTTTGCGGGCAGGATACAAAGAGACTTTGTAAGGAAACTTTGGGCTTCTTTTTCTTCTCTCTGTGCCACATAGAAAACCACTTTGAAACTGAGGCACTTTCAAAAGCAGCTTACGATACATCATTGGAATCTGGTGTTCAGCTGGGGGAAGGAAAATCCCACTGGGCAATGCCTACTTGGAGGTCTTTGGATCCCAGACTTTGTTAATGTTTCTTTTATTTTCACAAACTTTACCTAGACACAAGTTTACCAGAAGTATAACTCTGACAATTATTCTCTTTACATTTGTATTTAATATCAGTGGTCATAGGAAATGTTGCTATAATGCAGCCTCCAATTTTTAAATTATTTATAAAATGTATGTTGATCACCCCAAGAAAGATACATTTTTCATCATCTCAGTTCATAAAGTAAGTCTTGAGAGAAATCCAGATTAAAGGCTCATGCCTAAAGTTGTTAGCTATGTTTTAGCACTGATTTGTAAAAGTGTTATGGTGTTAATATTAAGTTACTAACTAGTTGAGCAGTAATTCTAAACATAGTTACAAGGAAATAATTTGTACTAAGTCAGTAGCACATAATTCCAAATAAGTAGGTTTATGATCTAGGATAACACACACACCCCAGTCCAAATTTGTCAATAGCGTATCTTCTTTCACATAATTATATCATTCCAGAATTTTACCTAGTATGTGTGTTGAAATTTATTTTCTCACATTTTTAGCCCCATTTTTTTGTAGTTTATGTACATTCCAGATTGAAAAGGAGAAGCAAAAAAACCAACCCCACTATTATTATTTAGCTCTCCCTTTTAGCCACAACTTTGTTACAATATTAGACACCCAAACTGTCCCACTGAAATCAAGGAGTGCAATCCTATGCATGTCTGCTTAAAGGTGAGTCCCAGATAAGTGTGTATAGGATTTCAGCCTAGCTGTGTGTTGAGTTGCAGCCTTGGAAATAAAACAGATTGGCAGGCAGAATCTCACCTTGTCCCAGGACTGACGAGCCTTTGAGGAGACTCTAGGCACAACCCAATAGGATACTGTCCTCAGGAAGCTGTACTGAAATGTATGAAGTACTGTGTGCTTCCACATCTTCATTCACTTCAGCGAGACAATTTCTTAGTGGGTTGTGCCCTTTGGAGTCTATCTTGGTAGATGTGAAATGTGCAGATAGCTGCAAACACAGCTAGCTAGAGGCATGGAGCAGAACTCTTGTGTGCTAGAGTCATGTAAAAGCAGACAGATACTATGGATGAAAATGGACAGAAAAGAAGTGCAACTGAAAATGGCTATGGGTGGTTATTTACAGCAGACACTGTCAGATGGTAAATTAGATATGATGCTAAAAAGGCACAGCTTTCCCTTTCTGAAATACACTGTAAACGGTTCATTATGCATGCAGAACAATTCACTTTACAAAAAAAATTACCTTGTGTTTAGACAAAAAGAGTAATTAAATAGTCTCCAGCAAAATAGAATTCTTCCAAAAATACTTTCCCATTCATCCTATTAACCATTAAAGATTTTTTAGGTCTCATTTACAAAAGTTCCTTATACCATTTTTTCCAGGTCCTTCAATTTATACATACAGCAATGTACAATACAGCAAAAGACTGCGAAAAATTATTGGTAAAGCCAGCACAATAGATACTAGAAATCGAAACCGGGGCATTTGTTTTAACATCTTATCCTTTCAAGTTAAATAATAAATGAACACTTAACACAGTGTAGATCATCTGTGATGGATAATATGGGATAACAAATGCCGCAGGTTAATATACCAAGATTATTCCACACCAAATGCTCCATTATTTATTTTACACATCCAGGGATTTGTGTGTGTGTGTGTGTGTGTGTGTATAGTACAATTATTAATGCCCCATATTGACTTTGTTTTATGTGCAAACCAACAGTAAGCTTTTCAAAAGTTCATATTAGTCCTTGAACCCTTTTTAAAACAAGCAAACAATACCGGAAACTACATGGCATATTTAAAATGTTCATCTCTTAAAATATCAAAATCAAAGAGTTATTTGACTAGATATGGCTTTTCATCCAGAGGAACAGGAACATATTTTTTTTCTCTCCTAAATGTTGGGTTATTGGGGGGGAGGTGCATCTTGACGACTTTGCTCGTCTAGTTCACATAAGCTGCTTTCCATCCTCCAAACCCTGGCTATGGTTTTCAGACTATTTAGAGACCATTGAACAATTTTGTATAGCATGTTTTAAATGTTGGCTTCTCGGGTCCTTCATGGGTGTGGAATAGCACAGGGAAACTTAAGGCAAAGTTTTTTTTCTCTCCATTAAGACATTTTCTGTCACTTCCTGTGGAAGTAGAGGGGCTTGGCATTCCCAGATTCCACCTTGGGCAACTGGTCACTGATGATTTCTACCAGCATGGCTGGAAACTCCACTTTCAGAGCTTGAGACTCCCGGAAGGTGTAGAAACAGAATTCCAACAAATCGCTAACAAGCTGAAATGCAACAGGGGAAAAGGGTCAGGAATGGCGCGCATTGAAATTGATGTAGAAAGTCTTCATGATGCAAAAACAAACAGCGTTAAGAAACAATTTTCCTTAGTAGAATAGCTATTGGACAAAGACCAGTAAGTAAGCTCCCCACCAACCACTCATATGTGGATGTGCTAGTAAAGAGTAGTTAGAAGCCAGAGAAATTTCGTACTAATTAATTCCCACAGAAATCAATGGGATCTAAGCAGGGTTTGCTCTGGTTTATGGCAAATGAATATTTGTTCCAATCATGTAAATAGTCCACACACACCCCATGTGCTTCTCTGTTGTGTGTGTAAAAGAAATAGAACCTTTGGTTACAGAAGAGCTCCTTTTTTCAAACTGCTTCTTTTCTGACTATGACTTCATTAGAGAGCTCCCATCACCAGCAACCACAGTTTATTCTATACTTCTGATTAGGGCTGTTCACAACATAAAAAATAAGAACAAACCAAACCAGACATGCCTCTGAATATAAAGCCAGATTCTCAATAACACCTTTTCTTCCTGAACAATGTTTTATGCACACTGGCAAAAGAGCACACGTAGGAACTATGTTGCTAAGACCACATGGGGCTGTCTACTAAGAAGAAGAGATTTCTAAAAGGAGTCCTATGATCAGACTTTTGGAGCCCAGTTTGTCCTCTCTGATAGGAGAAGGGATTTGTTGCTTTGTTATGTCCCACCTTCATTTTTAGAAGTTGCTCATTTATTCTGAGCCTGCTTTTTGGGTCTGGAAGTTTGGCTGATGGACAGTTTTGAATAGATGCAGGTTTCTTTACCATAAAATCCTATTTATTTTTATTTTACTTTCTGTTTATTCTCTTGTGCGACTCAAATCTTGCAATTCCAATTTTAAACATCCTCCCTTTATTTTTTACATGAACCTATTTACCATTTGGACGATGCTGAAGCCTTTACACTAGATCCTGAGTTCATCGTTCTCAACTTTGCCCCAGGTCCAAAAAAAAATAGTTTCTTTTATCCCTTCTGGGATTGGTAGCTAAACCCCACCCACCCCTTAATCTTTAGGTTGAACTGTTGTAAGGCTAGGGATTTAGTAAGCTTTTAACTAGTTTGAACAGGTGGAAGGTTATGAGCAAGCAATTAAGGGCTTAGTATTATATATGCTTTACTGGTAGCTGATGGGGTAATTATTTTTATTTGTCCATCAAATATTTTCCATTTATAAATTGATTTGTACATTCTTTTTATTCTTATCTGACTTTGATCCCTTTCTGATTATCACCGCTAGCTCACTGGAGCAAACTAAATGGAGTGAAAATTTTCATTGTTCCAGGGCAGGATTTCAGGCTTAGAATCTCCAAACAAAAGCCATCATTTTAATGCATTTTCTTTTCATTAAGCCATGAAAATTGGCTTATAAAGGTATAGGCATCTCCCCCCCCCCCCCCGCCCCTCCTAACTGGTTCAACTGCTGGATGACAAAAATAACACATTGGTCTACATCAAGGATGGGAAACTTTGGGGCTTCCAGATGTTGGACTTCCAACTCTCATTGGCCTCAGCATCACCCAAAATCAAGGATGCTGGACTACGTTAGTTCCCCATCCCTGGTCTAAACTTTTCCCTTCATTGGCAGTACACCATGCTAGTTCCCATGCTGTTCCCTCAGGAGTAACTTTTTAAGAGAGCTGGTGGCTGCAGTGCAGAGAAGAGATGGAAAAGCCCTGATCCGCCAGTGAGGGTTTCTCTCCCTTTCAGAGAAAAAACCAGAAGTATTACCTGATACCAAGTAGGCGTCAATTGAAGTCCGTTCTTTAGTTGCAGGCTTTACTAAATTCCACTCACCACTGAATGTATCCCTAAGTAGCTGTGCTTCTGTAGCTATTAAGTGCTTTTTGTGTTAGCAAGTGAACAGTTCAATTCAACCAGTAAGACTCTATATCAGCACCTAAGCTGTCACCCATTCTCTCCAACCCAAAGTGATATAACATGCATTTCTGCGTCCATATCAGATGCCTGCTGATATTTTGTGTCTCTGAATTTGGTGGGGAGCTTGAGCATAAAACCCTTCTGAAATGGATAGAAAAGGGACCCCAATTGTTTCAAGTCTATACAGTGTTCAATTCATAATTTTATTCGTTTACATTTTTAAAAGGAATTGCCATTATGTCACAATGAAACATTTCTTTTGGGGGGAGGAGGAGGAGGAGGAGGACTAACTAGAGCTTTGACCCCCCCCCCATGACACAAACTATTTGAATGTAAAATTACTTAAGTATTTACCTGCAATTATTTTTTCATACAGGCTATGCTCCAGTCACTGCCCCTCCAAGGCATCATACCCTAATGTTCTTAAGCATGTCTTGCAGGTGGGACTTAATGCATAGAATTGAGATGTGAATCCTACTGACTAAGCGGCCTTAAATCAGCACAAATCTGCCCTAATCAGCATTGTGACTCCTGCAGGTCTGAATTCAAGCTGTTCTATAATTGCTTTGTTTTGTTTTTAGGGGCTCCGTAAATAAAGTTGCTGATGCTTTCAAATTCTTATTTGCTTACCTTTCCTTTCATGGAATTTTTTTCACACCTTGGCATATTTTTTTGCATGTACATATGTTCACCATGTGGAAGGCCAGCTAAAACCACTGAGCAATGTAAAATATTTCCCTTCACTTGTGCTCCCTATATTACTGAGTATTGTGTTGCCTTAATTTTGTTTCTATTCTACATCCTCACAGCCTGCAACCCTCATACCCAGGAGTCAGTCCCATTGAAATCAATGGGCTCCATGTACCCATAGACAATTCCAGCATTAGAACATAAGAAACTGCTGGATCCGGTCAATGAGATTTGCTACCTCAGACCAATTTGGACAAGAGCACACACGCTCTTTCCTTCTTCAGAAGACAATAGGTGGGAGTCAGTGAAATATTACTCATTTAAGTAGACCCATTTAAATGAACAAACACTGACTAACTTAGGCCCATGAATTTTAGAGGGTCTACTCTGTGTGAAACAATGCCACCCTCTTATTTCTCCCTGACACATTGGTTTTACTCCGAGTAGATAGACGGACTGAAATCAATTCATAATATAAAGCTAGGTCCCAGCGCCTGCCAACCTAGCAGTTCGAAAGCACCTCCGGGTGCAAGTAGATAAATAGGGACCGCTTACCAGCGGGAAGGTAAACGGCGTTTCCGTGTGCGGCTCTGGCTCGCCAGAGCAGCGATGTCATGCTGGCCACGTGACCCGGAAGTGTCTCCGGACAGCGCTGGCCCCTGGCCTCTTAAGTGAGATGGGCGCACAACCCCAGAGTCTGGCAAGACTGGCCCGTACGGGCAGGGGTACCTTTACCTTTACCTTTATGGATTTTAATGGGTCTACTGTCAGCATAGCTTCGTTGAATACCACTCAACAGGCTTCCATGTGCACAGAGATTCCGATGTGGGGGAACACCACATGAACAACTTTTCGCAGCAGTGTCCCCCAACACATTTTCAGACAGTACAACAACCCACAAATAACGGATATTTCCCCTGGTGTTTGTTAAATTCTGTCCAATTATATATGGAGAGTATAATTAGTTCTGGCTCTGAAAATATATGATGCACCATTTTACTGGCACGGTTCAAAATATTGCACGGTTCAAAATATTGCACCCCAACTTTCACAGGCAGCTTGCTACATAATACGGTAAATCTGAAGCATTTGAACTGATGCTGACTTGGATTCACTGACTTCAATGCAACTCTACTGGCTTGAATCCAAGGACTTTAACTAATCTGGTTTGCAGAGCAAGCTGATGTTGAGCAGAAAAACATCTACCCCCCCCCCCCTCAAAAGCAAAAGCTAGTCTCAAAGGAATGAGCTGTTACTGCAGTACTAATAATACTCTGACTCCCACCGAGATATTTCAGTGTTTTAATTAACAGCACATTACTTGACAAATAATTCCATATGTATGTTCTGTAAACAGACCTCGGGCTTTGGTGCAGATTTGACCTGAAATGCACCATACTGTACTGCATCTTCACAAATAAGCCAGTCAAGTACAAAGAAGCACATTTATATGTGGCCTCTCACATACTGAGGCCAAAGATTCTGTGCACAGCATGTGTATCAAAAGCGTATTTCCTTGCTACATCATAAGAATGGAGCTGAGGAGTTTGCTTGCTCTTGCTGTACAATTAAACAGCTTTAAAGAGGCGCTTAGCAGTAGGCTGTCCTCTTGTAACTGGTGGTTCCACAAAACAGAAGCTCATAAAGAAACCAAAATCCCTTTGGAGAATAAGTTGGGAATTATGTCAATAATAATACATTTAAATGAGTTGGTGAATTTTAAAGCCTGCGTATGACTGACTCATTCTGGTTCAAAGCAATTTGCATTGTCTTTGAAAGACTGGAGATACTATTCACAAATAGCCGTACTTTGAAATGGCTGCATGGACTTCAATAAGATTATGCAGAAATAAGATGTACTGAGAATTGTGGCTTGAGGGCAGGGGGTGGCGAGGGTGAGGGTGGGGCAGAGGACAGCAGCAATTGAAAACTTGGGTTTCACATACAAAGATTTTCAGCATTTGTAATTACACCCTTACATTTCAATGGAATTCTGATCGAGTGCCTAAAATTGACTTGCACTGACTCACAAGGTTAGCTCTGAGCACAGTTCATGAACTTTGCTTTCTTTTTTAAACCATGTGATGACTCAAAAGCAACTTCCTGTCCTCTTGCTTGCAGAACATTACTCATTAAATTATTTCTCCCAGCACATAAGCAGATCCCTTACCCAGTAGGCCCAGAAAGTAGCTTTCTCATTTGGTTGTATTTAATGGTGGCACTGCCTTTGTGGAAGCGCTTCCCTTTCTGCAAGTCAGGTCAGCCAGTTTTCACCAAACTATCTCCTGCATCCACCTTATCCCACCCACAAGCTGTTCCTGAGGGTTTGGGCGACCGTCTGCAACAGTAAATATTATTCCATGGAAGATTGCAGTACAATACAGGGGGGTGGGCAGTGTTGGTGCCCTCGCTGAAGCCCTGTCCATAAAGGCAAAGTCACTTGGATACCGCTCATTTTCTATACAAAAATCTACAAACTAGTTACTTTTTCTTTTCGTATTTGGTGCTTGTTAACTGAACAAGACTTAATACTGTTCATGTGCCTGCAACTCAAAACAGCAACCTGAATCCCACTGTTCCTTTTCTCCAGTTGGTAGGTAGGTAGGTAGGGAAATGTATGATGTCATCACACCGTGCATTTCCTGTATGGTGTGATGTAATGGGGGGTTCAGTAGTACCACTTTGCCATTGCTCAGTGCCACTTCTGCTACTGACGAGCCACGTTTGCCTGCCATCTCACCTTTTGCGCTGATGAACAGGTATCGCCTCACTTTTTTGTAACAACACTACATCACGATACCAATCAACTTCAGTCAAGGGATTTGTTTGATTCCTACAGTATATAACAGTCTCCTCCAAACTATCAAGCCAATTACTTACATCATGAATTGAGTCCAGGAGCTTTGTCAGTTGGTAAAACCGCTGCCAACTTTGCCCGGAACTGTTTGGATGTTTAATCACCATCTTCCTCAGCTCTTTAATATAATTTGCCCTCATTTCTTCAAATGCAGCTTGACTCTTGAGGCCATCCTTGGGTACTGTCATAAAAGGATACAAATAATTATTAATCAATGATCTGTTAAGTTTACATATATATTAAAAAAGGAGAACAATGTGTTACTACAAGGCCATTCACTAACGTTCAGAAAACCTTGCTACTATGTACAAATGCATTCCCCATATTTCTTGCGCATTATGAAAATGTAGCAACTTCATAAATCCTTTGAGGTTTTGCAAACATTCTTCACAGGTGAGAAAGACCTTGCTGGAGAACAGTAAAAAGCAATGTGTTTGATTACCCACTTTGACCTAAGAGAAAACCAGCGCTGCCTGTGCACACACACACAGAGGGAAGAGATGGAATTTTTATTGTAGAAAACAAAAAAATAGGTTCTTAAACTTCCAGTCAACTCTAATACTGCATACTCCTAAACAGTTGTGTAAAAATATAAAAATACACATAATTGCTTTTTACGATGAATTCAAAATCTATTCCTAGGGATGAAAATGCTTTTAGGTTGAAATATGTTTCTGAGCACACGTGCTGAAATAAAAATGGAGTTTTATGCTATACAGAATAAAATGAATTATTGTTGTGCCATGGACTGCAATTTCAGTGCTAGGATGCATCCAGGTTTTAAAAGTGTGCTCTCCCCAATCGACACAGTAGTGCTACTCAGGCATGGGTCATCTGCAAATATTCATGCTTGATCAAAAGGCTACAAGAAGGCTGCTCCTTCTGATTCAAGGATATCTCCTCTCACTAATCTATGAACCACTTGGAATCCAGTGCCACGTTATGGCCTATATGCATAAAACTCTCAGATATACTTTCAACCTTTGGTTTTGCCTTTCCGCCCCCCCCCAACTCCGCTCAGGGTCTGTGTACTACATTCTTTACCGAATAGTGATGGTTTGCATTTTTAACGGTTTGCATTTCAGCTTGAAACCACCCCCCCCCCATTTGAGCCAATATGATAGGTTTTCCAAGCCTAGGTGTGGCAAGGGCAGCACTGGTGGCGGGACTGCATCTGCAGAGAGAAGGCTACAGAATCTAATTCCATTGCCATTAGAACAACCATCAAGATGCTTGTATCATAACTAGGGGATTCAAAGCAACATCAGTTGGTTTCTATTTGGGCTTCACAAATCTCAGCACTGTACAGAAGATGTCTGTTCTGATGGTTGGTAACCTATTAGGCAGAGAGATTATTTCATGTCTCCTCTAAACCAAGCCACCTAGTCATAACCTTAAGAATAATCAGTTCTTTTATTATGACTGACTGCACCCTCTTCTTCAATTTCTATTTTATGCATTACTTTTTAATGCTGTTAATAGAGACGACCTGCCTTTCGCTAGATTCAGATTTCATGTTCAAATATTTTGATTGATTTATCTCATTTAAAAATCTATATACTGCTTGATTGTGTTTAAAAAACCCCTCAAAGCAGTTTACAAAAAAGATATTTTGACGGGGAGCATAATTCAGACAGAACATTAGCGGGGTGTATCCAATGTCATTATTAATTATTATTAGTAGTACTTAATTTCTAACTTGCACAAATATCAGATTAGTTTCCTAATGAGGTGGCAGATTGGACAAGGGATCTATCCCTCTTCTCTCCCCCCCCCCCAGCAAAACACACACTCTCCCAAAAGAAACTTCTCTAGAGGGATGGAGGCAACCTCCAATACATTGTGGGATGTGGGTCGTCTGAGGCTGCAGTGGAAGAGAATCACAGGATGCCTTGGCCTGTCTGCAGGCAATTCCCCGCTCCCAATGCACCTAACAATGTTTGGAAGGTCTCCCCGACCTTCTGGTGAGGCCTGGTGAAGGCTACAAGAGGACAAGGGATGATCAGTGGCAAGACTTTGCCTTCCATTAGAGACAACCCTGGAATTTGTGAATATGTGCTACATGCTGCTCCCTGTGACCAGTCAGAGTTGGTGTGTGAAATGAGAAATCCTTGCCTCTATTTCCACACACTCAGATCCCAGGCCAGTTATCCAACACCTAATTTAAAAACAACAACAACAACAACAACAATTGCTGGATTTTGCAAAAAGATGTCAGGAGTTAGAATTAGGGGGAAAAATTAAAAGTGAGAGTGAAATGGAAAGCACAATAGCTGTTTCAATATGGCTCTCGTTTTTAGATGTGCATGTAAATAATTTAGCAACATGAGACAAGCTGCCTACAAACAAATAGCTGTTCTGGGAGCAGTTATTAGACAATCTTGGTTTTGAAAAAATGCCTAATGGGTGGTAAATGGCAGATCATATATTTGAATGGGAGCCTATTTGGGCTAACGCTGGGAGGAGAAGTTCTAATGGGCCATCCCGGAATAGCAAGAATAAGTTGCACACTGTTTGGAGGGAAGGGCAGGGGTGAACTTATTTGCTGTGGTCTTGAAGCAGCATATACGTATGCCCAGGAGTAAGGCTACAATGCTCAGCAAAGTACCTGCTTCTCCTCCCAGGCTCACTATGTTATTCATAAGGCAATTGGGCTGGGAAGCTTTTCTCTCTCTTTTTCCTAGGTACCCCTAGACTGTGGAATTAGCAGACCTTTTCGCTTTTGTTGCAGGGGCTCTGTTGGTGGATGGTGGTGGTGGTTTTTGGCTTCTGTAATATTATAATTGTGTGATCACAACTGGCATCTCCCAGGGGGAAGAAGCCAAAAGGTCTACCTGCACCCATTAATGAAGCTGGCTCTGGAAACAATGAGTTTCTTGGAAAGGTTCCACTCCCAGAAAGGTAGCCATGCCCTCAATATGTGAGATGGGAGTAATCTATGTTACGGCTTGGCCCTGACCCAGTTTTCCTAATCTGACTACACATTGGGCATTTCATCATATATTGGGTCTTTGCCCATTTCCCCACCCCCACCGACAGGTGTTCTTGCTATGTGAGTCCGTTCTAGGAAAGCTGCCACACAGCAATAATTATTTTCATTCCAAGAAGAGAATAAAATTGTTGTTCTCTTTCTAGTGCTTCATGTATTCAAAAAGCATCATATCCCAACAATCTTTGCAAATGAATCAGTGCCCTGTCCAAATCAAATGGTGACATTGCACACTCATGTGCACATCCAACATCATGTGCTCAAGGGGCAGCATCCAACCAAGTCTTATTCAGAGTGGATCCACCGATCTCTACTCTTGAGTATTGATTTGGTTGCCTACCACTCTATGTGTAATGGTTTCAATGTTTATAGATCCACTGAATACCCAAGGGTTTCAGGTTTGCATAACCAGACATACGTTGCATGCCTCATTTTAATAAAGATCATTTCTATGTGCCTATATGACGTTGGCACCCAAATAAATGTGTGAAGGAGTACTGAATGCTTTTTTTACTGGCAAATATGAAAATTATTACACTGGCATCAAAAAGAATTAATTATATAAAATTACAATAATCAGAAACACAATTGAAACTTCAGATTGTTGGACATACGCCCAGTTGTTTCTCCGATTATTAAATGTGCTGAGGCAACTGGCAAACGTCCCTACTCTGTGGGCTGGGGAAAAGCAAGAAAACAATTGAGATGTAATGTGTGGTTTCTTCAATGTTAATTGAGAAAAACTTCCTTGATGTGGTCATCATTCAAGTTCCTAAACAAATTCCAACAGCTAGTCAAATGATTAAAAAAATAAAATCAAACTAGCTTGGAAATCTATACTGTAATGCAGTATATGGGTGGCATTATTTGGAACTGAGCTGCCATTTACAGCTATTCGCTGTTTTTGTTAAATCTGAGTTATGCACACAGCAGGATTCCCTTCTGTCTCCCCCACAAATGTCATTCTGTTCTTGGAATGTTTCTTGGCTATTCATTTCCTATGATGCATTTAATGCTAGAAAAGACCTAGGTTTTGGATCACTGTAGCACTTAACCTTTTAATCCTGGCACCTAGCATTTTGAATTATTATTATTTTTAGATCTATGATGAACTTAAGCAGAAATATTATTGCATAGATGCTTAGAATATCCTTCTACCATGTAAACAACCAGGGCAGTTTACAAGAAAGAGACAGGTTGACAGTAAAATAACAACATAATAAAGTACACAAGCAAAACAATAATTAAGAGAGCAGTTAAAATGAGCAGTTAAAATGCTGTGAGCATTTTAAAAGCCTGGTGCCAAGCAGGCAACAATGCAGGCGCCAAGTGAGCCTTCCTGGAGAGAGATTTTCCACAAGCAAACTGTCACTGTCCCAAAAGTCCTCGCTCTGCTTACCACCCATCTTAGCACAGCTGGTAGTGCTGGAAAAGAAATCTTCACATGAGCAGGTTGGTGTGAGAGCAGACATTCTTTAATAGCTTTAACAGTAAGAGCTAGCAGTTTGAATTTTGCTCAGAAACAGACTGGGAGTAATATTATAGGGCTCTGCAACCCATATGTCATGTTCCCAACAACCAATCTCTTCTAGTAGCTAAGTGGCTGTATTTTTAATGGACTTTGAAGCATTCAAAGGCAGATCCACATACAATGTATTGCAGCAGTTATCCTCGGAAGCACTTGGTCTTTGTTTTAAACAATTTGCTGTAGGTGTCTAATTTAAAACACTGGCACCAAGGCCTTGTGGCTCCTGCAATCTAGTTCCTTTTTCACCATTTAGTGAGTCATTTGGACTAGTCGTTTAGAACAATATGTAAATTTAGCACAGTTGACAATTATGACTGGAATGGCAAACTTACCTGTGCTTAATAGCAGCAAAACTTTCATTATAGTATATTCTTCAAAGCTAAGTTGCAAGCGAACAAACTGAAGGCTGATCTGGTGCATCCCCTGGCACAACTCAAACATTGCAGACTGGCGCATTCTCTCTCTGCAAAAGGAAAAAAAGGGGACAGAATACAGATAAGAATAGGCAAGCTTGGTTGGTAGAGTCCCAAGGCTACGCAAGTCCTGACTTACTTAAGAGTCAAATCACACAGCCATATACTCATTGTGAAATAAGCACAAGTAGGACATGCTTGGTTGTAAGTATTGATGCAACTCAACCATCGGCTAACTTCCTCCTAAGCCAGACAGGTCCTTGTCGGTCCTAAAATTCCTGAACTAGAGACATATATTAAATCATGGAAACTTCCTACCCTAGACTGGTGACACAATCATGTCTAGTGCTGCATCTCATGACACACTTTGAAGGCAACACTCAAACAGCACATCAGTTTCGAGCAATTCTATAATTCAGGCATGTCCAACAGGTAGATCATGATCTACTGGTAGATCACTGGACGTCTGCGGTAGATCACGGTAGATCATGGCCTCCCCCAAAGAAGCTGAACAACTGTGGCTCCCCCCAAAAAGCTCAACATTTTATCTCCTCCATGAAAAAACTCAACAACAAACTTTGACCCGAACCCCAAAAAAGGGGGTAGATCACTGCCAGTTTTTAACTCTGTGAGTAGATCGCAGTCTCTTGGGAGTTGGCCACCACTGTTCATTCATCTTGCTCTGAAGAGAAAACTCAAGGATCAGACCTTTAGAAGCCACCAACTTACTAGATGACTTTAAAAGGGGAATAGATAAATTCATGGAGGCCATCAGCAGCAACAAGCCATGATGGCTAAATGTTACATCAAATATCTCAGGCAGTGTTCTTCTGAATGTTAGTTGCTGGGGAACAACAGTAGCACAATGCTACTACACATTTTAAAAAAACTTTTAATTTCAAACACAGTAACGTTTTTCCCTGGTTGGGAGCAAAACTTCAGTATTACTAAACATACAGTGCTTGCAAAATGCGTTGAGAATGAGAGAAGGAACATCAATTGATATTTTAGTTTCAGAGGAACTGACGCAGTTGAGCAAGTGAAGTAATAAGAGGAAACCAATGATTATTGATTTTATATACATCAGCTTAGAAAAACTTTCACAACCAAATTGCTCAATTTCTACCCCATCCCAGTCCAGTGTAAAAATATTTCTAAAAGGCAAGAGACTGGCCAAACTAGTTGTGCAGTACTATGCAACCACTTTCAGAGATGTGAAGTGTGAACTATCAAGGAGTTCACAGGTTAATGCTGTGGAAGGACATTTGTATATTAAAGTGAACATCAGAATTAAATAGAAGAGTTCCTCAACCACTATGTATTTCTAAATATATACAACATTAATGCCACCCTAATAGATTTCATTTTCTAAATAGTGAATGATACATGTTTTCCTGGAAATATAGCAGATCAAGCTCTAGGATATTAAAAAAGAGAATACTTGTGTTGCAAGAGAATGAATCACAGGAATAATTTGCTCTTAGGAAGGCTTATGTTAGAATTCAGGTATCACTTCTTAGATAGTGTTTTGAAAGCAAAAAAGGAAGTTTGTAAGGACAAATGTTCAGAGTTGTTTTCTGTACTTCTTCAACAGTCTCAGAGGAAGGAGTATATGGTTACCACCCACTCAGCTGTAAGTCATGCATTACATTGAAAGCTAGCTGATTCTTCCAGTAGATAAAGCAACATAGTTCAGCTCCTGTAATTTGGTGCCTTTTGATTTATCCAGCTGTCACCAACCATAAATATGAGTGTTTTCCCAAAAAGTACCTGAGATAGTGCTGCTTGCAACAAGGAAAGGCTGGGCACTCTGTCATACTAGTGTTGTTATTTAGGAGAGGGGGAGAATAACACACACACACACACACAGAGAGAGAGAGAGAGAGAGAGAGAGAGAGAGAGAGAGAGAGAGAACAGGGAGAGAGAGAACAGAGAGGAAGAAATGCATCTATTTAAATACAAACACTTGTATTGTGCTTGATGAAGCCCCAGAGCCAGAGATCGACCACTGTCATGGACTGGTTGGACACAAAGGAATGATGGGAGGAATCGGCTGGGGAACCCCCGGGGAAGAAGGCTCAGAGTTCAAGGAGTGGTGGTGTGAAGACAATGAGTTGTCAGAAGGAGAAGAGGGAGAAGACTGGGAGGTGGAGGTATCAGAAGGTGAAGAGGTAACAGGGCTTGGTGAGCTGGGAGAGTCTGTGGCAGAGAGGAGTCCAGAACCAGAGGCAGAAGCTGAAGCAGGAAAGGAGGGAGAGCAAAAGGCAGAGATGAGTCTGGCTGGTAGGGAGTCACAGGTGACTCTCTTTCCTGCTGCAACCAGCTTTCCTCCCCCCCCCCACCCCAGAACCCAGAGAGGCATGAAAGGGGCAAAAGATAAGATAGCACCACACAGGTCCAGATTGCTCAGATTGCTTGGGAGAAACCCCAGAGAGGAGGGGACTTAGGCTGCTGTAGGTACCTTCAGTCTTAGCAACTGATCCATGGGCGGGGGACGGGGGGACGGGGACATACTGGGGATGAGTTCCTTGATCATTAGGCCTGACATTCTGCCAAGTCTGTGCAGATCCTGTTCTTGCTAATAAAGAGGTGACTCCAATGTGCATGGTGCGATTTACTGCTGGCTCGCTCCTGTCAACCACCATAAAAAATATATTGATATGTGGTGGTTAATCTGTGTTACTACAGATGGCACTAAACTACAACTCCCATAATCCCTGGCCATTGGTAATGCTGGCAGGGGCTGAAGGAAGTTGTAGTTCAGCAAGTATCTGGAGGGCTGCAGGTTAGCCATCCCTTCTACATAGCACTATCAAACTAATGTTTTTGTCAGTCGTTTGAGGAAGAATGTTCATGCTATCCCCATAAGAATATACAAATAGAAACCAGTGCCTTAAACTGTGCCCAGAAAGCTCAAAGTAGCCACTACAGTGATACCTCTGGTTACAAACTTAATTTGTTCCGGAGGTCTGTTCTTAACCTGAAACTGCTCTTAATCTGAGGTACCACTTTAGATAATGGGGCCTCCTGCTGCCGTTGCACTGCTGCCAAAAGATTTCGGTTCTCATCCTTAGGTAAAGTTCTTAACCCGAGGTACTACTTCTGGGTTAGCGGAGTCTGTAACCCGAAGTGTTTATAACCTGAGGTGTTTGTAAGCAGAGGTACCACTATACAGACTTGAAAGCACTGGTACAAAATTCTCTCAAAGGCCCATCTCCAGCTGGGTTGTACAAATTGCAGCACCTGAATTGCAGCAAGTTGTGAAAGCGTCTAAAACCATTTTCAGACCTTTCAGGCAAGGTAATCATTTTGTTACACAATAACTGCACAGTTGTTATTTATGTTTCAAGGAATGCAGAGGTCCTTTCCCTATCTATTGCAACAAAGAGTGTTGTACGGAAAGCAGTTATGCAAATCTGATAGACATCTATTCAGATAGTGGCCATGATGTCATTGGCAAAGAGCAACACACCTCGTTGTTGTTTTTTTTTTAAAAAAAACATGTTTACTTATTTATCCATTTCTCTCTCAACCAAGCATTTCCCCACTGTAGCACTCAAATCTCAAAGAAGGCCCGACATCAAAATACCACCCATTCTGCTTTCACAACTACGCATCTCCTGACATTTTTTTTCTTTTTTCACATTTCTTCTATGGAGGCTCTGGGCTCATCTCCAACAGGGTAAGATATTGTGGCCCCAGCCATGGATCAAGGCTCAGTAGCAGAGCTTCATGCTTTGGCACCGGGGGCGGAGAGCATGCGGGGGCAGGGCTGGAACCCATCCTGGGGGCGGGGTGTGACACCTGCAGGGTTGGGGCACCCAGTGCGGGTGGGAGGGGGCAGCCACAATGGCCTGCCAGGGGCAGTGCACTCCCCCCGCACTCCTCTTCCTCCGCCAGTGTCAAGGCTTGCACTAAGACAGAACTAAAAACCAAGGAGGGAGTGTCATACAGAAAGCTTCCAACAGTGAAGGCCATGACCTGCTCACAAGACTAAGTAGCCACCACTACAAAGCAAGGAACTGATACAGAGAAGAGCCCTGCTAGAAGAGCCCTGCTAGTCCAGCATCCTTGTCCCACACGGGCCAACCAAATGCCTATGGGAAACCCGCAAGCAGGATCTAAGTGCAACAGACCCTCCCAATGTATATTCCCCAACAATTGGTGGTCAGATGTAATGAAAATATTATTCCCCTCCCCCTTGTACTGTGAAAATCAACCTTATACTACTGATTTATTCTATAAAGATATTCCAGCACCTTCAAATGCTCTCATGATCCTGATGTTTAATTATTATTATTATTATTATTATTTCCATAGCAGTGGAAAAATCTCCTTCAGTAACAGTCTGCTTAGAATTCAATGGCACGTGTGCTTGATAGTTATTATTATTTTATTAGTAGTATTTTGGTATTAGTATTAGTATTATTTATTGAGTTGATATACTGCCCTATACCTGGAGGTCTCAGGGCGGTTCACAGGACAAAATCAAAAGACCACAAAATAGATAATCAAAATAAAAACAGCAACCCAATAATTCCCCCCATATCCACTTTTACAAGAACAGAATACCACGTGCAACACCAAGTTACAGCAGTACAGGTACAGACTACGTATGAAGATGTATTACAGAAAGCATTATGTCCTATAAAGCTCCAAGGATACTCCAGTGCAACAGAAGAACTATGGCTGCTACACCACTTGAGCATAAGTTCCCCTCCATCTGAGAAATACATAACCAGCACTGGGCCAGGGAGAAGGGATGCAGTATGCCACATAAAGCACCAAATGTATGTAAACCGTGTTTCTGCAAGATTAGTAGCACTGTATGTTCTGACATGAGAAGAGAAGACTCTCTGGAAAAGACCCTGATGTTGGGAAAGATGGAGGGCACAAAGAGAAGGGGACGACAGAGGACGAGATGGGTGGATAGTGTTCTCGAAGCTACCAGCATGAGTTTGACTAAACTGCGGGAGGCAGTGGAAGACAGAAGTGCCTGGCGTGCTCTGGTCCATGGGGTCACGAAGAGTCGGACAGGACTAAACGACTAAACAACAACAACAACAAATGTTCTGACAGCAGCAGTTATCGGGGTATGGACCAAGAGGAACCTAAACAGAGTCCAGGACCTGTTTCCCCCTCATGTCCAGCCCACTAGATAATTGGTGCTGTCAGCTACAGATGTTGGAGAATACTGATGAAGGCAGAAAAGGAAGTGGAAATTGCATCAGTTTGCATGTATCTCTCTGATCAAGAATGGAATTTTTTCACATCACATTAATTAATGGCCTTGTTTTTACACTGTTTTGACATTTCCTTTACATTGGAACAAAAGTTCTGTAAGTTCTGTAAATATATCCATAACTTCTGCTAAATAGCAGACAGTGAGATGCATAACAGTATTTGGTGGGAAGCCTAAGTGCAGCAGAATGGAAGCAGCGCTGATTGTGACAAGTACAGCTTGGAATGGAAATTGCTATTTTCCTCTGCATACATGCCTTTGTAGATTTGGTATTTCCGCTCTTATAGCTATTAAAACAAAGCAGCACAACAGTCTGGATGCTGAAAGTGACCTAAGGAGTGTTCTGTCTTCCACAACACCCTAAATCAAAAAGCTTGTGTCAAGCACGCTAGCTTATCACATAATTGAAATGGACACTTTGAAATTTTATGTGATTTCTTTTTGAAAATTTGAAGTTTTAAAAAAATAATTTAAGTACTTTCCATTTGCCTTCATTATTAAGCCCAAAAAATATGATTTATAATTAAAAGTTGCAATATTTCAATCCTTTTGAAAAGTCAAATAAAATAATTAGGGAAGCCAGGCCTGAAGGGGGTATGGATTTTTTAAAATATTAGCTAAAAGGAGCATGAGAAATACTGATGTAAGTTGTTAATAAGAATATCTATCCAATGTGTGTGTCTGAACTTCTTGTTAAACTTTTGGTACACATTTCCATGAAGTCCAGGCCTTCTGAAGCAGAAAAAAATATGGGATAGTATACCAAAAATACTTGGTTGATTCTCCAACAAGATCATGAATTACAACCCTTACTCATTAAATGCACAACTGTATACATCTCACTGTCAGACCAATTGCAAAAATTCTCTGGCCAAATACTTAAATAACATAGGTGTTAATGTTTTATTAATATTTACAAGATTATAAAAGGCTTCCTAAAATTAGGCCCATGGGATTAACAGAGCGAAAACAAAATGAATGTCAGTAGGAAAGGCAATATAGCAAATGACCTATGAAAGTTGTGGAATAATACTCTGCTAAATGCAACAATGACAGCAAACGAGCTTTTCCTCCTCTGAAACTATACAATTAAAGTAAATCTGATATGCTTGAAAACGCAGCCTTTTATTTTACTCTTCTCCCTCCTTAACTGTTAACACAGAATTAGCTGTTCAGGATACCAGGAAGAGTTACAAGCTGAAATAGCTGAAAGGTCACGTAGAGGTAACTGCGGCCTTACAGTGTGTTATGCAATGATAAACCCATTGCTCTCAAGTTCAGCAAGGATTCCCACAGTGACTGCACATGACACAATAGAAAGGCACTCATCCGAATGGTTATTTAACCAGAACACTTATAAAATCAATTAGAAAAGGAAATTTTTAAAAATCCTAGCTATAACTAAGGCCTAATGTACGGGATCTTAACTGAAAATATGACTGGTTCTTAGCATTACCCATCTTCACTGCCCATTTCAATTCATGATTCACTGACATAGAGTTGTCTGCAGTAGCCAAGGACACTTATTCATCCCATGTGAATTCTAGCTGCCTAACCTGCTTTCAGATTTGCCTTTCAGTGCCACCACGGTATAGCATATTTAAACTGAAAAGATGCATCACAAAAAAAGTTTCCTAAAAATAAGTGCCCCTTCAAAATACAGCATGCCAGCTGCACTGCCTATATCTATTTGTTGATTCCAAACTCCAGAAATATGCTTTATGGCCCTAAAATCCAGTGCTTCTCATTAGGCAATAAACTAGCTGCACACTACTGGTTTCTGACCTACTTTTTGGGAAACACTTTTAAAATCTAACATTGAAAAAACCCCTGCACTTATTTGTTAGCTATGCTGTTCCATTTATTTGTTTCATATTAATCTGAGCATACTGTTCCCCTGCATTGGACTCTATTAGGGGTACTAGTAGTAAGTTAAACCTGATGAATAGTAAAATCCTATGTGAATTTCATCAAACCCTTTGTAGTCGCAGAAAGAATCCCCATGCTTAATATGTTTATATATGGGCCAAGGATCAATTCCAACAGTTTTGGGCTAATAAAAGGAATTGAAGAATAGAAAATATTTTTAGATGTTAGACTCATAGACTCAGAGTTGGATGGGACCTCAAGGGTCATCTAGTTCAATTCCCTTCAAATTAGCTAAAACAGCTAAGCCAGAATAGGAACATGGGAAGCTGACTTGTACTTACCTAGCTCAGTATTGCCTGCACTGACTGACAGTGGCTCTCCAGGATTTCAGAGAGGGTTGTCTCTGTGCCCTACCTGGAGATGCCAAGGATTGAAGATGGGACCTTATGCATGCAATGCAGATAGATGCTCTGTCCCTGAGCTATGGAGCCCTTCCCCCTTAGGTCTAGAAGGCGAAAGACCCAACAACTCTTCAGGTCCAGCATCATCATACAGAGCATCTATCTGATGTAGGGAACAGTGTGACCTCAGGAGGCTGAGTAGTGGTGATGAGCCTTCCTTGAACAAGTAGCCTAACACTCCTTGAGGACCTGCTTGGGTGAATAATGCCACAGTGTGAATCTGGCATTCATAAATACAGATCACCATCACAGCAGCAGTGTTTGCAGTTCGTAGATCATAGAAGTGTAGAGTTGCAAGGGACCACAGGGGTCCAACCCCATGCGATACAGAAATATTTTGGCCCAACGTGTGGCTCAAACCCATGGCCCTGAGATTAAGTGGGGCTGCCCTTGAGACTGACCCAGAAACTCCAGCAGGTGCAGAATGCCGTGGCGAGACTCTTTACAGGGTTCTTGCCGTGGGATCACATTCACCCAGTGCTATACCAGCTGCACTGGCTCCCGGTGGAGTACAGGATCAGGTTTAAGGTGCTGGTTTTAACCTTTAAAGCCCTTTACGGCCTACGGGACCGCCTCTCCTGGTATGTCCCACGGAGGACCTTATGGTCTTCAAACAAAAATATCTTGGAGGTCCCGGGCCACAGGGAGGTTAGGCTGGCCTCAACCAGAGCCAGGGCTTTTTCGGCTGTGGCCCCGATCTGGTGGAATGCTCTGTCACAAGAAACAAGGACCCTGCGGGACTTGACATCTTTCCGCAGGGCCTGCAAGACAGAGCTATTCCACCAGGCCTTTGGCCAGGGCACAGCCTGACTCCCTCCTTCGGTAATCCTCATAGCACTCTAGCCCAATGGTTGCCATTAATTCGATTTTGAATTGGTTGTTAGCCGCTCTGAGCCCGGCTTTGGCTGGGGAGGGCGAGATATAAATAAAATATTATTAAGAGCCTCATGCTCTACCGACTGAGCTGCTGAGATTATGGGGACTACTTTGCTATCTACATTGGGACAGTCTGGTTTACATGCTACTTTATCCACAAATGAAGCTCAGGGGGGAACTGAACTGCTAGTCTGTAGAAGAAAACATTTACAGCAGTAGTGTTCCACTGCAACCCACATAGCATATGTATCACAGGACAAATAACAATATTGCAACGGTATAGCAAATATGCAAGTGTAACAGTTTAATACATTCCAAATACTTTCAACACACACAGCAAAAGGGCACATGCCAGACAGAGAGCCTTAAGAATCTGGAGAATAGCATGGGCAAGGCTTTAAAGGTGAATTTAAAACAGAAATGAAAGCAGACATGGAATGGCTCCCTTCCCCCAGCAGTTATAGCTATAATATGAAGCTAGGAATGCTTCGTTAAAACATGTTGGTTTCTTTCAAGGCTGCAAAGAAAAGGAATTATAATCGTCATGAACACACACTGGGCAAACTGCTAGCTGTATACAAAATAACTATTCTGTGAATGTGCTTAGAAAAACCAGCAGTATGGGTGTTTTTGTATACTGAAAGGTAGAGAGTCCTTCAAACTACAGTAGGCACCAAAGGCGGGGGGGGGGGGGGCGCAGGGAAGGGAAGAATGATGTTTTCTGTTAATCTAGGTTTCATATCGGCTACATTTCAAAGCCAATGGAATGTTAATGCTTTGGAAACAGTATCCGATACAATGGCAGATACGGATCAAATGGATGGGTAGGAGGAAGGTTTCTCAGAAAGATATTTCCTGTGCTCTCTTTCATTGGCATCCATATTTTGCGGCCTTTGCATCTCTGCATATCTAATAGTGCTCTATTTATTCTTCCTTTGTAAAAGCAAATATTTGACAGATAACTTACTCATTAAAGACTAAATCAGGAGCAAAATAGAGGAACTGGCTATTTGTATGCCTGTATGATCTCCAGCTCAAGGCAAATGACGATAGACACATCCAAGAATATTGGATTAGAGTAATTTGGTCCTCAAGAGGCAAGCTTCGAAAACCTGAAGAACAGAACAACAAATCAAAAACAGCATTTAATAGATCAGTGAGCTACTTTACCACCATCATAAGTATGGAAAACAAAACACCATTGTGCAGGCAGTTTATCCACATCCATTTTTAACAATGAAATATGCTACGTTTTGAAGACGCAGCAGTGATTAATTTTTAGAGAGAGGTGTTGAGGTTCAGGCTTGCTAGGAAACCACGCCCTCCAGGGTCCAAACTGCATCTGACTTTATCTCCACCCTTAAATCCAAGGAAGTATGTGGGGAGGGGTGTCTTTTACCCTTTGCCCTGCTATGGATCCAATCTGGATTGGGCCCTCTGCACTTGCAATTTCAACTGCCAAGCGCATGAGTGGGGAGGGCAGAGCCCTCTGCCCTAACACACTATGGTCCTGATCCATATCGCCTTTCGTCCACACTGGCTAGTTTCCATCACAAACCATCCTTAATGGCAAAACTACATGGCTAACATCATGCGTAATTGACATACTTTGTACCCTAATCCCAAGGAAATGGAGGGAAATCCAAAATCCAGCCAGTATATGGAAGAGAGTTTGGATTTGATATCCCGCTTTATCACTACCTGAAGGAGTCTCAAAGTGGCTAACATTCTCCTTTCCCTTCCTCCCCCACAACAAACACTCCGTGAGGTGAGTGGGGCTGAGAGACTTCAGAGAAGTGTGACTGGCCCAAGGTCACCCAGCAGCTGCATGTGGAGGAGCGGAGACGCGAACCCGGTTCCCCAGATTATGAATCTATCGCTCCTAACCACTACACCACACTGGCTCTCTCTAGGAAGGGACAATTTAAGTCCTTACTGTCATTTCACAATTTTCATGGTTAAGCCTCTCTCGTTTGAAATAATTTCAGGTCAAGGTCCTCATGAGCCCATTAAAAAAATAATAATGAAACAATATATATCTGGGGGAGAAGGCCTAAGAATGGCTGTTGGGTTTCTGTCCAACTTGGAGCAGTTGGATGCTATGTTTTCATGTGTTCTAAACAAATATTAATTTTATTTAGGCAATAGCTTATGCAAAACACATGCATGCATTGTTGGGAAAGGAAGTTTGAATTTCTATTCACTGACACAAGCAGGGTCACACACAAAGGACTATTGCTTCCTCAGAGGAAGCTATTAATTAAATTTTGATACAGGGAAAGTATTCTTACCAAGTTCTTTTGGGCAGGGCATGCCTGAAAGCCACGAGGCCCTTATTAAAGGGATGTGCTAGAGGAGCCCCCTTACCTGGAAGTATCTTTGCCCACTTTACCACCTGAATCATCTGCTTGCCAGCAAGACGGTTTAAAGTGGAGAGCAGGTGTTCTGCCGTATCTGGCTTGGAGCCGTCATACCCAGCATATACAATTTCAGGTTCAATGTTCTCAAGGACCATAGCAGGCGAGGGAGTAAGTGCCGGCGAAACTGCAGATAAGTGAGGAACAAGTGCTGTGTTTACAGAAGGTTCTTTTGCTGGAGCGATATACGTCGTTCCTTCTTCTGGACTTTGGGGTGGCGGCTGCTGCTGCTGCTGCTGCTGCGGTTCATCATGGATCCCTTTTAATTTGCCCAACTTCTTTGACTTACGAGCTGTGGGGGAGGGGGGAATACGGGAAGAATGTTAGCAAAATGTTATCAGCTTTCTTCAATAAAAAAATAGTATGAATGACACCTAAGGGAATAGTAACCAGGTCACAATGACTTAACACAGTAAGAACCAGAAAGATCAGTTAGTATTTTTTTAAATGAACCTTGTGTTTTTAATTTATTGATTTGTTTATTTATATGTGGTTGGAGCAGGTGGGGTCCAAATGACTGCAGACCACACCCTTCTCCAATCTTCCACTCACCTTACCAGTTATATATAAAAAAAAAGTTAGGCAAAAGTTAGGATTTGAGAAATATGCAAAACTATGTCTGGAAAGACATCCATCCATAAAATGACAGATATTCAAGAATTAGCAGCTATCAATGTTTTTCTAACTCTGTGCCAACTAAAAGAAAAGATTTGCTACATTAATTTATTTACACTGCACTGTATGTGAATACATATTTGGAAGACAATTATCCTAATAGAGATTGAGCATCCCTGAAAATTGTTCAGTTGTATGTTAAGCATGTGCATATGAAGAACCTGTCCCTTGCATCTTGTGAAAAACAAATGGATTAAGTCACCCGGCCTTACAGTCATGAATGATTTCTACTCTCTGCTGCTTTCATTCATTCATATAAATGGTATGATCTGGTGTATATATTTTCTTCTCATATATTTGGCAGGAATAAATCACAAAACATGGACAATTCTATGTTTCTAAGGGAGACTCTAGAAATACCCTTCTCCACATTTCTAAATGAGTCCGGATGTGCCCAGACTTTTGAGATGCTTAAATCAGTAAAAATTCTTTTTTCTAGCACTTTAGACTAAGGTATTTTGTTACACTGCCTTGGTTATATACATACTGAGTTTGGAAGTTCCAGATGTGCCCCAATATACAGGATCTTCCTGACACATACTTGTTTTTCAGATACACAGATCATGATGTATCCCAATACATGGGTGTTATGTACTAAGCTTGGATCCTAGAACAGTAGGCAGGTAGGATCCTAGAATGCAATAACCTGATTGGCCTGCAGGAGCAGCCCAATCAGACCACAGGATGAAGTTAATCAGCCTATTAGGCCAGTAGGATACTAGGATGCAACAACTGATTGGCCTACAGCAGCAGCCCAATCAGGTGCCAGAAGGGAAACATAATCAACCAATCAGGTACTCATTGTGTAAATAATGTATATAAAGCCTGAGGTTTGGGGAGGGGGGGAATTCAATCACTGTTCCTATGAGCTGAAATAAAGAGCATGAAATTACTACTCAACTCTGAGAATATTTCAACAGGAATGTCTTGAAGAACTGTCTGTTTTTCAAATGCACAACTACTGCTTTGCTAGGAGACATTAGTCCTGTTCAGGCCACCCAACTCATGCTTGCCCAGGCCACACTAGCTAGTCCTCCCCTGATGCTGGGTGCTCCAGTTTGGGATTTTCCCCAGGTGTCTGCATGCGCTCCATGACTGTCTGCAGAGACGAAACCTTTACCCTGCTTAATGTGCACATTTGTACATGTGAAGGCTTCTACTGAACCCGGGACCCTGATTTCAAAGAAGGCTCCAGTTTGCATAAGAGTTCTAAGTGTATACAGCTGTATTTGTGAAGCTTCTTCTTTCTGAATACATTTGTGCAGGTGCCATGGAGCAGAGAGATTCAGAGCAAGACAGATCGAGGGTTAGTCTAATCGGCATGGCCCCATGCATTGATTCAACTTGTGAGTCGGGTTGCCTGAATAGGGTTATTGAGGGACCTTATTATGGGTATACAAAGAACTCTAGATTCCACCCCCTTAAAAAAACAACCATGAAAGTAGAATTCTGAAAAGGAAACAGCACTAATGCAGTGCAGATGCCAAATTCAGGAGTCATCATATAGCTTCTCTTCCAGAAAGGAAGCGCTGGTATCCAACAGAAATTGTTGTGTCTGCAGGGCTTCCATTGTACTAAAATTGCCAACCTTATATCTCCATTTACCTTAACTGATATTTTACTGGAAGAAAGGCAGCAAAAAACTGATAATGTCGCTCTGTGTATATTATGCCTCTTTTTAAAATTAGGTTTGCATCTGTCAATGAAGCAGACTGGATTATTCATTTCTGCAGAATCATTTTGGATGCAGTCAATATGATGACGTGGAAACTTGGAAGGGAAAGTGAAGGCTGCATTAGTGAAGTTAAGAAATAGCAAGGACAAGAACTTTGGAGTTGGGCATCGTGAAGAATGACTTCTGGAGATGCTGAAGAAACAAGAAGCAAAATGTGCACAATGTGACAAAAAAAGTAGTGTGGGGGAAACACGCACATTAGAATGTAGATCAAAATACCATGAAGGTCAGATGAATGTTTATTGACTTGACACTGGAAGAATGTTTGGACTAAAGGAACACCACTGGGTCACAAGGCTATGTTTCTGCCCTATCCTATTGATTTTCTCATGAAAGGGTGCTCAAGACAGAGAAGTGAAGACATTAGCCACAACCTAATGTGGCGCTGTGGGTTAAACCACAGAGCCTAGGACTTGCCGATCAGAAGGTTGGCGGTTCGAATCCCCGCGACGGGGTGAGCTCCCGTTGCTCGATCCCTGCTCCTGCCAACCTAGCAGTTCGAAAGCAAGTCAAATGCAAGTAGATAAATAGGTACCAGTCCGGTGGGAAGGTAAACAGTGTTTCTGTGCACTGTTCTGGTTCGCCACAAGCGGCTTAGTCATGCTGGCCACATGACCCGGAAGCTGTACGCTGGCTCCCTCGGCCAATAAAGCGAGATGAGCGCCACAACCCCAGAGTCGGTCACAACTGGACCTAATGGTCAGGGGTCCCTTGAATGAATAGAGAGGAAGGTGCCCACTGATCTTATAAGGCTTCACCACACACAGTGTTCTAAACAATTTGAAGGGACAGATCTCTGAAATGCCTAGAGATGAATGAGAACTTCCAAAAATGCTACAACAAATAAGAATAGTTAATGTATCCAAATGCTTATCAAACAAGTGCATAGCAGAGGAGGAGATTGGTGAGCTATCCTATGGAGAGCATCTTACTCCTTGAGACAATGAGCTTTGCATATGATGAGAATGGCACTCTGAGCAGGATGTCTTAGCATGATCTTAACGTATGGAAGGAAGACCAAAGTAATACATATTGAGCAGAACATCTAGTCCCAATGATGGGCTTCTTCAGAAATAGAGACTATAGGCTCATTCAGGGCAGATGTTGGCTCCCACATTACCGTATTTTTCGCCCCATAGGACGCACTTTTTCCCAGACTTTGCGCGGCTCTCCGCAAGGCGTGGGAGCCTGGCGCTGGGCTCCCGCGGCTTGCGAAGAGTTGCCTGTTCTGGGGGCTGGGGTCGGGGGAAGTTCAGGCTTCCCCTGCCCCAGCCCCGCGCCTGGGAAAAAAAAATCCCTCCCTTTATTTCCTCCCCCAAAAACTAGGTGCGCCTTATGGGACGGTGCGTCCTATAGGGCGAAAAATACGGTACTTTCTCCAGTCAACATCTTAAAAGATGCTTGTTAAGAAATAGCTCCAAGGAGATGCTTGGCTATGCAAGTCTCAGTTTCTTAGCTTTAAGATGCACAGTTAGGGAGGTCTGACTCTCAACACATTCCTAAATTTATCAGGAAGGAAATATACAAGGAAGTAATGGGTAAGAAAATTAGAGTCTATCTATTTAGGATAATCTCACATTCTTTTCTATAGATTATTCAGAGTGGGATGTAATCAACAAAAGAAAAATAAGTGTGGAAAGAGATCATAATATATAACCAACATAGACATGTACTTCCACTCAGAAAGATCCTGCACTGCTTACTCAGATGTGTTGAAACCAGAACTCCAGCAAACCATATGAGAAAGAAGAGATCCATAAATGTAAATTGCCTACTTATATATATTGTGTCCTTCTGTACCCTTGCTAGCAAAACCTCATGTGTCCACACACCCACACGTACATACATACATTTTTTGATTCTGTTGTTCCGCCTTTCACAGACAGAATATTTATTATTATTATTATTATTATTATTATTATTATTTATTATTAAATTTATAAATGGCTTCCCGGCCATTTACAATAAAAATATCAGAATGTATAGAAGAACTAAATATATACACAGCAGTGTAAAATCAAGTCTTAAAATATCAAATTCAATGTACACTATAAAATGGCTGACTTACAAATCAGGAAAGAATATTCAAAATAAAGGTTTTCAGATGCCACCCAGAAGCAAGAATGCTAGCTACTTGTCTAGTTTCGATAGGAATCTGATTTCAGAGAGCTGGAGCTGCAGCACTAAAAGCCTATTTTTGTTTGTTTGTTGCCAGCTACCCTTCTTAACAAGGCCCCATCAGAAGAATACTATTGTCAGGAGGGGTAGATGATGGAAGGTGGTTCCTCAGGTGGCCTTGCCCAAAGCTGTGCAGGGCCTTAAATGCTAGGAGCAAAACCCTGAAAATGGCATTACCTGCAGCTTCCAGACTATTTCCAAGGGAAGCCTCGCATGCTACAGTAATCCAATACTGACGTTACCAATGCCTGGACCAAGTCACAGCTATCTTACCAAAACCAGTCGTAGCTATCTTAGCAATCAAAGCTGATAAAAGGCACTCCTGACCACTGAGGCAACCTATGCATCAGGAAACAGAGATGCATCTAGAAGCACCTCAATACTGTGTACCTGTTCCTTCAGAGAGAGTGCATCCTGTCCAGAGCAGGTAACTGACCAATTGCCTGGGCATAGGAACCACTATTTCCCCCCTGCCCCCAAGCTACTATTTCTAGACTTTCCTGAAAAGAGGTATTGTCTGTTAAAGCACCCTGGAAATTGCAGCTCTATGAAGGAAACAGGGCCTAAGAAACCTCAGCCCCCTTAAAAACTATTTAAAAATTTGATACTGCTTTAAATGTATAATGCTGATGGGACCTCAATAAAGGTTGTCCATTAGGGTAACCAAGGTTGATTCAGATCTGAACTCAGAGTCAAATGGGTCTACACAAACAGCCTTGTACATTGCAAGCTGGGATGCCCGGTGGATAATGTATATTACACCAAGGAATTGGAACACATTGCAAGAACTAATTGGAACACATTGTGGTGGTTTGTGTGTCAGAAACTGCCCGACCAAATTCTGATTGACACTATAGACGCCAAATCAAATAATTTATCCAATTATCTAGGACATACATGTGACAAGATAAGTGGGCTTCTATTTCCTGAATGGAACAATTTAAGTCTCGAGTGTCCTAAATAGGATGGGTTGAGGATGACCAAGCCATGCTTAGCCCAAAAAGCCAAAAACGCAGTTGGGGAACAATTGCAGGTATGGATGTCAAGCAGTAACTTAGAGGAAAGAATATATCAAGATAACACCTTATAATAAATCACCAACTCAACTGCTGTTAGCAACTTGGATTTACTTGCAGCTCTTTCTTCTAAGAGTAGCCAGGTGCTGCTTAATTTATGAAAACCGACAAGCTCATGGCCATAGGTGGTCTGGCTCTGGGCTACAGAACCTCTTAGATTACATTATAGGCCAGAGTAAACACACCTTAAAAGACAATATGGAAGATAAGTAGGTAAATTAGAGGTCATTGTTTTTTGAGGAGATATCTTACTGATTCCAACATGAAATCCTGTAATGCTCTTCCCATCCAGAAAACCTTACACAGGTTCCCTATACTTTAGCAATATAAATCTCACATTAAAAGAACAAACAATTGAGCAAAATTCTACAAAAACATAGAATACCCTGCTGATCTTATCTGAAGTCAATCAAATATTTTCTTTTAAAAATAGTGCTCAAATGAAATCTGATGCAATTTGCACTAAAGTTCACATAACACACTCTTTAAGTACATACCAGGCTACAGGTCTTTTTCTTCTCCTCACTGATACCAGCTTATTCCATGGAAACTAAACATTATCTTAAGTTTAGATAATAGCACACAAATTTCTTGCTAAATCTAGAAAAGTTATCATACTCTAACCATACTGACCAAAATAGTGAATCAGATAGATTGATTCACCAGATTCACAGTTCATTTGAACTAATTAAAAGAATTAAATGCCGGATGTAGACTAAGTTATTTTCTGGATTACTTTAGGAACAAGATACACTTCATCAATAAAATTTAGAAATGAGCTATTTATGTGAGCAATTGAAATATTTTGTTCTTTAAAACCATATTCCAGGTTTAGCAAACATTCTAATATTAAAGAAGCATCTTTCTGCATCATCCTTCATCCCTCCTTTATTTCTCTGGCACTATCCCGTAGCTAAAGTAAGCACCTTCATTGCACCCTCCTGCTAACTTTGTTGAAACAACTTAGTCTCTACTAGAATTAAGACTGGCCAATCCTCCTTCCAGCTCCCCACCCCCACGCCTGGTTGCTTCCACACCCAACTGTTCCCTCTGGCTGAACTTTGCTACTCCCAAGAGCCAGTCCCTGCTCTTCATCTGAATTTCACCCTCCCCTCCCAATTCCTGCCTGGAGTCTTTAGTTTCCTTCCTTCCTGTGCAACAGAATGGCAATTTCTGTAAGTCCCGTCCCCCCCGCCGCTTCTACCCTTGACCATCATTCTTCTTTTAGCCAGCTACAGGTTCCCACCACGGGAATACATTTAGCATAAATATGTTTTGTTGCAAATGCAGGTTAATGATGATGCTGCTGATGATTTTACATGTCATTTGCTTCTAATATTCAAGGACAGAGGGCATTCTGTCCGTGAAATGCTGTTTCCAAACTGATTACATCATCTTAAGCCTCCATTCACTACAGTTTCTGCAGTGGAGTAAAAACAAAGATTTGCTGGCTGAGAAGTCACCCCCCTTTCACAGACACATTGTAAAGGGAGAAAGCTCTTCATATTGGGTGAGCTTTGATCTTTGCAAGGAGCAAGAGGAAGGAAGTACACAACTGCATTGCTGCGGTAGCACAAGGACCTGCTCCTTTGTTCCCTTGCTGTGCTGCAAGGTTGCAGTGCAACACAAAAAGAGATGTTGCTTAGGCGATTTGGGGACATGCTTCCTTCTGCTTGAGGTCCCTACAAGTGAGGTGATTTATGAAATCAGTTATAATTAGAAATATATTAGAATATGTTGGACATATGTTGGACGACAGCTGTCCTTTTACTTCCCCCTGCTCAGAGATACACAGAAGGCAGGTAAAAACGACTGAGTGGCTAAACACCCACAAAAATAACAAAGGTACGCAGAACACCTTTTCTACCGAACAACCTTCTTCACCTCACACACGAAAATATTTTGGTGATACTTTGGCCCAGCTCAACTTGAAACCTTACATTTATGAGAGGCCTGGCTAGAAATGGACTTTTGTATCTTGATAGCGCAGGTATGAAATTATACTACTAAAAGCAATTACTCAATTTAATAATGAACAACAGGGTACATAGAAACCGTCAGCACCTCCTCTCAGAGGACGGACAGAGAGGTTCACCTTCAGAGACAGAGTCTTGACATCTGATACCCCCTTTCTGTGGCTGTGGGAATACCTAAAGTTGGTTCATCTCTGACTCGGATGTCAGAAAGGGAAAAGAGAAGGATTTCCATAGGCACGTTGAGGGTGTGTGGGAAGGAAGAGGGAGAGCAAAGATCCCGCAGTCCTCTCCTTCTGACATACCCAACAACAGGAAAACCAACTATGCTACACATGAAGTTTGCTTCTCTCCCATTGGTATCAATGAGAGACAAAACTACTTTTAAAATAACAAAAAGAAAAGGAACTGGAAGGGGAAAAAGGGGGGGGGGACACCCACCATCATCACTACCATCTTCCAACCCGCCAGCACAAGCCCGGCAAAAGCCTAGGAAGATGTGGTCTGTCTGCCTTTGGTTCTTGCTCTCCCCACCCTCTTGGATCACTCTGCCCATTTTTAATATAAATATATATATTACTAGGCTGGAAATTAGCAGGAAATCTGGCAGATAACACATAGCTTGAACTTTCTTTCAGTTAATTCTATTTTGATATTCTTTTGGAACGTTCCCACAGCACCACCAAAAAACCCGCACAACTCCTGATGCTTTAATCTTCTTAGCTGTGTGAAACTCTACTAAAATTACTGTCATCATCTAACACCCACCTTCCTTATTCTGAGCTATAAAATACATATTTCAAAAAAAGGAAAAAACCCTAGAATGACAATAGGGTTTTAGTAGCTTTTGTATAATACTTCTTTCTTAGTTGAGTAATTCAGGATAAAACTTCTGAGACCATCCAGCTGATACCAGTTTAAGAACAGACATGTTTAAAACATGTTTTCTCAGTGAGTATCTAGTAGTGATATATGCTTACCTCCCAAATTCATTCCAGCTTGAAGACATTTCTGTAATCGGCAAGCTGGACAGTTTTTTCTTCGAATCTTATCAATTATACAGTCATTCCGTCCAGCACATAAATAATTGTGTTGCCCTGCATTAGCAAAAAGAGAAAAAGAAAAAAGTTATATTCTGCTGCATTCAACTGTATAAAGACTTAGAGATGAAAGAAGGGATTTCTCCCTTGTTTACAATCTACTATTACATCTTTTTAAACACAAACCCTCCAGAGCACCTGATGCAGCACACCACATTAAATCATAAAACAATTTTTAAAAGAAAAGAGCCCTTCAGCACAATACCCAAGAGAGCAGAACAGAATTCATAAATGAAGAGCATAAAATCAGGAAAGTTACTTCTTTAGTAAAAACTTCCAAAGAGGTAGCAAAAACAACAGAGACCTTTGTAGTGCCATAAAGGCTAATACACATTATATATAGTCTAGAGTTCCAGCTTTCACGGACTAGAATTCACTTTATCAAATGCAAAAAAGCATTATTCTGAGTTAACAGGTTTATAAACACAAGGATACAGAGGGCAAACTGTACAAAATGGGGTCAAAATGGCAAAAGACATGCAAAAAGCTTGGCTAGTGAGAGTTCAATTAAAGCTTAAATCAGGGGTGGTGAACTGCTGGCTTGCAGGCTTGATCTAGTCTAGAAAGCTTTCCCTGGTGGTCTGGCAGTCCCTGATCTAATTTTCTGGTGGCGGCACTACCACTGAGGAGGAAAATACAGAGCGCCAGCAGCAGAGGTGGTGCATTTTTTATCCTCATCGTGGTGCTGGGTCAGGCACAGAGGTTTCAGTTTCTCTGCTTAGTCCAGTGCCACGCTGGAGATACAGACTGTGCCCTCACTCATCAGATGAGTGATCTGATAAGCAAAAAGGAAGTGCTGATCCGTGAGTGTGAGAGTGCGTCTGTCTGTCTGTTCCCTGTGTGTTTTATGTGTCCTCTTCAGCTGATCTATATGGATCAGCTGAAGACTAGGGAGTGTGCCTGTGTGTGTTGTGCATGCGTGTGAAAAGAGTCACATTCATGCTGACCAAAGCCTTTTGGAGTTTTACCAAAGGTGATCAAAATAAGCACAGTAATCATTCACTACAGAATAAATTGAGGCTAATGGAATCACCCTAATATTGCAAAATAAATAAATACTTGTGTTGTTGCTAATCAAGTCCCACCTGCAAAAGGTAAAAGCCCAGTTTACAAAATTCAGCCATATTGCATGCCCTGGGTTGGAACTCAACATGTGGTATGCTCCAGCTAGAGGAATGCAGGTATGAGTTTCTGATTGTTCCTTCCCTGAAGGAAAACACTGTAGGGTTTGGGGATCCTCCACCACAACAGTAAGGGAAGTGATGCAGAAGCAGGTGATGCAGAGGCATCAGCAATACACCCCCCACCCTCAAACAGCAGTCTGTGCTGGGTCCGTAGTCACTTGCACAAAGGTGCCCATCCATTGGTGCAAGGGACACATGGCGTACAACCCTCTGAATGTACTATGCCTACTAAGGAAAGAAGTTACCAAAGGAGTTACTGGGAAAAAGCAGGAGGGAGCTGTTGTGTTTATATTTGGTTTGGGGGCTTCCCCTAAGCGCCTGGTTGGCCACTGCGAGAATAGGATACTGAACTAGAAAGGGCTTTTGGTCTGATCCAGATTGAATGTTCTTATGTTCACATCAACCAAAGAGGACCCTTTCTTTGCACCAGAACCACAAAGCTGGTCAGGTGCGTTATTCAAAATTTACGGACCAGGTTTTCTCAGATGAGCAATTAAGAACTCTGCTCTTGCTTAAAAGAAACAGTCAGGTTTGGTTTGTACTGTGTTCCCCCCCACACTTGTATGTTTTAGGGGGCAACTTTCAAAAAACTGAATTTATTTGAACTGTTAAAATGCAACATCACATCTACCCATGCACTTTTTATGATATGTTCATTTTAAAGACACAAAGTAATCAAATCTAACCTTCCAACAGGCCCATGAGAAACTTTGAAACAAGGCTGTTGGGAAGTAGCCTTTCGTGTTGCAGTAAATCAAATACGAAGCATAGCAGCCTAATTTCCCTGCCTTCCCATCCCTTGCAGCAAAATCCACATCACCCTTGAGTGGACCAAGACAATGACAACCACAACACAGGCAGTCACACAACAGCCGATAATCAGGATATAAAATCCACTGCTCCTTATGCTGAATGAATTGCTTTTGGTATGTGTTAATAGCCGCGATGTGGCTTGACAAAATGGCTACAAAATGTAGAGTTTTCAGAGCTAGGATAATGTTTCTGCATATTGTGCTAATTAAGTAATTTGGACTTTGGGAATATATTACCTAGGTCCTAGTACATCCCTAGAATGGGTGTTGAACTTTAAAAAAGGGGTTTTATTCTGATGATACCAATGTAATGAAATGATGCCATGAATACCTGTGTGATTTTTCATTTGGGCTTTAAGAAACTCAGTTCCAGAGATTGTTCTTCCTAACTTACAGAGGGATGGAACCAAGGCCAGATTCTTCCTTCACATTCATAAGCTTGCTTCATGCTCATAAATAAACATTATTAACAGCCCCTTGGCTACATTAATTTCACATACTTATTTTGGGTCTCGTTTCACTTCTGAAACTGGCTGTTTTAATTATTTGCCCAGTGGAATGGAATGAAAATATGCTGTGGAAAATCAATGAGGAAAAGGCGACTGGGGGCAGGGAGGACGCATCTCTTGGAAATCTAGCTCTCAAACAGGCCTTTCTCTGTAGTGGAGGGATCTGCCCCTCTCTGCCTTAAGCTCAGTGAAGCAGTCTTTACTGCTGCAGAACAAAAATCATATAATTCAGCAGCAGCCTTTCCTTTCGACTCACCCAGCTGCATGTGAAATACAACTTTTCCTGGCAGCTTTCAAGTCAATACCTCACTTACTTAAATCAGTGCTGTTATATCACCGCATGCCTGCAATCTCCTAAGTGGTGAAACATGACTGCTAAATAATATTTCACTTTAACAGTATTAGGTACAACGCAAGCCCACCCTCAGCAAGTGATATGTTTTAAAACATAGACAGATCATGCCATTTCTCTCTTTCAATATTAATACTCATCATTTTTAAAACAAAGCACAATTGACAACATCTGTTGTTTCAAGCTTTTAAAAAAACCTCACTGTATTTTACTGGGGGGGGGGGAGTCCACAAACTTTTCCATTTTGTGAGATTTTTAAAACTGAGCTATACGTTTTGATTTTAAAATGTTCTCTCTTATACAGTGAACAGGTTTTTTTCCAAAGCAGTTGCCAACTGCCCAGCAACAGCAGCCTATGTTTGCACTCACTATTTTAGGCTACATCACATGTCAATTACATAACCTTGTTTTACTGCTCTTGAACTGGTTGGAACAACCCGGGAAACAGATTAGGGCAGTCCCTCGAAATTCTGCAATGCAAATTCAACTACATGCCCAAATTCCTACCACTTAATAAAATATTACACCTATGTTCAGTTTCTCTCCATAACTGGTTACTTATTATTAGAGCAAACTAAAGCTTGTGATAATTAACTTCCCCAATTCTGTTTAAACCAGTGTATTCTGACTATGCAGTAGCAACAGTAAACTAATAAATAATGGCCTGCATTGCTCAGGTGTATGTACAGTAATATAATTAATTGTAATTTACAAAAAGTAGATCAAGGGTGTGCCAGAAGCATGCAAAGTTTTTTTTAGTTTTTTTAGTTTTTGAGGGGAGGGAGAGGGGTTGGGAATTACTGAGTTGCAGCACACAGATTTAAAGGAATCAGAGCCTGCACAGCTGTGTCATGAACAAATGTAAATTTCCAGAGGTCTGTTCAAGAAAAAAGAGAAGAATGTTTTAAAATCAAGAAAAAAATAGCAAGATGATACTCTCTCTCTCTCTCTTTCTCTCTCTCTCTCTCTCTCTCTCTCACACACACACACTCGCAAATGTGTGCATGCACACACAAACTGATTTTCATACTCCCATAATTTAAAGTCTGTCTCCATGCAATGTATTTTCATAATCAACATTTTCCCTGCACACTGATCATTTTCACTGTGCTAGCATAGGACTCAGTGCACCTGAGCACTGAACTGTCAGGTCACAGGTAGTCTAATTCAAGGTTAACCCATTTATTCTTTTCCCAGCTTTGTCACACCGCCTTCCATATTCTTTGATCCATTTCTCTGCTATTGGATTAACCTCCCTTGGAATTATCAGCCATTTGTTTTCCCTCTTGTCCTGAGAAGCCATCCTTTTCTGGTGAGATGCTTAGTCTCCTGTTCCAAAGATGACTTAAGACTGCTGATTTACCTTCAGGGGGCCCTGATCCTGCCTGGGATGCATGTGCCTCTGCCACCCAGCTCCAGAATGACAGATTATCATCGTGACCACAGCATTCCTAAACAAGAGCCCACCTGGGATTGTAGAAGGAAATCACATCCATAATCATTAGTTATTTTTATAAACAAAGAGGAACATCAGCAACAATGTGGCCATAACCAGAAACAACTTCATGTTGCTAAACAAGCTAGAGAGATAATTAAATCAAGAGGCCGGAGGACCCTAGAGAAAATACATGACACAGTGTACCTGAGGATTATTTCATTGCATATTTTAACCACCAACATTAATGATTAAAGGTTTTAATGTTTTAATGGGATTGTTTTGTGGTGTATTTTATAATGTGTAATTTTAAAAAAATATTTTGTAAATCACCTAAAAGACTAATTTGGCATTAAGCGGTAAATTAATTAACCAACCAACAACTACACCTATTTTCAGTCATCAAGGCACAATGTTCACACCATCTGAGTAAACACACCAGGCTCCAAAAACCTGAACCCTCACACAGTGCCTCATGCACCTATGCTCACAAGTTAATTCCAGTGTGTGTATACGTATGCAACCTTAATATACTTCCCCCTTGCATTAAAACCATGTGATAATATTTTTCCCCATTCAGTTCAATCAACTACTTTGTCATTCCTTTTAAGGTTATTTTCTTTCTAAAATGGTTGAGCACAATTTACCTAGGGCTTGCACAAGTTTCTGGTGGATTATACCATTTATTTCATCTTTCTTTGCTGACCTAGATTGCTTCTACTACTTATTTTATCTTCAGTGTTCTTTCTCCTTTTTTTTATCCATTATCTCTGCTTCTCTCTTATTCTAACTTTCACTTTAGTCTGAATATCTCTGCTGTTTCCTCCTTCCATATCGTGGCTTCTATTATTTTGCTGACTAAATGGAACTATTCTCAAGTAAGTGGACTGGGAACTGCAGCCAAAGTATCTTTATCAACGATGGAGAGATCAGTTGCTCATTACAGTACTTTAATTCCCCATTTCATAATTTTTTCTACTCCTCACCTTTCTGTTGAAGCACATGTTAAAATAACACAATTAAAAGGAGAAAAGCAAATGTTTAAGCAAGGCACAAAAGGAATATGGCTCATTTTCCCAAGTAAATTAGATATTTCATAATAATTAGTATGCACATTGACTTCACATCTTCAGTCTTCCAACTCTCTATACCATCTAGAGTTTCCACTTTAATTTTTAGAAACAATCTTCTCCCCAAGATACTATTTCTGCAAATATTCTTTTATAAAAGTGGCATTGTCTAATATTACTACAAAGTGGTTTAACATGATATTATCTGGCTTCTTTTCTAATTGCATCCCAAGGGCGGTTCAAAAGTGTACACTCGCAACATTGGTGTAGCATCTCTACAAAGAGTATTAAGATAGGGAGGTGTTTCCCACCTTAGTTCTATGTGTACATACACACAGAGGTACATATACAGGCAGAACAAGAGACCATCAGGCATATTCATTCATTCATTCAATAAAATTTATACAGCTGGAGATGACGAGCACTGAACCTGGGACCGTCTGCATGCAAAGCAGATGTTCTACCATTGAGCTACAGCTCTTCCTATCGATGAAGGGAAGTACAAATGCATAAAACAAGCAAATAAATAATAAGCACTGGGAGATATATGCACATTTCCAATATGCCCATCCAGCTCTCTTTCACCATGTTCTAAGCATGAATAAAATGTCCCGGGCAAAGAGGACTAGCTCAATAGGGTTCAACCATCATTGGCTCAAAACCCTTAGTCTCATAGATCTCTCCTATTCTTCATTTAGAAAGATGCACTAACCACTTGAACCAAGTTCTATTTTGAATTTAGTTATTGAAAGAAAAAATGACACATAAATTACACCTCCTCTCATGCTGATCATTTCTATTTAGTGTGGTGGGATTTTATTTCATATAATTTTGTTTTCACAAAGAAAGATATGTAATGAGAACACCAGGAAAGCCTCCTTGGAGACAGCATTCCACAAACAGTGAATCATCTCAGAAATGGCCCGTTCTCATGCTGCCATGCTCCAGACCTCTTGTGGAGTGGACACATGAAGAAGGGCCTCAGATGATGAGCCCAGGGCAGGCAATATGAGGAGGGGCTGTCCTTGAGGTATTGCGGCCCTGAACTGCTTAAGGCTTTATAGGTCAAAACCGGTGCTCTGAATTAGGCCTGGATGCTAATTGGCAGCCAGTGCCAAAAAAACCTCAATTAAATGGATACCTAAGTAATTATGCATATAAACAAGAAAGTTCAGTACTTCAGATCTCCAATATGGTTAATATATTGAAACTGACAATACTACACAACCACTTTACACTAATTAACACTCCTGTGTGCTTTAGAAGATGTAACATAGCATTATCTATTCCCACTGGGAAGATGTGAAAACCAATGAGAGGCAGTATGCTAGGAAGAGGGGAAAAACACTGTTTCCATCCATTACATTCAGCAAAAGGAACCAATAACTTAATATGCTTTCATAGGGCTAGCATATGTCGGACTTTATAGATTCACGTATCTTTTATCTTTAGTGGATATTCCTATTTCTTTTCTTCTTTGCCTGCCCCTGCCCTGTTGCCTCTTTCACCTCTTCTCATAGACAAGTTCAAATATGCCTGTGAAGCTCAAAATGCTTGTGCACTTTCAGCTACAAAGATTTTTCCTATATTCCCTTCAAAAGGGACGCGAAGGAAGAAAGCAGGCGATACTCTGAGCTAAATGAACAGAACTGCTAGAATAATCTGTACAAATACTGAAGGGGAGGCCATTTATGTTAACAGTGAATGTTTGATAAACAAGATATGTTAAACTTTAACAAAACAAAATAAAAAAATTCAATTAAAAGGCATTGCGTCTCCTGCTTTATCTTTCATAGATCATACTGCCCATTCCATTATCAGATTACAACAAACACATGATTGTTCTGTATCTCTGTTCTAATATGTATTTGCCCCCTTCTTCCTTCCTTTGCTCCCTCCCTCCTATTTTCTACAATTATGCTGTTACAGCTTTCTCAGCAGGCCCTGTAGATGTTTTTCCTTCTTTTGCATGTGTCTTTCAACATGCTCCAAATATTCATTTCCCCTCTGTTTCTTTTGTGTAGATTATGAAACAATTATACTTAAACAGTGCCACTAAAATACTTCAGTAAATCCATCTATCTGCTGATCTAGTGATTTAAGATGGATGATTTTTTACAGGTTGCCAATAATGTAATAATTGGAGGCACATCAACTATACTGGGGGTTCAAAATGCATATTAAAAAAGGAAGCCTTATTATGCTGAAGGTGACTTTCAAAGCATGTCTTTAACTTTGCTTCAAGTCCTAATGAGGCCTAAAAAAGGACTCTGTTTATTTAAGGTAACTTTATCAGGAAGATAAATGCTGGTTTTATCTTGTTCCTTTGGATGGTTCAAGAGATACAGAAAGTTATTTGTAGTGTTTCTAGCATACATTCGTCAGAACATTTAAATTTTAGAAGTCTACACTGAATTCCAAAATGGGAGGTCTATTTGCAATTCAACAGCAGCTCTATCATGGTGGCCTCAATGTATTTTGTTATGTACTGAGTTGAATAGGATCCAAAGTGCAGCAGTCTGATTGGTCCTAGAACAATAGGATCCAAAAGGCAGCAGCCTGATTGGTCCTAGAACAATAGGATTCAGAATGCAGCAGTCTGATTGGTCCTAGAACAATGCAGCAGTATGGTTGGTTGGCAGGAACCACCCAATCATGCTCCAGATAGAAGTGAATCCACAACCTGATTGGCTTACAGTAGAATTCCGGAATTAGCCAATCATGTGCAGCCCATTGTGTAAATAATGTATATAAAGCAGATACTTTGAGGGGACATTCATTCATTCCTCCTCACCACTATGAGCTGAATAAAGAGCATGAAATCACTTTGCGACTCTGAGTATATTTCATATTTCATATACAGATAGGTAGCCGTGTTGGTCTGCCATAGTCAAAACAAAATAAAAAAAATCCTTCCAGTAGCACCTTAAAGACCAACTAAGTTAGTTCTTGGTATGAGCTTTCGTGTGCATGCACACTTCTTCAGATACACTGAAACAGAAGTCACCAGACACTCCTATATAGTGAGAAGGTGGGGAGGGGTATTACTCAGAAGGGTAATCCCACCACCCTTCTGAGTAATACCCCTCCCCACCTTCTCACTATATATATATATATATATATATATAATATTTATTAAATTTTAGTTTAACAATAAAATACATAGGTAATAACCCAGTCTTTTCCAAAATCCACATTTCATATTCATCTTTGGACTTCCTCACAACCCTTGTTCCTGCTTTCTAAGCTCATAAATTTTACCAGCAAATTATTAACTTGGTTTAATTCATATAATATAATTTTTCAATATTAATATCTCAGATTTTAAACTTTAACATACTCTTATTGACATTTAATTATAAAATGTTACATATTCAAAATTTATCTTTTCATCTTCCAATTAAATTTAAAATTGTATTCTTTATAATTAGTTTGTTGAAGCCATGTTTTTGCAGGTCTTGCATCTCTCTTAACAATCATACAGTTTACAATATTTTTGTAGATAGTCCTTAAATTTCTTCCAGTCTTCCTCCACCAGTTCTTCTCCCAGGTCTCGGATTCTGCCCGTCATCTCCGCCAATTCCATATAGTCTATCAGTTGCATCTGCCATTCTTCCAGTGTGGGTAATTCTTGAGTTTTCCAGCTTTTAGCGATGAGTACCCTTGCTGCTGTAGTAGCGTACATAAAAAAGGTTCGATCTTTCTTTTGCACACTCTGACTGACAATGCCCAAGAGAAAGGCCTCTGGTTTCTTAAGGAAGGTATACTTAAATACCTTTTTCAGTTCATTATAAATCATTTCCCAGAAAGCCTTCACTCTAGGGCAAGTCCACCAGAGGTGAAAGAATGTTCCTTCAGCTTCTTTACACTTCCAACATTTATTATCAGACACATGGTATATCTTTGCAAGCTTGACTGGGGTCATGTACCACCTGTAAATCATTTTCATAATATTTTCTTTCAAGGCATTACATGCCGTAAATCTCAAACCTGTGGTCCATAACTTTTCCCAGTCAGCAAACATGATGTTGTACCCTATGTCCTGTGCCCATTTTATCATAGCTGATTTGACCGTTTCATCCTGTGTGTTCCATTTTAGCAGCAAATTATACATTCTTGAAAGTATCTTAGAGCTGGGTTCTAACAATTCTGTTTCTAACTTTGATTTTTCCACCTGGAATCCTACCTTTTTGTCCAACTTAAAAACTTCTTTAATCTGAGCATAATGTAGCCAATCTCGCACTTTATCTTTTATTTTCTCCATACTCTGCAACCTCCAGTTATCTCCATCTTTTTCTATTATTTCCCAATATTTCGGCCATTTGGCCTCCATATTGAGTTTTTTCAAGGCCTTAGCCTCCCTTGGTGATAACCACCTTGGGGTCTTGTTTTCCAATAAGTCTTTATATTTCAACCAGACATTAAATACTGCTTTTCTGACAACATGGTTCTTGAAGTTCTTATGTATTTTAGCCTTGTCATACCACAGATATGCATGCCACACCACCTTCTCACTATATAGAAGGGTCTGGTGACTGAAGGGTCTGGTGATCTGAAGAAGTGTGCATGCACACGAAAGCTCATACCAAGAACTAACTTAGTTGGTCTTTAAGGTGCTACTGGAAGGAATTTTCATATTTCATAGGCTGCCTCCATAGATACAGGTGCATTGGATGAGCTCCACCACAATGGGATTTCTTAAATGGATGGAAGAACTTTTGTCACACCCAAGAATGCATACAGAAATGCATCTTGCTTTGAGGCAAACAGGGAGCTTCTTGTGAGCGAACACTGTGAGTGAGCACAGAAGCAACCGGGTGGAGAAGGAAGGTTTGAATTCAACAACATAATTCAGCAGACTTAATGATGAAACTCAACAGAAGGAAAATGGGAAAGCAAAGCGACGTTTGGTATTCAGGGCCTCATTTCAAGAGTGCTTGATGTTTAACATCATACAGAAAAGGTCACACTCTTTGGACAAGTATATTCAGTAGGACTACCACCCTGAGCTTCCTTCTCATCACCATCAGAAGCATATACTGAAAGAGGAGGAAACAACAATTTACCATAGTCTATCTTAGAGTGGTCCGATTTTTCATACCAACTGGACTGCAAGAGTATTTTGACAAGGAACCCATGGGTTACACACTGCCTTTTTGCATGGGGGGCAGGGAGTGAGACCCAAATTTGGCACCTGTCCACCCTAGCTCTCATGCTGCTTTCCCAAAGCTGGATAAGTGAGTTACAGGGCTTTGGAAAGGTGGTGTGAGACTCTGGCAGGGTCCAAGAGCCCTCCCACATCCTTCTGAAAGTGAGGAAAGCACTACCCAGCTTTGGGAAGGCAGTGTGAAGACGGGAGTGGGGCATGTCAAATGCTGCCGAGGGCCACTAAAAAAGGCCTCGAGGGCCGCATGCTGCCCTTGGGCCATGCACTGGATCACCTTGGTCTCTCTATTATGAATGCAAAAGAGTAGTCCCCTTCACCAGTTTTATCCTTGTAGGAAACAAATATTTGCCATAATCCTAGGAGCGCAGGGAAAAGTGAGCGAAGATGAGCTTACATATTTGATTTTGTGATTGCACTTTACCTGATAGAGTGGGATGGGGGATTTGGGTTCACTGTTATCAGTGAAAACTTTTTCAATAAAATGGTTGGGGGGGGAGTCACTATGTCTAGTTATCTCAAGCATGTGCTATTGCAATTCATATCAGACAAAGAGACTCCTGCATGATCACAGCTTTCCCCATTCACTTCAGTGTCACAGAGAGCACTGTGTGTACAACAGAGGTTGCATGTGGACCCATTCCTGAGAATGAAGTGAATGGAAAGGTATTGGTTAAGACACTGGAACTCTCCAGCCCAAGCATGTTACCAGCATTAGAGCCTTGGGACTAACCAACTTCAGGGGTCCTGACTTGCAGTAGGAACTCTCCAGCCCAAGCATGTTACCAGCATTAGAGCCTTGGGACCTACCAACTTCAGGGGTCCTGACTTGCAGTTTCGACAAAAAATGTCAGCATCACCAAATCATTAACTCATGTAAGAACATAAGGAGAACCTTCTGGATGGGCAGCAACCCACCTAGTCCAGCATCCTGTTCTCACAGTGGCCCAACAGGTGCTTATGGGAAACCAAGATGCAGGACCTGAGCACAAGAGCACAGTCCCCTCCCTTGGTTTCTGGCAACTGGTATTCTGAAGCCTAAAGTGAAGGGTTCTGCTATGGCAACATCACAATCCTCTTTTTAAACATATGTTTTTAAATATTCCATAAAATCGGGGCCAGATTTAGGTTTGAGGAGGCCCTAAGCTACTGAAGGTAATGGAGCCTTTTATATGTCCAGCTGTCCTTTGTCAACAACAAATTGTCACTGTCTTTTGTGTTGAATATATGCTATATGGTAATTTATGGACATAATAGGTATCTAAAGCCATTTGCACATGTTGCCATACAACCAGTCCATGCAGAATGTAGGCACCAGTGATCTTTTAGGGAGCAGGCTAGCAGGTGGGGCCCATTACTTACATCACAAAAGCCTACACAACACAAAATAAAACCCTGTTGCTGTATGTAGGTTTTATTTTATTTGTTTTTTATCTTATATTTTGGAAATGTACATCCAGGTTTTTTTCCTTTAAATTTTTTTGGGGGCCCCAAGAGAGTGGGGCCCTAAGCTATAGCTTGTTTAGCTTACATGTAAATCCGGCACTGCATAAAATGCATTCTGATTTAAAATATGGTGGTATTCAAGAATTTCTCTTAGTATGGCTGTGAACCAGATAAAATTAGCTCTGTAAGAGGTGTGTTTGAAAATGCCACATGCACTAAATCAAACAAAAATTAGAGCAAATGAATTTAGCGTGCTAAAAAGGTTTTTCCACTTTAGTAAGTAGATTATAATGAAACGTAGTAAAATATTTCATATAACTGATTAGTATGTTCCCACTTATGTACACTCTTGAAGCAGTGTGAGGTTTTCAAAGCTGGAAAGTAGCCAAAACCAACATTGGGTGGGGGGAGAGACATGACACACTTTAAAAGGCATAATTTCTGTAGTGGAGTTTTGTAGGGTTTTAAAAAATAAATAAATCACAGTTTCTAATGCCTATAAAATGAAGAGCCCCAAATCCAGAAAGGTCAATTGTAGAATATTGCACATACAGAAACAGAATGAAATTGCTTTTCTACAATACTGCACAGGGATGATTACAATACTTAAAGTATTCCTGTGCAAATACACTAAAGCAGGTGAGCAAGGAAAAGTGAGGAATCAAAGTTATTCTATTTGCAAATGAAATCCGTCACTTTCTATCACTTGGAATGCCATTATCCTAAGAAAGAAAGTATGTTTAGCATGTTGTTATGTCTGGGGTGCCACATAAGCCTCCAGGGCATGGTTCATATCACTGCAATGCCTTACACAGTTCTGGCATTAAGTAAATATTAAACAGCAGTACTTGCATATGTAATTACTCATTGCCTTTCTACTGTTTCCATACAAGCAATATATGCTTAGACCACCAAAGAAACCTCAAAGAAAGAAGTGAGCATTTTTACTAAGAATTCTGTCTTCCTTTTAATTCATTTATTTGTCATCATCAGTCCTAGATAATTCCCCCCAACACAGGCATGCTTATCGCAGCTCAAGAGTGTGTTCAGTTTCTTAGACTAAATAATAACTTTCTACAGGCTGCTCTTAGTTTTTCTGTTTGCCAAGTATTGTTGAAACAACAGAAGGTGCAGGAAATGTATGGAACAACAATCACATTCCAATTCTTTGGCTCCACTCCTTATGCCAACACAAAAACTCCACCGCATTACAGAATTTTTAATAACCCCTAAAATACGGTGCCAAACTCAAATCATGCAAAGGCCAGCTAAACAGAAAATGTAACAAACAAACCTGTTTAAATATATAGCAATTCTCCACTTGCTTGGAAAAGTTCTCTATTTTAAACAATATCTCATTCACAAAGAGTTTATGTCCTTACTTCATTTCATACAAGGCCGTTTCCTAAAATTGTCAATGAAACAAGAGGGTGTTTTTGTTTTGTTTTTAAACCCAGGAACATGAACAAATATTAGTTATGAAATATCTGTTGCTCTCCTGTCTAATAACCAAGGGTACTGAAAGCACTTTAAAAGTCAACTTTCAGATTATTTTTTGATTGCCTCAGTACTTCAGATGTTGGGAAATCTCAGCTTTAAGAGATTAATCTTCTTCATGGTAGTAAGGCAATGAGCATTGTTTCAAGGCCTCTCATAGAAATAATTTAAAAGGAAGTATCATGTTCTTTGACTAATCTGCTCATTTTGTTGGTCCTGATGTTTAACTGTTCCATTCATCAAACTTCGTTCCAAATGAAACTGAGACATTCCAAACTGAGACACTGATACTGTAACACAAGTTGATCACACACAAAGAAGTAAAAATACAAAAGAAGTGTAGAAGTAACGATCTCCATAAAAATGTTGCTTCATATCAGGAAATCACACTGACCAATTCCAGCTACAGCTATTGAATCTGGCAGTAGGACTTAATGAATACTGATGTCTAGAACAAGTGCTTGTACTTCAATTAGGTAACGAGTTCATTTATTATTATTATTTGTTATGTAGATGTGACAGAGGTTAACCCACCATAATTAAGGTGGCATTTATAGATAGACATATATAAGGCGGAGGGAAGAAAAAGAAGATAAAGTTTGTTCCTAGCAGAAGAAAATCAAGTATAAATGTTGCACAATTTGTGAGCTAATGATTAATATAATGTGAGAGAGATCTCTCTTTCTGGTTTAACAAGAAAGACTGATGACCTCAATTTTCACTATTGCTCGGAAGTGGTCAGTTAACCCTGGTAATGAGTATAATGATTAATGCCTACTATGCAAACACACAGAAGGGCTCAAAGCCAAACTCCATGTTTCTGACACCTCTAAATGGGCACAAGTTAACTTACAACAATGCATTTAGCCAAGCAATTTAGTCTGATTTAGTCTGTCAGTCACTTTTTGTTTAAGTGTGTGTCTCCTGCTAAGGGACAATAGTTTTGCCAACTTCTTTAGTTGAAGGCCTCTACAAACTGAGGCAGGAAGATTTTCAACAGCTTTTAAAACAACAACAAGAAGAAGAAGCCATGAAGCTATTAATGCTAAGAGCCCTGCTAAAAGAAGCAGCAGCTGGTGATATTAATAGAAAGTATTCATATACAATGCTGAAAATAAGTTGTTCCAACTCTGAAAATGCTGAAAATAAGTACAGCAATTTGAAATAATGTGAGGACTTCAACCTACTTAAACACTTGATTAAATTTTGAAATAGTATTATTGTGAAACCCCCATATTTGACAAGCTGGACAAGAAAAAGAAGACACCTAGCTTTATTATAGGATTCTATAATAAGAAAAGAAGATTGGAAAAATTCATGGATCAGAAGGCTATATTGTGACTACTAGTCATGATGTAGTCTGAATATCAGTTTTTTTCCTTAATGGAAATATAGCTTGTTGATATATCAGTTGCAACATGCATCTGAAAAAATATATCTTATTCATTCATCGTGTAGTTTGTAGCCAAGGCTGCTTCCACCAAAGGATTCATAAAGTGTTTCCTGCTTGGCAGGGGGTTGGACTCGATGGCCCTTGTGGTCTCTTCCAACTCTATGATTCTATGATTCTATGAAAAAGGCTTACATCTAATATAAATTTGTGCATATTGTTTCAGAGTATTGTTTACATACACTGTTTACCACAGAGTAGTGGTAAAACTAATGTGGCATTTTATCTCGATTATAATACATTTACCCTTATTTGTCACTGCACAAAATGAATTCTTTAGAAGACATACACACTTTAAATGTAACCCAAAATTAAGAACACAATAAAATACAATCAATTCAATGCTGAAGTCCAAACCAGCACCAGAAAGTAAAACAGAGGTTAAGCATATAGAAATGGATAACAATACACAAAACAGCCCAAAACGCTTCATGTTAGCTGAAAAGCAAGCAACAAACACCAATGTGCAAGGGAAAAATATATCGTTAGTAGCATTTTTTGGGAGAAGTTTTTTTTATTATTATTAATGTGGGACCACCAAGCAAGCCTCTTTAAGAAGAGCGTTCCTCAGCCACTGTCAAATAAACCCACTCCAGACTTCACTCATCTAGAGGAATCATCTGTCATCGATGTCTCTATCAGCTTCTTAGCCCTCAGTCAGTCCACAACTGCAACCAGGCAATGAACTGCTATATGCAGGCATGATGTTTGGGAGTCCTCGTATAAGTTTTAAATGCTCTTTGAAACACTGGGCAGTGCTCTCAGAATGTTATCCAGTGGCAGGGCAGGGAGGCAGTAGTTGCCTTGACCTCCCATCACTGGCATCATCAGTGCTCCCACCACTGAGTTTGCACTGTGCTGAACATGCCTCTGCCTTGACCTTTGACCTCTCCCTCTCAGTAGGCAGTGATGCCAAGTAAGGGCTGTGGCGTCACCCCACTGACTACTGTTGCTATCCAGGGATGGGTGGGATAAATATTAATCTATTTTTTAAAATAATTGAAAGGACAGGGCTCAGGAGAAATTATAGTTAATCAGAAAGCTTCTGAGCTCTTCCCCACAATTGCACTAGTGAGTGAGCATGCGGGGAGGCTCAGCTTATTTTTTAAATGCACCATCTGAAGTTTTCAAATTATCTTAAAAGGCAGGCCCAGAATGAGAATTAATGGGAAAGATTGGGGAAACTAAGATGATGCGAGAGGAAGTGGAATATAAAAGGAACCAAGGAAGGGAAGTCCGTCAGTGATGGTATTTTTGAATGTAATAGAATATGTAACTCTTTTTTCCTATTGTTTATTACTTTCCGTTTTTTCTTCTATTGAAATGTATCAAAAATGCATTATTATTTTTAAGGCAGGCAGATACATTGCAATAGTTGAGTCTCTTTACCATTCAGGACTACTCTGCTGGCCAACAGTTCACAGATGCAATGGTGATGGAAAAGTAGGAATTATTAGCCATCATCACTGCCACACAGGAAACCCTATGACAGTTTCTCATGTGTGTTTGACCATGCTAATTTCAAACTGCTCACCTTTGTTGCCCAGTCATTGTGTTGCCTACAGCCCTCCAGAAAGCTAGAGAAAAGATATGGCTCTACGTATGATCACCAGGAGCTAAGCCAGATATTGGGTCAAATGTTACGCTGTACAAATGCCTTGCCACCATATTGCAGAAGCAATATGTTTGGCAGGCTGCCAAACTGCACCAAATATGTGTTCTACATCCTGCAACATTTAAAAGTTCATTTCCAGCATCAGTTGTTCCTTCACATTTCTCTTCCTGTCCCTGTCTGATTGTTCCTCCAGCTTCACAGCTAAATATTCAGTCTCCATTTGTAAGAGCTGGATCTCAGATTGGGTGGTTAGAGCAAGATTGTGCGCATCATTTGCAGTTTTAGAAACACCTGACAGTTGGTCAGATAGCAAATCGAATTTCTTCTCAAGTGGAGCTAGGGCTGCTCTCCAGTCCAAGGCTAGGGCTTGCCTTATTTTGTTAATGTACACATCTGCGTCTCTGGCCTCCTCCATTGTAGCAGCTACTTTCCTGCTTTTGGGGACTTTCATGCTGCTTTTAGCCATGTCAGTGTCTGAGGCCTCCTCTGAAGCCTCAGATAAAGCTCCCTCTAACTAACCTTGCAGGTTTGCTTTTTGGTCCATGTATTCCTTGAATCATCTCCTTGCCAAGGCTATATAAAACTTTTGATCAGATGTCAAGAGGATCCACTTTGCTTAGATTTTGTCCCAGGACGATTGGAGACACAGAATTATGCTGCCATTTAGCTTTCCAACAAGCCACGCCCACCCCTTCCTTCGCATTTCTAACTTGCAAGGTTTTAACATTCTCCAAACTAGGGAATACTGTGTCCTCAACAAATTAATTGTGAAAGAGTAAAGCAGAGACCAAGCAATAAATCACATTTCAATTGGTTCTAATAAATCAAGACTAAATGTCACACTCTTATTGGGGATAGAGACATTTGTGTGCCTGTAATCAGTGTAAAGGCATATTATTGTAAAATGGCTTCCTCTTATGTTTCAAACTGAATAGCACACAAGTACCGACAAGGTGACCCAGTGGGAAAACAAATATGAGATATCCGTCCCAATTCCCAAAGCCTGTAAAGTTCCCATCTTTCAATTTGGCATTTTATGTTTGATTCTGCAGAAATTTCTCCTCACTGCTAGGCTATTCTGTTTTATGATGGCAAGTCTGAGATTATTACTTTCCAACAGTGTTGGCTTTCATTAGTTTTTGATTTTACGTGCTAGTGCATACTAAACAATGAGTGCTGTTATTAATTTCTCCCAATAGTATATCATTATAATGACACAATATCAGAGCAAATAAGCACCTATCACTTTCACAGTTCCAGCTAGCATTGTTAAGCATAGCATTTGCATGCATTATGCGGTGCACAGGCTAACAGAAGTGTCTTATTTCTGGATCCATGTGGCAGAGAATGAATGATTGAGTTCTTGGCTTCAGGTATCAAATTACATTTAGGAGAAATGTGAAACTCCCAGACACAGAGATTAATAAAGTTGCCTTTCCTTTTTAAAGATTATGTTCATTCCAAATGCACAGACAAAGATTGCAATCCATTGGTCCCAGATATGAAAAAAGGAAAAAGAGAAAGAAAATGCACAAGGATCAAGAAGTGGGAGGGGAGCAGTAGGACTCTGCATTATTTTTCACCAAGACTTACAGTTTTCTAATAATAGAGAACCTAGACTGCTTTGGCCAATCCTACAAATAGCCTTTCCACTTATCCATGTTCACAGCCAAGGTAACTATTAGTGTACAAATCACTGTTTATCTGCAAATAGCCTTTTCAGTGCAAAGTTCAACCCTGTAAGTACACTGAAATGGATCTAGATAATCAGTGCCATCCAAGTCTTGCACAACAACCATCTACTTGAGCAGTTTCCAAAAATATTACGTTGGACATTTGGCTGAGAGCTGGAATAGTCCTTTAAGGTGGTTCAGAACTCACCTTCTAGCAAGCAGGTATTTATTACTTCCTGCTCAATATTATGAGCCAGAAGCAGCAACGGCCAAGCAAAAAGATGGCACCCTGTACTCTTCCAAGCACCTTGTTTATGTCCCTAGGCCTCAATAAATGAAATTAATCCCAGTTCACTAGAGACCCATTTAATGGCAATGAAGTGGCATGCAAATTATTAAGGATGCAAATTTCCAAATGCTTAGCAAATAAAGTCACAGAAGACTCTCAGATGAGCTTTTCATTGTGTTTTGCAGGATCCACTTCTGACTTGCATTCCCATCACTGTCTGTTCTCATACACCACTCATATCTGCCTGTAAACCAAGGGGCCAAACCAGCAGCACCAAAAGGGAGCTTAGGAGCAATTACATCAACTGAGAAGAGAAGAAGAAGAAGAGTTTGGATTTGATATCCCGCCTTTCACTCCCTTTAAGGAGTCTCAAAGCGGCTCACATTCTCCTTTCCCTTCCTCCCCCACAACAAACACTCTGTGAGGTGAGTGGGGCTGAGAGACTTCAAAGACGTGTGACTGGCCCAAGGTCACCCAGCAGCTGCATGTGGGGAAGTGGAGACACGAACCCGGTTCCCCAGGATTACGAGACTACCGCTCTTAACCACTACACCACAAAGCAACCAGGGCTTTGACAGGACCACCAGCCATACTAATAGAAATATTGCAAGTGCTCTCATAACTCTCTCTAGGACCCATCAACCTGAGATTGGATTGTTCTCTCACCCATGGATTGTTCTCTCACCCATGCAGAGAGAGGAAGACACGGCAAGCCTAAATCTCATTCAAAAGTGATTTGGCCATGAAAGGAGAGAAGAAAAATCCCTCTCATTCCTATACCATAGCATGACCTTTAGCACATGTTGGGCCACTGACAACTGGAGGCAGCTCCATGACCTTATGGTTGCCATGACAATCCTGAACTACCTCTGACAAGTAAGCCTTGACATGGATATTGAGGTCTCCCAGAACATCCATTCTAGAGGTTCCTCCTCCTCATGTTTGAGATCACCACTATCAGATCAGGCAGAGGGAGAATGCAGAGATGGGTGGTACAGGATCTCTAATGTGCCCCAATAGTCCACATTGGAGGGGAGGGACACTCCAAACAAGTGCTCACCCAGATAGTAAACCTAATGAGAAACAGAGAATACTAATAGGCAACTTCAACCCCCACCCCATTGCAGACACCAAGTCTATACTAGCGCTGCACCAAAAACCTTGTCTAGCTAATGAACACCAGTAATCCTCAAAAACAAAACACACAAGATAGTATTTTCTGAATTTGAGTAGAAAAATTGATGTCATTTAAAAAAAAATCCACACCATCCTAAGCAGCTTCTGTTTGTAGCTAACTGTGCTACTGAATCAGCTAAAATGGTAACTTGCTCCTTGCCCCTTTTTAAAATGAAGGGCTTTAATCAGGTAACAGACAAGCTTATTCCATCTGTACTATGTACCTAACGCCTTCCAAGCTTTCAGTTTCACTGTGCTGTTGCTATGTAGTTCACACAAGCCTGCAGCAACAAGTGACGAGCAACAACTGAACACTGATCACTAACAACTTCTAAATGATCCATTGTAAAATGTCTTGCCTTTAATTAATATCTCTCGTAAATGTTCTTTGCCAATGTACAGAGCAATGTAAGCAAACTATACAGATCTCTGTCTTGAAGAACGTACAATCTCAATTTTGTTAGTAAAAGGAATAACTAGGCGAGAAAGGTAGAGTCAACAGGTGAACACAAGCAATCATGACTCTTTTCTGCTGCATCTTTAGCACAATAATTGAATGTGGCTAAAATCTCATTAGAGAAGGAGGGAAGCTAGAGTTGGAGAAGACAATATCAGACTATTGCTACATGGAGCAGACCCACAACTTATGTGGAGCTTACATTTCAGGGATAGTGCCTAAAGCCAAAATCATATATCGTCAAAACACACCGGGTGCAATGGCAGTTGGGGTTGCCAAAGTCCCCCGCCCCCATGGATACCCTCTTATTTTCTGCCTCGTTTTTAATTTTTTGATTTATTCTGCCAAGCACCTAAAGCTGAATGGGCACAACTTAAGTGTGCATAAGTTGCAGGTCTGCTGTACTTTTTCCTAACAGAAAAGTAAATTTAAACTCTAGAGGCTAGAAGCGGTCAACAGTAGCATAATGCCCAGGTAAAAGACATAGAGAAAAATACTGAAAAGCAGTACTCCAGTCACCCTTGTATACATTGCCACCGCATGTCTCTCTAGTCACTACAGGATGCAGAATCACTTTGAACATGTGGGAGAATATCTGCTGGCAAATGAGTGGGAGGGGGAATCTGAAAACATACCAATTCTGTGAATCTAATATTTTTGTTAGATTAAGCTCTATTTTCCCTCTTCTTCCTTCCTTCCTTCCTTCCTTCCTTCCTTCCTTCCTTCCTTCCTTCCTTCCTTCTTTTCTTTTCTTTTCTTTTCTTTTCTTTTCTTTTCTTTTTCTGGGATGCTTAAATTAATTGTCAATTCCAAAGGTACCAAAACAAACATGACAAGTACAGTGGTACCTCTGGTTACGAATTTAATACGTTCCGGAGGTCCGTTCCTAACCTGAAACCATTCTTAACCTGAGGTACCACTTTAGCTAATGGGGCCTCCCACTGCCGCCATGCCACCGCCGCACGGTTTCTGTTCTCATCCTGAGGTAAAGTTCTTAACCTGAGGTACTACTTCTGGGTTAGCGGAGTCTGTAACCCAAAGTGTTTGTAACCTGAGGTGTTTGTAACTCGAGGTACCACTGTAATTGCAAAAGTTTTGAATACAAGATGGACAGAGAGCTATTAATCTGCCTCTGGGCCCCTATACAAATAAGCCCCCACAAAGGAATATACATGCATGCATATAAACACAAATTCAACCCTGAGACATCACCCCAAACCATCTCTAACCATAATTCTAGACCTCAAACCACAGTATGAGCTTCCAAATATACACCAGACAACCTCTTTCACATTTCATTATCTCAGGGTTCAGCTTCATAAATTCACACCTGTTTCCATGTGCAGCAGTCACTGCAGAGTGATGGCCGTAAATGTGACTTGTTAATTCAGACATCACACCAGTCCATAGCTATCACTGCCCTTGCTTGCAAACCCAAATTGGATTCTTCCCTTCTTCTAGCCAACTGCAATTCAGACATCCTGCCAAACTATAGTTAACCTTGACATCTACATTGAGCCAAAGATACATTCAGAGGCAGAGTTGGAGGTTAGGAGGACAATGTGCCTGTCACTCAAAGCAGCAGCCTGCTTCTCTTTCTCCTTTTATCCATATAAGAAACACCTGGTAAAATAGAATATGCTGTCTTCACATCATCTAGTATTGAGTTTTCCCACTCAATAAATTTGGGTATTCCAATGAACTTTATAATGCTGAACTTTTCAACAGTGTGTCATCATTAAACACCCTAAGATAGTAACCTCAGTCACACTCACTTTAAGTGAGTCCCATTACATCCAGCGGAACTTCTTAGTAGGAAGACAGAGGCACAGAATTCAAGTCCATAACTCTAGAGGAAAATTAGTTACCCGAAAACTCTGTTTTGCTGAATTGTTCTATTTCCAGCCCTTCACCTTTAAACCTTTATACTGATAGGTACAGTTGAATGGCATGAACAGTCTAATATAGTGCAGGATACAACACTACGGAAGGGAAGATGTGTTAACTAAGATCAAGAACAGGACAGAAAGTGGAGAGAAATTGCCAGGATAAAGGGACAGGACTGTCAAATGAAGCTAGAGCAAATGAGTGAAAAAGAGTAGGGGATACAGAATAGTCCAAAATATTGTTTTCAGAGTGAGAACTAGAGGCAAGTATGCGTTCTTGAAATGCCTTCTTAAAAAACAAATCTCTTATTTCCAGGCACTTGAAACCCATGCTTCTTAATGAAAAGTAGATTCCTCCCCAGGCCTAAACATTTCTTTTTTAGAAGGAGAATGCAAATGCTTATCAATCTTAAAAGGGTGGGTTCATGATTGTATAACTACCATGCATAAATTAGCTTTAAGCTACATTTGTTATTATTTATGGATTTCTGAAGAACAGTTGGATGCATCATCTGCCTGACTCTACCCAGAATCCCCCTCCAGCTTATGAAAGGTTTGGACATGTTTATTTGTGGCTACAGAAAAATTCTTTACTTTACTTCTTCTAGCAGATGAAACAAATCAGGGTTTAAAATAAAGTTATGGAAATGTGAATTAAAGCTTAGAGGCATACAGCAGACTGCGGCCAGGTGTTTTGTAGATAAAGCTGATGGTGCATACATCTTTGGAATCATTTTAAAGTGATAGTTCTTAGGGTTAAAGGCATTGTGGAACATGCAATGAAAATTCCTTATAATCATATAAGAAAGAATATAAAAGAAGAACCCACATGAGGATTTACCTTCCACGGCTCTTTTGAAAAAGACTTTACAGCTGCCACAGGTAACTACTCCATAATGACACCCAGATGCCTCATCTCCACACACCAAACAGACTTTGGAAGGTCTTGAGGATCCAGACGACACACTTCTCAATGAGGAGCTATGAGGGAGGGGAAAAAACAAGTTCGATCAATTCAAGTCATACTTGCCACAAATAATCTCCAATTCATTGTTATGTGTGTTCAATGACTATAAGGGTCATGAATTTAGGGAGCCACAACCCCTTGACATTGGCATTGTTTGTGTTAGATTTCACTTGTTATATGAAAACCACCCATAAACACACAGTGACTGTTTTTGAATGTCACAGTAAACTATCGTTATGGATTATCATTAAGGGAACAAACCTAGTTTTCCTTCAGGCTCTCCTCCAGAGCTGCTGTGAGATCAGAAACCTTTGCTTATGATTAGTCACATTGAAGTGTTGCATCTAAACTGTAAATTTTTGGTTAATCTTAACTATAGTTTATTGAAACAAGTCAGATTAATAAGCCACAGTTTGAAGCTGGCTTGTTTCAATTAAACTGTAGTTAAGATCAATCAGAGATTAGTGGGTTCAGATGACATGACAAATGGGTTAAGCAAAAATAAAAGTGAAAATGTCTGAATTCCTCCTCACAGCTACAAAAAGAGCAGGGGAGCAGTGCAGCACAGCAGGATGCTGAGCTCATTCATATCATGATGAACCCTGATTTATCAAATGTTCAAGTGCAGTCAGATTGAATGAGTGCCACAAACTCCATCATCATTTTAATATATTGCTTGCCCTTCACCCTAATGCCCAAGGGTGGATTACAACAATTTAAAATACAACTTTAAAATAGTTTTGAAAACTTACAATTTACAAAAACTGCAATCACAAAAAACCCAACTCTTCCTTGGAATCTACCTCCTTTATCTCCTCAAAATCACCAAGGAAACATATGAAGAAAGCATTTACACATTACAGTAGGCTATCCATTAAGAAAAAAAACAGCATATGCTTTAAAAACATATTTTATGAAGACCAAATGCACAGGCATTAAATGTTGAGATTAATGCCAAACCAAACTGCATCTGAATGTCTGATGATTTATTGTATTTTTAATATTTTGTTGGAAGCTGCCCAGAGTGGCTGGGGAAACCCAGCCAGATGGGCGGGGTATAAATAAATTATTACTACTACTACTACTACTACTACTACTACTATACTCACTTGCCTGGGGGCAAGTCCCATTAAATTCAATGTAACTTATACCTGAGTAGTTCTTTAAATGAGTGCACTGAAAAGTTCTACTCAAGTATGTCCATTAGTCATGGCCTGATTAAAAACCTTAAAAGTAGGGACTCACAAAATTTCACTAGAATATTTCTGTCTTTGTATACACACACTTCTGTCTTTGTATACACATAAAGGTAAAGGTAAAGGTACCCCTGCCCGTACGGGCCAGTCTTGACAGACTCTGGGGTTGTGCGCCCATCTCACTTAAGAGGCCAGGGGCCAGCGCTGTCCGGAGACACTTCCGGGTCACGTGGCCAGCGTGACATCGCTGCTCTGGCCAGAGCCAGAGCCAGAGCCAGAGCCAGAGCCGCACACGGAAACGCCGTTTACCTTCCCGCTGGTAAGCGGTCCCTATTTATCTACTTGCACCCGGAGGTGCTTTCGAACTGCTAGGTTGGCAGGCGCTGGGACCGAGCAGCGGGAGCGCACCCCGCCGCAGGGATTCGAACCGCCGACCTTTCGATCGGCAAGCCCTAGGCGCTGAGGCTTTAACCCACAGCGCCACCTGCGTGTATACACATACACCACTCCAAATAGCATTCTGGTAAGTGCAACTTTTGAAGGTTAGATGTATATTGGTTCACATATTATTTTGGAAACTGCAGGTTTGATGGGTTCCGTGTTAAATGTGTACTGAATTGAATTTCTCCACCATCCCTAGCAGGCAAGTGATTTCTCCACTCTTTCAGCAATCTAAGCCAATGATAGTATAGCAGTCTCCCCACCACCGATGGCAATTGCTTAAAAGCTTCCTGTAAGCACTACTCAATTCACATACTGGTCCCATCAGGGGTGCTGCCCTTCCCTAAATAAAATGAATGTCATTTCCCTGCTGTTCTTTTTGCTGGTAATGCCCCCTTTTCTTGTAATTAAGTTCTCTACTCTCCATAGCTATGACAGCCATTCCCAAAGTCTACTGCTTCTGAGGCATTGAGGATGCCATAGTACTGATGAATGGGGATGTGTGAGATTTCATCTTCTTCTGCTAGGTGCATCTTGGGCCATAAACATCTTTTTTTGGCTGGTCTCTGGGGCTAGAGCATAATTTCAGAGCTAGAAGACCTGCCTTAACCACGGGAAGTATTTAATTTCACTATTATGCACATCAATGGGAGCTTCAGAATCATATGATAATTTTATATCCATGTCTGTTACCTTTAACCAAGCATTAGATATAGCAACCGGAATGAATGCCCAGGGAAAAGACAGTTCTCTAAGGGAAAGGAGTGCTGCTTAGCAAAGAGAGAAGGGGCTGAAGCCAAAAGAGCTTCAAGAAAGGAATCTAGGTTAGGATTTAGAAGTGACCATTTTCCTAGCACAGCTGGAACTCAGGGCTCTTAGCTGATAAAAGGAGAGCGAGGGGGAGAAGCAGTTGCAGTAGAAGTGGAGAAATATGCATGGGCGCTGCACTGTGGCTTTTCCCTGCTCCTGCTAACCTCTGCCTGCCTTGGTAGACTCTACAGCTGCTCTATGTAAGTATAGCTTACATGTTGAAGGGGAAGCAATTTTCAAAAGAAAGCTCTGGGGGGTAGTGAGCTTCAAGCACATTTCAGGTAACTGGCTTGCTCATTACCCTTGCTAGCTAATGGCTGGTAGTAATTGGCAGCAATATCTGAGACTGAATTCATACATGCCACTTAAAGCACTTTTGAGGCTCTCTCCTGCTGTCGGTATGCTGGCATGAAAGTTTTAAATCAATTGATGGCCGTGGAGGAAGATGCCCTTTTTCCTTTTAAAGGCTGTGTGTGTGCTCCAGTGTTGGAAGGATGATTGCACATCCGACTATTTTAGGTTTTTAAAAGGGACAGAGGAGACTGTGGGTTCTTGCACAATGGCAAGGCATGGTAGGCCTTCACCCCATGCTTTCACCTTAGCAACTTCTATGCTTAGCTGCAATCACACAGGACAAAACTGACAAGTCTGATAGCAAGCAAGATGGGCAGATGTTAGCAGCACCTGTAGTTGGGGAACAGAAAACAGGAGTTTCCTGTGGTGAGGGAAAGAGCTGTCCAAAAGTTCAGTGCACGTTTACCCTTGCTCTTACACAAACACTCCAGGCAACAACTTCAGCTATTGGTACTCCTCCTTTTCTTAGCTATGGTAGAAAGGCTCAGCTCTAGCTGAACTGGAGAAAAAGACAACTATTTGATGGCAAGACAACTGACATTAGGCAAAAAGAGACAGATTCAAGAGAAGACAGCTTGGGAGCACTTGGAAGGGGCCTTAACTTGGAGGATTTCTGCTGTAGCTCCCTCTAAGTACCGTATGTTTCGCTCTATAAGAAGCACCAGACCACAAGACGCACCTAGTTTTTGGAGGAGAAAAGCAAGAAAAAAAATATTCTGAATCTCAGAAGCCAGAACAGCAAGAGGGATCACTGCGCAGTGAAAGCAGCGCTCCCTCTTGCTGTTCTGGCTTCTGGGATAGCTGTGCAGCCTGCATTCACTCCATAATACGCACACACATTTCCCCTTACTTTTTAGGAGGGAAAAAGTGAATCTTATAGAGCAAAAAATAGAGTATTTTAGGATGCAAGACCCAGAACTGCTTTGATTCATTATTATATTTTCTCAGTCTTCTAAAAAGATAATCACATTTCTTCCTTTAAATGAACATGAATGAAGGTCAAGGCTTCAAGGTCAATACTACAGAGCAGTAGTATTTTTTAAAGAAACTGACCAGAGGTCATCCCTTGCCCTTCAATGTAAAAACTGGTACTATGATTGAAAAGGAGCTTCTCCTAGAAATCCACCAGCTCAGGAGAGGGAGAGATGGGAAAGACAAGGAGTCAGGAGCACTGGTAATGCAGAAAGATGGGGAGTTACAAACTGTCACCACCATCAAACCATGTCACTGACTACTGTTGCAGGGCAGTATTGGCTAACATCCAGGTAGGAAAATGCGGAGATGACTTTTCCACCATAAATTCCATAAGTTGTGACACGGTGGCATTCAAAGTAGGAAAACAGAACCTGTGAACAGTGCTAATGTGTCTAAACTGAAGGAGCATAGTGGTGAATCGTAGAGTGATAATTAAAATGCTATAAACTATACGTGTGATTTTGACATTACGCTGCTTAAAATGCAGTGCCTGTGCTGTGTACTGCATGCCGATGTAATGAGAGGCATGGCTTCCGGATCCCCTTCTAACTCTCAAACCCCTGAACCAGGATGAGCTCAACAGTGACCTTTACATCCTCCTATTTCCCCTTGCACACAACATAAATTCCACAATCTTAAAAGCTCACTAATTTTAACTCTGTCAGCTTTTTATGATGCAAAGTAAAAATATCCCCAGAAGAGTTTTAGATCAAGTTCCAAATTTATTCAGCTATACAAAGACTATTTCATAATTGTGCACAGCTACATAAATGGTATATTATGGTGTCAGGATAATTTGACATTAGAAAGTGGAAGTCTGCAGTCTAAAAATTCTCCAGCTTCAAAATTATGTAACCTTCACATTCATTATGAGAGTGGGAGTTCACATTCATTATGAAAGTGAGAGTTAACAAAAGCACTTAGGGGTGCCATTTAAACTGGGATCCAAACAATTGTTTCAGGTGCACCCGAGGGCTTGGGCACGCTCAGTGGAATTTTTTTTAAAAAAAACACACACACTGTGATAGGGTCTGGGAACCTTCTACTAATCTAAATTTAAGAGCCTACACAGTTGCAGAAGTGATCTGTCATATGGCTGTTCTTCGAGAAACTTAAACCCAAAGCCCCACTGGGCACATGGAACTACTTGTGTGATTAGATATCATCCTGATTCCTTTCTTGTAGGTTAAATACAATCAGTTGCCTTTGTACTGGTTTATGGCTGCACCAGCTGAGCCAGGAAGAGGTCAAGTAGTTTATCCTAGGCCATGTCACAAATATCAGTGGCTCAGACCAGATTAGGAACTAGGATTGTATTGGCTCTGAGCCTCTTACATGCATATAACTAAACTGCCTTTTAAATGAATCTGCATTCAGGGCATTAATCCCACACTGGAAATAATGCTCCTCCTCCCGTTTTGCCTCTGCTAATCTGTGAGGCTTACTAGCCCTACTCATTGTGATATTTATACATTCATTACATAACAGCATAACACTGTCTGGCAATTGTTGGATGATGACAATGGCTTATTTATTATACATTCAGGGAAGCCCTTGCAAATGAATATGAATGGATGAGCAATGTTATTTTACATTTTAGTTGTGCAAGTAAGTGATATCTAACACTGCCTAACAGCACTAAGGCTGGTCGCTGCTATAATTCATCTGTACCTATACTTGTAACCTGATACAGGGTGGCATTAAATGTGGTTTCATACTTTATTTCAGCAACGAATCTGCAGTTCTGCTCTCACTGAATTTACTAGGTCAAATGAAACTACAGACAAAGGCAACTGAAGGAGAACCGACAGAGGCACTTTACATCACAATGGAAGCATTTACCTTGATGACAATAACAAAAATACTCTCCCAGCACTCAGTCCCCAAGTAATTTATTTCTATGATATTTGGAGGACAGAGTTTCCCAATATCAGAACAAAATCAAGCTGTACAGTGGTACCTTGGGTTAAGAACTTAATTCATTCTGGAGGTCCGTTCTTAACCTGAAACTGTTCTTAACCTGAGGTACCACTTTAGCTAATGGGGCCTCCCACTGCCGCCGTGCCGCCACCACACAATTTATGTTCTCATCCTGAGGTAAAGTTCTTAACCCGAAGTACTATTTCTGGGTTAGGGGAGTGTAATCTGAAGTGCCTGTAACCTGAAGCATCTGTAACCCTAGGTACCACTGTATTGTTAAAGAGAGTAAGCTAAGCTCTGTTTTCTTGGTGTAATGACCAAGGTTTTCAGCAGTTCCAAGGCATAATGCCTTCTTCACAGATGACACCATTTTTTAAACAGAATAATTGATAGTGCTCTTCTTCTGCCATGAGGTACAAAACAACAACAAAAAAGATGAGGCCAAATGACAGGTCTACATTGGAGCTGGCCCTCTCACAGTAAAAGCCTGGGAACACAACTTCCTATGTCTCCTACCGATTTGAGACACAATCTTCCCTGTTCTCCTGCAAAATCCCCACTGAAATGGAAGCACGGCAAGTGTACAGCAGATAAAGGGGAGCAATGTAAGAGCATGCAGGGGCTTACACAAGTGGCTTAAGGAGGGAGTAGCTAAGCACTGTGTAACTCCTAGTCCAATTTAGGCACACACAAGGAGCCGGAAACATCTTCAGATGTTGCCATCCACATGTATTGGTTCCATCTCTAAGGCATGCCCTATTGCTTCTGCCCCCAGAATGCCCGCATGCTGAAAATATGCAAAGAAGAAACCTTCAGCTGAATGTAGTTATCTGGCCTGCACTTTGCAGATGTCCATGCTCCTTATATTAATGTCAAGAAAAGGACCTGTCAGATATACAACCTCAGAGATAGTCCAGGAGAGAGTGGTTCCAAATCCCCTCCACACATATTCAGCTTTACATTTAGGGGAGATTTCTATGATAGGTCTAGAGAACCTTTAGTAATACTGCCATCTCATAAACTGCAGTAATAATAATAATAATAATAATAATAATAATAATAAATTTATTATTTATACCCCGCCCATCTGGCTGAGTTTTCCCAGCCACTCTGGGTGGCTCCCAATCAAGTGTTAGCAACAATACAGCATTAAATATTAAAATATTAAAAACTTCCCTAAACAGGGCTGCCTTCACATGTCTTATAAAAAATATAACAGATGTATTATAAAAGATATAACAATGGTTACATCATTGAAATCCCCCCCCCCGTTTTGTTATTCCTCAACCCACGTAAAAACCAAGGATGTGATAGCACTTTCAAGTCAGTTGTGCAAAATCTCTGCACACCTAACAACATTAAGAGACAAGGAAAAATGAGAAATAAACATGAGAAACTTCACAGACACATTAATCCAAATAGCCATTACGTGAGAGGTGTGTGATAGATCGTGTGTGATAGGCCACACAAGAAGAGAGTTTATACACTCCAGTTTAATAGCATTCTTACTACTGAGGGAACAAAACATCATAATTTCCCAAATGGGCTGTCAACTCTCTCTCTCTCAAATCTCTTCTCTCAACTCAGTTTGTAGTGAATAGCGCCCAATTCACATTAGACTTTTTTCACAGTAATCACTCTCATATGAAGTGATATGAAGTGGCCTCCCACATGGCAGCAGAAATGTATAAACCAGCAACACAGTGGCTTGCTTTGTATATAACACTAAGATGAGTCATAGGGAAAGCATGAACAAGTGAGCATGTGAATGCATGGAGTTACAACTGTGGCTGCTTTGCAGTCCCCTGGTCCTGCTGCTGAGCCACCTGAAGCTTAGTCACAAGCCCATAGTTCGTCTCACTCCAGCTAAACCATGGTTCCTCTTGCTCCAGATATACTACAAGCTGCAGCCATGGTTTGCTCTTTGCTTATCACTCAATGTTTGCCAGAAGGAGACGAAGCACGAGGCTGGGTTTTGACGTAACACTAAGCCAAACTACGGCTTAGCTCTGGATAGTGCAGCTGGACCAGGGGAAGAGCAAAATTACTAGGACCAGGGGAATTACTGGACCAGGGGAAGAGCAAAAATTTCACTCTGTGCACTCTCAGCCTTGCTCAGTCATGCTTAGCCATGGTGGGCCAATGGCTCTGCAAAAGAAAACAATAGAAAATTGGAAGGAAAGAAGAGAAGGCTACAGAGAATTGTAACTGGCTTCAGTGTGTGCGTTCTTGAGAGTTTACAAATAATAAATTGGAATGGCTTACAGTGCACTCATCTATCTATTATTTATTCGGGTGTAAATTCAATTGAATTTGATGGAGGCTTACTCTCAAGTAAGCAGATACAGGATTGCAGCTTAAGTAGCACTGTGTTATTAGATGAACCATTTTATGTCTGTATGCTAAGTTTTCTGCATCTAGTTCACATTTCTCTCTTGGAGTAATTCATTACCCACTTTTACAGGGAATGAGTGGAAATGAGCTTAATTTGATGTGCTTAACAATGCTAATGGTGGCTTTAAACTACCGACCTTGACAAACTATTGCCATAAGTCCATTTTTGGCTTTCTAAGTTGGCTTTGGTAACATTTCTGCAGAATTTTAATTAAAAAGAATGGATTTTGCATTTTTTAAAAAAATCAATAAAATTACGGTAGATAATCACGTTTAAAAGCTGATTATATGAGTTATTATCCTTCTCAAACCAGATGTTAAATATATGAGGAAAAATTTAAACCATTATGAGAAATCAAGTCTGGAATGCTTGTTTTCAAGTTCTAACTACTAAACTTGAACAAACACGTCCCAAAATTTCTGCATTTTATTTAAGCCCAAATGAGTAATTATGAGCTAGCTCTCTACACCTTTTCTAATATAATTACTAATTAATAAGTAAATGCAAAGAATTTGAAATACATACAACCTTGAACATTTGCACTCTTAAAATATTAGCTACATTTGAAAGGAAAAAAGAAATAACGTTAGATTTGACACAACTCTTTCATGGGCTGTTCAGTTATTCATCGGTTTTGTCACCAACAATTTTCATTGAAACTCTATGCAATTCACATCCCAAAGTAAACAATGTAGAAGAATTTGAATTACGTGCACAGTAATTCAGCTGGCTATTGAAATTATGTAATATATACTCCTTCCTACTACATTTTTCTGTTTTTCTGGTTCATCTACCAAGAGAAAACATAAAAGGGTCTGATGAGAAGTTGTGCATAGTGACATGTAAACTTCCCACAGTTTGATTTAGAATTAGTTTTGAGTTCTCTTACGAGTGTGTGTATATGTGTATATGTGTATTTGTGTCTCTCTCTCTCTCTCTGTGTGTGTGTGTATATATGCTGGCTGTACCTTATTATCTTATCAGTTTCAATGGGCAAAAGTTTATTTACTTTTTGTCCACATCTTAGACACTAGACACATCAAAATGCTATTTTCAAGGCTCCAAAAAACTATAAGCAAACCAGGGATGCTCTTATGCCTTGGGAATGAAGATGCTGTGCAGTTCCTGAGCTTGTCTAACCAGGCAGATATTTTCAAGCTTCATGCAATTAGCTTAGCTTCACTGAACATGCATAAGTCAATGGCAAACGCTGCAATGGTTTCAATAAGATCCAGATTGTATTATCCATCTACTCTTGAAAAAAAAGGGTACGGTTCCTTCAGAAATGGTTTTGGCCCCAACTCTTTTTTATACTCTTGAGTTTTCGCTGTCCTCCCAACCAACCAATTCACTTGTCTTTTCTCACCTTTGCTCCTTAAGACATCATACATCCAAGACTGTGAACATTTTGACTTGTGACTACCACAGAACCTTCCAAATCATATAATACCCAGCAGTTTAAAATGTGCCCTCACCATATTAGGATTCTGTAATACAGAGACCTTTAAGTCTCCCAGACAAAATCCAGTAGTCATTCAAGGTCTTGCCCTGCAAGCCTGAATATGCTTCAACCTCTTATAATTCAACAACAGAAAATGTACATTCAACTTGGCAGGCAGAACTTTTAACTCCCCATGCAGTTTTGTTAGGACAATGTAAGGTCATGGTATATAACCTAGTTCTGTAACAATGTTCATTTTTCTTACTAACTTTCCATCCTTACTCTTCCTTGAGAAAACTATTCTTTCCGCTTGTTCTTAGATCCAGCCATACCATAACTCAATGCCACAGACTAGCCTAATGAATTAACAAGCCCCATCTATTTCAAACATAATCTGAACTAGTAGGCAGTTATCCTATCCAAACAGCATAGGATGTGTACATCATAGATGACAGGATACCATTTCCATGGGACATCACAGAGCAGGCATCATAAAGCATTTCAACTGCAGGGTTAAGCTCTTCAGGTTCAAAATCTGATTTCTTATTTATGAGTCATCAGTGGGAAGCATCTATATTACATTTAGCCTAGAGGAACACCACACACATACCTCCTTCTGTGTAAAAACTGAAGCAAGGTTTTCAGTATGGCAAACTGCTAAGTGACTTCAGACTCTAATCTGGAAGGCAGAAATTAATGGAACTGCAGTGGTATGTACCACAAGCCTCTCTTCTTCAAACCAGAAGTGCTTCATCATATACTCTTTACTTCTCATCCTGCCTCTTGGCTCCTATTTCTCTTCTTTTGTTACATAAGAACACAGGAGGCTGCCTTACACCAGATCAAGCAAGCTGTCCATCTAGCCTACTATTCTCAACTCTGACAGAGGCCTTTAACATTGCCTACAATTTGATCCTTCAAATGGGAAATGCCATGGATTGAACATGGGATTTTCTGCATGCAAGCATGCGCTTTTCTACAGAGCTACAGTACCCTCCCCCAATTCACTTTTTCTTAATTTTACAACCGTAATCATTCATTTGGTACCCTACCTGGATAGTAAACATGGGGTAGGCCAAAGTCAGGATAGCATATTTAGAGAAAGAAAAATTGTTCTGGAGTAGAGAGGAATGGGTTTTGCAAAAGCTGTTTTAGTTGCAAACAAAATGACAGAAGGCACAAGCCCTAACAGTCCATTTGGTATCCATAGCTATTGAATGCATGAAGCAGGTAGCAAAAATATATGAGCTAGTCAAACCTCCTTGATATTGGTACACCTGCTGGCCACACCCCTAGGTACCACATATTGAACATCCAATGGGGAAAAACAGCCTGTGCATTCTCACTAGACCTTTCACTCATTCCTTGATCACGTGAACAGAATACTTTATCAAAATTTACATATTCTGCTTAGAGCTGAACCAGCTTCACCTGCTCTGTTTGAGGAACTCATTCTCCTCTCCTCCAGATCAATATACGTATACTACATAGTCTCTCTCAAAATAACAGTTCCACCACTACCACATTTCCTCTATCCTACTTCCATGACCCTGAACGCTGCTACTCCGATGTTCAGTAAAGTGCTCAGACACACTGTAGACTCTCAATAAAATTGACTAGGTGCTTTCAGTAGTTCAGACTCCAATAGTAATTGCATTTGGCCACAAACAGATATCAGGCCGCTTCTTCAGGCTTCATCCCACTTTCTCTTCAAGCACATTGTGGAATGCACATAAAATGCAAATTCATTCCTCACAGATAAACCTGAGTACTGTTATACTATAGTACTATACTATAGTACTATAGTGCCTTCTCGGAAAGGAAGCGCAGCTTATGGGATCACTATCAAAGCAATTCATGTCCAAAAAATTCTGAGAAAAGCAGAGTTCTGCCACCATTATTACAAGGCACTTAGAACCAAAGGACTGGAGACGGGTCACATGCAAAAGCCCGTTCTAATTCCACAACTTCTGCATTAAAATGCAGTTATACTCATCCACAGCCTAACCCTCTTGGCTTTGATTAGTCTAGATCAGAGTGGTCCCACACAGAACAAGGGCCATGTGTGATCCTTGAGACCTTTTTTGATGGCCCTCAGCAACATCTGACACATCCTCCCCTCGCAGCCCTTCCCAAAGCTGGGTGAGCAAGGTGCTGGGCTTTGGTAATGAAGTGAGGGTTCTGACAGAGTCCTAGAGTCCTCCTTCCTCCTTCCCAAATGCTAGTTAGTGCTTTCTCTAAGGAGGGATATGAAAAGTCTCTAGGACGCTGCTAGAGCCTTGTGCCTTCTTCCCAAAGCCCAGTGCCTCACTTACACCGCTTTGGGAAAGCAGCACAAGGGCAGGGGGCATCAAATATGGGTCTTGCTCCCTTACCCCCCTCACGGCAAGGCAGTGTGCAGCCTCTGAGTTCTGTGTCAAAGTACTCTTGCAGCCCACTTGGGATGAAAAGTTGGACTGCCCTTGGTATAGGCCAAAGAGGGAGTCATCTTAATCTAATGATTTTACTTAAGAAAGCTTACTATTTTTTAAAACCACCCTGGGAATTTATTTGAAGGCTAATATAGAACCATGCACAGTAGGCAGAGAAAAAGATGGTGCCTTCTGCACCCTGGTGCCCTTCAGATGGTTTGGTCAATAACACCTTCATACTTGACTGTTGGCTATAGTGGGTGGGGCTTATGGAAGGTGCAAAGCAAATTTTATTAAACGGTCACAGACCAGGTTAACTCGTACAGCTAGTCAATTATGGAAGGTGTGTCAAGACACCTGGCGGGCACCCGACTGGAGAAAACTGGCACAGAACAATGGCAAGGCACAACAGTGCCATTATTATTATTATTATTAAAAAATACTGGGTTCACTTACAAAACAAGTGCAACATAAACAGCTCCAGCATTGGTGTCAGTTAGGCTGAATACAAATTACAGTCTATTATATGATAAGATAAGGCAGTAACATTCATTTACCCATGGAAGGACCTAGTTAATCATTGCTGATTAATTTATAAACTTTATACCACACAACTGAGGCATGTAAATCTATTTAACTGACTTTAATTCTTATAGAGTGCATATATAGTCATAACATGGGGCACTCTTGGTGACCATTTGAAGAAACATCCACATTTGGGACTCTCTATCTGGTGAGCATCTTTCAAATTTACAGGTGGCATTTCCAGTGGTTTCCACAGGAAGGTACAGGGGTGCAGACCACCCTTTAGAATGCAGTGATATCTCCATTCACTGTTTGTGTAAACAGTATAAGAACGGTGTCTGAGGTCACCCTTCCTAGGATATGTCTGTTCATCTAAGAGAAATGCAGGGCACAGAGGATCTAACAAAATGCTTGGACAGCCTGGGGTGAATTCACCGGACATGAACTCCCCAGAAAGAAAGAAAAACATACTATACTACATTCCCATTCTTAAACCATGTGTGGATATTAGAAAAGTAATACACACAGCCTTGAATAGTTCCTACAGAAGTACCTAGCAATTCACATGGATACAAGCCTCAATAGAAAATAGCCTCGCCTGGTTTTAAGTAGAGGCTCTTGACTCGCTTGTGTTTCATCTCTGGATGCTTGAGAGGCGTGAGTGAACTTCACAATTCACTGCAAGCACAGAGTATTCAGAAAGTAAACTGGTACTGAGCAGGAAGTATAGCTGGGATTTCCGGCCAGTGTAAGCAGCTACAGTTGACTCTGGGTAGTAAAGCTGAAGGAAGCAATTAGACAGCCGTTCTTATGTGAACTACCCCATATAGGTGCTCATTCATTTCAGAGCACAGCAAGCCCAGCTACTGTAGTTTAAGAGTCACTCAGGAATATTCATCTTCCTGCAAACGCCACCAAATTACAATACAAGTATATGAAGGGGAACATCTTTTAATATTTATCTGTTGTTTTATATATCTAAAAGCTTTCTAACCAAAACAGTCGCGAGCTGCGTTAAGGGGGTTGGGGAGAAAAGATGACTGTGAAACCTTAAACTAGGTTCGCAAAGGTGAGATTCCCATTAAAATTGCTACCAATCTGCCCACCCCCTCCGGCACACACACTAAATGAAACCCACTGCTAGTAACCCAGGCACCATAACATCAAAAAGTTGCCATGGGAACAAAGGCTGGCTTCCAGTCAGCCAAAAGAATTCTTCACTCCTGTTATTCTTGTTTATGTCAATTATATTCAGTCATGTAAGCCACTCCATTGGGGCAGGCATTTGTGCAGGCTCTAGCCAAGTGACAAAAAGATGTGCACTGTTTTGTCAAAAAAACCAATGATCTATGGTAATATATATAATGATTCTGGATAATACAAAAAACCCACACAACTCACCTTATTCATGCAAACTGAACTCTGCAGAAAACATTACAAAGTAAACCAAACAAAGCAAAAAGCTAATAATTATATTTTGTAACATCGCAGTAAACTGTGCTACTTTGCAGTGTGTGGGAAGCCTACGGGAAAACTGTAGAACCAATACTTATAATTATTCTGATTTACATTTAAAATGCTTCAGATATATATATATATATATTCAGTGTCACTATAATGTGGTGTACAGGCGGCCCCCTTTCAATATGTGTGTGGCCATGTATACGTGCAAACCTGGAAGTGACCCAGAAACGTCATAAAGATGTCAGTGAAATTTCACTAAAAGGGTGGAACAGGGGTGTGCGCGCCTCGGAATGTAACCCCTATACTTCAAATTGTCAAAGCTGTGTACTGTGGCAAGCGGTCATTCCATTGGCTATTGTTTACTCTTGACTGGCCGCAGGTAAGGCATCTTTCCTATCCCTTTGTACCCAATCCTTTTAATTGTTGGGGTTGGAACATGAAGCTAGGACCTTCTGTATGCAAGGCATGTGCTATACCATTGAGCTATAGCTCCCCCCTAAACTTCAGCTAGATTTCAGTGTGCATATTTTAACTTAAATGGGTCATGGCTTGGAGATCAAGAATACTAGCACCAACACACATCATTCCATATTTACACAGAGAATTTAGAATCGTGCCTATGTTTGACTCTCCTCCAACTTAACAGGCATTCCTATGAATTCATTCTTAAATACACACTGTTAATATTTTTAATGCTGTCTTCTTCTCTATGTGATAGAGAAAACAGAGACTGATCTATTAGTCTTCACAGAACTTCAGATAGGAAATAGAAAAGATGCTGAATACACAAACAAGGACCAAGTGTGCTTGGCACAGCTTCTATGTTTTCACAGATACCTGTAGGCTTAACAGAGGAAGGCACATGCAGAGGGACCCTCAAAGGCAGGATTGGCTTATACCATAGTGGTGTACAGTAAACACTCTGTTCATTGATACCAATGCAAGAGCCATATTAAGAGACATTGTAGAATTAGGTCAGTGTGACACAGATAAGGAAGCTGGCTTTCGAAAGAAAAAGCCAAGACATTTATTTAAATCTTTAAAAGTTCCATCAGACTCCAAATAACCCATTTTGCAGGCCACAGATGCAGAAGCTAACAAGCCACCAAAGCACACATTTACATGGACTTTAGCATCCACTTACAGGACCATTTTGAGTTCCAAGTCAGATAAGAAGGATTGCTTTTGGCTTGTTCTATTTTTTTTTGTTTACCAGCTGCTCTGCTATATTTTTACCCAGCAAGGATTTATCCCTGGTCGAGTAACTGAAGTAATATTTGCAAAAGAAACTTGTGCTCATAAAACACTTTAAGTGATCCATTCCCACTGATCTTAACTAGCACATTTGGGTTACAGCCAAAGGACCAAGGACTAGATAATTTACCAACTCTCTTCCATCTCTCTCTGAGCTCAGATTTGGAGGAAGGGAATTAATCAGCACTGACTGAAATGCCAATAGAAACTTCCAGTTTATATGACATTTATCTCTGCATCAACCCTGTAGAGGAAAACGAGGCTAAGGGAGAGTGACTTTGAACCTAGTTTCCAGTGCACAAGATCAACAACCTGTGCACATCTTTTTAAATAAAAATAAAAAATATCTTTCTTTCCTCATCATCTGTTGATTGGCATTTTTTATTGTTTTATTTTAAACATTCATATATCACCCTATCTTATCAAAAGTCAACAAAAGGTGGCTAGCACTATACAATAAATGAAACAACCCAACAGCAAGATAATTAGAAAAGAAAAGCAATGCTAAATACCGGAGAGAGAAAGGATCAAATTCAACACAGGCAATGAAAACCAGCAGGAGTTGCCAGCAATTAATTTTTTTAAAAAAATCTAAGTAGCCAGTTAAAACCAAAGCAGATACCATTTAAATTTAATGCAAATAAATTCTGAAAGCGCAAGTGTTCTGACATCTTCCTGTATCCCACTACCGTTGCTGCCCAGGTTTTGTATTCTGTCTTCACTTTTCTGCAACCTTTGCTGTTCCATTCATGCTCAGTTATCTTGTCAACTTCTCCATTTTCCTGCCACCTGTTCTACCCCCATTGGTGGAGCTTCTTTCAACCTACATTTCCCAACACAACAATGGCTCTATCTATTCCCTGTTCTCCTGCCTTTTGATGTTCCATTAATAGTGTCTAGATAAAAGGAAACAGTAAACAGCATAATGGAGCAGAAGCACAGATATCTCCATGTGATCACGTTTTCTTAAAGCTCTTTTTATTGAGGGCACATCTGGAGTAAGAGTTATCCGACTTCTTTCCACAGCTCTGCTCAAACCACCTCTCCTCTCCTCCAGGTAGCCAGGCAAAACTCACCCCTCTCTTCTAGTTTGACATCTAGCTACACGTGCTTTTTGACAGTTTGTGGGAAATGCCCATGTTATGAAACTACAGGGCTTTGGGAAATATATCAACAACTCATCAGCATCTTGGATAAATGTAGAGCTGGAAATCCCCAAGATTGAACTTGGGACATTCTGCATGGAAAGCGTGTGTTTCACCAATGAAAGGTCTCCCTTTTCTGAAGTTATAACCAAGTTACTCATAGGCCTGGTGTACACATCACATTAAACCACAGTTCTAAAACAAACTATAGTTTAATGTAGCCTGCTGGAGCACACTGCTAAAAAAGTTATCATGCCATTCCTTCCCTGCTCCAGCTGCTGGCTTGTTGTGATGTCCAAATCCAGGTTTATGGTTTGTTTCTCTCCAAACAAACCACAAGCAGTAACCAAGGTTTGTTGTTGTGACAGAGATCCAATTAGGTAGACTAGCAAAACCAAACCTTGCACTTTGATCTTTAAACCTGGAAGCAAATGTCAATAATTATACTCCATGTCCACAGAAATGAAGACTTTTCCCCTTATCTGTTTCTATGTAAGTAAGGGCCTTCTTGGTAGTGGCACCCACCCTGTGGAATGCTCTCCTATCAGATGTCAAACAGATAAACACCTATATAACCTTTAGAAGACATCTGAAGGCAGCTCTCTATAGGGAGGTTTTTAATGTTTGATGTTTCACTGAGTTTTATATATTTTCCTGGAAGCCACCCAGAGTGGCTGGGGCAACCCAGTCAGATGAGAAGCATATTATTATTATTATTATTATTATTATTATTATTATTATTATTATTATTATGTCCCACTGACTTCTCTAGGATTCTATTCCTAGCCATATAACATCTGGCCGTAATATGCAAGCACACAGCTATTTAACCTGCTTTCTATGGTTTAATAAAAAACTGTTCTCAGAGTGAATATAAAAGACTGCAAATTATCATGGAGTATTTTGGTCATGCATCTGACTGCAGCTGAAATCATCAATACAGCAAAGGTTTTGGGCATGTCTTCTGAAGTGATGACAAGTACTGACAAAGTTCAAATTTGTCTTGACAGAATTGTCAAGACTAAACTAGAAATGTTCACAACTTGAATCCATCAGTTTGCTAATACCTAGTTGAAATTCACTGGGTTTCTTAACACCACTGCCATAAAGTTCTAGAGCTAAATTTTATGTATTTATGTTATTCACAAAATTAGAAAGCAGGCCATTGTGTGATTTTTTTTTTTTTTTGAAAACCCTCTCAATTGCAGACACAGAGAAATGCATTAAGCCATAGGCAATCTAGTATCACTTTTGGGGTTTTCGATGAATTTGCTTTAGGAAGTTACCATAACCACAATTTTGTATTTTGCAAGCACATCTCCATATTGTGTGTCACCTGTATTGTATGCCTGTAAAACAACTATTGTAAATCACTTAGAGGCCATATATATATATATATATATATATATATATATATATATATATATATATATAATATTTATTAATAGTTTTTTTTAAAAAAAATTATAACATAATAAACAAAACATACAAAAAATATCACATTTCATAACATATTTTCTTATCCTTTTTGGACTTCCTCACATCTCCCTCTCCTACGTTCCAAAATATAAAAATTAATTCAGCAATTTATCACCTTGTCCCCACCTTATCTAATTTTCCAATGTTATATCTTGAATTTTAGATATATTCATTTGACTTTTTAAAACTTTTTAGTTTAGCCTAATCATTATATAAAAGTTGATCTTTTCCTAAATTTAGCTTATCTTCATAGTTCAGTTTATCTAATTCAATGGTGCCAAGTTGTTTGTGATCAAGCATCCTCCTTAACATTCATACAGTTTACAATATTTTTGCAAATAGTCCTTAAATTTCTTCCAATCTTCTTCCACCGTCTCCTCTCCCAGGTCTCGAATTCTGCCAGTCATCTCAGCCAGTTCCATATAGTCTATCAGTTGCATCTGCCATTCTTCCAGTGTGGGTAGATCTTGGGTTTTCCAATGCTTAGCAACGAGTATCCTTGCTGCTGTTGTTGCATACATAAAAAATGTTCGGTCATTCCTTAGCACCCTCTGGTCAACAATGCCCAAAAGGAAGGCCTCTGGTTTCTTAGGGAAGGTATACTTAAATACCTTTTTCAGCTCATTGTATATCATTTCCCAGAAGGCCTTAACCCTAGGGCAAGTCCACCAGAGGTGAAAGAACGTTCCTTCACTTTCCCTGCATTTCCAACACTTATTATCAGACAAGTGGTATATTTTTGCAAGTTTGACTGGGGTCATGTACCATCTATATATCATTTTCATTACATTTTCTTTCAAAGCATTACATGCAGTGAAATTCAGCCCAATGGTCCATAACTTTTCCCAGTCCTCAAACATAATATTATACCCAATGTCCTGTGCCCACTTTATCATAGCCGATTTAACCATTTCATCTTGTGTGTTCCATTTTAACAGCAAGTTATACATTCTTGAGAGTACCTTAGTCTTAGGCTCTAACAGTTCCGTTTCTAACTTCGATTTTTCCACCTGGAATCCTAACTTTTTATCAAGTTTAAAAACTTCTTTAATCTGAGCATAATGTAACCAATCTCGCACTTTGTCTTTCATTTTCTCCAGACTCTGCAATTTCCAATTATCTCACTTAGAGGCCTTTTGTTTCGGTAAGTAGTATATAAATTTTGCTAAAATGGAACACCTCTCACACCAACCTCTTCATGTACGCAATCTGCCTTTGTATCATATACAGGTACACACATGTACCACAAAGGCACAATATTAAGTATACAACTTGGGTGAGCAGAAAGTGATGGAATACACAGAATGAATGTGAATTATTAAACACTTCATACTGTGAAGTAGCACTATGTGGCATTCATTCAGTTCTGGCTATCACAACTGCTATAGCACACTTCAATTATAATAAACTCCAGCAGAAAAGCTGCTTAGATACATTCATGTCACTTGAGAAATATGTTTCCAATCCTTTTTTCCTGCCATTAACAGACACGCACTACGTAATGAAAGCAGTTAATATAGAAAGTAATCCTTAATCCACTGCAAAGCTATTACATATAACTGAAATAAAAGACCCACACATAGATCTCTTCTAAACTCATCAGACTTGAGAGGCTCCAAGGTGCTCTGTCTGGCAGGATATCACATTTACCTTTGTAAATAAAAGAGAGCTTATTAAAATCTCAATACATAAACAACCGATAATAAAGAGAACTGTGTTTTCCATTCAGTTTCACAAATAATTAATGTCAGATACCCATTTACTTTAAGAAGATTTAGTGTTTTGAAAGAAGAATTACTTTCTCTTTTTCCATGGCCTACATCCTAGTCTTTGCAAATCCCTACTGAACTATTCCCCATCATTCACTGCCACATTATGTTATGCTTTACTTAGTCCCCCTGGTTATATGATGAGCACCATTCAACAAACCATATTTCGACAGCGATCCTGGGCATGCTCCCACCTCCTGTACCAGTATAATATTAAAGGTAAAGGTAAAGGGACCCCTGACCATTAGGTCCAGTCGTGACCGACTCTGGGGTTGCGGCGCTCATCTCACTTTATTGGCAGAGGGAGCCCGTGTACAGCTCATGTGGCCAGCATGACTAAGCTGCTTCTGGCGAACCAGAGCAGCGCACGGAAACGCCGTTTACCTTTCCGCCGGAGCGGTACCTATTTATCTACTTGCACTTTGATGTGCTTTCGAACTGCTAGGTTGGCAGGAGCAGGGACAGAGCAACGGGAGCTCACCCCATCTGGGGATTCGAACCGCCGACCTTCTGATTGGCAAGTCCTGGGCTCTGTGGTTTAACCCACAGCACCACCCGCATCCCACCAGTATAATATTAGAGAAGAAAAATAGCTATGCTCCATATGTATACTAACATCAGCCTTATCCTATACATATATACCTTAAAGCAGGCATCCCTCATGAATTAACTTACTTCAAGTAAGGCTACAAACTTCCATCACATTTACAAGCAATTTAGTTTTAAATCAGTGAGGAATCAATGTTCACAAACAATTGTGATTCTTTATCCAAGATTTTAATAATGAGGGATCTTGATATATCAGGCCGCCACTAACTCCTGTAATAAGGAGAAAGAATTGTTATACTGGAATGGATCTGTTGATTTTATATTTGATGTACCTTGCCCTAGGATCACTTGACTGAGGAAGGGTGGTTTTAAAATGAGATAAATAAATAAGCCATTATTATTATTATTATTATTATTATTATTATTATTATACCAGTGTTTTAAACTAGTATAATCCAATGTCCATGTTTTTGAGGAAGTTGGGATTCCTCCTCCTCATTAATTCAATGTAAAAAGTTTCTGCCAACAATTGTAATGAAAAAAATATTCCAGTAGTTCTCCTGTGACTGTGGAAAAGCAAATGTCCTTAATAACGTTTTCCATCCAAAAAGAGGACTTTGTACTACTTCCTGACAATATGTCCAAAAGTGACCAAGACAAAGAGCAGAAGGCAAAAAGTATATTAGTTTTGGCCGGAGGTTCCCATCCACCCACTGATAATTTCATTAAAAATTAGCCACGTTTCATTAATTCCATCAAAAATTGATGCAATGTGGGAACTCTAGGAAAGTCAAATACAAACCTCTATTACTGGTGCTAAGTTGCTTCCCCCCCCCCCCCCAGAATTGTGATGTAATTCAGTCCCACTTAGGTCAATTCATTATTAATATCCAGTTTCTAAAATAACTGGATGTGGTCCAGCAAGGCAGGCACACCTGCGTAAGCAGGAAATGGAGCCAGTGTCCTTGAAGAGCTTTGCCTGTTATAGGGCCCTGCACATACAGCCACTGGGTGCAGTCCTATGCAAAAAGAAGCCATAGTTAGACCATAGAATCATAGAATCATAGAGTTGAAAGAGACCACAAGGGCCATCGAGTCCAACCCCCTGCCAAGCAGGAAACACCATCAGAGCACTCCTGACATATGGCTGTCAAGCCTCTTGACAATTAGACCAATTAGACCAATCCAGCCATAGTTAAGGTGAAGGTCTTATGGGTCAAACACTGGCGCACAAATGCAATGTGTATTTAAAAGCTCTTGTATGTTCTGTTGGTTTCAGTACAGCAGAAATCACTGGGACTTTTAAGTACTTGGCGATATTGTGCCCTACTTCAGGCACGTGCCTTACACTTACTCAGAAGTTTAATCAGCTTCTACCAATTAAGCAACTACCAACCCTCATACGTGTACATGCTTGTATGTCACAGAGCAGCTGGAATGATGCCTGGCAAAAAGTGCTTCCTTTAAAAGCAGACTCAAGCACATGAGGTTTCAAGCCCACAGCTTTCTTAAGGAGTGCAGTACCTCAGCCTACATTTCATCCAGGCCACTATGGAAGGAAGATCACAGCCTTCTGTAACTGATTGCCCACCTGTCTGGTTCATCCAGCTACGTCACCCTGCCCAGGTGAACTTACTTGACCCCTTCCTTAAAAAAAAAGATGGTGTGAAGCAACCAACTGCTATTACAGTGGTACCTCAGGTTAAGAAGTCAATTCGTTCTGGAGGTCCATTCTTAACCTGAAACTGTTCTTAACCTGAGGTACCACTTTAGCTAATGGGGCTTCCTGCTGCCGCTACACTGCCACCGTGCGATTTCTGTTCCCATCCTGAAGCAAAGTTCTTAACCTGAGGTACTATTTCTGGATTAGTGGAGTCTGTAACCTGAAGCATCTGTAACCCAAGGTACCACTGTAGTTGCTTCAATCCTCACAACCAGAGAGAGCAGTTTGCTCACAGTTGTCTCAGACGTGTAAGACTTCTGCCACTCTTCCTGTCATAAGGAGATGCCTGGCCCAAGAATCAGAACACATCCTATACTCCAGCTGACCCTGGATGTTTAACTCCAGTCCACACTGGCCCTTCCAGCTAAAGCTTTGACTGCAAAAGCCGTGAACACTGTGTTCATCGAGAAAGGTGTGGTGTGAAATCCTTTAAAATAAATAGATGAAATGAAATAAAAATCACTGCGCCAAATTTCAACCAAACCAGCCCAATTAGAGCAAATCAACGAATGGTGGGTGCCTCTGTGATGGAATGGGTTAGTGTGTTTGCCTGTTAACCAGAAGGCTGGTGGTTCAAGCCCACCCAGGGACAGCTGTGAGCAGGAATTCTGCATTGCAAAGGGCTGGACTAGCCTTGGGGTCCCTTCCAACTCTACCATTCTATTATTCTATGAGAAAGGGGGACAGAACAAAGCTGACATCTTCAGGGAAGATGGAAGATGTGGTCTATTATGGAAGATGCCATGTGAGGATGGTCTATGTAAAAAAACAACAACCCACTTATGCTACAATCATGTCCCATTCATGTCAATGACAGAACTCTCATGCATTTTTCCAGAATGGGAATGCAGCCCTAATTCCTAATATGACTAAGAGCAAGTGAGCCATCATTACCCTCTGAGATGGGCGGGGGGGGAGATGAATGTTGAATCACAATATAATGCCACGAATTAAATATGGAACAGAAAAATGTTTCATACTCCCATTTCATTGTTCAAGGGCACGGCAGCTTATATTAGAGGGCAGCAGGAAAGCAAGCTTTTGCAGCATGAACAAACATGCACGTGAACTGCATTCAGTTTTCTTTCAGAATAGACATCAGCCAATAACCATCAAAGGTTTGTACTGTCATTCGCCTACTGCTTGGCAGCCAGAAGCAAAATGCTACCAGCGTTTAGACTCTCATCACAACTCACTGAAAACACAAGAAACACGCTGCTATCATGGTATGCAAAAATTGCATAATATGATTACGCAACATAGCATAAGGTGATTACCTCATAGAGTTACCCTTAACAAATAAGCAATTTGTTTGTCCTTCACTATATAGATTTCTGGCATTCTCTGAAACTCCAGTGATCCAATGAAAAAAGGCAGAAACTATCTCTCGTCTATAGCTGCAATTATCAGTGCAGAGTAACCTGCTCCAGAGGGTTGTGGAACGCCCCCCAGCCCCCAGAACAGATTTGAGGAGACGCAGAGAGAGGAGAAATTCCACTGTGCAGAATTCCTTGCATATCTTTGTTGGATACGCTTCATATTTATGCAGTGCGTAAACTGACTATATCACACAAGGTCTAACAGTGAAAATTCTTTGTTCTGTTACACTTTCATCAATTATTTGATCAATAAAATAATAGTAGTAGTAGTAACAATAATCATTTGATTTATTGCCCACTCTGCACCATAAAGCCCCAGGGCAGACGTAGCAATTGCGGGGGGGGGGGGAACGACACCCCCAACCAATATTAAAAACAGTTCTCAACAAATTACAGTAGCCCTTTCAATACAAACCTGAAACAATAAGTCTGCACTGCAGTTGTACAATGTCTACTGAGCACACCTGATATTTTAAGTCAAGCATTAATAATAATAATAATAATAATAATAATAATAATAATAATAATTTGAACTTATATACTGCCCTGTACCTAGAGATCTCAGGGCGGTTCACAGAACAAAATCAAAATATAAAACCACAAAATATATAATCAAAATAAAAACAACAACAACCAACCAACCAACCAACCAACCAACCAAATAAATAAATAAATAAATAAATAAATAAATAAATAAATAAATCCCCGCCCATCTGGATGGGTTTCCCCAGCCACTCTGGGTGGCTTCCAACAGAATCTTAAAATACAATAGTCTATTAAACATTAAAAGCTTCCCTACACAGGGCTGCCTTCAGATGTCTTCTAAAAGTCTGGTAGTTGTTTTTCTCTTTAACATCTGGTGGGAAAGCGTTCCACAGGGCGGGTGCCACTACCGAGAAGGCCCTCTGCCTGGTTTCCTGTAACTTGGCTTTTTGCAGCGAGGGAACCGCCAGAAGGCCCTCAGCACTGGACCTCAGTGTCCGGGCAGAACATTGAGGGTGGAGACGCTCCTTTGGGTATACTGGGCCAAGGCTGTTTAGGGCTTTAAAGGTCAGCACCAAAATAAAATAAAATAAAATATAAAATAAAATATAAAAACAACCCCACCCAAAATGAATAAGCCAATAACACTTGTAGTAGAGATGTCTGGAATATTTAGATGCAGAGAAGAAAGGGAGAATAGCCAAGCTGGCAGGCAATGGGACATGCTCTTAAGCCTTCTGTGCAGTAAGTAGGGGAGGAGGAAAATGACCACAGCTTTGTGATTTTCCCTACTTTACTCGATATTCCATTGCACTAGTAGACGATATAATACCACCTGTGCTGGTCATGCAGCACTGACACCTCCACAATTCAGGTCCCATCAATCAACTAGATGACACTAGGCGATCTTTTGTTTGTAGGTATATGCTAATAGCAACGATATATTCTAGAACTTTTAAGAGCTACATTCTATACTATTCTTGTTTCAAGATTTGAGTAGAAACTATAAAAACCAGGAACAGAATGTGCTGACAGATTTTTAAGAAGTGTTTGTTTTTTTAAGGAGCATAACATATATACATTTTGCGAACATCTCTGAAACCAGAAATCTACAAATGATATTCAGTTTATTTATTCCAAACATTAAACTGTTAACCTTTGCATTAAAACAAACATTTCCTTAAAACACCACACTCCTATATGCATAAATACACAGCACACCCTTCCTCCCTTCCTCCCTTCCTTTCCTCTGACCTAAGGCCTAGGGGAAACCAAGGTGAACCAAGGAAACCTTCCCCAAGGTCTTCCCTGCATTTAACCCTCCAGCTAAATGGGGAAGATTCCCATCTTAGCAAAGAAAACCAGTTCAGCTTCTCAGGTTCACATAACACCTCATTATCTGCCAAGAACTGGAGTCTTGTACTCCAGAGAAGGAGTTTAGATGCACAGAAACACTGCTATATCCCAGAGAGTCATTGCTCCACTTTGAGCTGCTCTTCCATGGTTTCTGAAGTTCCTTTCTGCATCAAAAGCATTTGAGCAAGACCATTGGGGGGTGGTTTTCGGTGACATAAAGGAGAAATCCTGCTGGCTGTGTGGAGATAATTGTGTTAGTTGTAGCTTCATCTTTTTCCTGGCCTTTAATTTGAATTCAGCCTGATCTTTTATTTCCCTTCTCTTCCCTCCTTCTCCCCCTTTATGAAGATTACCCGCTCTGAGGCCCCACAGCTAATTCCCCCCTGGCCTCCTCGCTGGCCCAAGTTGGACTAATGCAGCCAGCTAGCCCTGGTGACTATCTAATGCTTATTGGATGGATTTTCCCCAAAGTGATTTTTGAACTTTGAATTTTATTGTTATTCATGTTTTTATACTGTATTTTATGCTGCTTCTATGTTGTATTACAATTAAGTGTTTTAAATTTGTTGTTAGCCGCCCTGAGCCTGGTTTCTGAACTGGGAAGGGCGGGGTATAAATAAATTATTATTATTATTATTATTATTATTATTATTATTATTATTATTATTTTATTATTTTATAGAACATTGGTGCAATGGTGTTACATTTGCAGAAAAATGAACAGAAAATGATAGTAATATGCAGTATAGAAACTGCCTTTAAAAAAACACAAAAAAACCCTTGCCCTTCATACTGAACTATAGTTTTGTTTAATAATCCACACGCATTACATCCGCAGGGATCTCTGAGTCATAATGTTCAAAAGTCAACTTAGGTAACAGCAGAAACAGGAAGAGAGAATAAATCTGGATCCCACACTATTTTTTAAGACAATGGAAGCTCTAGAAATTCTTTTTGATTTCAAACATTTCTTTGAAGATAGCCATCACACACAGACAATTTCCATTTGTCATATCTACAGGCTACTTTAAAAGAACAGCAACACACCAACAGCTCAGTAGCTCCACATTTCGACATCTGTAGCTCTACATGTCAATTTTAAGTATGAAAAAAGTAAAATGTATTAGGCACTCTCTAACTGCTGTTGGAAAAGTACAAAATGTTGCACGTGGCATGTTGCATGGTCTTAAAAGTGGCTCTCATGGGTCATGTAATGAGCCAGCTTGGGCAAATGGCATTTCAGTTGAAACTAACTTTGAGTCACTTGGAGTATTCCTATCGGAGGAGAAATAAGCCCAAGCACCCGCTTCTTCTCCCTGCTGAACACATGATCAGTAATATAAAAACCTGATAGTGGTGTGTGTGTGTGTGTGTGTTTGTTTTACGGAATTCTTCCTGCACATGAGAAGTCTCTGGATCAGGACCCCAACCAACCTCTTCAGCATAAATGCCCAGTGTGTAATTTTAAGGTTAACTATCCGTCTACAGACTAGCGATGGCAAACTGGCAGCCTATGAACTGTTATCAGTAGGCCAGCAGAGGATTATCTGAAGCTCCTGCAAATGTCCCTGAGCTGCATGGGCCAGCTAGGCCAGAAGAAGCTGTGACATGTTTCATAGCAAATTTGTAAAGTGACAGAGCAGCAACAGTCTTCTCCACACTGTGTGTGAACCTTTGGCTCTGCAGATGTTTCTAGACTGCAAGTCCCATCATCCCTAGCCATTGGCCATACTGGCTAGGGCTGGTGGGAGCTCGAGTCCAGCAACATTTGAAGGGCCAAAGTTTTCCCAACTTTGGCCTAAATGAACACCTTTCTATGCCTCTACTCATCTCTCATGCACAAGTAAATGTTTCCATCCTCAGCCTGCAGCATACGGCAAACATGTCTGACACAGCTTGTTAACATCATTCATCACTGGGTATTTCAAGCAGAATTCATTGCACTACCATGAATACATTCAGGCTGAGGTAACGCTATTTCTAATTATCTTTCACCGGCTGCTTTTTTATTTTTGTTAGAGAACAGGAAGGTAGAACAAGGACTTTTCCTTATGCTGCAATATGATTTTCCTGAAGGGAAAAAAAACCTCAGCATGACAATTTTTCAACGCATAGTTTTAATCATGTGTCATAAGACAGAGCAATATAAGTGATCACAATAGCATTTGTTGGGTTGTATAATATTTTATTATCCACAGAATGAATTGCAACTGCTTCCCCACTGTTTTATTGGTACAAGGAAAACCACAAATAAATATTTTCCTAATTATTCAATCTTTTAATTTTGCTTGTGTTCTGAAACTTTGCCTCACAATGGCTGTAAGTATATGTTGGTAATCACATTTCAGCCGCCTTTCGTACTCTGAGCCATTTTTTTAAAAAATGGAGCCTTTTTACAGACTCTGCATTTTGAAGTGGTTTCACAAACTGTTGAAGGAGGTCTTGATCTTCCTGAGCTTACTTAACCTCCCAAAACTTCCCAGAACCAAGCATAAGTCTTCTTGAACATTTGTTTTCTATAATTACCTAAGAAGAGCCCTTCTAGATCAGACAAAATGATTATCCAGTCCAAAATTCTGCTTCCCAGAATCAGATGTCTCTGGCACACCCACAAGCAGTAGATTAGCAAAATAGTCCTCTCCCACTCTTTTTGCCCACTGACTGGTCTTCAGGGGCAAGCCAGCTCTGATCCTCAAGCTAGCACACAGCCATTATGACTAACAGCAATCAGTAACCTTATCCTCCAAGGATTTGTCTAACATGTAAATGAGAACTGAGCTTCAAATCAAAATTTTAAAGAGCTGAGATACCAAGCTGTCTTCCTTCAGATGTTGACTACAAAACACAAAAATTAAATCCAGTATTGGCATACTGAAATTAAGTGGCTGGTATTATTCTACGCAAAAATGAGTTTAAGAAGCCCATGCTCAAAAATGTGTGTTGTGTTCCCCCCCCCTATATGGAAAGTGCTTCCATGTGAAAAGTAATAAGCAAGCCAGATCATCACGTGTGCCTGTCACAGCACCCACCAGAGAGTTCCCCCAAGTGGAAAGTGGAGTAAGGGGGAATCAGCAAAAGCTGCTTCTCCCCCCATTGAGTGAAACTCTGCTCAAGGGAAGTTTCCACTAGGAGTGAAGCCTAGTTCTAAGACAGTATGAAATATTTCATCCTGAACTAAAAGCATACTGACTACTGCATAAGCATGCTATCACAAACAATATCGTTCTAGCTTTGCCAGAATGTCATACAAAAATTGCAGGCAGATATGATAATGCAGTCCTTAATAAGACATCATAAATGTAAATGGCTTGAAACCAAGTATTTCCATTTAAATAGTTTCTGGACTGGATTTCAACACAGCCATATGTAAAAAAAAAACACCACACACGTAGGAGTTACTTTTTCAGAGCCCAATGCAGTGAAACTAAGAGCTAAAACTACAAGTGACATTAATGCATATTTGCCTCTAACGCACAGAATTTTAAAAGACAAATTGCATCAGCTGGGGGGGCATAATTCATGGAATCAGATCACGCACACAGAGAAAATTTAATGCTTTCTTCCTCTGCTTTCTTTTGAAGGTGGTTTTTTTGCTTTGGAAGGAAAGTTGATACCTTACTGCTGTTGCCTCCAAATTTGTTCATGGAGATGGCCTTCCAACCTGCCACTCTGCTTTCCAGTGCTAGTGCTATCTCCATTCTGCTTACAGAATGCTAGATGTACCAGAAGAAGCTGTCAAGGAGTGATGCTGTATGAAGCAGTATGAAGAGGCATACAAGTACAAGTACACTGGGAATTCATTCATTCATTTGCATTTCTGATACATTTCAATATCAGCAAAACATAAACAAAAATAGTACAAAAATAAAGAAAAAGTCTCTGAAATAATATCGAATAAAATTTTAAAATAGCATAAAAGAACAGAAAACAACAACAACAAAAAACCATTCTGTGACTGACTTGGTGGTTCCTTTTATCTCCTCTTTTTTTGTGTTTTCTTGGTTCACCCCATCTATCACAACTCCTTATATGAACTTTAGTAATCTCTTACACTGCTGATAACCTTACCATCTGACTGCTAGGTTAATTCTCTGCTTATAATACTTTTTCATATATTCAATAAGAAATATCCAGTCCTCCTTATATCTTTTATCATTTTGATTTCTTATTCTAGTGGTCATCGCTGCTAGCTCTGCATACTCTAACAGTTTATATGCCAGTTTTCCTTTGTTGTTACCTTATCTGTTTTCCATTTTTGCACTAATAACACACAGGTGGCAGTTGTCGCATACAGGAACAAATTTCTCTCTCTTTTTCTTTTTTAGTAACTTCTGTTGTTATTAACCCCAGCAAAAATGCTTCTGGATTTTTAGAAAATAAATTTAACTTTTTAAAAGTTCATTATGGATCATTTCCCAGTAATTTTTAATTATGCTGCATGACCACCACATGTGGTGAGAAGTTCCCTCTGCTACCTTGCACTTCCAACAGTTGCCTATTGTGGATTTTGACACTTTTGCTAGTCTATTTGGCATCAAATACCACCTATTCATCATCTTAATGAAGTTTTTCCTTAGTATGTAGCATGCTGTAAACTTTATATTTACTTTCCACAATTGTTCCCATAGTGCAAAATCAATCTTGTGTCCCATGTCTCTGGCTCACCTTATCATTGATGATTTCACCATTTCATCCTTTGTATTCCACTCAAGTAATAAATTATACATTTTAGGTAATAGTTTAACCCTGTATCCTAAAAGCTCCCTTTAAAATTGTGAGTTTTGTTCTGCTAGTCCATGTTTTTTATCTAGCTTAAATATTGCATTCAACTGACGATAACTTAACCAATCTGTCACCTTGTCCTTTGTTTCTTCATTCTCTTTCAGTTTATATTCCTCCCCGGTGACAGTTAGCAAGTCTATATGTACTCCAATTTGTCTGTATGTTAATTTTTTTCCTTGCAAGGACCTCTGTTGCTGACAGCCACATCAGCATTTTTCTTTCCAATAAATGTTTGTGTTTTCTCCATACCCTATATAGGTTTTCTCTCATTATGTAAGTGGGAATTCCATACAAACAAATTCAAAGGGGTTCAAAAAACAATGATAAAAGGTATGTTGTGAAAGGTGATGCTTGAAGATAAGAAAACTTGAGAGGCGAGAGAATAGTGTATAGGAGAGCACAAAAGGACAATTTTTTGTCAAAGCACAGTCTGTTATTTACTATATTTTTATGCCACACTTCAATTGTATTCTCAGAGCTGTTTTTTTTAAAAAAATTAATGAATTAAAATACAAATAATTAAATAAGCACCATAACATGCATTTGCAAAGCTTGTAAAAATAAAAAAGGTCTTTGGCACCAACAGCACAATAAGGTAACATCTATGGAAAGGGTGTTCTACAGCTGAGGTGCTACAGCCCAGAAGACTCTCTGGTATTCATCTGCTTCTCCTCAGGTGCGGAGGGCATCCACAAGAGGCCCTCCACTGTACTATTCAATTCATCAAATGTCAAAGACAGCAAATGCTGTATCAGGGATGGGGAATCTGTGCCCATGCCTAGATGGCATTGGACTAAAGCTCCCACCATCCCTTACCACTGGATATGCTATATGGAGCTGGTGGAAGCTGAAAAGCCACAGGTTCCCCATCTGTAGACTACGTATTTATTTTACATATGTATTTAAGGTACACATTTCTCTTCTGAAACTTAAAAGAAAGGAAGAAGTGAACTCCATTCATTTCATTCACATATTTTGAATTTTTTTTTGCTCTTAAGTTAGAAAAAAAGACGTTTAGATACAGTGTGTAGCAATAGATAACAGTCTCACTGCATGAGAAATAATATTAATACACAGTATGCTGCACCCCTTTGAGCCCACCAGTGAGCACAAAAACTTAGGCAAGTGGTTCTTTCAGAAGGCACAACTGGCTTCTTCTTTTTAATGTGGCATTGCCATTTAGCGGGCATTTTGTGAAAGCAAGTTCTTGTTCTGGGCCTACTGCTTTATGGTTTCCTTCATTTGTGCATTTTGGCTTGTATGTTGACCTATTTGGCTTTTCTTTTTCCTTGCATCAAAGGGCTGGTTAAGACATTATACTTCTTATCCACCGAAGTCATGCCGGCTGTCTCCAAGTACATTCTCATTTTTACAAACGTTGGTGTGTTAACTCAGCCATTGTAGATTTTGGCCAGCAGCAACCTCTATGATTTAAAACAAACTGCCATGACATAAAGTTAATGTCAGCCAGTGTCTGTGGTTAGTCACCTCAGCTTTTGCACATGTATTCTCTTGCCTATCACATAGATGAGAAAAGTCATTCCAAGCTGGTCCTGCTTCACCTCAAAACACAATTACCTCGTGTTACAAACTTAATTCGTTCCAGAGGCCTGTTCTTAACCCGAAACCGTTCTTAACCTGAGGCGCACTTTCACTAATGGGGCCTCCTACTGCCACCGTGCCGCTGGCACGTGATTTCCATTCTCATCCTGCGGCAAAGTTCTCAACTTGAGGTACTACTTCAGGGTTAGCAGAGTTTGTAACCCAAAGTGTTTGTAACTTGAAATGCTTGTAACCCAAGGTACCATTGTACTCATTTAAGCTACAATTCTGCACTCACATCCACTCTTAACCACACCTTCTCACAAGCAAGTCCTACTGAATTCCAGCTGAGTGGTTAGTATTGCAGGATTTCCAGGATTCCTTGGAAATAAGTCCAATTCTACTTCTGAGTAGACAGATATAGAAGTGCATTGAGGTAAGCACTTTTGTGAAACCACGCCATCATAATTTTCCCTCCTCCGCCTAGGTTTACAAAACCACTTGTAACATTTAGTAACCAATTTATACTGATAGACACACCTTTTTCCTTTAGTACAATGTTTCTACAAATGTAATGCACCCTTGCTGCAAATACTAGTAATAAAATGGCGCTGAAAATAAAAAGAGTAAACGAAAGCACATTTAATCTTTCCTTGCCCCACCACCAGAATATATAAAGTGAATAAAAACAAACATTTGTATTGGATGCAGATACCTATTTGTTGTGCAATTATTATAATTTGTGTTACATTGTTAGTGTGTTTGCCCTAAAGATATATTTTTGTTTTGTGATTGGCATGTGGGAACACATTGCATTGATGAAAATAACACCATAATAGCTGGCTAGTTAAGGACAACAAAAACACTTAAGAGGGAAGCATATGAACGGTATTACAGTACTCAGGCTGAAAATTTTCTCTACCACTGCTTTAAATAAAGCATCACCAAAATTATTATGAAATAATAATTCACCTCAAGAGTCTCACAAGGGCCACATGGTCCCCAGACTGCCTGATGATGCCAAGGCAAAACAACCCCAGTATCTCAAGAACTCTACCTAAACTTTTACTCACAAATAACATGGAAGGTATTTGCAGAACCTACCTCAAAAGCTTTTTGGGTTACTGATCAGTTCTGTTAGATAAAAAGCTTGCCATAATGGTTTGACTCCAAGTAAACCCATTGAAATTAATGGGCCTAAGTTACTAATGTCCATTAATTTCAATGGGTCTACTCTAAGTATGACAAATACTGGATATAATGCTTTGGTTCTTAGGACCATTACCTTTCAGATATTCTTGGACATGCCCAGTGAGACTGTTTGTTGTTGTTGTTGTTGTTGTTTGCAAAAACAGCTTTTTGAAAGCCTTCTCAGTTTTAAAACAGGATTTACCAAGTGGCACAGAGAGCCACTGTTTGATAAACACATGACCAAAGTTGCCTTGGGCAGGCAGAACTAGTTGTGTGATTCTTTGGTTCCTGACTTTGGACGACCAAAGCAATCCATAGGACTGCATATGTGCCTTGCTGCACAAAGCTGATTTATGTCAAGCCCCATATTTTTTCTTCCCCACAGGCAGCCTTGGGGAATTATGTGCGACATGTGATGCATATGATTGTAGACACTGACCCACCCATTTTTCTCCAGCTTCCATCTTTTCAAATATGAGGAAACATGTATTCCATACCACACCATTTATACAGCCTCTCTTCATATGAACTGCTTCCTAGTCCGATCAGACACAATAGATAAACACAGAGATACACAGCTCTCTTCTGAATCTTTTCAGATTGACATCACCCTTCAAGTATGACCACCTAAACTGAACAACAATCCTTCCTAATCGTATCTTACTAATATGCAGCTGAATGATATTATCACTCATAAGCAGACTACGTTGTGTTTATTTATTTATAAAATTATCTATATGCCACCATTTAATATTTATATACTGCAATATCAGGGCATTGTACAGCAATAAGACATAAAACAACATTAAAACCAGTACAAAACAATCATTAAAATGACTGGCCAGTTAAAAAAGATGAAGAAAAAGAAGCTTCAAACTGCTGGATAGGCTTGTCAGCATAAAAAGAAAAGTCTTCAAGAGATGCCCAAGCATCAAAAGCAAGGGAGCCTGCCAAATTTATTCTAGAAGAGTTTTCCACAGCATGGGACTGGCAACACTAAATGCCTTGTCTAGTTGACGGCATTCTGGCCTCTGCAACGACAGTGCTCCTCCAGATTATCTCAGTGAACAAACTGTAATGCAAGGGCTCAGGCAGTCCTTAAGGTATCCTAGACCCAATTTGTTCAGGGTTTTGAATATCGACACAAGTACATTGAACCTAGCCCTGTAGCATATAGCCAGCCAGTGTCACATGCATTCAGCCATCTGTCCCCATCAGCAATCTAGCTGCTGAATTCTGCACTTGCAGGAGCTTCTGGGCCAGGTCCAATCCAGTCTCACATGCAGCACATTATAGCCATGCTGTCTCAATGCATGAACTACAGTGGCAAAGTTATCCTGATCCAGATATGGCTATAGCTGGCATACCAGAATAAGCTGATAAAGGGCACTCCTAACCATAGAAATTACTTGGGCCAAGATGTATCCAGAAGGAACCCACAATGCACAAACACAAGCTATGTAACTGCTCCTTTAGTGTAAGTGCAACGCCATCCAGAACAGGCAACTAGTCTATCTTCCAGACATGGGAACCACCTACACACAGAGCCTCCATCTTCCCAGGATTCAAACTTTGTTTATTAGCCTTCATCCAGCCCACCACTGCAATTAAGGTACTGGTACAGGACTTCCGCAGCCTCTCCTGATTCAGATGTTATGGACAAATACAGCTGTGTGTCATCAGCATACTGATGGCATAATGCTCCAAGACACCTAAATTACCACTCCCAGTGGCTATATATATATATATATATATATATATATATATATATATATATAAATAACAATGGGAACAACATAGTGCCCTGATGAACCCCATGGCACAGATGCCAAGGAGATGAAGAACAGTCCCCCAGTGTTACTTTCTGGACCCAACCATTCAGGTAGGAAGAGAACCATTGTAATATGGTGACTCCCAAACCCAGCTGAAACATTTGATCCAAGAGGATACAATAGTCAAAAGGCTGCTGAAAGATCAAGTGTAGCAGGGTTGAACTCCTTCTGTCCCTCTCTCAGTCAAGGTCCTCAGTCAGGATGAGCAAGGCTCATTAAGTCCCCAAATCAGACCTAAACCCCAACTGAAGTGGATCCAGATAAATCCATGTCAGCAGGAACACTCAGTTTGTACAGATTTTTGTTTCACGCTATTACAGTGTTTACATTTTCAGTTTTCCCCTACGATCCTTATATTCTTCTCAGCTAAATTAGTTTCCTAGCTAGCCATCAGCCACAGATACCTCCATCTGTACAACCACATGTGGATGTGTCGGATTACCATGAACAAAAGAAATGTACTTTCATACTACAGCTTTAGTGCTTTTTCTTGACTCCCATTTCTATTTCTCTTTTCCTTTTACTTATTTAGCAGTAGTTGCACATCTCCAAAGTCTTCTGCTTGTAGTTCTGCCCATGCCTGTTTTGCAGCTTCACACAAACTATCTTGGCTGTGCTGAGTACAGTAGGATTAAGGAATGTTCCCTTACGATGAAGTCAAACACTGTATTAGTCTATTATGGTGTAACTGTGTTTTTTAATACCAGTGAATTGTTCCAATTTTTGCCTCATTCTTCTGCAGCTCAGCTTGAATAAGGAATGCATTGAATACTGCCAAGTTTCTTCTTCGTGCTGCTCAAAATAGCTTCCAGCTTGTGGGAGAAGAAGAAAAAAGTTCTTGCAGCACCTTTTAAGCAGCAGAACTGCTTTTATGGAGCACAGGGCACTGTTCTAAGCAGGGAAGAATAGACACACAAGAGGCAGAAGAGGTCTTAAGAGTCAAGCAGTTTTAGAAACAGGAGGGAAAAAATCAAATGGGAAAGAAGTAAGCTTCTGTTTGGTTGGGCCTCTCAGGTCTACTTTCTTGAACTTCAGTGGTCAACTTGCTGGTAGTGTGCTGGTTTTGAGAATGAAAAGCAAATTAAGAGGTAGATGTTCTAGAGATGTGTCTTCCCCTTTTATGCTTGTTAAGTAATCAGTTGGCCTTGGAATGCCAACACTAAAATGACATGCAGTTGTTATTTTTAGACTGCAATTTAGAGTGAAACAATTCACAATTGATACAGACAACTGTGGATTTTTGGTCAATTCCCTCTTTTGACAGGGAGAGAAACCCTATAGAATGACTCATATTGCTGCAGGCTTAATTGGCATCACTTAAAGAGTCTGGGAAATTTCATGCCAGTTGAAAATAAATCTGCTACTATTGTAAATGATTCACAAGTAAAATATTTGAAATTTTGGCCCAGTAAAATAAGGGCAGGTTTTTAACCCACTTCTGGAAAACTAGAGGGAAAAACTGTTTCTCACAGAAACCTTTGACATGAAAGCTATTTAAAAAATGCAAACCCATCTATCAATTTTGTTCACTTTGAGGTGAATTCTAAAAATGCAGAGTGGAAATCAACTGTATGTATAAGATTGCAGTGGTAGAATTCAGTCTGCTAAGCCAGACAGATCTTCTTCAATTACTTATTAGGTAGTCTGATGTTATCAATCATTTATATACACTTAATTGTCCATGATTAGGGACGCGGGTGGCGCTGTGGGTAAAACCTCAGCGCCTAGGACTTGCCGATCGCATGGTCGGCGGTTCGAATCCCTGCAGTGGGGTGAGCTCCCGTCGTTCGGTCCCAGCTCCTGCCCACCTAGCAGTTCGTAAAGCACCCTTAAGTGCAAATAGATAAATAGGTACCGCTTTATAGCGGGAAGGTAAACGGCGTTTCCGTGTGCTGCTCTGGTGCCGGTTCGCCGGAGCAGGGTCGTCACGCTGGCCACGTGACCCAGAAGTGTCTCCGGACAGCACTGGCCCCCGGCCTCTAGAGTGAGATGAGCGCACAACCCTAGAGTCTGTCAAGACTGGCCCATACGGGCAGGGGTACCTTTACCTTTTAATTGTCCATGATTAGACAAGCAATGTTAGAACTGAGACACTAACCAGGGTGGTGGTGTGAAATTGTCTGGGTGTTTTTTAAAAAACAAATAAAAAAAAACAAAATGCATCCCCTGAATATTCAAACGTTAATATTTATAGATTGACATATTTCATTATTTCTTCTGTAATTCTTATGTTATTCCTGAAAAGGCCATAAATATTTAGTAAAATAATCCCAACTCTTTTCCTATTCCTCCAAGTACTGTACATGGCTAGACTCCAGATTGAATAGCTGTCCTCAAATGCCTTCCAATGAGCTCTGCCAGATTCTGTAGTTCAGAAGTAATTTAAAAGCAGAAAGCTGTAGCAAATGAGACCTAATGGAAAACAGGGAATGCTTTAGTTCATTCTAGCTGTTTGCAGAAGAGAAATGGAACACCACAAAGGAGGGAAAAAAGGAAGTGCCAAAACATAGTTCTCTTTACCACAGAGTCTAGGATTTCACATAAGAGAAAAAGAAACAGCTGAGATTCATGACAAAACTGCACAATATTTTATTGTAGGCACCAAACTTCTATATTCCTAAAATATAATTTTGACTCTCCATGTCACCTATCATTGATAACTTGTTTGTCGGACTGTAAATAAATGTAGCTCTGCACATTAGTTATATGTGAAAGTGCAGGAAGAGCAAATGAGTCACAGATATCATCAATATCCAAAATGTAAATCCTCCGAGGGGGTTGTGTGTGTGTTGTCTGCTGCACCCACATGAGGAGCATGTATCCCCTCCACACTTTAGACAATAAGGGCTCCATGAAGTCTGGGTCCCAACTCACTTGCACTCATATCATGATCGTCTGAAACCACCTGGATAATAAAACCTGCACTTCAGCCACAAAAACTGCAGCAAAATCAAATGCTGTTCAAGTGGGTTTCTGCTCATGAATTGCCATCCCTCTGCTGCCCCTTGTGTTCACCAACATCTGTTCTGGAATGACCCTTAACCCTCTGGAGCAGATTCTGGACTCACGCAGCGGGAGTGAGGGTGGGGAGACAGGGAGGAGAAGTCTGGTCACATGAGTGGACATCTGTTTCAAAAGCAGACTGGCACAACTGGATGTCACTGTAGAAATTCAGGGAGTGGGGAGTTACCTTGAGCTTGATGGTCTGAGCACAGGTGCAGATGTTTGGAGAAGCAGGATGTTGAATAACAGAAACGGACCTATTATGGAGTTTGCAAACATTTCATTTGCCCACTGAAAAACCTTCTTAGGGTGTCCCTCCAGGCTTTCCAAAACCTCCCCATCAACCATGTGGAACATCCAACAGATACTTATGTACAGTTAACCAAAGTATCAAATACACATGCCTAAATTGTGAAGGACACAAATTGCTTATACTGAAGAATGAAGGGGTAAATAACACATGAAATATGTCCTTCAGAAATTATGCACATGATTTATATTCTGGTATTTGTGACCATGTCCAAATCTTTTGTGATAAGCTGTGATTATTTAGTCTATACACTTGGGACTTGAAGATAAAGCCATGCAACCAGGGCACACCAGCTATTAAAAATAGCTCGTTGTTCAGCAGTTCTTTCTGTAGGACAATAGATGCTTCAAAAGCTTTCCCTCATTGCTGCAACACCATCTTGAACAAAATTATTCCAGAAAGAAAATATGTTGGCTTTCCATTTTTAATTAACAATTCAAAAAGGAAATGGAAAGCCCAACAAACACAACAAGTACACAAGATGCCTCATTCTGAACTCTTAATTACATATCAGCTTTGCTCTTCGGCAGAAAGCTGTTGTCATAAATACAGCCATAGCTCTAATCCAAAACTAGTTTAAATTGACTTGACTCAGTTTCATGAACTTCAGTTAGCTATTTTATCTCATGCTAATGCTTAAGCAGCAAGGAGACAAAATTCAATAGCATTTAGTAGACATATTTGAAGTTGTCTGTAGTTAAGAGAGGGCTGGGGATTGTGCAGAGCTAAATAATTAAGTTTACATAAAATGCCAGAACACGCGGCCATGACAAATATTCCAAATAATTAATTTAATTTCTAGCTAATCATGAACAATTAGCATGTAATTACAGAAGCAGACTAAAAAATATTTATTTTTCCAGTTGTAGAAAAAGAAAGGCTGAACTGTATGTATGAATAGACTTAACAGGTTTCGAAGCAGAGTCATATAAGGCATTCAACACTCTCCAAATGCCTATGGTTGTTTAAGAAAATAAATCAGGAGCAAAAGTACTGTTTTACCACCACCCCAGTTTTGCCTGAAGCAAGGGATAGGTGAAAAGGAAGGGTGGTGAGCCCACACATTACAATATCATTTGCTGACCATGACTCCCATTCAGGATGTCCCACCCCTTAGTCGCCAGCTTGGTGATGACTGGATGAGGGTGGGCTTGAACTAATGTGCATGGGGACTATTCCACCCTGGAATTTAAAACTGGCTCTGACCTAGAAGGCCAGCGCACACTTCCTTTCTATATCCACCCACCTTATGGAGTTGACATCTTCCTTTTGACTTTGGTTGCCAGTTGACACAACTGGAAGCAAATCTACTAGATTCCTAGTGTGGCATGCTAAGGGTTTATGCCTCCCTCGGAGCAAAATTGTTGTTGTTGTTGCAGCATAACTTGGCTGACGCAAGTGATTATGTCATTTTTAATGTCACAAGTAGCAACTAGGCACTGGGAAATGACCACAATTCAGGGAGGATGTCAGACAAAGTGGTCTCCTGGCTGCAGGAGACTAGGTACCACACAGCCAGGTTCAATGCAGGGACTACAACCATAGCTCCAGGTTGGTGGCAATGGGCATTACCAGCAGCTCACATTGTATGTTTTCTCAGATTGTGTCTTCTCCCCGGTTTATTCCCACAGGTAGTGTGGGTCCATTTCTCCCGGTCAGCATCCAGGTGATCAACAGCAACACTGCTGCATTACTCCCTACTTTACAGTAAATCATTGGAAATTATAAGCAATAAACTTGTTATATAAACCTAGCTCAGTGTGTAGCACCCATCCACTCTGCTCCTCAAACAGCTGAATACACATTTGAAAACACTGTTAAATAAGCAGCCCCAAAGTCTTATTGGGGAGATGTGTACACAGCTACAGAACTAAAAAAAAAACAATGCAAATGCAAAATGAATGTGGCACTGTGGGTAGGAAAAGAGGCAGCAGGGAGGATGGGAAACTCAGAATACATTACATTTTGGGAATGCACACAGCCAGAAATGATGAGAGCACTTCCTTGCAGCCATACTAGATTATTTAGATTATTTATTTTATCACTACACCGCAAGAGTGTAGATAATAGAACATTCTCATCACAAAACAGTAACAGAGGGAAGATGCACATTAAATATGTAACATTAAGCTGCCTAGGCTTCAGTGAATCAGTTGAATATAATGAACATCAGGATGCTCTTTGTTTTATACGTGAAGATGCCCCACAGAAGTCCACACTCCCAAACAAGTGCGGCTAGCATGGTGGGGCAGTGCCACAGAATTGCCTTCCTAACAGCAACACTGCTGCTGCTTAAACACTACAGGATCTGGGTGGAGCAATGGTGAGGTGGGGGCCCACGCAGCCCTGCTCTCACACAGTCCAGCTATGTGGCAACTATACTGTTATTTGAAGATCAGCACTGGCAATCATGCCCCCCACCCACACTAATACTAATGCAAACCTTAGCTCCTAAGGTAAACTACATACTGCAGAAAAAAAATGTTCTTCATTATGTGCTAGCTCTTCCCATACCCTCCAACATTTCTCCGATGAAAATAGGGACAGCCTATTCCATATCCTCCAATATTTCTCTGATCAAAATAGGGATGTCTTCCATACCCTCCAGCATTTATCCAATGAACATAGAGACGTCCCCTTCAACATTTCTCAAATGAAAATAGGGATGTCCGAAAGAAAAGTGGGACATTCTGGGATCAAATCAGAAACTGGGATGGCTTCTGTAAATCCGGGACTGTAACTTGGAAAATAGGGGCACTTGGAGGGTCTGCCTTCCTCTTCATACCTAATTTCACCTATCTGTGACATGGCATAATCAGATTATAATCACGCACATGTGTGTGGAAAATATTGCAAAAGACAATTTAGAATAAAGCAGAGAAGTACCACTTGCTAGGCCCTTATTCTTCCTCAGTCAGACTGCACTAGAAGAACCTCTGTCATTGCCCAAGAGGCAATATCCACCTTTACAAAGCAGAATCCTCTAAGAACAGCAAGTTCTGTGGACTGAGTTTTGAGAGATACTTGGCAATCACAGGACCTTTTATCTGAACTTCACTTCTGGTGGGGGATTTTGGGAGAGGAAATATATTTTGGACACCTTAGCTCCCAGTTTGCAGAAATGATCAGAGGTCATTTTAAGAATATAATTCTTTCTGAATTCTAGATAGCTTGAAAGTTTATTTAAGCTGCATTCCTTAAAAAAGCTCATCCAGACTAAGTCACATTAAGTTGTAAGTGGGACTTGCTTCCAAGTAAACATTTTTAGGATAGGGTTGTGGTAAAACGTTTCTTGAAACTCACAATATTTATTTTATAAATACTTTCTTGTCTCCAAGTCACTGGACTAGGAAGGGAAACCTCTGAAATTTAGCACCTTCCAGTACTCCATTTCCCCCCCCCCCCAGCTGGGAAATGAAGATGTCACAGAACAGTCAACTAGAAAGTTAATAAACTGAAGGGAGAAAGGCATTCTAGATCTGCCAAGTTGGCAATTCGGGATATCTACTTTTTCCTATGAAAAAAAAATGCCCGAAGTTAAATTAGGACAGAAGTTCAGTTCAGAGACAACTCTAAACTCCAGTCTCCAAACTGAAACCCTGACCTAATTTCAGATACAGGAATTTCTTCATTAATGAAAGCAGATATTCCAAAATGTCAAGGAGGTCACACCACACCCCCTCACTGGGGGAGATAAGGCTGGAGGTTACTACCTCCAGGGTCAGACACAACTTTGGGGAAAATATCAAAGCCTTGTTCCAAGCAGCTTTTACTAAGAAATGTACTAAGAGTATTCCACTGATAAAGAATTATCTCAAATGTGCTTATTATAATACCATCTTTGGGCTGTTGTATTTAGTCTACCTTTATTACAAATTATTTATAACAAGTCAGCAATGCACCTGGGTGCACAACATTTTAGAGCACAACTTAGACTAATAACTCCATTTGGTAACTAAAAAGTAGTTAGCAGTTAATCTCAAGGAACAGAATGAGCTACAGAAAGGGGGGCGGGGGTTGAGTAGCAATTTAGAGAACGGATTTTAAGCAGAAACTAAAATGGCAATGTAAATTAAAGCAAACGAAGCAGGAAAGGGCACTATTGTACACTGTGGTTATTCTTTCCTATTATTTTTTAAAGCTACCTATGTCTGCTACATTAGTTAAAAAGAATGGCAACACTAGTGAGCGTCATTAAAATGTTTGAAATTTCTGAGTACTCGCCTAAAACTTTTGTATGCTTAAACTAAACCCTCCACAGTACATTTCATACTGAACCAAATATAGTTATATTTAACTGTTAAAACATTAGCTGGATATTTTTCTTTTTAAAAACAAATCACAACTCCTAGAAATAATGCTTTTATTAAATCAATGTCATATGTTAATATTCACAGCTGCTGAAAAGTCATGCAACTTCATAAAGGACATTAGTCCAGTCTGGAGATGTGGTGATATTTGTTGCCCTTTACAGTTATCTTGCGATCAGTATTGCAAGGCAGTTCAGAAACTAGCTGCTGATGAATGCGATAGAGCACATCTTAGTAAATAAAGCATGTTACCAGCTGCAGTTTAATTTTTAAAAGTGGTGACCTTTCATAGGTTTGTTGTTTCCACTGTAAAAATAAATAAATAACAGTGGGATTACTCATAGCCCAAACAAGACTCTGAAAAATTGGGCTAAGGTGCAGTCAGGAGAAGTCATGGATATGCCAGTAGGGATGAGCGTTTCATATGAAGTTCTCTGACACTGGTAGACACAAAAACCTTGAAAGTATGGATGAACAAATCACCATTTCCAGCCTGTGTCATTTTCAGATGTGTTTACACACAAATTTATTCCATTCACATTAATCTATGATATATTTTTTTAAAAAACTGAACAAAAATTCTTATTAGTATTAACATGTTATATGTGTATTGTATTTCAAAATACACATTTCTAAAAGTTTCCCCTCACAAAATTTTAGCAAATTTTGATACTTTGGTTGACGAAAAAACTATGTCAGAATACTCAGGAAGTGTGGAATAATAATAATAATAATAATAATAATAATAATAATAATTTATTATTTGTTCCCCGCCCACTCTGGGCGGCTTCCACAGAGACCAAAAATACACTAAAATGTCACACAATAAAAATTTCCCTGAACAGGGCTGCCTTAAGATGTCTTCTGAATGTCAGGTAGTTGTTTATTGCTTTGACATCTGATGGGAGAGCGTTCCACAGGGCGGGTGCCATTACCGAGAAGGCCCTCTGCCTGGTTCCCTGTAGCTTTGCTTCTTGCAATGAGGGAACCACCAGAAGGCCCTCAGTGCTGGACCTCAGCATCCGGGCAGAACGATAGGGGTGGAGACGCCCCATCAGGTATACTGGGCCAAGGCCATTATTGGATATCTAAATTCCAGTCTGTTCCTGGGGGTTATGGATAAGGCCAGATCATATGGGAATTCACAAATGTTATATTCCTCAAGTATCCCAACTTGAAAGTAATCAACTCTTCAAAGTTTTTCAAGTAGTATCATGAAGTGGAGGCACTTCATTTATATTGACTAAATTATGCAATCTAGAATCTTTCACACAACAGTGTTAAAGCTGTTTGTCAGGCATTCCCAATTCATAGAAGAGATTATATTTTGCTTTCCACAATTATGGTTATCTAACCACCTGTTTTACTGATCTTGGCCACACAACCCAATTCTGAGCCGTGTGTGTATGGCATCATGGCAGCTAGTTAAAGTGTTACAGGTCCATTCCCTGCACCGCACCACCACTTTCTTAAAATCAAAAGGTAATTAATTTCTTCATGCATGCCTGAAAGAAACAAGCATGTACCAAAATCCACCCTAAATTAAAAGTTTACAATGTTAATTCCTTAACCTCTTCTTTGTGGAATGGAAAAGAAACCACTTGAAGACACATCTTGCATTTTAAAACAAACTGCAAGAACTCCACTCCTTTCTATAACTTCCACATATAGATTTTAAACAAGACCGCAATATAGTTTAATACTATGTTTGGAGGGAAATCTAACTTCTTTTTTAGACACATGTAGATAAAACCATAGACAGATAAAACATATTTTAATTAATGTATAAATGTTTCCATGGTGTTGCTGTTTTTTGCCTGCAGGGATAAAGCATGCATTATTAAGATTAAATGTATTTAAAGGAGTGGGTAGGAATAGCAAATAGGCATCAAACCAGAGCCAGGAAAGCTACTTTCAAAAGGATGCATGAGAAATCCTATTATGTTCAAACTTAAAATGCTGCAGAAGCCCTTCCATGTTTAAACTTTTTCCAGATGAAAAGATGTTTCGATCCCTTCCTCTAAAAAATGATATAAAAAATAACTGCAAAAAATGTCTCAACAGATTAACTTTTATATTGACTAAATTATGCAATCTAGACTCTTTCACTCAACAGTGCTAAAGCTGTACCCTTCCTATATCCCTTGAACTTGCTTATTTAATGCACAAGGAAGGAGAAAGCAAATAAGAGAGGCAGGACTGTAATTCTTGAACACTTGCCAGCTTACAGTATTAAAAAAAGAATCTGCGCCACAGATTGGCAGTCTTCCATATTTACAGTAAGCATCTAGTGTTTCTCCCAGACAAAGGACAAAAGATTCAGTGGGTTTGTGCTCCACACAAAACCTGGTGAATTGTCCCAGTGGATTGGGACTATAACCTTCAACATGGTCAACAGGAATATTTTTTTAAAGAGACACTTCTATTGAATTAAAGCTAAACTTTAAAAAGCCCTTTAGAGTATGTCCTAAAAGATCTCAAAAAAGGGGAGGAGGAGAACAACAAGGCTAACCTAACAAGTCAATAAAAATGTATTCAGCAACAACGAAACTAGACACAGATATCCTACCTAAAGCACACATTTTCCACTGTTGAGAGACCTAGAGGAGGAATAGGAACCCATTAGCCTCCAGATGTTGTTGGACTACAACTCCTATCTCCCCTGAACATTGGATATACTGGCTGTGAAATAATCTGTACAAGTTACTAGCTCTCATGTCCTAAATAAAAATAAAAATGCCCTGGTACTTTGTCACCTGGGCGACCAATAACAGATCCAGCATACAACAGTTTATAGAATCCTAAAGATGGCGTTTTATTTTCCATCCCTGTAGGAAAGCAAATATTGCTTCTGGGGGAGGGGATTCTAGCCTCACTGATTTTGAGTGACACAGCAGCCACAACTATAGAGGCAGAGTATGTTGTAACTGCCTGAGAAGGCAATGAAGGGGTCTGGAAACCAGAACAGTAATGAACAATAAAGGGTGGCAATAGATGTGATGTTAGGGGGAGAAAGGGAGCTGTTGAGTGAGGCAATCAAAAAAATATTTTTAGGGCACACAGCCCTGGCAGAAGCTTGAAAGTTCTGAAGCAAATTGGTTTAATGTCAAGTGTTCAGGATTCTCTGGTTGCCAGCTGGTCTGCTCCAATTATTTCAGTAGTTAATTTCTTTCAAAATAATCTCAATAACAGTGGCCATTACTAGAGGAATAAATAATGCAAAAACTACACACACAAGGACAAATACTACTACCAGAAAAAAGGAAAGAAAACTGGTAAACATTTGCAAAAGGGTGATACTGACAACTACAACTACAATTCCAGGAGGTTCAGATCCAGAAAACATCTATTCTCCCACCCTCATTGCTTCTACTAGATGTGCTCAAAAAGGCCCAGAGGATCTAAGGTAAAGGAATGATAAAGAATCCTGCCTCTTTCTTCTTCTCGAATTATCTTTGAGCAAGGAAGGGAAATCTGTGAGGCAACTGCAGCTGTTGTGCTAGGAGCTGTATACTTGCAGCAGTGTTAAAAGCTTCACATGGCTGCATTTGCAAGTCAGTTTAATTCAAGATTCCTGCCTTATCCAGGCTTTCTGGGATATGGTGATATTGCCCATGGCAACCCCCCCCCCACACCAGCAGCAGAACAGCTGCAATATAGATCTGGGCCTTAAAGCAACTCATTTTGGCAAGCTAACTGGGGTTGCAAGAGCTGTACCACTGCAAGAGTAACATTTCAGCATCCTCACCTGGATGAATCAAAACATTATGAAAAGTCAATTCTCTGGGCTATATTACTCCAGGAAAGAAGAACAGGTGGAAATTACCTCTCTTTTATTATTATAGCTACCACAATAAATTCCCATATTTAAAGCTTAAAAGACCCCAGGGATGTCTCTTAAAATATAATTCAGTCTGTAAGATACAAGGGGAAAGAGCAAGCAAATAAAATGTACTCTGAACATTAAGTACAAAATGTGCTCATTTTTACTCTCTAATGTGGGCTTCAGTGGGAAGGCACCATATTAACTTGTCCAGCACAGCATTTTCTCTGTGATACTTTTTAGAGGTGCCAGCCAGTCACAGAGCCGAGAAAGGTGAGATAAAAAAGCAAAACATACATAGTCTTGTATAAACCCTGGCCAAGCGAGGTTCCATCCTTCAGATGTTATACTATCAAAACATCTAAGCTCCCTTTTCACACTTGGTTCTTTCAAGCAGATGGCGAGGGGCAGAGCAAATATTACTACAGGTCCTCCCTGTCCAATTTAGCATAGCTGTAATGGATCAGGCCAATGGTCCATCTAGTCCAGCATCCTGTTCTCACAGTGACTGACCACATGTCCATGGGAAGCATGCAAGCAGGGCTTGAGAAAAAACAGCACTCTCCCCTCCTGCAGTTTCCAGCAAATGGCTTTCAGAAGCATGCTACTTCCGATCATGGAGGCAGAGAATAGCCATCCTGGCTAGTTGTCATTGACTCCATGAGTCTGACTAAACTTTGAAATCCATCAGAGTTGGTGGTCATCACTGCTTCTTTTGGGACTGAATTTCATAGTTCAACTATGTGATCTACTTTCTTTTGCCTGTCCCAAATCTTCCAACATTAGACTATGTCCACACATTCTGGTGTTACAAGTGAGTGTGCAACTATCCACTTTCTCCAGGTCATGTATAATTTTATGTGCCTCTTATTCACCATATCTCTAAACTCCAAATGCTGTAACCTTTGCTCATAGGGGAGTTGCTCCCTTACCTTGATCACTTTGGCTTCCTTTTTCTGAACCCTTTCCAACTCTACAATACCCTTGCTATGGTAAGGTGACCATAACTGCACACAGTAGTCCACATGTGGTCACACCACAGATTTGTATAATGGCATTATGATATTGGCAGTTTTGTTTTTAATTACCCTAACGAGCCCTAGCATGGATTTCCCATTCTTCACAACTGCTGTGCACTGGGTCAACATCTTCATCAAGCTATCCACTATGATCTGATGGTCTCATTCCTGGTTAGACATTGTCAGTTTAGACCCAGTGAATATTTATGTGAAATTAAGATTTTTTTGCCTTAGCATGCATCACTTTACACTTATTTACACTGAAGTGTATTTGCCATTTTACTGCCCATTCTGAGCTAGAAAACTAGAAAAGCAAACTATAAGGAAGAGAAGGCGTTAACGGAAATGATTCCAAGGGTCATGTGAACATTGTGGTCAAGATTAGAGGATGAAAAGCATGTGCTCTAAGAAGTGTCAATACTAAGGATGGCCTGACTAAAGGCAAATACCAGGAATTAAACTGTAACTAGGATAAAATTCAAATCGAGCTAACATGATTCAGCATATAACTCTCTGATTTATGACTTTGCAAAGACAAGCCTTTGACAGGAATTTGCTTAAAAACCCCAGTGCAATCAAGTTCTGAGGGTACATAATACCACAATTGCACACAGGAACCCCATCACAGGTAGGTCACTTCCCTTTCTGCACTTTCGTTTTTCAAAACTCAAAGTAAGACCCTGGTATTCTATAATCTAAGTATTAGATTAGTTCCAGCTCATCACCTATATTTTCACTTGTCAGGAGCTAATACTATACCATGGTGTTGTAGAGCCAATAATTCTAGAGTTTAGATTCCGGACTGATGTTGTGCTAAGGTCACCTTTGTATGTGTCACACACCAGAGAATTGTAATTTTGAAATGAAAGCTGTTGCTGCTTCAGGAAGAACTTTAAGTACAACAACTATGGAAAAAGCAAACTTCTAGAATTATTGATTATAGTCTCTTCTGCAATAAATTACAAAGGCAATTATGAAAGCTAAAACTAATTTCTCTAACACATGCACTTGGCTAACTGCATCCCATTTGCAGTGTTCTTATGCTGCTTTTTATATTTATAATAGAACAAAATATTGCGAAAAGTCTCCCACATAACAAATGTTTCCCAAATAAGGATGGGGAACGGAGGGAGACTGATGTCTACAACTTCTGTCTGATCCGATATAAAGCAAAATCAGCAAGTCTGTTTTGAATAATTTCCAAGAAACTCTCAGCTGGGATATGATAGATGATCTTGCCACTGCCCATACATGGCTAGATTTCTGTACTCACAAAGAATGTAACTGTATGATGGGTAGCAAAATGTAGTCATGATGCAAAATAAATAGTGGGTATATTTCCTTAAAACAAAAAAACAGAAGTTTCACTGTCAACTTTAACATTGGGACAGGCAAGTGGGCCCCGCACTAAAGTGTCATAGTACAAAGTGCAATTATTCAGCCAGCCAGCCATGGCCTTCTCCTTGCTGTTCCACCCACCCTCCCCCACACCTGTCAACCAGCATTCTATGGTGAGCATGCTTTGTTGGACTATTTTTGAGGATTCTCTCCTTAGGGTTCCCCTCCATAAGTTTTCTTTTCTACTTCTACAACCTTAGGGGTCAAGGCAACATAATGATGCCTCCCTTGGGTGCTTGGATGGTGCTATTTTGGCTACACCTCCAAACTTAAGAATAAATCTCATAAAAAACTTGCAAGGATCTGGTGTGGCGCAAGAACAGGGTATCAAAGTTCTTGGGGCATTGCTCCCAAACAAGGAGAAGAGCCTTAGTTCTTTACAACTGCCTGGGCATCTCTCTACTCATGGAAGAAAGGGCTGCTGCTCACACCTTCCTTCCTTCCTTCCTTCCTTCCTTCCTTCCTTCCTTCCTCCCTCCCTCCCTCCCTCCCTCCCTCCCTCCCTCCCTCCCATACCTCCTCCTTCTATGACATCCTAGGTTAGGTGCAGGGTACTCCACTTTGGTCCATATTCTGGCAGCTTTAAGTAGCCACTGGCAGGCTTCAGAATGGTCCTTCCCTCAATACATCTAGACTATTTTCCTCTATGTCTCACATCTCTGTTGCTACAGAGCTTCAGCCTATCATCCCACTTTCCCTATCCTGACTGTTGCCTTGGAAAAATCCAAGTAGCATAATCAGAGTATGTTTCTGAGGATGGTCCTCTTATATGCCATACGGGAGTGGGGACCATGTTTTTTACCAGTTGGCTTTGGCACATTAGAGGTATGTCAGAAATGCATACTGGAGGGAGGACCAGCCTTAAGGACTAACTGAAACAACATGGCAGCTGTTGCCTGTCAATTTAAGCAGAGCTGGCTAAAGCAATTTGGCTTGGTTTAGTCAGTGTTTGTATGGTGAATAAGAGGACTGCTTCAAGAAGAACCAGCAAAGCAAGACTTGCAGCTGCTAGGAGTAAAACAACTGTAGTTTCACAGATGATGTTAATAACCAAATGTGACTTCTGAACAAAAGCACTGAATTGAGAGGAGTGCCATGATCAATAAAAACAACCAGGAAAGCATCTATTAAAACCTTTCCTCTCAGGAAGCAGCATGTATCTGGTCATAAGGCGTGAAGATCAGTTTCTAACCGAAGTCTGCAACCTATAATCCAAAACAAACTACTTTCCAATGTATTTCGATTCCCATCTCAAACGCTTCTATGAACTGTGAATGCCGCAGCATGGTCTGCACAAAATTATTAAAGGGAGGTGCCACTGGCAGCAGGGTACTGTCATCAAGTAAGGAAACCAAATATTTCTCTAGCTTTTTTTCCTAGAGCATGGGATTCATCACGTCCAACTCTGCAGTCAACCAAGGACATGTCACATAACCTGTACTTGCCAGAAAATGAGTATATGTTCTTCTGCTTTATCTTTCTTGTCATTTTTTCAATACTTACACTGTCACTATTATCTATACCTGGTATTCAAGGTAGCTCACAATATAACTCAATTAAAATAAATAATGAGTTAGTTCATAAAATCAAATTATGAAAGTAGCAGCAAAAATAAAATCAAGTGATTGGCTCTACCCAAATGCCTTAAGAAGCCTTCTACATTACCTACAGTAATGGGAGGCAATCCCACCATTCATATTCTGAGGGAGGGCCACGGTGCAAGCCATCTCCAAACTATTATAAAGGATTCATACCAAGCTAACTAAGGCGTAGTATGCCATTCTATTCTATAGTATTTTATTGTTATAGTGGTGCTTTAGTGGCTGTTTTCCCCACGTGCACAAGTTGTTATTTATGTCTCGTTTTTACCTGTATGGGCCTATGGCCGTAAATAAAATTACTTACTTACTTACTTACATACCAAAGAAAGCACAGTGTGATATATACTGGATCTAAACATTAGGGCATTAAAGAGTGCCTTGAGTTGTGCTCAGAAAAGAATTACCAACCAATGGAGCCTGCAATTGTAAAATGCAGTTTTGTGGCTTTTGGCCAGAATGATCTAGAAAGAGTCTATTCAACTGCTTCAAGAACAGTCCAACATAAAATGTATTTATCTGTTTTATTGGTTTAAAATATTTCTTCACTACTCTTCATCAGAAGATTCCAGGTTCACTGCTCTTCATCAGAAGATTCATATTAATACAGTATGAAAAATATATCCAACAAAGTAAGAGATAGGTTTAGAGCATAAAATTAAGGAACAGAAGAAGCAGTTATTACTGAAATTCCATCTAAAATGCCAGAGCAAAAAGTTTTAATCAGGCACCAGTTAAGCTGGCTTCATGAATCAATTATCATCGCACTTTGTTGGCATGAGACAACTGGTTATGAGCCAAAGGTCATATTGAATTATGTTCATAATTTTCCCCCTCCAAGGAACTCCAAACAGCATCCATGGCTCCCTCTTCTTATATTCACAACTTTGTGAACCAGTGATTGGCTCAAACTTTCCCAATAGGTTTTGTGACCAAGCAAAAATTTGAACCCGCATTGCTCAGTCTAGATGCACACTTTTGTAACCCTGTAAGACACAAATATCCAGCTAACACAGACTACTAATTACAGTATTCCATAGCTTTTTGTGCACATGGTATGTGTACTTTTAAGATACAGCCTAAAATATACTATGCACAGAAACAAATTCCTAAGGGAAAACTCCTTGAAAATATTAATATTCCATAATATTAGGAACTTATCTGTATCTTCTGCTGAAATATTTACTGAACTTATTCCTACCATAACAAATTATCTGCCAGAAAAAGACCTTGAAGGTCAACCTTGGCAACAATTAAAAGTAATGGAAAGTATTCATCCCCAAGGCAGAGTTACAATATCTTGTGTGCTGTATATTTTATTAGCTTTCACTTTTTAATTATTCATTGAAGCCTCTGTTATATTCCATACAGCAACCTCAGGTTCTTCAGATTTCTATTTGAAATGCTCTTTTCAATTCAAGGGCATACATCTATACTCCCATGTGCTAAATATAATATAGCTTAGAAAACAACAACAGGTTCATTAGTCACTCTTGCTTTCGGTTGTGTACAACCTATCTCAGATATATTCAATAGAACCAATAAAGAGATGTTGTGAGCCCACATTTATCTACTGCAGTATCTCCAAGAAAACACATCCGTTTTCAACTAGCTACTTCTCTTTCTTGCCAGCCAGGGTCATTTTTATTCTTGTCTCATTCACAGTAGCAGCTCACCACTAGCACATTTAAAAAAAAAAAAAAATACAAGAAGAAGAAACTCGGTGAGTTCAAACCAGGAGATAGCTTCATAAAATCACATTCATGCTCAGCTACCATTTCTAGCACCACATACAAGTAAATAAAATAAATTAAAACACTTAAAGTGAAGAGGGAAAGCTAGCTTGGGCATGCCATGCTTCAATTAGATACTATCTGTAAATTTTAATTTGCTTCAATGCAAGACATGTATAGCCCATGGAGATTCAAAACAAAAACTGTAATAATTAAAATAATTTCATGATACCGGAATTACATAATCAAATACTAGAGTTACTTTTCCCTATTAAAAATATCTCTGTTCCCCATACAGTATTGCTCTACTAAACTGCTGGTCTGATGAATCCCTTCCTCAGTTGTAGCGCTATAAATAGACAGTAGCAGGTTCTTGCCTCTAACAAAATGGGAAATCTACCTGGTAGTGCTTTGCAAATCAGTGAGATCAGGGATTGCTCTAAGTCTAGGGTTGCAAGATGCAAGCGGTCTCACTACAACATCTCTACATGCCTCCCCCTCCTATATAATGTCTCCTGTATTATGTAGGAGCAGCTCTTGGGGAACATCAACATAATTGGTTGCCATTGCTGCAGTACAGATTAAGGATACCCAGAGCAGGGGGGCCTGCATCCAATCTTTAAAGGAACACACAAGGTCCTACTAGATAGTTTGAACATTCCATAAATAATTTTGTAAGGACTGTCATTTGATGTCAAAATTGCAACAAGAAATAAAAATCCTGTAGCTTCTCCCAGTATGCAAGAGATCCATGACTGACTTAGAATATCCTCCTTCTTAAAAAGTTTCAAGGAGCTTTTCTTGCTAATCACAATGTAACATCCCCCTCCCCCCTTGACTCCTTTGTCTCCTTTTGTATTCTAATCCTACTATGAAACTTGAGGAAACATTCTGAAACTACTTGAAAGCAACAGTTTCTGCTAAAAGAGAATGGATGAAGAGTCTGCTGGATCAGGCCCAAAGCCCATCTAGTCCAGCATTATGCTCTCACAATGGCCAACCAGATGACCACAAGCAGAACTCGAGTCCACCTTGAGTCCCATCTGCAATTCATAGTAAGTGGTATTCAAAGACTTGCTTCCTCTGGCAGCGGAGATAGAACACAGCCGCTGTGTGGCTAACAGCCATTGATAGCCTTCTCCTCCATGAATTTGTCCCATCATCTTTAAATTTGATGGTGTTTTGTGGGAGAGAATTCCATAGTTTAACTATGTGCTGTGTGAAGAAGTATTTTCTTTGTCTTGAATTGAACAGCTCTGTCTCCAATCTGCAGTCTCCAAAATGCAAGTCAGCAGTATAAGAGCTTTTCAGGATTGCTCACCTCTTATCTCCTTATGATTAGTTATTAAACGACTCCTCTGAATACTGCACATATAGTGTTTGCTTGTGCATTGCCTCCCACAATTGCCGTCTTCCAGTCATTGTTTCTACACTCCCTCTAGACTCACTAATCTAGTTGCAAGTAGAGGAGAATTCTTTCCATCAGCAACTTGTTCCCAATAATTCAAACAGTCTTAAAAAGTGGTCAGCCAGCCAACATGGCTTGTAGAATAAAGCTTGCAGATTAACATTGTCACCCAGAAATGAGGCTACATTTGGAGCAGGGAACTAAGTATGCAGAAAGGCCTGTCATAAAATCCTTTAGCAAGAGATGTTTAAGAGCGAATGGAAACGACAAAAGCTTCATGTGGCCACCCCAACCCACAATAGATACTGTTGGGTAAGAACTCTGTGTCCCAACCTTTCACTGAGCAAGAACCTTCCTTAACTGTGGTATCAAAGTACTGGTTCCAACTTATGGCTTATTTTTGGTCCAGTCTTACCACAGCGCTTGCCACCGACCCTTCAGCTTGGACTTGAAAACAGGGGTAAGGTCAAATGATGGATAGTGTGCATGTTTAAAAACAAGGTGAGTTGCCTTCCCAGCAAGGAACTTAAGAAACATACTCCTACCTTTGGGGAAAATAGAAAAATCTACAAAGTTATGTCATTATTACTGTTTTTTCCAGCTAAGTTATACTCAGTGCTAAATTACGGTACTCATATCCATTAATTCCAATGGTTCCACTCCGAGTATGAGTAACATTGGACACAATCCTTTCTTTCTACTGGCTATCTATAAGTTACCTGTTCACACAGGGATAATTATGTAGCAAGACCAACACACAAGCTAAAACACTGTGTGTAATGCACTTCTGTATCAGTTTTCATTAAAATTAAAATGTAGATCCTGAATAATAGCTCTGCTGAAAACTGAATTAACTGAAATCTTAATTTTTTTTAACCTAAATTTATTTAATTTTTTAATGTTTATTGAAGTTGCTCCCTGCAAGAATCCCCAAAACTAATTTGAATGCTGTCCTTCTAAATTGGAAGCCCCAACATAGAATTTTCTTATTTTCCTATTAAAAGACAGAACGTATTCTGCAGGCATCACTTGCTGATTCTTCCAATCTATCTTCTACCATACTTTTCTCGCTCCTTTCAGTAGTTCTCTTGACAATAGCTGACTTTTCCTAGAAAATGTTTAGATTAAAGAATTTAGGCCAACAACAACATTTTACATAATTAGGCCTGATTCACACATGCATATACATCAGACTACACATATCATATATAGTCTAGTTTTTTTCTTCAAACAATTGACCATTTAATCTACACCGGTAAGGCTAACTGGTGATGGGAAAATGTCATTCAGTTTTAGCACCGCTCATAACAGGTAAATTCAGATATTGGTTCAGACTGCACCAATTCAAAATATGAATAAAATGAATCAACTCCAACCAAAGCATTCTACAAATTATTCACAACAAGCTATGCTAATGCTATTTTCCTGGGCAACTGTTGCAGAAGGAACAAGCCAATCCAATTCAAACAGGTTCTGACTAAGTTAGGCAATGGCTATAGAGTGTCTAGTAAAATGCAGATCATGGCATCAAATAATGCTGCCGCTTATCAACATTAGGGCAGCTATGAGAAAAGTGACATACATCATCCTTGGTGGTGGTGGTGGTATATTTTGTAGGTGTCACACCAAGACATAAATCCATGAAGGGGAAAAAAGAACAGTGTGCAGTAGAATCAATATTTCATTGGATAAGATTAACCTTACAACTGTTGCTAGGAAACCCCACTCAACATTTACTTTCGGCTTGTGAAGAAATTGACTAATTTGGTGGTAATCACCAGCGCTCCTCTTGTTTTGGGAAAGGCTGGAGAAACCTCAAAAAAGGCTGAATCAAACGTTCAGCTTTTCTGCCAGTCTTCTCAAACATAATACATTAAGTTATAATATAATAAGAAAATAGAAGAGGGCCTATTTGTTCTCTTTATTATATAGTTAGCTGCGTATAAAGGAACTATCTAAGAAATTGTTTTCCAGAATGACGCATTTAAAAAAAACAAACTAACTAACATTTGATTTTCTTTTGTAATGGGGGTTACCAAGAACAGCAGCAGCTAAAAGAGAAAATGCAAGAGATAGATGCTTCCTGACATTTTTCGATGAGAATCTTTAAACGGGAAATGTCTAATGCATCTTGAGAAACACTGTTTGAGACAACTTTTCGCTTCAGCTCACTAAGCTAAGGTCTAATGAAAAATTGCCTTAAACGTAATGGCTTGGGATGAGTTAACTTAAAGAATCACCCAGAAGGAAATCTTCCTGTCCCTTTTCTCCCCACAGCAACCTCCCATGCCCCTTTCCACACTGTTCAAGGTGGCCACATGTAATTTAATCTACAGAGTTAGTGGATTAGTTTTGGCTGAGAAATCGGCAGAGCGCAATAGACAGTCTAGAGGAGTCAAAATGACAAAATCTTTCTGCATTACCTGGTGCCCCTTCATTGTTTATATTAATAAAGAAGATGGTAAATTACTTCCTTCAGTTTCACAAAGATCCTTGTGGTCAAACGTAATTCCTAAGCATTTCTGGTCACTGGCTTGAAAACAACATAACCCATGGATGTCTTTATTTTATGCATCCTGTTTCAGTTGTGAGAGTTTACGATATTGACTGCCATATCTATAGCAGGTATTGGAAAGGATAAGCATATTATAAGAAATACAGTGGTACCTCGAGTTAAGAACTTAATTTGTTCTGGAGGTCCGTTCTTAACCTGAAACTGTTCTTAACCTGAAGCACCACTTTAGCTAATGGGGCCTCCTGCTGCTGCGGTGCTATTTCTGTTCTCATCCTGAAGCAAAGTTCTTAACCTGAGGTACTATTTCTGGGTTAGCAAAGTTTGTAACCTGAAGCGTCTGTAACCCGAGGTACCACTGTACAGTAAAGAAAAAGAGACGCTCCCATGGATTAAACAGTAGATTAGCTGCTGCAAAGGGTAGAAGGCTTTCCTTTCTTGAATTCAAACTAAAGACAAGAAAAAAAGCAAAAGCTAGTTAACAAAAAAATAACTAGTACCAAACTAAATTATAGTACTATACTAAATTATAGCATATTACAGAGTGATATTACAATTAGTTCAGATCAATAACATATTGCAATGAGCTTAATGGCCCTGCTCATACAGTCACCTTCTTTAAAGCAGTTCTGTCAAATTCCAAGATGCTTCTGAAGTCTTCAGTACTAAGAGCCATTGCATACAATGAACGATGTCAATGGCACACTGCCAGTCTTTGTACTTTCACACCTTATCATTATGTAATTTGCCCTCTTAATGTTTGCATTAGGACCAACACACACAAATGTGAAGACAAATAATGGATACAGCTACACTGGTACAATTATTGTGCAAGAGACTGACCCGTGCTCATGATCATTATAGTTAAGAAAAGTCTACAATCACTGGTATGCAATCATAGATCTAAGAATACACAACAGAAATTATTCTGTGCATAAATCTGTAAAAGTCGCCAAAAAAGAGTTCTTTTCTTCTTTACATGAGCACTTTGTAATTTATGTGGAAGATTTAAAAATGGGAGGGAGGACATATGAGAGTACAAAGCTACAAATATATAAAAGGATATTGGCAGGAACATACAAAACAGCCATTCACCCTGTCCTTTGAGACCAAGGCGAAGATATTATTTAAGTCAAATGTTAGTGTGGGGAAAGAGAAATGCTGTCAATTCAGAAAGAAATTGCCTAGTCTAGGGAAGTTGGGTGACTGACTTCCTTCTAATCTTTCAGACAAGGGGATGTTTTATGCCAGGTTAATCTACCTTTTTCAACTCAAGGGTTTCATTTCCTCATGGGCAACCTTTGGGTAGCACCTGAGGCAAAGTGGACGCGATTCTTACATTTCTACAACAGGCAACATTCCAACCATGTAAAGGTCAATAGGTTTCTACACACAAAACACATACACACCTGCACACAACTCTCATCTAGGCAAGAAAGAAGAAGCACCACAATTGAAATACGCATTCTAACCACGCTGAAGCACTTGAGGAGGGCACAGAACAGGACTAGGGACGGGTGTGGCCAGGAAAAGTTCTGAGAGCCAGACAGGGCATATTGGAGGCTTAATTCATTCCCTGGGCCCAAGGTTCCCCAACCTTGCTTTAGGGAAATGGACTCTAAAGGGATGCACAAGCCTCTTCCAGTTATAAATTTATGTGACTCTACCATATAGAGAATTATGGTGCTGGAGGAGACTCTTGAGAGTCCCATAGACAGCAAGAAGATCAAATCTATCCATTCTTAAGGAAATCAGCCCTGAGTGCTCACTGGAAGGACAGATCCTAAAGCTGAGGCTCCAGTACTTCGGCCACCTCATGAGAAAAGAAGACTCCCTGGAAAAGACCCTGATGTTGGGAAAGATGGAGGGCACAAGGAGAAGGGGATGACAGAGGACGAGGTGGTTGGACAGTGTTCTTGAATCTACGAACATGAGTTTGACCAAACTGCGGGAGGCAGTGGAAGACAGGAGTGCCTGGCGTGCTCTGGTCCATGGGGTCACGAAGAGTCGGACACGACTAAACAACAACAACCACCAAATAGAGAATCTGGAATAAAGTATTCTACAAGAAGGGGGAGGGGCATTGCACATAGAGATGCAGAAACATTGGTGTAAGTGCCGGTCTGGTGCATGTTGGGGAACAGAGAAAGAGGGCGGGGGGAACATGCATGCTGTTCCTTTCTCCCTTCAACACACACTGAGCATAAATGCCTGCAAAGCTGATGTGTGCAGTGTGTATGCATGCAGGCATTATGCTCAATGTGGAAGGGAGGTAGATGGAGAGACTAGTGGGTCTGATCCTTCTCCTTCCTATATGCACATTCAGTCTACACCAGTGTTAGAAACTGAGATATGAAATAGCACCTTAAACCTAGGTTATGGGTGCAACAACAGAATGTCCAGGCACACATTTTTTTATATAACAAGGCTACAAAGCTGAAAATGAATGAACTGCAGTTAAAATCTTATATTCATTTTTCACATGATCTAGTCCTCATCTGAAGACTGCAAAAACAAAGCCATGCTACCCCTGCCCAACCCCCTAATATTCTTAAGAGGGTCCCTTCTCCAGTCTTTAGAGAATAGCTGGAAGTGGGGAGGCAGAAAAAGGTCCTCCTTTCCTTCCACTCTGCAGTTTTACTTTGAAATCTTAGGCACATTACTGCACCCAGAGCTCAGAAACTGCTCACGCTAATGAAATTCCCTGTCACAAAATGCACCTAGAACATTGGAAGTTTCAAACACTGGTCTACACAGTTCTTACCACTGTTCTGAAACAAATTACAGTATTCTATCATTAATGTAATACAAGATTGTATTCCTTCTTTAAAGGTTCACCTTAGAATTCAGGCAAGATCCCTTCATTAAGCAAGGAAACGTATTAGTGAGTGCAACATCTAGCAATAAATGTGGGAGGTGGAGAGGATTATGTTGGTTGATGGCTCTTGAAGTATGAGACAAGGTTGGCGTTGGAATATACTTTGGAGCGTTGTAAACAGCATGGTCTGCCCACACATTTCCTATTAGATTTGGCTGATACTGAATTGGAAGAGAATTGCTTAGAATTAAAAGAACAGGCTTTTTTCCATATAAAGAGCATAGTGGTGGACAATCCTTTTTCACTTGATATCAAAGCTGTTTATGTCAGAGATAAAAGGAAAATGATATCCAGCGGTTTAGCTCTGCATGTGCTAACTTTAATTTGATGTGTAATTTCTTGATAAGTGTAAAAATCCTATACTTTGCCAAGCCACTGAAGAATTTAGAGAGAGTGGGAGATACAGTATTATACTTTTTAGTTAGCTGTCAACTTTAATTAAGAAAAAAAGGTGGATATTGATTTGTGATCAATGATGTCAAAAGGAAGCAAATTCTAGGCTGGATCTAAAGTAGAGATGCTACTTGTGATATGACCAATCCAGTCTAATATATTAAAGCTAACAGTTGTATAAAAGGACAGCACTAAAAAAACCCCACTTTAATATAGAATGGGCCTACACATCAAAGGAATGTTGCAATGTATTCAGTGAACAGCAGGTGGCATCCAATCCCAGAACCTAGATAACCAAATGGTGACTTGGCCAGGCAGACAACATCCCTAACACTAGGGTCAAATATGAATTCTCATGTAGGGTATCTAGACCCATGTTCAATCCTATAGCATATTAATGAGTCAATAAGTTCGGTTAGAATTCCCATATGCTTCAGTAGGCTGGCCAGAACCAAGGCACCATCACATGAACACTTAGGTTTGCACCGATGCTCACCACTTTTGATTTTTGGCTTTCAAGGAGACAGAGACAGTGGCGTAGCATGGGGGTGCAGGGGGGGCCGGCCGCACCGAGCGCAACATCTGGGGGTTAGGGTTAGGGGGCGCAAATCCATGGGTTAGGGGGCGCAAATCCACAGGTTAGGGGGCGCAAATTACTTGCCTTGCCCCGGGTGCTGACAACCCACACTACACCACTGGGCAGAGATATTTCCCTTCAAAGCTGTTCACTGTGCCCGTTATCATCTTTTTCTAAGCTGCTTTCATCTGCACCATTTTTTCCTATGGTTATGACTTATTTCTCATTCCTAGAGGGATAATGCCATGAACATGATGACGCCACAATGCTATGTCGCCTGGGCAGGTCACACAGATAATCCTAGTTTATCTTATAATAAAGGTGAAGACATCAGAAGTGGCTCACCCCAGTGAGCAGCTGCCAAGAGCTCTGGTTGTGGCACTGCCCCACCAGGTCAGTCACTTCTAGATGACATCACTGAGGGCAAATTCAATCTAGGTAGGTGGGGCAATGCTACCGTGAAGCAATGAAACACTAAAAAGTTGCCATTTTACTACCTGACCAATCTTAGACCAACTGGTTGACAGTTTAAATTTCAATGGGCACTTCCACATAATGTGGTTAATAAGGACTGGGATGCCATATATAAACCTTCTTGGAAATAAAGAAGTAAATTACATTGAAATTAACGGAATGGGCATTTTCAGAGACATGTCTGGAACTGAAGTGCAGATTTCCTCTAAAGAATGGTACGACTATTTAACACAAACACTTGCATATCTGCAAAATTGCAAGGTTCTCTAGAAACAATAGCACATGACTTCCGGAAATATGACAAACACAATGATACTGTTTTGGCACATGCTAAAAACCCTCTTGGTTTTTTGAGACCTTTGCTAGCTCTTAATGCCAGTGAATTGCTATAATTTGAAATTCAATTTTGTACTGAGTGTTAATGTAGCTAGATTTATTTTTACCATTGTTACTGTATTTTTAATGGGTTTTATTGTAACCCACCTGAAGATGTTTTCATAAAAGGCAGTATATAAATATGTTTTAATAAATAATAAACAAAACGGGTGAACAATTTTATTTCCCTTTGCAACAATCTTCCCCTGAAAATTTCTTTCAACACCAACAACTAAGTTCACAAAAATCACTTCTTTGCTTTTTGGCTCAGTGCTAGTTAAAATGAACCACACATTTCAAGCAGAGTTCTTCTCCTATGTTATTGCTTCTGAGTTTGTAGAAGCAACAGAAGTGCATGGCTGGGCACATATCTACAGTTCCCACTCTCCACTCCCAGTAAGAAGAAGCACATGACCTATTTTGACAAAGCTGGAGACGAGTGTTGTTCTGCCTCCACATATGACCCTAAAAACCCCCCTCTGCCTTCTCAAAGTGACAACCCAAATTGTCAACCGTAGGCCTAGGACGGCTTAATCAAGTTAGGAACAATTTTCCTAGGTATACTGAAACTTGCTCCATTGCATTTTTCGATTCTAATTTTGCAGTAAACCACAAGCAATATATTCTAACGCAGCAATGGAAGTTGAAATCGCTGTTTTAAATAACGAAATAAGATTCAATTGAAAGACAGGGACTAATTCAGAAATAGGCAGTGTGCAAGAGTTTCAGATTTTAATAGTACAGTGTTCTCCAGAGTTTAAGAGATCACCTAGACTACATAGCAAATAATGGATATTGTTCCAATTTCATTTTTTTAAAGTGTCTTTTATTCAAACTATAATGTAGAAATAAGATAGTTAATGTAGAATACATAAATATCATACGAAACAACACCTGGAGACAGTAGGTTTCAAGAGCACAAAGTCAGTTTTTAGGACTGAGCAAATTTCTCTTTTCATACACACCTACACCCCCCCAGACTATATGGTTTTCAGCACAAAGTACAGTAAGCTATAACTAAAATTATAGCTGTGTTAACCCACAGCAAATGAGAAAGTCTTTATTCTCCTGGTAACTAATTAACCACTGACCTTTTTAAAGCTCTTATAAGCAATATGTTACCTCCCCCCTCCTTTCCACTTGCCACTGCCTTGATTCAGCATTTAGCAAGAACAGAAACCTTTTTTTATCCATCTCCAGTGAACTTTGATTGAGGCCCTAAAGTACTGTAGAAATAAATCATGCCTCTCAGTTATAGTGGCTCCACTCCAAAGCTCTCCAGGCGAATGAGCGGCGGTGTGTGTATGGAGAGTTGCTCCTATCCTTGCAAGGAATGAGGAAGCCCCACAGTGTGAACAGACCTCCCACATCTAGACAGAGCCCACGGCTCTGCCAGAATGGGTGCAATCCACATCCCATTTAACTAAGCTAATTTCTTTGGTAGAATTTGGGATTGTACCCAGTGGCTACAAGCCATCAAAGTAATTCCTGGGGTTTTCCCATTATCTGCTATGGATCAGCTTTGCACACAGAGATCTCTGCCTCCCATGTCTGGCAAGAAGAGCCCGTTTGCATGTGCATAGTGAACTGAATCAGAGCCAAGATCTTTGCTGAATAATAGTATGCAGTGATATAAGGAAGGCAGCCTTCGCCTTAACACTTCAACTACACATTTATAAAGGGAGAAAATCTCAATGCAAATTTCCTACTTCTAAATAGCAAGCTTCCTTCCAACCGCAGGGTTACATAGACTTCACACTCATTCTTAAAACTGCTTTAAAAACAAACTTTCTTAAACAGATGCTCCATTGCAAGCATCCCAACACAGAAACACTTCCATAAATTGACAATAATTAACACAATGGGATCTTTTCTCTGATCTTTCTTACATGTCTGAAATCTGTCTATGTCAGATATGTATTTTTCCCTGTGAACCACTGTCATGATTGGCCAAGTCCCTGGATTCCCAAGAAGATGACTAAGGGGAACTCAAAGCCATTAAAAAGTTGGCAGGTTAACAAAATTACTCAAATACAGGCAACCATAAGGAAATAAAAGGTTAAATTAAAATATCTTTTAACTTAAATTACTGCCCAACCCTAAACACATTGTGTGGAAACTAAGTTCCCTGAATTTCAATGGAACTTATTTCCAAGTAATTTGTTTGAGTTCCAGGTGTTAGAATGTCACTGACCAAGTTTGTCCAACTATCACTAGAATCCAAAAATCAATATGAACATCCTCATTTTGGCAGTTATCCTAAATGTGATTGCTTCAGCAAGGCCCATGGGGGTTCAGCCAGCATAAACACACAGCTCCTCTTTCCCACCACAACAAGAAACAGTTTCGAATAGAAACATCCCCAAATTGATAAACAGAGAGAATGTCTACATATGATTTCTCCAGGCTTGGGGAGGAGAGGCACATTTCATCTTATACAGTTATTTAAAAAAAAAAAAAAAAAGTTGATAAGCATCAAGAGAAGTAAAAACATAACCGAAGGGGGAAAGTATGCATAAACAAGGAGACAGCACGACAGCATACTTTACTGTCTTACAGTTTCTGGTTAAATTTCAACAATGCTTCTATAAAACACAGTTTTTAAAACTAACGGGACATCATGCTTGCCTAGTTGTCAGAAAAAAAGATGAAAATCAAAAGTCTTGTTTGGAAAAGCAAAGAACAAAATACAAAGAAAATGTGACCGTTCCTGGGTTGGCCTATATTTCAACTTGTGTATACCAAAGTCAAATATTTGCACTGTTTGCAACACTGCAAATATCTGCCTGCAAGACCAAGGGAATGTGTCTACAATGCCAGTTGTTCAATTGAGCAGCAAATCTTATAATGGGGCAATTAGAAATGGGCAGAAACCTCAACAAAACAAAACAAAAAGTCTCAGGGAACAGTAATAATACTCTAAGCGTGATTGCTGATATGCTGGATTGGCCTAGTCAATACACCCTTTTAACTTCACATTTCTGACCAAATGCAGTGGGCTGCATCCAGACTCAAAGGGTAACGATGTCCATATTTACTCTGAAGTCAGTCTCATTCAGTTCAATGGGCCTACTTTCAAAATGACTGCAGCCTGGGTTAGTCATGCTGTAGTCCATCTGCAATCAATAGGACAATCTGGTTTGGATCCAACCCATTGTGTTTAGCCCCTTTTGTTTCTAAAAAAATTGAGAGCCTAACTAAGGAAAAGTAAATGTGTTAGGCGGGGTATCTAGAAAGTTGCAAGCGAAGAGTTCACTGACTTTTTTAAAAAGGAAAACTTTTGCTGAAGCTGTACAAAAGGTCAGCCTCTTCAGCTTTATTGTTTTTTCAAGTAACTGTGACATTTTCCCAAGCCACTTTTGAAAATTATGTTGCTGGCATAATCACAAGTTTAGAACTGCACTCTCACTCAGACAATCATTTTAATAAAGTATTGTATTTTGACTCTAAATATATTGTTCAATCACTGAAGTGACACAAATACCATTTTCTGGTGGGCTTTAAGCCTTCCTTGATCATCGAAATAAAAAAGAATTTTACATGTGTATGAAAGTTTCCAATATTTGAGAGGTGGCAGGGAAGATTACTTGGGTCTAAGAACCAGTTTCAATATTATATCAGCTGCTTGAAAGGCTGTGTGTGTGATTTGTTCCCAAACTGCTCCAGTGACATAGCAAAGAAAATGGCAGGGATCTGTGATATGGCTACTTCCCACACTAACACTGCCTGTGAAGAATTGGGCTTAGGGGGAATTTCATTTAGACTTTTCCACCCATAGGCCTCCACTCACGCCACCCAAAACCCAGCAAAGCTCAACTGAGTGAGAGAGAAATTGCTTGCATCACTTCCTGGTTGTCTGATGTGATGCCATGACAAACACTGCAAAGGTAATGAGCCCTTTGCAAACTCATTGTTGGAAAGACATGAGAATAATGACTCATTGTGTATTTGTTCCTTCCTCTGTGTATTTTTTTTTTTTAAGGTGCTATAGTTTTGAGGAGTTCGGTGGATTCCATAAAATGATGTAATTGTGACCCCTGAAACTTTTATTTTCATAATCCACAGTTTCAAAAAATACATCAAGACCTTACAAAACTAATACTAGGGAAATCATCTATGAAAACATCATTCAAAACATCAATCAAACATCAACAAATACTGATTGGTTCAAAAGCGAAAAATCATACGCCAATATAGTTTTCACAAGACAGCTGATGGAAGGGAAGAATTTGTCCCTTCCTCATTTAAAAGGGTCATATGGGAAAGATGGAGGGCACAAGGAGAAGGGGACGACAGAGGACGAGATGGTTGGATAGTGTCTTCGAAGCTACCAGCATGAGTTTGACCAAACTGCGGGAGGCAGTGGAAGACAGAAGTGCCTGGCGTGCTCTGGTCCATGGGGTCACAAAGAGTCGGACATGACTAAATGACTAAACAACAACAACAAATGGTTTTCTGAGAGGGTTGGTGGATTCCATAGACTGGTGTAATTTGACCACCGAATCTTTATACTCAGCAAATGGAACAAGAAGATTGTATGGACACTGATGGCCTTCTCTTCCCATTGAATTTATGCTAAATTCGAGCAGAACTAGGGCTCAATTTATCCTGAACTTTGGCATTACAGACTTTTACTGTACTTTACAAGGGAAAAGTTACGAGCATGTCCTTTATGATCACCAAAAACATTTCCCTGTTCAGCCTGAAATCCTCAGGGAGGCCCATTAGGCTTGAAAATAATTGTGAACAAATGACACAGGGTTTCCCCAGACTCATTTGTTACTTCCTGAGCTTCCCTAGAAAACCCACACAGGAATATATCCATCTCCAGCATGGATTTTCACAGGCCTATCTGTCTTCCCTGTTGCTGATCAAACCACTGTATCCCCTAATTCTCTGTCAACTTTGCTTGTGAGAGAGACTGCTTCTTGGCTAACCAAAACGTTCTAACAGTAGGATGCCAATTCCTACAGCAGAAAAATATGCAAGTATTTCTAATGTATTTTATTAATAAAATATATAAAATGTTTGTATAAAAAAACCACTCAACAAATAATTGGCTAATTAAAAACCCATTAAGATATATAAAACAACAAAGATGATATTGAGAACAACATTTAGCAGGTATGGTATTTTGTAGGTCTGAAAAGATCCAGTTTATGTTGTTGTGTAAGGAAAAGACAAACAACAAAGTGTAGGAAAACTGACTGCCCTTACAGGAAGCCCCTCCTTTGTTAATCACTTCCCCTCACTTGCAGGACGCGCAGGAAGAACTAGATCTCTGATCGTTCAACATACATGAAAATCCTAGTACACTTTTGTATCAAGCAGCTGTTTTAGAAAAAGAAAACATAACTTCTGATCATTTCTCTATACAGTTCCTGAAGATGTAACTTATTTGTACCTTTCTGACCAAAATTAGGTAAATATGCTATGCAAAACGACTTAGGATAATTATAGGCAGAGTGCTTCTTAAATCCAAGATCATTTGGAAGTGTTTGGCTTCGCCAGGCAAATATATAAAACACTAATTTTTTATGCATATTAGAAGGTGATTATTCATTACTGTAAATAAGGCAGGAAGTGTGTGTCTGATTTGAGAACCATTAATCTAGTGAGTTGATGCTACTATTATCTTCCACGCGAAACAGCCCTGTGTGGATTCCAAGAAATGCATAGCCAAAATCACTTAACGAAGTTCAGTTTGCTAGTCATTACATTACCACACTTTTAACTAGTGAGTTTTTCCCCAAGCTCTTTCAGAAAATGGTTGGGTCTTTCAAAGCTTTCCCCCCAATAAAATTCAAAAAAGCAAACAAACCTTGGAAAACTTGTTGCAGAACTCCCAGAAACTTAACCCCTTCCTAAGCAAACTTCCTCTTGGGAATGGGGGGGGGGCGCTTAAAGTATAAAAGGGCTCGAAGCAGTGCTTTTTTTGCTGGGGGCACACAGGGGTACACATACCCCCTAAACATTTTGTGAATCTAAGTTTGGCCTCATTGAGGGGCAGTATTTCAATATGAGTAGAAAAATGAGAGTACCCTTAAACATTTTTTTTAAAGAAAAAAGCACTGGCTTGAAAAAGACCAGAGAAGCTGAGGGTCATCACATTGTAGTTTGTACCCCCATTAAATTAACTGGGCTGGAAAACACAGGAAACTATAGTTGCCATGCACCCTATCAGGAAATGACAAACCAGATTTCTAAAGTGAGGCCAACAAACTCTGAAGGATGTGTGTGCCTGGGAAGAGTAGAACTAGCAATGCTGTAAAATGGATGTCCCCTCCCCACTGCTATATTTCTTCTATGGATTTTCTAAAGAAAACATTGTTTATTAGTAAAATAATGAGCGGATACAATATCGGTCAAATTGGGCAGGATCAACATTGCAAGCAGCCTTTTCTCCCAGATAATTGCATACCTAGGAAATACTATATATATAACAAATGCAAAACTCCTTGGATATCAATTCCCCACCTGACAGTAGGTTACCTTGAGGATAAAACTAATATCAATGGTAGAGCACTTCAAAGTGACAAGAGTTCCCAAGTCCCCAAATTAAAGAAAATGTGGAAGGTCTGTTCTACCAACATAATGTAATATGATCTGGAAAATGATTCAGTGTCACCAGAACAGAAGGACAGGGCCATACATGATAACTTAACTGATAGCCTCCATTCTATAATGGCAAATACACACTTCTGCTATGCCAACATTATTTTTAAAGGAACTGCTTTTTTTAAAAGAATTGCAACTTATTTCAGATTTAAAAAACAAAGCTGTGCTGACAAACTAGTCAGAAACATGAAGACAATTCTAAAAGTCTATAAATATTAATCAAGTGGGGGAAAATACAAGAATTGGCAAGCAGAAGAACATGGAACAAGAGGAAGGTGGCTGTAAGAAGGAAGGCAATAAAAGGAAGAGGAAAAGACAGGATCCCCCTTCCACACACCCCCACCACCCCCGCTCTGAGTTAAACACAGAGAAACAGGCACCCATGGATTCAGGGATAGCCAAGAGAAACTAGGGCAAGAGAGGCAGGAGAACCAATCAGGTATATAGAACAGTAGCGTTGTAAACCACCAGCAAACAGATGATTCAGAAAACTAAATGATGAATTACACAAATAACAGGAAGACTGAAAAGGGTAAAGAGAATATGACCCACCCAGTACTGATCCCTGATGGCCTAACTGCACAATTTTCAAGACAAAAAGTTGATTGGAGATGGAAAAACTTAAAAGAAAGAAGCGGCAGGGGAAAGAAGGGCAACTTGATCCTTTTTATTAACCCAAAATTTCTCCTCCACTCCGGATCATTCTCCTCCATAACAATGTTCCAGAAGTGTTTGGAAACCCCACAGCATGGGCAAGCTACTTAGTAGGACAATTTGGGGGAAGAAATGGTGAGCAATGGAAAGGGTTGAGCAACCACTCAGTGGTGACCCATTCAGACTTTTCATTTTAAAGCACAGTGTTAGGGATTAGTTGCATGTGTTTGGGTACAACATATAGAATAATACATAAAATAATTAATCAGAAAGGGCTGGTGAGAAAGGTATGACTAAAACCAGGAGAAGAGGATGTGAAAGGTTGGGAGGAAACTCCAAACAAGCAGTGCAAAGAAGAAACCATAGACTTTCTTAGGACATCCCTAGAAATCTGAACAACAGGAGCCTCCTTTTCTTAACACTCACACATGTATTTTTTTAAAAAGGTTAAGCATTCTGCACAACTATGACAACTGTGGAGTGGTCCCCCAGAATTTAGTAGATCACATCTTGAGTAAACAGGGTTATGATTTCAGGATTGTTTACAGTGGTCTGTTGTGCAAGGAGTGATTTCATACTGTGGAACTGTTTTCAATGGACTAGACTGCACTATACAGTCATACCTTGGTTTTTGAACAGAATGCGTTCTGGAAGCCCATTCGACTTCTGAAACATTCAGAAACCAAGGCACGGCTTCTGATTGGCTGCAGGATGCTCCTGCAGCCAATCAGAAGCCACAGAAGTCGAACCAGACATTCGGCTTCCAAGGCAAGGTTTGCAAACAGGAACACCTATTTCTGGGTTTGTGACATTTTAGTTCCAAGTTATTCGTGAACTAAGCTGTTTAAAAACCAAGGTACGACTGTACTACAATCTTGTAATTGTTTCAGAAGTTATTAAGCTTTACTACTCTCCTAATTTCAGGAGGCATCTGAGAGTACAATTAAGCTACCATGCTTATAAATTAGTACAAACAGGGAGATAATGCTCCTAAAAGCCTTTGTAATTTTCTAAATTTAGCCCATTCAAAACTAATGCATACATGCAATCAAGGAAACTTTGTAAATATAATCCCTGACAGGCACATTATTATTTTTTATCCATATGATTCACACTTTTAGGCAATGGTTGCAAAGCACTGGGAGTAATGATAGAAACCCCCCCCAAACCCATTGAATCTCCATGCTAATGTTCTGTATATAATGATCTTTTCATGCTGAAACCCAGAAGCCTACTAAAGTATCACCATTAAAATGAGTAAAAACATTATTACATGTTTTAACAATTTAAAATTTAAATGTGCTGCTTGAGTGTGTATAACTAGCCAATAACAAAATCTAGCATGTTTACAGGGGAAACCGACTAATATTCTAATAATACACATTGCAACACACATTACTGTGCAGTTTTGAAGAATATTACCAAACAAAAACAAAATTGGAAATGAAGGCAAGCGTTATTTTCATGCAATACAAGAAGAGCACACTTACCTTGACACATTTTCTGGAATGTATTCTAGGACTGGATACCCATCATTTCTTCTGGCAGACAATTCAGAATGTGATTTCCATGGCTCCACAAGAGTACTTACTGGAGGAAACGAGCTCATATGCTGAAAAGACTGCTCTCTGCCTACAGGTCGGTGTACAGATATTTTGCCTTGAGCTCCAATCCTATAGTGAAATGACTGTCCACTTGAATTCACACCAACAATGGCAGAGGGTGGCAGAGTGTTCTCTTGATAATAGCTGCTCTCATCAGGCTCCTGTTTAATTCCTACAGATAGGCCTGGATTTAGAAACCCACTACTTTCACATGTGCCATCAAATGAATTAGGTGGTCCTAAAATCCCAGAAAGAGAATAGAAGTCTTTATCATCCATGAATGAAAAATAGGGCCCATCCATAAATGGAAATGGATTTACAGTTTGATTCCCTTTAAAAGAAGCACCAGAGCAAGAATGTTTAGCTGATTCTTGCTTTATTGATACTGAAAATGGAGAATCAGAACTGATTTTGCTATTTTCTCCAAGACATGAGCTACTGAATACCCCTTCGGGTTCAGGTTTTATACGCTGAACAAGAGTCATTTGATTAGCTACTTCACTATTAGGGATGGCATCTTCCATTTCCTCTATTTTAGGAAATATGATTGCTAGAGCACCTTTATTGTCTTTTGTATCTGGACTAGGAACGATGTCTTGGCCTGTGCCAGGTCCAACAGGTGTGCTCGATGCAGGAAAGGCTAGTGAACCATTTACTGGACTACACATAGAGGATCCCACAGTACTAACAGCTGGACTAGAAAGTGTGGACCTATTATTGGCATTGGAAGGGCTGGCAATAGAGCATCTTGAGTTTATATTTGCAGGACTGGATACTGAGGATCTCATGGTGATATTATTAGGACTTGAAACTGGAGATTTCACACTACAGTGACTAGGAGGGCTTGAAATGGGTGATTTCATGCTACTTATAGGACTAGAAAGAGGAGATCCCACGTTGCTAGCATGTGCAGGACTGTGCAGCATTGAGCCTCGGTTTTCAATGTTGGGTGAACATGACAAAGGAGTTCCTTGGTTGACCGGGCTATTTACTGTGAAATTTTCAAAGTTAGTAGGTGTAGATGACGATACAGAATTAATTCCAGGAGGGCTGCACACTGAAGTCGTCATGTTCTGAGGACTACAGTCAGGAGGACTCTTCTCTCGACATACTCTTGGGCTTTTGACAGTGCCTGGCATGATGCCACCATTCATAGAGCTTGCACGCTCCAATATTAGAGGTCTCAGGGATCTGCTTGGGGTGTTCAAGGGAGACGTGTGGTGACCATTCTCTTTGTATAGCTTGACGAGTTGTTCCACATTCTGATACATCTTTCCAGGATTTATGTTGCCTTGTTGACTCTGCTGGTCATAGGTAAAATCAGCATCTCTTACAGAATCCATGTACAAACCCATTGATTCAGCTACAGTTGCAGAAAGTTCCTTTGAGTCTGACTCAGTTTTTATGTCAGAGGGTGAAATGCCAGGGTGATTATGGTCTTGCTGAAGGCAAGAAAGTAGTTCAGGTTTTTCTTTGTTGCTTCCTTGAGCACTGCTGTTTGGAAAAGCACCAGAAGCACAGCTCACGTTTACTATCTCCATATAGTTATTACTCTCTTCGGACCGCTCTTCTGCTCCTGCAGAAGTATACTCCATCGACTGGGAGCCTTGACTCCAGCGTCTCTCCATATCTAGGCTTTTTGGATAATTGCGATAGCCTTTGGTCTCCATAACTATAAAAAGAAAATAGCACATTAAAATGTAAGTATGTATGCATATGTAACCACTGTGATACGTCAAAAGACTATGGCTGAAATCACACTTACATAAGAATAAGCCTCACTACTTACATATAAACTAATTTTTAAAACTATGATACTGAATGTTATATTTTGTACCCTGTCCACCCTTGGGAAATACTTTTTTCAACTTTCTAAGTCAAAATAACTAAAGCAACTTGGTAAAGGTATTCCACTATCTTTGCTATTGACAGTGGATACAATGACCTCAGAGTATATTTAATATTTCATTTGAATGTTCCATGCATTTTAATTGTTATCACAGTGGTATAGGTAATGAGTAAATACATTTTGGAAACTCAAGCAAACTCAGTAGGCAAGAAGTAAGACAGGTTTCTTTCCCCTCCCTTTTGACACCAAAACATAACATATTTAACTGCTAAAGATTTCTTTCTAGGAACTCTATAAATGGTAGTCCTGTTGTAGGACTAAGAATCTCCAATGAAAATGATGTTCTATAGTTCCCAGAGTTTGGCCAATTTTTTTTGACAGTACAGTCACCCAGAAGTTATTGATCAAAGCTAAGGTAACTGATAAATAAACTGAGCCCATGGTTCTGTTCCTTCATTAAGAATCAGAAAACTGACAGGAAGAGGACATAAATCATAGAGAAAGCCATAGAAAAGTATTTTGTGCTTGGAAGGAGGCTGATCTCCAAGCGACATTATTCAGTAATAGAAATAAGAAATACAAATCATCCCTGATTTGCATTTGGACTTTTAAAAGGGGCGGAATACAAAATACAAACCCACATTTTTCAATCAAGTGAAAAATCATACTTTTGTATTACAAAATATTAATGTTGTATTAATCTTGGCTATTTTATAAGAACATGTGAATGTCTTTTATTGAGCCACATCAATAGTCTGTGTAGTCCAAAAAAGGTCTACATTACAGGCAGCAACTTTAGACAGAATGTTGACTTGAGATCCCAGGTACTGAAATTGCTACCTTAATGTTGCAATCCTATACCTGCCTACCTGGGAATAAGTCCCAATGAACTATATGGGACTTCTGAGATGCAATGTAAATGATTGCACTATAAATATACAAGATACAACATGTTCCCATTTTGTTTAAATAATTGAATTTAAATGATATGCATATGGACAAGCAGAACCATTTGTATCTGTTTGTTGAGGGGTATTTCCCTCTCATCTATACAAATGTAAATCATATGTTTATCATTTATTAATTTGTTCTAAATTTGTACCCTTTAGAAACATGATGTTTACAGTTTCAACTTAACATCATGCACATAATCTAGAATAAAACCCACTGGTCAGGAAACAAACATGCTGAACACAAATAAGGCACATTGAACATGCACAAAATGTTAAGCATACTTAATGTTAACAGGTTAAAAACATTTTATAACGATATGCAAACCATCTGAAGATAATAATTTTATCATCCCAAAAAACACCATGCAACATGTTTTTATTCATTATAATATCTGCAATCCTTATTGAATAGATTTGTAGCCTCATCCTCCAATTTAAGGCTAGTCAGCATGTCTCCCAGAACACATCAAATAAAATGTAAAATGCTATGGTACCTGAACACGTGTCTAAAAGGTCACTTAATGCCTCTGGAATGCTTTCAGCAGATTGTGTAAACTGAACATTCAAACTAGCATCTAAATAAGAACTGTCAAGCCTAAGAGCTGGGGTGCTTATCAAGCTCTTTGAGGTCCCAAGGATGGCCCATGATGACCAGCCCATTCCATTCCATCCACATAGATGGAAAGTCAGGAAGGGTCACCAATGGGTCACCAATGGGCATCAGTTTCTTTCCTAGCCATTTCTTTAATTTAGCAGTTGAGAGGTCAAGGAGGGTGGAGAAAAATTTTCAGTGAGTGGTGACACTGGCAGAGGGATTTTAAAAGGTAAGATATGGAAGGCTGGCATACTAGCATTGGATGACAAGGGTCTTTCTGTGGTCCCATCACAGCTCACTCTTACAAAAACTGGTCATCGTCTTCTTTTAATATGGCCCATGGATACCTGCTAATATGGAGTTTTACCCTTCAATTCATGAGAGCTTAATGCACAGTGTTCAAAAGGTGAACATAGTTGAAGAGTCTTACACATACCTGATAATGCTCTGATTTCAAAGGGTATCGGGCATACATACATAGCACTCTAAACTGTGTCGATATTACATCAAATGCATGAAGACCAAGGTAGGGCAGATGGACCTGACAGGTCCATATTGTTGTCCCAACACACACTTGATGAGTTATTATGTCACAGTTACAGATAGGTAGCCGTGTTGGTCTGCCATAGTCAAAACAAAATAAAAAAAAAAATTCCTTCCAGTAGCACCTTAAAGACCAACTAAGTTAGTTCTTGGTATGAGCTTTCGTGTGCATGCACACTTCTTCAGATACGAAGGTATCTGAAGAAGTGTGCATGCACACGAAAGCTCATACCAAGAACTAACTTAGTTGGTCTTTAAGGTGCTACTGGAAGGAATTTTTTTTTATTTTTTTTCTTATTATGTCACAGTTAGCCATAAATCAGGGCTCACCATGCATAAGCCGACTGCACTCGCTTTGCTCCTCCCTGCTACTGAAGGGAAGAAAGGAACAATGATCCATGATTCACATGCAATGCATAGCCAGGATTAGTGGTTTGTTTCTAAATGGGAAAGGAGCCCAGGTAGGTGTGTTCATGGTGCACCATTAACCATGGTTTACATGATGCATAAACTGCCACTTTAGCCAGTTTGCCAAACATCTGCATAATGAAATCAAAATTAAATCTGGCTTTTGGAGTCTAAGAATTCTAATTCTTAAAACCTCATTCTTATCAGCAGAGTTAAAAAATAATACATTTTCTTTGAGCTGAAAGATTATTCATGAGAATCTTATATGGAGCCCAGTCCAAAGCATGCTTATTCAGAATTAAGTCCCAGCATTTAGCAGTGTTTGCTTTCAGGTAAGTGTACATAGGACTGTAGCTTTGCAGCACATTCCTATATATGTTTAATCTCTAGGAAGTGCATTTATGATTACAGCTTTACTGTTCATAACACAATTTTCCCTCTCACATAACTGAGGAGCCATTTACAAACTGAAACCCCAGTCCGAAATCCACAAGCAAATTACCTTATTTCAGTGGAATTTACTTCTGTATCTAGGATTAAGACCGATTACACCATATTCCAATTGACCAACAATAACCTCTAGAAAAACATATATACAAGGCTATATCCTTGCTGTGCAACTGAACTGTAATCTTTAAAGGGAGAAAGAATTAATTGGTCATCTTTAATAATACTCTAATAAACAAAAAGACCAGATGATTTGAATCTTTAATAATAAAGGCAGCATGGATACATTATTTAGTTATTCAAAATACATGCATTGAAAGATGTTCAGGTGATCTGTTTGCAGAATGCATGCCTTATTTCTATTCAATGCACATGCTTGCATTTTTAATTTTGCTAAACATTATGCCTCCTTATTTAAGTGTTACTTTGTCATCTGTTTACTTGCCCTTGTCAAACTGTTGATAATCTACTGTTTCAGTGACTTAGTCCTTAGTTTTCTCCCTTCATATTGCTCTCTGTACTGAAGTAATAGATATACTTTTGTGTAGACTAGCTAGAACTTGAAAAAAACCAGGTATGAATAAAGTCATGGTGACTTAAATCTGACAAGCCTATCATTCTAATTTTTGTAAGTAAATAAGAGATAAAAGGTCATGCTAGCCTAAACACACACTTGTGAAATCTTACAGAGCAAAGTGACAAATTCATGCATAACGTCATAGCCGTAAAATATTTATAACATTGCTTAACTCACATGAAGCCACGTGTAGCAAATCATGGCATGTATCTATCAAATGTGCATCACTTCATTCAACTTCCCCCTAGAGTTAAATATAAATTGCATATTTTTAAAAAATGAACTAAACTTGACTTAAAACTGTTAATTTGTTTACTATTTTCTTCAACCCCCCCAAAAAACCCTGAAAATAAAAATAAACTTTTTATAGGGAGTACAAGTAACTTTTAAGTAAGAGAATAAGCAAATATTGGTGAAACCAACACTGGATTTCTATGTTCTACTCCCCAGTGTGGACTTGAAACTGAGAATCTGCTTCTGCTGTTGGTCAGTGAGGTTCACCTGAAGATTGTCTGAGCATTTTTACCCTGCTGATTTCTCTGTGCCCTTTTCACTGTTGACTGTGATAAGATATATGTGTTACCAGATCACACAAGCAAAGACATTAAGCTACTCCTGTACCTTTCTCACACCCTAGACAAAGGTACTGTGCAAGCCTGATAACTTTGGAGGACAGAGGATCCTAGTACCTAAAATCTTAGATATCTGGAACAGCCTAAAGATTTTTCAACCCATTCATCTGGTGACCTGGCAACTGTTGTTTATGCATTCATAACCTCAAAGCTGAAAGTCTGTTAGATGATCTATTATGTCTACTTGGAAGCTTCCACTGGTACAGAATACTGAAGCCCACCTCTTCCAAAGGTGACACTAGCAAACAGCATTTCTCCATGGAGCGTGGGGCATAACATTATTTAACTTTACCTATGAACACATCTAACAAGTGGGCCAAGAATGACTTGTCCATAGGCCAACCAGAGCTTTATTGCTACCCATGATCTTAAGTCAACACTGTTCACGGCACTACAAGGAAATTTGCGCCTACTCCCTGTTGCTTTCTGCAATTCAAGGTTCTTGTGCTATTTCCTCAACAACTCAAATCCCTGCACACCTGAGTTACCACTTCACCTCCAGTGTCCATCTTGTCTTCTAGATGGGTGGTCTTTGCACATACCATATGTATGTTGGGGCGGCTAAGGCACACACAGAAAGCATTTTATGAAAGCTGGCTTTTGGTGTCCATCATTATGTCAGAACTGAGTTGGAAAATTAGATACACTTCACTTCAAATATTTTATATGGAGATTATGCTTTTATTTATAAACTGAAGCAGGCCTCCCCCATTTTACAACAACCACGAGCAGTATAAATTGATATAAAATCTCACACTCAATTATTGCTTCTTCTTTCCATCTCCCCCCCGGCCCCAAAAAAGAAATATATTCTATAACTGTCTAAGTAATAAGCTACACGTCACAGGGTCTGAAATTGCTGCCTCTTCCATCATGGCTTGCATTTGTAACAGAACTTGCAGTTAACTTTAAATATGATGAAACAGTAACTAATGCATGTCCCCTTTCTAGCATAAGTTTGAAGCTAAAATACCCTTATCAAGCTGTCACATTTGGAACTACAGTACTTTGAAGTAAAATCTGTGAGTTCCACAGAAACCAGCAAAGCTGAGTAACCCTAAATGCGACTATCAGCTTTGATACAGAAATACACATTTTACTGTAGAAGTAGCAATCCCCGACAATGAAACATTGAAAATTCCACACTCTATCCGACTCCTGCAAGGCATGCTATCCTATATTTTGTATCTCAGCTTGGTGGTTGCTTTTCTGGCTCACAGCCCTTTAACTCAGCAGAAAGCCTAGTCTATAGCCTCCAAACACGGTTCTCCTAGCCTCTAAAAACTCAGCATGCAGTTTAACCCAACCTAGTTTCCCATCTAAACAACGCAGACAAACCCAGCCTAAAAACAGCATTTGCCTCCATCAATCTGTGGACAAATTACCCCAAACCCCACAAAAAACTTTAGACTCCTTATGTCTTCCCTGACCCAGAAGCGTCCTCTTGAGACAGGATATTTAGGTTCTGCTTTTCCTCCTAAAGATCTTCTCAGGGTTGTATCTGCCAGAAATAATATTTAAAGTTGCACAGAATGGCCGATCATTTGTGGCTCGTCCAGCCCGCGCAGGAAACACCGGAGAGAACACGCAACATTGGAAACTTGCGTCTCCACGTGCGAATATAGCATGATTCTAATGCACGTTTAAAAAGTTACGTTTTCCTTCCTAATTATAAGTCCCTGAACTCTCCCGCTACACAGTATTGCTATAATTTAACGGGTGCAGTCACTCCTCCCTGCTAGTCACGATCTCCCCCCCCCCGCCCCGCCCAGCACACCTATTACACTTTCCCTCCACCTGTAGGCATAATACGCACGTCCCCTTGCAAGTGTCACCCGCCTAAAGTCAACCTCCACGGTCGGAAATGAAAGGCTGTCTCGGCGCGGAGGAGGAAATAACGAGCAGCCAGCTTTATTCTCCGGACAGTTATTCCCAACTCGAGATTTGTTGTGTCGCCCAATGACACTATTCAGGGCAGAGAGAGCGAGCAGAGGAGGGGGCGCGCGTGCGAAGGTGCCAAGTCCTTTTAAAAACATGTCACATGCTCAGATAAAGTTCAGAACCGGGTTCCGCCCCTCCCTCTCTCCCATTGGGCGGCGAGGAGAGCCGAGCCGCGGCACCAGGCTCTACGGCGCTTCCCATTGGGCGGAAGCTTTTGTCAGTCACCTGGCGGGCGACATGACTGATACAAAGTTGCTGCGACACAAGCTAGAAAATGTATCTCTCCTTAAAGCTGCAGAGCCTACCTAGGAGAGGCGCCCGGCGGGGCTTGCGCGGTGGGGCGGTGGGGGGGGGGGACCTGTAAATTTCCTTCCCCTTCCCCTGACCCTCCCGAGTGCCTTTTGCAGCTGGAGCTGCCGGGAAGAGCGAGACTTAGAAACTAATCGGATAATGTTTAAAGCGCTCCACCAAAACATATGGCCAGCGAAAGGGAAAATAGCTTTTGAGCAAAGCCTTCCCGCAGAAGAAATCCATTCAGGCGAGAGTTGGAGCTGGATCCACACCCCCCATGCCCTGAAGCTGCGCCTCCTTCCTTCCCCCCTCCCTTTTATTTTTCTTTTTAATGGAGGCGATATCCAGATCGGGGGCTGGCTTCCCAGCCTCCTTTCCCCGCCTCCCGAGCTCTCTCGGAGACATTAACTCCACCTGTACCAAGGTGAGCGCGATGGGGGCCGCTTCCGTTCTGCGCCCGAACCGTTGCCTCTCCCTCCCCCCCCCCGCCTCCCCCTGCGAGGAGCCGCAAAAGCAACAACGGTCACGTTTTCGTGTCACCCTCCCCCCCTTAATAAATTTCTTTTAAAAAACGAACACAAGCGCTGCCGATGCAAGAAACAGCTCTCCTTCCTCTCCACCCGCCCACCCCCCCCCTTTGGAAAACGCACACACAGAAACCCACCAAGCGCCTCAAGGACTTGCCCTCTGGTTCCCTCATTGCGTCTAGTATCTTCTTCGCCAAGTCCTGCTCGGGGCATTTTCTTTCTTTTTATTTAGGAAAGTTGCGCGGACTAATACCCGGGAGCTCTCCAACCGGATCCCCCAAAACAAGAGATCCCCAAGGAGAGCTAAGGAGCATTTCCCCCCGCGCGCTCCATCTTTGAGGGCAGAGTTTCTAAATATATTTTTAGGAAGGCACGGACATTTCTCTCTCTCTCTCCCCCCCCCCTCCCCGCCACTTCTCCGTCTGGAAAGCTGGCTGAAATGACGCACGTTTCCGGGGGGTCAAGGAAGCAAGATCCCCTCCGCCCGCCCGTGCCCCCCTCCCCAAATGCTGGCCTCCCCCCAAACCCGAAGTCGACAGCAGCGGTATAAGCGATTCCGCCCCCCCCCTTTCCTCCCGACAGCAGACATCGCCTTCCCCCTCCCTTCGGTTTGCGCGCACACACCCTTCTCGATCCCGTTTCTCTCCATTTCATACCCAGACCAAAATAACTCCCTGAGAAATAAAGTTTAATAGAATTCCAGGCACCCCGGGCGAGAGAGACTCGCGGAAAAAGTGCCTCTGCCACGAGCGAGAAAACCGCTCCAAAAGGCGACTCGAAAATCAAACACGCAGGCAGACAGACTGACACACACTACCTCGGCTTCGTGCATATTTAAAACTGCAAAGACTGTTTTCTTCCTAAGAGAGAGGGCACAGCAGACCTCCACAAGATCGGCAGACTATTTTAGAAGCCACGTGCCCCCCCCCCGGGTTTCAGCCCTTTTGACAGATATCGATCCCCGTTTCTACAGCTAATAACGCGCCGAAGAACTAGTGCAAGCTCCGGAATTGCTCTCCCAAGGCCGGAGTGCTTGCAATGCCCCCCCCCCCAAAAAAAACCCCAACCAAGTTTTTAAATTGGGTATAGCCAGCACTGGCAGAGTCCTGGAAGTGCCCTTTCTGCACATCCTCTCCCCAAGAGGAGATCCTGAGTTACTGGTGTTCCCAATTACTTCGCTCTTTTTCGAAATAAATAAATAAAATCTCACCATCCTGAGAACTAAATACATCTGGACCTCCAGCTCTTCCCCTCCATTAAAAAAAGGAAAGCTCTTTTCTGCCCTGGAGGCGCTGGGACTCTAAGCAAAGTGTGGCGAGCTGCCCGCCCCCCACCCCACCCCACCCCAACCCACCCTCCGGGTACTCACCTTCATTTTTCCGCCACCCCCCGCGACGTGCAATGGCCGGAGGAGGCGAGACCCTGCACTTCTGCGAGTCCGATCCAGAAGCGCTGACCGCAGCCAATGGGGAACGAATGGCTACGGAAGAAGGTGGATCCAGAGGAGATTTGGGGTTAAATCCTGGAAGCTGGGAGCGGGGGGGGGGAGGTTGCGAGAGACTGAGGAGGAGGTTGCAACGCTCTCACACGCAAGACCCGGCAGCGAAGCGGGGGGAGAGCGCCGCCGTACTTCCAGCCTCTTTGGAGGGGGCGCCGGGGCCGCGACAGCGAGAAGAAGAAGTCCGCTCGGCTCAGCCTCCGCGCTGACAGCTCTCTCCGCAAGGCAAGGCTGGCGAAAAAGCTTTGCCCCCTGGCTGTCACATCGCCGACCGTTGCTGGAGGGCGTGGGGAGGTAGAAAGGGGAGGGAGCGTCGGATCCGGCAGGTTTTATTCTTTTTATTTTGTATTATTATTATTATTGAAGAGAAGACAGACGCCGTGGAGAAGGGTCACTCAAAATAAAATAAAATTGAAACTTCTGTCATTCCAGGTGAAACTCCCATCCGCGCCAGCAGCGCCGCCGAGGGAAGAGGTGGGTGGGAGACCAGAGAGCAGCTTCGGAGGGTGTAAACTTTTGGGGGTTTTTCCCCCCTCTCCCACTGCGCGCGCCCTCCGCTCTTCTCTCTCTCCCCCCCCCCCGCTTCTTTGCGCGCGTGTCCTTTCCTCTTCACCTTCTCCCGCTGCTGCTGCCGCTTTCCCCCCTCACGCCTCCCTTCCTTCCTCCTTCCTCCTCGCCGCTTTTGCTTCCCGGTGTGTTTTTCCGCCTCGCTCCGTCTCTCGCAGTCACCCAGCGGGCTGCTGCTGCTGCTGCTGGAGCTGGTTCCTGGAGCTGCTGGAGGGAAGGGAAGGCGAGCGAGAGGAGGAGCTTAGCGGTCTCCCTCCCTCCCTCTCTCGCGCTCGCGCTCTCTTTCCAGGCGCGTCTCGCAGCAGCAGCAGCAGCAGCAGCGGGCTCGGAAGAGCCGCCTCTCCGCCCCTCCCGGCACCAAAGTGCAGGCAACGGCGGGAGCGCTGCAAGGGCTGTCTCCGGCCGGCTTGGGTCGAGGGCTGGCCGCCCAGCCGCGCTTCCACACCCAGGGAGGGGAGGCGGGTAGAGCAGGCCACGCAAGGCCAGCCCAGCCAGCCAGCCAGCCAGCGGGCGGGCAAGGCTGAGCTGCACACGCATCACGCGGAGGGAAACGCTCCCGCTCCGAGCGGGGAGGGCAGTTTCCGCCTTCTGCGTACTGTACCTACAGTAGGCGCGCCTTTCCCGGGCCAGGATTCCCACCCTCTGCCCCACATCCAGCGACGCGCCACAACAGGTTCCTGTTTCTTTTTCGCCCCCCGCCCCCGAGGCGCGTCCACCCCGCGACAAGGACCGGGCCCTCCTCTCGCGGGGACGTTTGAGGGCTGCGTTCAGGACAGCGCCAAAGAGTCGAAAGAAGAATGGATTTCATCACTCGGTGGGTTTGGAGAGGGACGGGTGGGCTCACAGCGCAATCTAAGCGCCCTTTGGCAATGTGAAACGGTCTGAGATCAGGCTAAAACTCATCGGGGATCATGGTTTATTAACTGGAAGTCTGCCTTCGCCGTATCATGTCTGCCGACTTCAGTGCACAAACCATGAATTATCCAGATTCCAGACGGTGTGGTGCAAAATCACAAATTGGAACCCAAAGAGTTGGAAGGTCCTCTAGCCCAGCCTTCCCCATCCTTGGGCCTCTTCTGGACCACAGCTCCCATCAGCCCCAGGCAGCATAAAATATAGCCAAGGGCCCAGGTTGAGAAAGGCCACTCTAAAACAATCCCATGCTCAGTGCATGATCTGTAATGCAGGATGCAACCACAGCATGGCTGAAATGGCCACCCAGCTTTTAGTTTGCTCAGATACATTTGCTCCAGCAAAACAAAGTCTGCCACCACCTGCTGAGGCAGTTTGGTCCACCATGGAGCAACTCCTATAGTCAAGAAGTTTCTCCTGTTTTTGCTGGAATTTCCTTCTGTGCAATTTCCACCCATTGGTTCTAGAACTGCCACGAGGAACAACAGAGTAGAAGCCTGCTCTATCTCCCTTGAATGACAGTCCTCCAGTCTACCCTATATTAGTGGATTTTATGTCTTTCACTGTACCTAATTTCAGGACTTTTTATCATGTTGCCCTTGGCCTAGTTTTACAGCCTGTCACAATTATTTTGAATCTTCCATCTTCTCATCCAAGGCCTCTCCCTCCAGCTTGTTTATCTATTGGACTTCTTGCCCATCCTTCACCATTCGGTGAAGATGCTCAACAGACAATCACAACTAGCACAGGAATAGCAATTGCAGGGTGTCTGTATGGAGGCAGAATTATTCAGGCAACATTTCCTACCCTTGCCCCTGTTCCTCTCTGGTAGCATACCAGGCAGCAGCTCCAGCCAAAAAATATCAGAGGAAAGCAGGTGGAGCAGGGCAGCTGGGTCTTCCTCAGTCTGTGATAGAAGTCTTCCCTTGTTGGCAGGTGGTAGGCAGAGGCAAAGGAATGGGGCTGGGCAGCTGGACTTCTCTGAGGGCTCAATGGCATGTCACTCTGGTGGTGCAGATGTGCCATTTGGGGTGGCCTAATGCTTATTTTAGGGTGCACGGCTACGGTTCCCTTACTCATAACTGCAGACTGAGGTCATTGTGCATTAATCTGCTTTGCACAAAAGCAACTTTTTTTTGTCCCAGAACATGATGATGCACCTCAAAGAGGAGAGTTTCCCGATGATGGAGATGTATGATATAGTGTATGCATGTTATTGGGTCAAGTTAGCGGTTTAGGCTATTCATGGAGTGCTCTGTTGAATAAGGAACCGGGAACCAACCTCAGCATCATAAAAAGCAAATAGGACTGTGATAACTGCAAGGTCACCACCTTCTTCCCAATTGCTGAGATATATTAACTTGCAAAAAACAACAACAACAAACCACATTCAACCTTATTCAGCACACTTGGTACCAGTTCACCATTTTTGGTGTTATGGCTTGTGTACTCAAGACAGCTTCCAGGTTGTGGCCATAAAATGATCAGCAACATTTAGCCAGATATGGACTGACTTGCTTATTAATGCAGTTGATTATATTTAATGATACTGTGTGTCACTAGAGATGGCTACTGAAAGAATGAAAAATTCAGACCTGGATGCTTAGCTTCCCACTCACTCATTGGGAAACTAACAGCATGCCTGCATTACTACTGAGAAGTCAGTCCTCATTGTGTATAGGATTGCAGCCTAAACTTTCTATTTGTGCCTTAGAGGAGCAAGTGGCAACACATGTATTTTTAGCAACTTTTTAACAGCTGTTGTTAACAACCATAATATCCTGAACAAAAATAATAATCCTAAATGTTATGAATTAATAAGGCCCTAGGTCATTGGAGATGCCCTTCAAAATAACCACACACACACACACACACAATTTTAAGTCGAACATGCTTTCAGGGTAGATTAACACAATATTTTTCTCTTTGTCCAAATAGTGCTCCCACCATGCAGAGATGAATTTACAAAATACCATAATATCTGTCTTAACACACTTCCTGCTTACAGCACAAGTGCAAAGAGATCAAGGATTGTATGAGTTTTAAGATTCATCATCTAAACGAGAAGATATTTTTTTTTATTATTAAAAAAATGTAGCCAAAAGTGTGTTGTGATTACCTACTGCAGCCATGCAGTAATAAGTGAATGCTCAGAGCATCAGGCCACAATTTCCAAGTAGGTCAAGAGTAGCAGTAAGGGCATTTCAGATGAGAAATTCTCTTCCCTTCCATTAGATTTTATAAGAAAGGTTAACTTGTGTCAGATACATGACATTGAAAGCAGCAGTCAGACAAATGCAAGCCATTCTGTGGCAGATGTCATCTTTGTTCCCAAAGATAGATAGAGATAAATGTGCTGTGGATAATGCATTGCAAAACAAGATTACGCTGAAGTTCAGCAAGTGTCACATTTCCCCTCCACCCTACAGCTAGACTGAGTTTATATTGGGGGCAGCAGGAGTAATGGTGCAGTGCCAAATCAGTCTACTGTACAGTGTTATTGAATGGTCATGTGTCTTATTTTGAGAAGTGGATGGAGTTTTGAATTGGTTCCAGTTCAAGCAGCTGGGCATTTGCTATTCCAACCTTGCTTGATCAACATCTATCGCATAGAACATTACAGTTCTAAATGTTATTTCTTCAACTTTTGTTACTGATTAATTTCTCACAGGAGAGGTGGTGTGACTCACTAGAAGCCCAGCTCTGTGACCAGGAAGCCCTTCCTCCTACTCTCAGATGTGTGTGTAGGGGGGATGATTATATTCATCGTAATGAGGGCAGGGTACTCTGCCCATATGTAAAGGCAATCATCTTATTGTTTAGTATTTTTTAAGGTCATGTGTTGGTGGTATTTTATGCTGGTTCCAAGGCACAAGCTCTGGGTCAAATTGAGCCACAGCTGTAGATATTTTTCACTAGGCTGTTTTCTTTTGTTAGAGGCAAAATGAAAACCAAACTTTGTCTTGACATGACCCCCGAGATGAAGCAAATACAGTGTTCTGTAATCTACTAGATTATTTTATTAAAATGATCTAGGCTCCAAAGAGATGCTTTCAACTTTTTATGCCTAATGAAATGAAATACATCAACACATCTTATACTTTCTGTTTACATTCTTATTTTGCATTAATATTTAATCCACAATCTATTTTTAACTCCTAGTGTCCCAACTCCAGCTATATGCTTGAATGATTTAGTTGAATTACAGGATATGCTCCCTTTTAACCTAGTTTCTCTCTCCCCCACCCTCCCCCACTCCTAAATGCCATTTAATGGCCCAAGCAATAAATGTGGCTGAACCACTTCCAAGGATAGTACAGTAACATTTCTAATGCATATTGACATTAGCAACCACGGCCTTGTATTGGAGGGGGGCGGGCAGAACATGGCATTTGGAAACAGGTTACAAACATATTCAATGTTGTACTTTTGTTCAGTGAGCTCAGCACTGAAGTTTTGGCAAAGCATTACATGTTTGAAATATGACATTGATCAAGCATTTGGCAGTGGCTACATTGACCAGGGACCCATTGGTGCAGTTTCAGGTCTGAGTAGAAGAGCAGCCTACCTCCAGCTGATGATGTTCCAGATGATGTTTCTTTCTCAGCTCCCATCAGCCCCAGCCAGTTAAGGATGATAAGTTTTGTAGTCCAACAACATCTGGAATGAGTTAGCAACAAGTGTAGTCAAGTGAGTAGTTCAGATCATAGGTTTGTTTTTCTAGCCAAAGGCTATGACACACTTGTATTAAGCAGTGGTATTAATAAAAGAATGCAGAACACAATCCATAATATAAAAATCCATAATAAAAAAGACTTTGGCAAGTTCCTGATCATTAAAACACAGTGCATCTCTGACAGCTCCAATTCTCATATTATTTTGCCTTTTTAAAATCCAATTTGCCAACAACCATGATGTGAGAGAGGTTACCAGAGACGCCAGAAAACTCAAATCCAGCTTGATTTGAGATTAACCTCTGATCACCAACCATTTTATAGCAATTTTTCCTTTTCCTTTTTCCTGATCCCCACCCTTTGCAGCCAATGCATAGAAGGCCACTCTCTGTGTTACAAAGATACAAAATAAACCAAACCATTTCTGCCAGAGTGTGGCGGTTTGCTTGTGTGAACAAATGTTTCAAAAAGAGATCTCTTGGGTCTTTAGCCCACTTTATCATTACATATTTGACCTCTTCATCCTTAGTTTCCCTTTCCAACAACAAATTGTACATTCTCGGTAATACTTTTGTACCACATTCTATTATTTCTCTCTGTAATTTTGAGATTTCATAAGCAAATCCTTTCTGTTTGTTATTTTAAAATAATTCATTTACCTGGAAGTGTTGTAACCAATTCATTACTTCACCTCTTACTTCATTGTATTATCTCAATTTTAATTGATTATCTACCTCAACTAATAATTCTCTATATGTTATCCACTTTGTTCTCATATTTGGCTTCTTTACTGAGATTGCTTCCGTTGGTGAAATCCCCCAACATTTGCAATTTTATGACAAAAGACAGAATTAGATACAAATAGATGGAGAATACAATTTGGACATGCATGAAATAATAATGAAATAATGGAACCATCAAGAGGGTAGGGGGAAGTCAACAGATTTGAGAAATCCCACATTTGGATATTGTATAAACAGAACGAAAAATGTTACAGTTGTTTTTTTCTTTTTCTGTTTTTTTTCTTTTCAGTGTTTAATTTTATATGATGTTTGTCTTCATTAAAACTAATAAAAATATTTTTTTAAAAAAGAGATCTCTTGGTTTCTATATAACGTGCAGCCTAACAGATAGTGAGTGGTGTCTTCCACCTGAGGTTGACCACAAATACAAAGTCTGTCTGCTTATGGGATCTTGCTGAAGTGGTCATTCAAGACTGCAATGGGCATCATTTGGAAACACAGCCCAGTCAAGGCATTTCTTAAAGAAATGAGTGAGAGTCTGGTCAAATAACTAGCTCTAAAATCCTCTGTCCAAAAGAGTGGATACCAAGGGGAGGGGGAAATTGGGTGTTTCTAATTTGTTGCAGGCCCCTTAGTCAATCCCCTAGTCGAGTGAGTATAGAAAGGAGAAGTACTGGTGGCAGCAGTCGTGGAAGGTTGTGCTAGGCATTCAGGAGCAGTCAAACCTCTACAGTTGATGGCTTGCCAGTCACACTGAGAAACAACAGCAGGTCCTGCAGTTTGTGTAGGCAGAGGTGGGAAGGGATAACTAGACTCTCTCTGAAGGGCTTTGCCTAGAAGCTTCTGTCAGTTAACCTGGAGATCTTGCAGTCCCAACTTCCCAAGTAGCTGTCCTGATGGTTTAGTGTAAGTAGCTGGAACCTGATTTCCATGGCTCCAGGTTCAAGCCCTGCAAAGCCTGGCAAATTTTCTCAGTTGAAGCACTGATAGCACATGCAGCATTTGAATCTGCAGTTGCATCAGAGTAAGACACTATTTATCTGGGCATGTCATTTTCACTCACACATTTTACTCAGTGAAAGAATGTCATAAAGCAAAAGTAACTGTCACCTAGTTGTATGGTAATATTATTAACTAGATGCCTAGAGCTGCTACCTTTTGGCTTCAGGATTTTTTTTAAAAAAATATCCACCCTGATCCAGAGAACGAATTCAGCATGCAAAGACAGGTTCCAGTCTGTGCACTTGCTACTTTTTAGATCAGTAAATGCATTGAAATGCATTGCTTTCCAGACACATTCTAGTGCAACTAGTAGTACATAAATGCTTTTTAAAAGCATGACTAGATTGGACTGGGGCCATAAGCCTCCATGATGAAGTATGAACATTGAGAATGGGAGCTGTGGGTTCTTTTATTGCAAGACCTACTGTATAACCTGCTGTTCTGATGTACTATGGAAGGTAAGGGCGCTATCATAGCAATTCACTGTCTTCGTGGCTTCCCCATTCCCCTGGCCAAATACTGCTTGTGTGATAACTTTGGAAGCGACCTTGGAGGTCATTAGTCTGGGATCCACAATACAAGATGCAGCTACATCATCCCTGACAGATTGCTAGTATGTATGGGCTGTTCCAGTATCAACCACCTGAAGACTGGAGGGGGTGGGTAAAGGAGAGAAAGGGGATTAGGCAAAATTTAAAGTGGTTGCTATATTGGTGGTTAATGTGTCAGTCAGTCTGATTGACAGTCATACTTCTTGTCTCTGGAGCTTCCCCACCCACTTCTGGCCCTTTCCCCATAAAGACTCTGGCCTGGGACCAAACCAGGACATTATGGATAGAAAGCCTTTCAGATGAACTACATGTATTATTATTATTATTATTATTATTATTATTATTATTATTATTTCATTTCATTCTATTTCTATACCACTTTATATTTTTAATAATCTCAAACCAGTTAACAATCTACATTAAAACATCAAATAAAACAATCCAGAATAAAACATTGCTGAATAAAGCCAAATATAAAGGACACATTCAAAGCAACATAATTAATTGGAAACTAAAATATTATCTTAAAAGATTTCAAAATAAAACATGACAAAGGAGGTCAACTGCAGAATGCACATTTAATGCAGTTAACAACAACAAAAAATTATCTTGAAGATTTCAAAAGAAAACATGGCTAAAGGAAGTCAAATACAGAATGCACATTTAAAACGGGGCTGGGCTGGGGGATTGCAAACGTTCTTTGGAAGCCGAACGTCCGGCACGGCTTCTGCAGCTTCTGATTGCATGCAGCAAGCTCCTGCAGCCAATCAGAAGCCACGCCTTGGTTATCAAATGTTTTTGGAAGTTGAACAGACTTCTGGAACAGATTCCATTTGGCTTCCAAGGTACGACTGTACAGTGATACCTCGGGTTAAGTACGTACTGTATTTTTTGCACCATAACACTCACTTTTTTCCTCCTAGAAAGTAAGGGGAAATGTCTGTGCGTGTTATGGAGGGAATGCCTACGGGTGGCATGCCTACGGATTTTCCTCCTCTAAAAACTACGTGCGTGTTATGGTCGGGTGCGTGTTATAGAGCGAAAAATACGGTAATTCATTCCGGAGGTCTGTTCTTAACCTGAAGCACCACTTTAGCTAATGGGGCCTCCTGCTGCCACCGCGCCGCAGAAGCACGATTTCTGTTCTCATCCTGAAGCAAAGTTCTTAACCCGAGGTACTATTTCTGTGTTAGCGGAGTCTGTAACCTGAGCCGTATGTAACCTGAAGCGTCTGTAACCCGAGCTATCACTGTACTGTGAATGTGAGGATAACAGAGCAGCTAGTTGTGAACTAAGCCACATTTCATTGCTGCATCATATTTGCTTTATTCTGCAAAAAATGCTGTGCTGAACATGTAAGTTGCTGGTTTTATTTTATTTTTAATTAGGATCAGATTAACTCTACACTTAGAGGGGAACTGGCTGGCAGGCACCCACATTGTTGCACAGCAAAATGGCTTCCAGCCAGCTGGTTTTCTTCTAGGGTGCAAGCTGTAGGAGCCTCAAGCAGCCTGCTCACTCAAGACTTTCTCTGACTGAGGGCGGATTTTTCATCATCACAATCACACTGTAATTACTGCAATGATCCTGAGGAGCTAAATATTAGAACTTTTTTTGTTGTTGTTGCTAGAGTTAGACACCACATCTTGGACTTTCCTTTGCTCTGTATTTCAATTTCAGATGTGCTCTTTATCCAGCGAGCAATAAAGAGGCATGTTTGTTTGCCTACTGTAAGATGTGCGAGTTTCTTTATTCTGCAGTTATGATGATGATGATAAGGGGTGAAATAAAGAGATAAAGTGATCTGAAAAAGTCTACACAAGTTATTGTGCTCTTTTAAAGCACTCACTATACTCACAAACAGAGTGGCTATTTTTTTATTCTTTTTCTTGAGTTCTTTATGGCAAAGGATGATAATAGCCCTAGAGGAACAGAAACACTGGTGTGCACATGACAGTTAGCTGACTGGCTACTTAGACTATAAATCTAGCCTAATTTATTATTTCCCCAACGTGAGTAGCTCAGCATGAGACCTTTTTGGGTTTTCTGTGCAGAAATATGAACCCAGCAATCAGTAAAAAAAGAAGATAGAATTGCTTTCCACTATTAGTTTCAAATTGCTTAGTTAGCCCTGTATATAGCAACCAGTTAAAAACTTTTCCTTCAATTGTTCAACAGGAAGGAAAATCTAACAAGACAGAAGCAAGACTAGAAGGAGGAACCCTCAAGAAGGACTTAACACAGAGACCCTAAAGTATTTTATTTTATTTACTGGAAAAGTTCGTTTTTCAGGTGGAATCTAAAGATGAGATGCCTAATCCAGTAGCAAAGCCCAGTTCAGCAGCTCATTGTCATTACCAAAGTTCATGAAGAATCAGAACAGAGGGGCACAGAGCACAGGTGGAAGTAAAGTTTTTGAGTCTGGTATTCCTGAAAATCTCTCAAAAAAAAAACAGTGAGACAATTCATCAGATTAAACTTCATTCATACCCAAATACTAAATTTTATGTTAACTTGACCTTTGTTGTTGTTGTTTAGTCATTTAGTCGTGTCTCACTCTTCGTGACCCCATGGACCAGAGCACGCCAGGCACTTCTGTCTTCCACTGCCTCCCGCAGTTTGGTCAAACTTATACTGGTAGCTTCGGGAACACTGTCCAACCATCTTGTCCTCTGTCGTCCCCTTCTCCTTGTGCCCTCAATCTTTCCCAACATCAGGGTCTTTTCCAGGGAGTCTTCTCTTCTCATGAGGTGGCCATTGGAGCTTCAGCTTCAGGATCTGTCCTTCCAGTGAGCACTCAGGGCTGATTTCCTTCAGAATGGACTTGACCTTTACATAGTCCATTATGTAAGTTAACCCACACTCTGCATGGAGGAAGAGTGAAGGTGGCCTGAGCCTCACATCTTCGATGCCAGTGAGGGGAATTGGGTGGCAGTTTGCACCCTAACCAAAATACCCTACCTAGAAATCCGGCTGCCTCACATAACAAAGATAACTGGCTACAGTGCTGCCCCTACCACATTTTCTACTCCCAACTGACATTCAACATGCTTTGGCTAAGTAGCATGCTCAGTTTTCATTGGGCTGTGTTTTTTGGTGGGTGTTAGATTGATAGATTGATAAATGCTTATTCACCAAATCTGAGGGATCCCCTGAGAATTCCAATACCTACCATTTGTTTCTCAGTGGCTTTAGGTTGGTTCATTTTTTGTCACCACCTGATTTCACTGAGAGAGCAATTAATTTCCAACATGCATACAGGAACATAGGAAGCTGCCTTGTAGCAAGTCAGACCGTTGGTCCATCTACCTCAGTATTGTTTGCTCTGACTGGCAGCGGTTCTCTAGGGTTTTAGACAGGAGTCTGTTCCCTAGTGGAGGTACTGAACTTGGGACCGTCTGCATGCAAAGAGAGCCAGTGTGGTGTAGTGGTATAGAGCAGTGGACTCATAATCTGGTGAACTGGGTTCGCTTCCCCGCTCCTCCACATGCAGCTGCTGGGTGATCTTGGGCTAGTCACATTTCTCTGAAGTCTCTCAGCCTCACTCACCTCACAGAGTGTTTGTTGTGGGGGAGGAAGGGAAAGGAGAATGTTAGCCGCTTTGAGACTCCTTAGGGTAGTGATAAAGCGGGATATCAAATCCAAACTCCTCTTCTCTTTTCTTCTTCTCTACCATGGAGTTGCTGCCCTTCCTTCGGTTCTGTATAGATCGCCTCAGTTTGTTCACCCTCATCCAATCCATTACTGTACCCTAGCCCTGATTCAAGATGCCCACATGCTGTTCTTGTTCTTGTAAGGTAGTACTCACTACTCTCTGGGTTATACATTATTAGTCTATGGAATAGACATATGTATTATATGGAGAAGTTAATGGTTGAGGATGGGTCTGCTGCATGAACCTAATGATGCTTACTCAGCCTCTGGCTTCACAGTGGACTTGGGGGCAGGTGTACAGAAGCTTTCAGCTGCAGAGCCACTTCAGCTTCCTGCTGCATACAACTGCCAGGAAAGCTTAAAGGGGAAGCACACTTCCTTAAACACTCAAGGCATTTGGGTTGGAGAAGCATGCTCCGCTGCAGCTCCATGGAGCATGACCACTGCAATTTGGAGATACGCATCTCCCCTTCACACTTAATTTTTACCATGGTAAGCATATCAGAACACCCACAGAGTTTGGCCGCTCCCATAAAGTGTGAAATGTCTCTTATCTGCTGCATCACACTGGCCCATTAAGGCAGGTTACGTTTGGGATTTCTCCCAAATTCCTGTGTCACGGTTCCTTCCCCCACCCCCAGTTTAACTTTCCCTTCGTTGCATGAAGTTTCAGAAATTAATCTCCTTTTGGACATAATCCCAGAGCCTCTGAAATCAATGGAAAGACTGCCACCAACTCCAAAGGGATTTGCTATAAAGCTTTCATTGTTTTCTGTGCTATTGTCCTAATCTGTCTGGCTCCTTTTGTTTTCTTTCTTTGCTCGCAACCCCCACCCCGCACCCCACCCCTTGATGTTTACTGTGTTTCCCTTCACTGACTTCCTATGGGTTTACAGTCTTTAATGAAAAGAGTTATATCATGTCGTTGACATACCATTAGGTAGCAGAGGCACAATGGTATGGTGCATATATATTGCTATGCATGTTCATATAAATGTCTACGAGATCTATTGTTACCTGTCCCCATTTTACAACTACAAGAGGGAGACTGGGCCAGCTTTTAAGACAGAGAAATTATTTTGTCAGATTGCTGCTTTTTAATTTTACAGACATGTTTCTCTGCCACCTGTTATTCTGCTTCCCTATTTGTCATCTATTATTTGCTTTCTATATGGTATATATTGGTACAGTGGTACGTCGGGTTAAGTACTTAATTCATTCCGGAGGTCCGTTCTTAACCTGAAACTGTTCTTAACCTGAAGCACCACTTTAGCTAATGGGGCCTCCTGCTGCTGCTGTGCCGCAGGAGCACGATTTCTGTTCTTATCCTGAAGCAAAGTTCTTAACCTGAAGCACTATTTCTGGGTTAGCGGAGTGTGTAACCTGAAGCGTATGTAACCCGAAGCATATGTAACCCGAGGTACCACTGTATTAACACTATCACCATATATTCTTTCTAACTGCAGAAAACCTGGCTGTGAGACCTGGAAGACCTGCTCCCTGCCTTGCAGGCCCATTTCCCCACCTGGCCTGGGAGGGCGGGGCCCTGACTGACCCCGGCTACAAAAGAGGCCATCTAGGCCGCCTCTTAGTGCAGATCCAGGTCACTGAGTCATGGCTGCCATAAACCACCACTGGCAGAATTGGCAGCAACAGCAGCAGCAATGTACTACACTTACAATAATATTTTATTCTCTTGCTGATTGTGCTGTAAGCCCTCCCCCGGCAAAGTTCTAAAAAAATATTAAATATGAAAGATTCAGGTAAGTCTGAACAAGATACAAAAAGCTTTGTTTTTATACCTCTCTTACAGTTCTGGTAGTAGCATGGGAGACAATGGCCTGTTTACACTTCCAGCCTGGAGCCCATAGAAATAAAGAAACCAACAACATTCATTTGGATAAATAGTAAGATGGTTTACACTTTTTCTGGACCCAGAATGCAAAACTGGCAGTCACCTGGGCTACATTATGGGAGTTATTCTGTGAATATTGCAAATTACATGAGCTATATTTAGGCATTCATCAACCAAAGCTAACCGTTGCATTATTTTGCTACTGTATTCTCTACCTAATACAGAGAAAATACAGCAATTGTTGGAAGATATATGAGTAGTTTTCTACCTGAAGTGAGAGAAAAGATGGTGCCTCCTCTCTTTCCATGTGGAAAAGCCACAGGGGCTGGCAGTTGAATCTTACTGTGACACTACTTATTTTGACAATTTATATGCCACTTATTTACAATTATAGCTAAGCAATGTATAGTAAACTTAGAGAGATAAGCTACAAAACATTAAGATTTTATAAACCTCCTGTTGACAGGAGAATGCCCTCCTCTGTACCCATGGATGACAGACTAGGTGCGCTAGGAAGCCTATGTAGTACACACAGCTGTGTTATTCAGCATCTTACTTCCACTATCCACTGTTCAATATCTGCCATATAATGCAGCTGCCCTACTCTGTCTAACAGTAGGGCTGGCCCTGAGAGTAATCTGTCAAGAGTATCTCATTTTTTCATATGTATCTAATTTAATGGCACATCACAAATTACTTTAACAGACAAAATTTATTTTAAAATGTGCAACAGAAATGCTAACACACTGCTAAAGTGAAAACACAGAAGAGTGAAAAGAAGGATATGACAAAATACAATAGTTTATAAATGCTAAACTACTTGTTGAAGGCCTTTGAAAATATCCAGAAGTAGCAAGGCATGCAAGTTATGTATACTTGCTAGTGTAACTGGTTGCACAGCATTTGTTCTCCATTAGTCTAACACAATTAAAATCTGCTGGTCTCTTGAATATTCTCTTTTGTACTGGTCAAGTGAGTTGGAAAAAACTATTGCTAGGTGAGCCTCTGTGATTCAGGGAAGCATGTTTAATTTAAATTCTAACTAGTTGCTTTGTGTTATGAATATTATATATCTATGAAGATACAGTATAATAGCAGATCTGGGTGGTAAAGCTCCCTCTGGAACACATGTGGATGCAGGAAAAAATGTTGGTTCCAAGAAACAATTATGCAAGTTGTGCTGCTGCTGCTGCTACTGCTACTGCTGTGTGTGTGTTTATGTGTGTTATTACATATGCAGGGCAGCCATGCCTACTTTAGCCACATCTACTTTTGCTTTGGCCACTCCCACATCTGGCATGTGACATTGGCCAAAGTAAATGCAACCATAAGGCAAAATTAATAATAATAATAATAATAATAATAATAATAATAATAGATTGGGGTGGGGGAGGTTATCCTCCTCTGGATGTAAACTATTGGCTCCCAGTACATTTCCAAGCACAATTCAAAGTGTTGGTGCTGACCTTTAAATCCCTAAACGGCCTTGGTCCTGTATACCTGAAAGAGCGTCTCCACTCCCATCATCCGGCCCAAACACTGAGGTCCAGCGCCGAGGGCCTTCTGGCAGTTCCCTCACTGCGAGAAGTGAGGTTACAGGGAACCAGGCAGAGGGCCTTCTCAGTAGTGGGACCTGCCCTGTGGAACGCCCTCCCAGCAGATGTCAAGGCAATAAACAACTACCAGTATTTTACTTTTAAAAAACAACTGAAGGTGGCCCTGTTTAGGGAAGTTTTTAATGTCTGATGCTGTATTGTTTTTAATATTCAGTTGGAAGCTGCCCAGAGTGGCTGGGGAAACCCAGCCAGATGGGTGGGGTATAAATAATAAATTATTATTATATTATTATAAGTTCCATAAGGGATATCCCATGGAAGATGGAACAAGCTTGTTTTCTGCTGCTCCAGAGGGTAGGACCCAACCCAATGGATTCAAACTACAAGAGATTCTGATTAAACTTTAGGAAGAGAATGAAATGGACTACCCTCAGAAAGTAGTGGAACCTCCTTCACTGGACGTTTTTAAACAGAGTTTGGATGGCCATTTGTCAAAGATTCTTTAACTGATTCCTGCATTACACGCATTGAACAAGATGACCCTTGGAATGCTTTCTAACCCTATGACTATCAGCCTGATTCAGCAGAGCTATTATTGTGTTCTCCTTTCCTGACCAGAAAGCTCCCTATACAACAGAGGTTTAGTGCAGAGGAAGGGGAGTCAGTTCCTGTATAGTGGTGCTGATAGCTGCTGTTATGCTGTTATACAGTGGTCTGGAGCCTGCTCCTGTTTTTCTCCTGCAATCGTAGGAGGAGTCATGCTGGTTGGGTTGGGTTGGCGAGGCAACAAAACTAGGATTGAATGGTGTGGAATACGTTTTTAAAAATCACTTGCAGGGACAACAGGAAGTTAACAGGAAGCTACTGTTGCCCAGCCAGAGTAGGCCAGTTGTCAGGGCAACAGTTAACACTCTTGTTGGGCCTTTGAGAGTATGAGCATCATGAGAAGCAAGAAAAATATGAAGAGAATTCATAGCTTGTAAGTCTGCATTTAAATTTTGAGAAACATCCTGTTGAGGAGGGCTTCCCCCAGAACAGTTTTAGATGTGTATGGCTTAATTGAGGGGAGGCACGGAGGAGAGGCAATCCACCCACTTGACCCTGGTCTATCTGAAATTGCAATTGCAACTGAATCATCTGGCACCTTCAGCCTTGGTCATGATAGAAGCCATTCTCCAGATTTTGTTGGACTACAGTTCCCACAATCCCTGACCATTGGTCATGCCAGCTGGGAGTATGAGAGTTGTAGTCCAGCAACATCTGAGGGCTCTGCATTGGCTACTCTTCCAATGCACAGATGACTTTTGATGCAGTGGTAACTAGTAGTACTGATTGTTGCAGTGCTTTTTGTTGTTGTTGTAAAAAAGATAGATACTGCTGCTCATATCATGAGAAAAGTGCTGTAGGTGCCAGCATAAAATGGCTGACTTGTCAACCAAGCAAGCAAGCAAACAAACAAAGTAATAGTACTCCATACCAATGAATGCATTCACAATAAACTAGCATTGGTTGGTTGTTCCATCTTGCCAGGTGGTGGTGAGAATGTTACAGTCCATTTTATTAGAAATGTGGGGAAGCTGAGGAATAGTTAAACTATCCCCAGCTTGGTTCAATGGTCCTGCCAAGTGGTGAGTATTTACATGCATGGCGTGGTAAATTACCCCTTGGGAAATGATGGTCTCACATTTAGCCATTGTCTCACAGTAACAGCATGTTATATTGGTCTCTTAGTTACACCTTTTAAATTCAGCACATTTGGGGGACTTGTCACTTCTTTCCATTGTCTCGTTTACAGGCACTATTATGTGGTAATTATAAGGCAATTCACTAACACTTTAAAATAATGATTCAGCTAATTAATGCTGAATTACATTAGACAAATCTTAGCAGAGGCTGAATTATAATGATTACTGCCCCTCTCTCAAAACACCAAAGGAACTGGAAATTGGACAATTACTTTAAAATGTTTATTACATTAAAATAAAGGTGTGAGGTTTAGGAGGTTTTGTGCTTCACAGAACCACTAGTAGAAGAAAAGCTTTCAGGAGCTTCTGACATGTAGAAAAAAGGCACATAGGATGTAAAGCAGCAATGTCATCAATGCCTAGGGAGGCGATGCAGTTACAGTGCTAGGCGCTAAAGCACGTCTCTAAAACACTGTACATTAAAACCCTCATCATTCACAGATCAGATACATCTTCCATGTTCACCCCAAATGATTTCAATACATTACCATATTAGTTAGGGTAAACCTTAAAACAATACTGGAAATAACTATTTGCAGCACAGCACATAGAGAGTAGAATTCACTTCCACAAGATGTGGTGATAGCTACCATCTTAGACTGGCTTTAAGGAGAGATGAGACAAATTCATGGTGATTAAGACTATCAGTGGCTATTAGTCATGAGAGATATATACTATCTACAGGTTCAGAAGCATCATGCTTTTGAATACCAGTTTCTGAGAAACCACAGAGAGAAAGGGCTCATGGGCTCAGGTCTTGCTTGTTGGCCTCCCATAGGTATTTAGATGGCCAGGATGGAAACTGTGATGTGGGACTACGTAGTCTTCTGGTGAGATCCAGCAGAGCTGTTCCTATACTCTAGTTCTTATAATGAATGGATATTGTAAGCATTTCATTTTCCATTTATTTGTATGTTGCTTTTCCACAGGAAAAGTCATGGTCAAAGAAGCTTGCAAAAAACCAAAACAATAATACATTTCAAACAAGCACTACAAAAAATTCACAACGACATAGCAAAACAATAGCAAATATAATAATATACAAAACCCCCACATTTCTGTACTGTAAATATAACAAGATTACTTAAACAACATGCAGCACCCAATAGCAAAATAAGAAGGGAGCTTCACAATCCTAGAAACACCCCTCCCATTGCTCACACTACCCTCTGCTGCAGCAGCATCTTATCAGGCTTCCAGGGGCAAGGGGTGAGATAGCTGGAAACACCCCTCTCACTGCCCCACCCCCCTCAGTCTGCTGTGAGCCAGCTCTTGCCTGCCTTCTTATTTACAACCAGCTGTCAGCTTCCTCCTCCTTAGTCTCAGTGTTGTCCTTGTAGAACTCAGCAGGAAGTTTGGGACAAAACTAGAATTACTTGGCTCCACCTGTCATTGGCCTTGTCTCCACCAATTATTGGCTTTGGTTCCACCTCTTGTTGGGCACCCCTGTTTTCTGCCAGTTGCAATGAGCACCAGCCACTGCTGATATAGTGGTAGACAGTAATCTTTTGCTTTGCTGTACTCTGCTTTGCTTTACCCTTCCTCCCTTCCTCCTTCCCCTCCTCCTTCCCTTCTTCATAACATGCCTTTAACCAATAAAGTAAAGAGCTGCCTTTGAAAGCCACTCACTCTTTTTTTGGGATTGCTTTATGTATCCTTCTCCTAGTCTTCTGGGTTCTTTTGTATCAGACAGCAAGAGAGCTGTGCAAAGGATTATTTTAAGGATTCATCTCTGCTTAACTGAAAGATCCTTTACCACTGTGTTGCAAAGCTTGCTTAAAAACCCACACACACTTCACTAAAAGATAGGCAGGGTCACATGAATACGGCATGCCAAGTAACAGCAAGAAGTTGTCCCAGGGAGGCACTGCTATTTTGACTACTGTTCACCTGATGCCTTTCAAAGGATGGCTGAAAAATTGCTCACACAAACCCCTTCTACAGAATAATATTGCTGGCAGTGACACTGAAATGGCCAGTAATGCCAAGAGGGTATTGGCTTTGTCTTAAGTTGAGTCTTTGGGATTTAAAAAACAAAACTACATGTCATATTTGCCCAAGAAGATCCTGCTGGATCACACCAATGGCCAATCCAGTCCAGCATCCTGTTCTTTCTTTGGCCAACCAGACACCAAATGTCTTTGTCTTTAGTATCTGGTATGACTTGGCATTAAAATGGAATGTTGGCCTAGAAGCAGAATGAAAGCTGGAAATTAGTTTAAATCAAGACTGATTGAACCTTCATTCAAGCTAAATATTTAAGACATGCCTTGTTCCCTTTCTCTGCAGCCATTTCTCCAGGATTCTGTTTCCAGAACCAAGGGAGATGGCACATTTCTTTCTCCATCCTATTATTTCTGCTGCTGTTCCCCATACAAGGATTTGACTGCTGGTCTACAGTAATCTCTTGCCAGTAGATTGAATCCAGTGAAAAAGCAATTCTCCTTTGTGGTTCTGCTTCTAACCACTGGACATAGTAGAGAGATTCAACTCCATTTCCATATTCTTTGTGCCCCTTTAGTGAAAGGTCTTTGCATCCTAGATTTCTTCCCAACTACTTCTTGTACTTGGGAAAGATAACCATCCTGATGGTCCTCTTCTTTGTGGACAGGCAGATCAAAAGGAAATCAGGCAACAAGATCGAGAAAGGCCCCTTCCTGAGACTTTGGAGAGCTCCTGTCAGTGAGTAGACACAGTGTTGTTCTAGTGTGGACCAAGACCTGATTCACTAGAGCAAGGATGGGGAACCTCTAACCCACAGGCTTAATTAGGCCTTCCTATTTGGCCTGTGAGCTAATGAAATTGGGTGTGGGGCAGGTAAAGAGCTGGCTTAGCTGAATGAAAGGGGCCTGCAGGCACCAATGATCAGCTGATTGACAGTACCTACATACCTGTGTGAAAGGGCTTCACAGGACCTGACCATTGGCATGGGCTTTGCAAAGCACTTTGCAAGACCCAGCAGCCACCTGATTGTTGGCTATTAAGAAGCCTGTTGCAAAGGGCTTAGAAAGCAGAGAGTAGCTTCTTAGGAGTCCAGGAGGCTCATACCATGTGTCACCTGCTGAGACAGGGCACACCATCTTTTAGATAAGATTAATAAAACAGTTTCACAGGAAGGAGGATGGCCACCAGCCAGTTGCACAATGACCCTGGCAAATGAATTACACTTCCTGGGTTGCCTTTGCCAATGTTTTACTTGGCCTTGTCCCTTCTATATCACAGCCAGGATTCCACTCAGCTCCTGCTTCTGTTGTTATCACTTGCCACTTAGACTTCAAGTCTCTGGCATTAGATCACTGCATCTTTTTTAACCATAGATTTGTTCTCCCCCACTCTAGGATTCCAAAAGTCTGAAGGCTGGCTAGGAAGAGGATTCTATTTTGGTTACTTATGTTGATTTTTTTTGCCTTTCAGAGGTGTTAGATGATGCTAGAAGACTGGGAAATTACACTGTGTGATGTGACGTTATCTGCATAAATTATATGAAATAACAACAGGAAGAAGTTTCCATTGTGGGATAGGTATTTTTCCGACTTCTTGAGAAATCCACAGGAGGTTGACCTTTCCTTGAATCAGACAATCTTGATTATGAGTCAAATCTGAGCTCTCACTATGAAGTCTTTTTTTTTAAATGTCTGTTTGAAAAATGACCAGACTATCTTATCAAGCGGGCTCTTTCAGGATTTGAGGGAAGCTTTCCTAAACAATAGACAAACTTCAAGCGCAAGAATCTGCTTACCTTAATGGCTCACTAATGCTTTATATCCACTGTTCTGGTGTGGTCCCTTATAGATTCACAGAAACATTCTGGGTGCATTATTATTTGCTTCATAGAATTTGCCCATTTGGTTTTTGGTTGTATAAAAAAACCCTCGTTGTCAGGGAAGCTGCAATTTTGGGAGAACCATTTGCAGTGAAATATAATGAGGATTGGCTGATCCCAGTGAGCAGGACTGATTCTGAATGGGAATGACATCACCAAAAGCTGAACTAACTCCAAGAGAAACCTACTGAACTGGAAACAAAGCAGTGGAGAAAGCTAAAGAAGACTTTTTATGTTTCGCTTCACTGTTATTTCAAGACACTGCTTTTCAACAAATCCCCGTGTCCCCAAAAAACACTCCAAACCTTAATAAGATTTTAAAAATGTGCCATAACACATTTTTAAAAGGCTTAGATATACATATGTATTTATGTCTGACTAATATTTTACAAATTGACTGTGTTGGCTTACTAATAATGTGTAAATAGCAAGGGAGCTGGTGGTGAATAACTTTGAATTCCATTATTAAACAGTGCCCCTTAGCACAATAAACCTCACCACATTTCTTGTTGCAGGCCACATAAAAATGGCTATTTGATAACTGTATAGTCAGAGCAAAATGTGTGTCTATTTATCCAACATAAATGCTACAGTGTACACCACTTTGAAGTTTTGTTCTTTTTTTTACAACCAAGTGGTGTATTAATATTATGAAATAACAAATGCAAAATTATTTTCATTATTGTTATGTATTAATAGTTCATTTTCTTTTTAGGACACCTTCTTCATTATTAAGGCTTCATGTTCATTAAGAGCATGCTTCAGTGTTTTATAGCACTGCATAAGAGACCTGGACAGATACGTGTTCCCTTCCACTGGGGTAGCAAGTATGATGCTCTTTAGATGTTGTTGAACTTCAACTTACATCAGCCTAACCAGCAGGGCCAATGGTCAGGGATATGGGAAGTTGTTCTCCAAAACCATTTGGAGCACATCAGGTTAGCTACCCCTGTTCTAGGCCTTTTAAATATCAATGTAGATACATAGCTATAGGGATTTGATCTAAGCCACCAGATGGATAGTTTAATGCTGCATGTGAGAAAGCAGTCTCTCATTAAGCCAGCAACTATGCAGCCTCTTGTTGACATATGTACATAGAAATCGTCTAAGCATGTTATGATGTGGTCTACCTCCTTCCTTATTAGTCACTAGACACAGGGCTTTTTTTCAGCCAGAGATCACTGGAACTCAATTCCGGCACCTCTCAGGTGGGCGCTATTGGCATTCTAAGAGAACAAGGGAGAAGTCCATGATGAGCTCTGGCACCCCTTTTTCTAGAAAAATTGCACTGACCAGACATAGAAGACAGCAGCGATCAGTCCAAGAAAATGGGAATGAAAGGTGGTAACTTACCTGGGAGTAAGCACCATTGAAGGTTGCAAGTAGACTTACTGATGAGTGAATCATAGAATCATAGAATCATAGAGTTGGAAGAGACCACAAGGGCCATCGAGTCCAACCCCCTGCCAAGCAGGAAACACCATCAGAGCACTCCTGACATATGGTTGTCAAGCCTCTGCTTAAAGACCTCCAAAGAAGGAGACTCCACCACACTCCTTGGCAGCAAATTCCACTGTCGAACAGCTCTTACTGTCAGGAAGTTCTTCCTAATGTTTAGGTGGAATCTTCTTTCTTGTAGTTTGGATCCATTGCTCCGTGTCTGCTTCTCTGGAGCAGCAGAAAACAACCTTTCTCCCTCCTCTATGTGACATCCTTTTATATATTTGAACATGGCTATCATATCACCCCTTAACCTCCTCTTCTCCAGGCTAAACATGCCCAGCTCCCTTAGCCGTTCCTCATAAGGCTTCGTTTCCAGGCCTTTGACCATTTTGGTTGCCCTCCTTTGGACATGTTCCAGTTTGTCAGTGTCCTTCTTGAACTGTGGTGGTTAGGATTGTGCTGTGAATTGTCCTTCAGCTATCTCAACATTGACTGCAAAGTCAGTTTCTTAATTTATAGAAGCTTTTTAAACACTCCTATGATTTTCCTTTCACACATAGAAAAAAGCCTCCTTTGTAGAAACACGGCCTTTCTGAAAGCATTATGTGGAATTATAGGAAGAAGTCAAAGATGATGTAGAGTTATTGGATGAAACTGAACTGGAAGCAGGATTTAATGAAATCTTCTAAAACTCCTGGCTTTGTTTTTATTTATGGGCCTTAGTGACCTGTTAACCCCCTAAACCAACCAGGTCCTGATTTTGGAATAGGAAGATGGTGAGGGCCATACTAGAGCTACATTTCTTGCAATTTTTAAAGAGGAACATGGATGCTGAAATTAGCCCAGGTGACACATATGGATGACAGGAAGTCTAACCTTCACTTATTGTAAAAGTTGCAATTGTATTGGTAAGTACTCCCAGATGTGCAAATTTAATAAAGTTACAGCTTAGGAACAGAACTTTGTTTTTGTTTCTGCAGTGTCAGTCACCGCTGTAGTTCTAGATTGCCTGGATGATTGAACTAGAGATTTACTGTTATTCTCATTGCTCATGATGATGTAGAATTTGCATAGAACTGAATTCTAGGTAAAGAACAATAACAAGTGATAAACAAACCACAGAAGATCTCATAGCTTAATACAGATTTTTACCATAACTTTGGGTGCTGATCTTCACCGAGTTTCTTTGTGCTGCAGAATGTTTCTAGCACAGGTTTCAATTCCTGTTCCTCATTAGAAGCAGAAATATCGTCTTACTTTGGAGAGCGAAATACTCCATTTAATTCGAAAGCATAGTGGATTCCTAACCATCTGAATAAAAAATGAATTATAAGATTGTAGCTATCATGGTGAAAGCATGAATTTTGAGTACATCCTGAGAGTAGCTCAACTCTCCAATTCCTGTTCAAGTCACTCAGCCAGCTAACATGCACAGTATGTTAGGAATGAATGTGTTTGACTGCATTTAGTATACAAACTGTGATGTCAGTACTAGTGGGAGCAATAAGTCAAGTGTCATGGCTTTACACAAAGAGCTAGAAAGCTGCCTTATACTGAATCAGACCGTTGGCCCATCTATAGCTCAGTACTGTCTGCACTGATTGGCAGTGGCTTTCCAGGGTTTCAGATAGGGTTTCCCCCCAGGTCTGGGACCTTCTGCATGCAAACATGTGCTCTTACCACCAGGCTAAAGCCTTTTTCTAAAGCTCATGAGGCAAAGAATCAGGTGCCGAGAGTTCCGATATTAATGTAATCACCTGTGCTGAATACTAAAAAGAGTCTGGCCATCATAGCAGAAGTTACATGAGTCCAACGTAATGCACCTAATATTTGTCACTTGCAATGATTTCCAGTGAAATTGCTATTGACAAGCAGCATAGCACAATTTACATGCTCCACTTGCCTGCTGCAGGATGCTACTGTTGCTACATTGATGCCAGGTGCACGATGCGTAATTTCAGCAATATGTAGTCTATAGGATCGAGACAATATAATTGGCAATCATTTTGTGATGTTTTCTTTCCAATAACCATGTGAAGCTGTAGAGGCCAGAAATATGGTGTCCTTGCCCCCTAGTCACCTGAGCTTGGCTGAGCAGATTGAAACCACATTTCCTCATAGCTAGGCCTCACAGGCAGTTCCTTTCAGATATCCACACTCCATTGTGGTCTGGAAAGTGACAAGTCTGAACACAAATATTGGGAAATTTCTCCCAAAGGAGGGATTGCATGGCTTTACAGAGTGACCTTGAGAATGGCAAGATAAGATCTACTCGTTAGTTATCTTAAAGATGGGCAATAATAAGCATGCTGTTTGTTTCTTATGGCAGCTTTCACAATAAAAATTTCCACTTTTGCAAGGCTTTTTTATATGCATAAGGTAGGTATTTCTGTTTTGGTTTTGAGTCAAGGAGATTTAAGGTGTGCACATCGGCAGACCTATTCAAAAGTCCTAAGAATGAATAATCAATACGCACAACTTGCAGACTTAACATATAGAATAAGAGAACAAGAAGAACATATGTTTAAAGAAGATTGGAAAACATTTGCGGAATACCATATATGGGAAATAATTGTGTACAGCTGAAAATGCTGTCAGTATCAAGATAAATTCAACAGTGTAAATAAGTTTTGATGGATGCAATAATGGAATACTGAATGGTATAGTTTTTGTAAAATATTCAGGGATTTATGATATGTAAAATGAACCATGGAAAGAGAAGAAGGGAAGTCATTGACTTCCCTTAAGGATGCAGAATGAGTATTTTAAATTGTAAAACAGAATATATATATATATATATATATATATATATATATAATCAAATATCAGTTATTGCCTAACTCCAAAAGTGAATTTATTAACAGCTAAAATGTTTAATATGGGGGCCAATGAAATTCGCACCATCACCACCCACCCTGACTAAAAGGCGTTTTTGAATGCTGCTGTCATAGTTCCTGCTCTGATGAGCTTTTTTTTGGGGGGGAGGGGGTAGTTGTTAGGTTTCCAAATTACATTAATGTCTTGTATGTATTCAGAAAGCATCTACCTAAATGTGTTCAACATAGAACAAAACTTTAAAATCATGAAGTGGTTCAAAAGTGATTTGTTATTACACCGAATCCCCAATACCATATAAAATATGTAGTTTCTTATAAATAATGAACCAATCCCTGTGAAACTTCTAAGTCTAGAAAAATGTTGCTTAAGAATATCAATCATCTTAATGATGAAACTCATTAATGATGAAACCACTAGTGTGAAAGTGATGCTACATGCTCTGAAATCTGTTTTTAATTTTTTTTAAAAGGTAAATTAATTTTTGAAGTTGACATGGACATGTTGTACATATAAGCTATTTAGCAATGTGTTAAGGGCAGGATTGTTTTCTCAGTCTACTTCTGTGTTAGAGCCTCTTCAGGAGAGAGAGCAGGGAAGAAAAGAACCCTCAGATCTTTTAGGCTGTTCATGCTGAGAAATTACATCTAAAAGAATATATTCAGTGTATGGATGCCCCATTAGGTTTAAATTTAGCAAATCATGATAACCTCTTGAGGACCTGAGTAGATCAAATAATCAATGGTCTAAATCCAGGGAACTGCCAGCCCCACCAAAGGCTGGTGTGCTTACTCCTGCATTTGTGATTTAAAAGGCTGGAGCTACAAAGCAAAGACATTTCATCACAGGCTTCAAGTGGTGGGGTCCGAGCATGTCAAAATTGCAGCAAACACAGGACAACTGCTTGGGATTTAAACAGGCCACAACTTTATTGATTACAGATGTTAACAGGTTTTGGCATAGGTATTGGGTGTCAACCCCAAGCCAACCAATCCATCTGTTGGTTGATTATTTTGCCAGTGTTAACCAAGGTTGTGGGTCACCTTATGATGCACACCAAATCAGGGCGACTTGTTCAAGATCACCTTGGTGGAGCTATGCCACACCAGCCCCTGTCTGAATGTCTGGACACAGTGGCGGATCTTGGGGTCTCAGATTTCAGTAGTGCCCTGTAACAACCTGAGGATCTAGATGAACTGAGAAGACTGTTTTACCAGAACCCTTATCACTGCCTCATTGCCAGACTAGAATAACACCCTGAAGTTGCGGAATAAGTCAAACCAAAAGTGGATGGCTACCGCCCTTGCATCTCAGTGTTAGTTGATGGTGAGATGCAAGGGCGGTAGACAGATACATACAGGTACATGCATAGACCCATGGAATTGTGGAACTGGAAGGGACCCCAAGGGTCATGTACCCCAACCCCCTGCAATGCAGGAATCATTTGCCCAATGTGGGCTTGAACCCACAGCCCTGTTATCACAAGTCTCATGCTCTACTGACTGAGCAATCTCAGCTAATAGAAAGCATTGTGACATAGAAATGGTGAACAATTTATTGAAAATATATTACATTTCTGAAATCTTATCATCTTGTGATTTTAAAGAAACTCTGTTATAGAACAGATGCTGTTGCAGGGGAGAAGGGCATCAGCTGACAGCTCTGAAGGCCTTTGGTATAGCATACAATTCTTTTCCATCAAAGTGTTTTAAACTAGTACATTATATGCACACCCAGCTATCAAAAGTTGCGTAGAAAACCAAGTCCGCTCTGTTCTGGGTCAGCTTACTCCAAAGACCAGATCAGGTGGAGATTATCAAATTTCTCCCACAGCCCACCCAGCATATGCACTGAAATCCTAAACAGTATTGCTCAAATGCAAGTTCATTATTTTCACGGGGCAAAGAGTCCATAGGATTGTGCAGTCCTAGGAAAGATAGGATCAATGTATTCTATGTTCTTCTTATCCTGGTTTTTTAATGCTAAGGTTTGCATAGGATTGCAACCTTACTCATGGAACGGTTTGCATGACTATCCAAAGCTGACATGAGCAATAGTGTGCAATATATTCACAGTTCCTCCTCTCCGTCCCAAGGAATTCAAGTGTTGCATGAAAATCACTGTATGAACTCCGAGAGCAACAGATATATTAAATATGAATCATAAAACAGCAGGTGGAGGGGCAAATCCAGATTGGGTCTGTGACAGCAGGGGAGACGATTTCCTGTGTCTTTTTCCAGTTGAAAATAATAATAATAATAATAATAATAATAATAATAATAATAATAATAATTTATTATTTGTACCCCGCCCATCTGGCTGGGTTTCCCCAGCCACTCTGGGCGGCTTCCAACAGAGATGTAAAATACACTAAAATGTCACATATTAAAAACTTCCCTGAACAAGCTGCTATTTGCACCCAAAATTTACTTATCTCCCAGAACAAATAGTAGCTTTGGTGTAGGGGCTATTTTTGTCAGGAAAACAGCATGTGGAATGGGCTAAAACTCCCATTTTTGTTTCACAGTCTTGATCTGATCTGGATTCCTTCCACACACCCATGTTTCTTCAAAATAACATCAACAACAATGCAATCACGCATTTAATGTATTGCCTAGTTTGGCCCATAAAGGTTGAAGTAAGTTCAGTTTAGCAAAAAAAAAAGTCCAGCTAGAGAAGGGGTAGTCAGTGGGATTCAGCTCCAGATGTTGCTGAACAGCAGCTCCTTTTCCTAGCCTGGCATGGTACTAAGATGTGTTGAAAGCCTTTAGCTCAGGGGCAGAGCACAATACGGTGAATGAAACTGAATGAAAGGAACATGAAGATACAGGCCTTGGTTCTACTACCTCAATGAACTTTGGTTGTGTAGATAAACAACACATCTTCCATGAAATAAACACAAAGGACAGATCTCAACATGCTGACAAAGCAGGACAAATCCTGCTGGCGAATGGAACCAAATTTGCAAACCTTGTATCTTGTAGGAGTTGTATATTCTTAGAATGAAAGAAGAGGAGCCTGCTGGGTCAGGCCAAAGGCCACAGGGCTCATTCAGATCCCCGGGGACACTCACGAGAACCTGAGGGCAAGTGCACTTTCCCCACCTGTGAGTCCCAGCAACTGATATTGAAAGACATACTGCCTCTGGCAGTGGAAGTAGATTTTAGGTCTATCAATGGCTGCTAGCCACAATGAATTGGATTGGATTGATCTTTATTACGGCCATTGGCCCGTTACACGACAGTTTCCCATACCAACATATTATACTTACACCTCCAGATTTAAAATCGCCTAAACTTACAAAAGACAAACAGGAACCGAAGCAAAACAAAAACAAGGACGACCATCATACATTACAATAAATTTTTAACCTATACATCGCCCTCTGCTCATAAATTAATCACGGATATCAATGGTGATATCGCTTAAAACATAGATCATGGTTTAAAACAATGGTGATATCACCTAAAACATAGATCATGGTTTAAAGGGGTTATCCGAGCCTCACAGGAGACCGTTTCTCTTCTTTAGGGATAGGACGCTGATCAAGAATCTGGCAACCATGAGTGATCTTAGGGGGTCATCGTCAATTAGTAGATATCTCAGTTTGGCTTCAATCGTATCATCGGCAATTCCCTTAAGATATTGAGCAAGAAACTTGCTCCTAGCCGGTAAGTGAAGAGCACAGTCAAAAATTATGTGATGTAACGATTCCGGTACCCCACAATTACAATCACATAAGAGCGATATCTGTCCATTGGAGAATCTATTTCTCAGCACGTTCGATGGGAAGGTGTTGAATCTTGCCTTTACAAAGGCATATCTATGAGCTGAGGAAGTTAAGGAATTCAAATAGTTTGGGAGCCTTAAGAGGGGTAATAAACCAAGATTTAGAGGTGAGCAGGTACCATTGCCCAAGACCATTTTCTGCTGTAAGTCCATCTCCTCTAGCTTACAGGTTACTGATCTTTTAGCTGGGACTATGTCCTGCTCTAGTAATTTGGATGGGGAGATTCCCATTGCCGTGATTTTCAGCTGTAAATTTTTTACCCATGGGCTCTGGAAATCATCTCTCCACATACATTGTATCAAGTACAAGTTTGGGAGATTGTGCCATAGAGATAACCAGTGACAAAGTATGTGCTTCCATAGAGCATTTTCCAGGGATACAATATTAAGTTCCATGCGTAACGCTGTATTACTTACACAGTTGGGCAGTTTCAATATCCCTCTTAAAAACTGATTTTGAATGATCTCCAGGTGAGATAGGTTGACAAAAGTCCCCCAAATAGAGATGGCATAAACAATTGTCGGGATCACCTTGGCCTTGAAGGGCCCCATCGGTGAAGAAGAATCGCAAGATCGCCAAGGAAATAGCTTTGGCTCTATTTGTAACATAGGCTACATGGGCCTTCCATCTGAGGTTATGTTGTAACCAAACTCCCAAATATTGGAATCTGTAGACTTGTTCAATGACTCTCCCATCAATTCTCCAATTATGGAGTTTCCGGCTCTTTGAGAAAATCAGGATCTTAGATTTTCCATAATTAATTGTAAGGGAATTTGCGTTACAGTATGATCCAAAAATTTTTAAGGCCCTCCTGAGACCTACTCTAGAAAAAGAAAGAATGACTGCGTCATCCGCATATAGTAACAAGGGGCAGCGATAAAGTGCTAGGCGGGGTGCATGAATCCTTTCTTGGGCCTCTATTAGGGGAGTCCTCATGTCGCTTATGAACAAATTGAACAGGAGTGGAGCCAATATACAACCCTGTCGGACACCTCTGTTAATGGGAATTGAATTGGTGAGATCACCCTCGGGGGTGAATCTCACTCTAGCCGCTGAGTTCTCATGGAGTTTGATTATTAGCCAGAGAAGCCTTCTGTCGATGCCCCAGCGGGTGAGTTTTTCCCAGAGGATGCTCCTGGGGATACTATCGAATGCTGCCTTTAGGTCAATGAATGCCGCACAGAGTTGGCCACCCTTTGGGGTGGAATATTTCCAGGCAAGATGTTCTAAAATTAGAATATGATTGATTGTTGACTGTTTTGGGCGGAATCCAGCTTGTTCGGGCCCAATTAATTTTTTCTCTTCGGCCCATTGGATAAGTCTTTTCAACAGGCAGCGGGCATACAGTTTCCCCACTATTGAGAGCAGACTGATGTTTCTGTAATTCCCTGGGTCATCTGGTGAGCCCTTTTTGTGGATTGGAACGATAACAGCGTCCTTCCATACTTCCGGGATCATTCCAGAGTTGTTAACTGCATCGAAGATGGTCGCCAGGACCTTAGCCCACCAGTCCGCGTGGTATTTTATAGCTTCTGCCGGGATCAGGTCTGGCCCAGGCGCTTTCCCTGTTTTGAGTTTGACGATCAAGTCATGGATGTCTTCCGGATCGGTGGGGGGCATGAGGGGAAGCTGATCTTGAAATCCGTCTCTTGTGTTAACGATACAGTCAGTTGTGGCAAAGTAATTTTTTAAATAAGATTCCCAAACCGGGGCGGGAATAATAGTTAAACGGTATCTTTTAGTTCTTTTATTTACCAGGAGCCAAAATTGTCTGGAGTTCCGTGATGATGAGGCATCTATAATTGCCCGCCATTGATTCACTTGCCATTCCAGTCTGGCACCCTTTTGAATTTGCTTGTAGGCCAATTTTGCTTGGAAGTATTCTTTTGGCAAGACCGTTGCCCCAGAGGCTTTGTACTCTTTGTAGATGTTACCAAGAAGTTGTCTAGCCTGTTTACAAGCACTGTTGAACCACAATGCACCTATCTTCCTTTGTGTTCGATTTATTTTATGCGTCGGGACAGAGAAAAAAGACGTTAGATCTTCCGACAGATTCGAGAATAGTCTTAGAGTTTGGTCATAATCATGATAATCCTCAGTTAAGCCTGAATATGCTTGTTTTAGTCCATGTTGGAAATATGCTGAGAATTTTTGAGCCTGTAGTTCAGACCATTTTACACTTTTGACTTGCAGTACTGAATTCGCAATCAAATGTGTTGGATGTCTGTCTCCATCTGGGGTCCAGTCTATAATCATTGTGGCGACCAACGGTAGGTGGTCGCTCAGTTGAATATTTTCAACTCTGAAATGGGAAAATTTGGGGAATATATCATGAGATATCAGCATATAGTCCAGGACACTGTTTGCAGAGGAGCTTATGTGTGTGAACTCACCCGGTACGTCAGGCGGGCAGTTCCCGTTTAGAATCACTAAGTTTAAACGTAGTACCAATTGGTAAAGAAGGGTTCCTGCTTCATTTACCCTTTTGTCTTTGGAAAGTCTTTGATTATGGAGGGAGAGGTCATTAATGAATTCTGGGGTTATCCACCATTTGGCTTTGATTAAGGACTCCCAATTTGTTGCAATGCGAGCATTGAAATCCCCTGCTATAACATTGGGTATATTGGGGTGTTTGGAGTGACAAAGAATAAGATGTTCCTCCAAGATTCCCCATTTACTGTATAAGTCTGCAATATTGCCTCCAGGAGGAAGATAAACATTTGTTATAGCAAGTTCGAAGTTTTTCCCCGTAATCAGGGCTGTAATTGCAAGGGTGGAAGCATTTACAAGCGTAAGTTTTGCCCGTATTTTCAAGGAAATTGCTATAACTAATCCTCCACTAGGCCGGCCTCCTTTAGTAGACGGGCATGCCGGTAATGATATAGCATCAAAACCATTAATATTTACTCTCCCCTCTTCCCATGTTTCCTGCAGGAGAATTACTTGGTGTGAGTTTATTAGTTTTACAAAATCCGGGTCAGATTTTTTTCCCCTTCCAACCTGCTATGTTCCAGCAGCCACAACGGCTATTTTCCAGGAATGGTTACAAATCTACAAGGTGTGACCAGAACGTTCGGTGAATGGTCACAGAAATCGGACAGCGTGAAATATTTGAAAATACAATCAACATCAGAAACCCACGAAATCCTCACAATTGTGTATGGAGATGAAGCTGCAACTCGAAAGACAGTGTATGAGTGGTTTAGGCATTTCTGTGAAGGGCGGCAAACCATTGAAGATGACCCTCATTCTGGCAGACCGTTGATGAGCAGAACGGCGGCAAATATTGACAGAGTTCGTGATGCGGTATCATTGTTTGTACATCCAAATGATGGCAGAAGAATTGCATATTCTGCGTGAAATCATTACTGAGATTACTGTGTTTTCCCACCCTCCATATTCTCCCGATCTGGAACCACCGGATTTCTTTCTTTTTCCAAAACTGAAAACAGCACAGATTTTTCAACATTTCACATATCCAAGCTGCTGTGATGAGGGAACTGAAAGCAGTACAAAAAGAGGACTTCTCCAGAAATTTCCAACAGTTCTACAAACGTTGTCAATGGTGCATTGTATCAGAGGGGGCCTACTTTGAAGGCCTGTATGGAAGTGAGAGCTAGACCACAAAGAAGGCTGATTACCGGAGAATTGATTTTTAATTGTGGTGTTGGAGGAGACTCTTAAGAGGCCCATGGACTTCAAAAAGATCAAACCTATCCATTCTGAAGGAAGTCAACCCTGAGTGCTCACTGGAGGGACATATTCTGAAGCTGAGGCTCCAATACTTTGGCCACCTCATGAGAAGATGAGACACTCTGGAAAAAACTCTGATGTTGAGTAAGATTGAGGGCACAAGGAGAAGGGGATGACAGAGGACGAGATGATTGGACATTGTTATAGAAGCGACCAACATGAATTTGACGAAACTCCAGGAGGCAGTAGAAGACAGGAGTGCCTGGCGTACTCTGGTCCATGGGGTCATGAAGAGTCGGAAACGACTAATCAACTAAACAACAAAAGGCATGTATGTTCGAATATTTCTCGCTGTCTGATTTCTATGACCATTCACCAAACTTTCTGGTCATACCTTGTATTAAGAATTATTCATAAAAATGTTAGGATTAGTAGGTCTTTATATATAATGACAATCTGTTGCTGCATTGTAGCAGAGTATAGTAACTGGCACACTGAGTCCAAAGGCAAGATCACTTTTTCCTCTAATCTAATCTACAAAAATGTGGTTTATGTGGCTCTCCTTTTATGTGAAACTAACAGATTTCCTCTTTCCTACCAGGGAACTATATTCTGTCTAGCACATGTGGTTATGACGAACACACTTGTTCACATGTGTGCTGCTAATTCCTTCCAGTTGATGTGTGTACAGTATTTGGATCCCAAGGCATAATTTGGATGATGCCAAAACCTCCATCCTCATTTCGAAACCACACATATCACTCAGAAGATTGGCCAATAACCTCAAGGGTTGGGTTTTTCTTTCCCTGGGGAAGGGAGAACGTTCTATTCTTAGATCACACATAAGCTTTACTACATTCATGGTAAGGAGCATCAAGCTTGTCATGATGTATCTGTTAAGAGCCATGCAGAAATATTACTGAGGTGTAATTAGCTGCAGGTTAGTCATTAAAAGTGGGAAATTCCTGAAGCTGCCAAGCATTAACTAGCTTAATAGTAACAATTATGCCAGTTTCAATCATTTTGGAAAATCCCATGGTGTGAACAGTTTTAAAGGACCAGTATGCTAAATAGTAGCTATTCTACAAATATGCAAAACAGAAGCTACCTGAGAACGCCAAATGTAGCTTGTTCAGCACCAGGTTACTAAAGTGAAGGAAAAGATCCTCATACCGTCTGAATATGGGTCTTTATCCTTGGAGGAAACATTTTCTCCAACAACTTGATAAAACTGCCAACCAAATGTAGCTTCCATTGACTTATCTTTTTTTTTTTTTAAGCTATCACATCACCTTAGGATATGTTCTGCTTCCACTGACAAGAGGCAGCAGCTTCTGAATACCAGCTGGTGGAGGAGGGGAGACTGCTGCCATGCTCAGGTCCTGCCTACATGCTTCCCATAGGCATCCACTTGACCTCTGTGAGTACAGGATGCTGAACTCAATGGCCCCTGGACTGATGCAGCAGGCTTGTATTATGCTCTTAGGTTATCACCTAAAAGTAACCTCCACCTTTGTTAGCGCCAACAGTATTTAGCTTCTGAAGAGCCCAAAAGCTTGCATACTTCAGAGCCCTGCTCCTGACTATTGGTTTTTTTGTTTTTGTTTTTGTTTAAGGGGGAAGGGGTATTTTTCAACATGTCATTGACACAATAATAGTATCTTCGTATTTTGACTGGAGCATCCACAAACATTCTGCTTCATTAGTTGTTCTGGGTGGTTCCCCAACGTTAATGCATTATTGCTGTCTGGAGATGAACTCTTGCGCTATAAAGCAACAAGCGTGGAAAAACACTGCCACCACCTTTGGGATATAAAAAGCTACAGGATTTTAGCAGAAAGTTACAGGACATGCACTGATTAACAACAACAACCTATTAAAGGCATTGCCCCAATATGGATTTGGGGGTATTTCATTAGCTTTCAGACTGTATCAGGGCTATGTCTAGGGATGTCTGATAATTCCGATGAAAGCAGACGTTACTGATGTTTGCTTATTCATCCCATGTCCAGAACAGAAATCAGTTCAGCTAATATGATCAGTATTTGCTGTCCTCTTTGTTTTCAGTCCACATATGAAGCCTGATTGATTAGCATTACATTTCCTTTCTAGTGAAATGAATAGGGTAGAATAATATAATGACAATGTAATTTGCACAATGTACATAATTTACTCCATAACCTATGCAAATTACATTATTTCACCACCGCAGACAGTGAAACATATAACATTGTTTTTGGTGAAAGGTGAACTGCAGCGGAATGGAAACAGCACAGCATGCAATAAACACAGGGCAGGATGGAAATTATGCCCTTCTTACATCCCTAGTCATGTCACATCTGATACAAACTCAGACACAGGGTTGAAGGAAGTTGATGGGACAAGCCTCCTTCAATACAAAAAGAAATGTGACAAGAAGAATCAGATGAGGAGCCGTATCTCAGACTCTGAGCTCATCCATTACAGCTGGGAGGTAGAGGCTTGCTAAGCAGCTCCTACCTCTACCCTAGGATTTAGCCACCGTATTCTTTGTAAAAGGTAACTTTATTCTTGTAACTAGGTGTGGCCTAGTTCAGTCCACTGGCATATGTCTTATTGTGGGTGTGGGTGCAATACATACAGACTATGAAAATGACCATAGTTTAAATACATATAAACTCTATAAACACAAGATCACCAACAATCCACACCTACACGGTGTCAGCATTTTCATGCTTTACCACTCAGCCTTGCACAGCTTGCAAGCTGCAACAGTTTTGACTGGTTATATATTTCTTCTTTACTTAACTTTTGATAGCTTCCATGGGATAACAAGGCACACCCAATACAGGTTTTGTATGCAATGCATGCTTTTTTTTTTTTTGGGGGGGGGGGTTACTCCTGGAAAGTGGGAGGTCAAGAGGGAGGAGTTAAGCCTAGTCAGAAATAATCCACCTGCCGCTTTCTCCTCACTCTTAAGGAGGCACCAGAGAGATGTGCTGGGCAAGGCTGAAAGAGGTTCTTGTCACACCAATATTCCTGTTCCCATCAGTAAAGCATCATTAGAAGAGGTGCCTGCGTCTGAGGAGAGGCACTGCAAGCCCCAGAGAAAGTATCTGCCTTTCAGTCACTCATCTGTAAAAGGAGGAAACTGTGGCCTATCACTGGGGTTGTTGTATCCTAGGGTAATGTGTTGAACTGGTGTACCTCTGCTTCTTCCCACAACTCACCTTGGACAAGTGAAGGCTAGTTTATTAGGGCAGGCAGGGCACCACCAAGCTCATTCTGCCCTCAACCAGCACCCATCTGCCAAGTTTCCTACTTACAGCCAGTACAAGGGGTTGATCTGCCTGTCAGCTTGTAGAACTCAACAGGGAAGAGGCTAGGGACAAAAAGCTAGAATTAGTTGGCTCTGCCTGCCATTGGCTCTGGTTCCACCTGCAGTTTGCGCTCCCTGCCTTTCATCCTACTAGTCCCAATGGGTACCAGAGACACATTCAATGTGCTTCTGTGCACACTTTACCTTCTGCAGCCTTAAGAATGCCCTACATTGGTCTTTCTCCCATCAGTACTGCAGATTATTAGGACAGTACTGATTACTGCAGGACAAAATGATGTGCTTTCATATGACTTCCACAGGATATTTTTTAAATGAAAAGTAGCCACTAGAGGCTGCAATCCATCACAGAGATAGGTCAGGTGATCACTTAATTCCTTGCCAGTCAC